>NC_000073.6:71032319-71632319 GCF_000001635.26 Mus musculus
TAAAAACTCACACAGAGGCAGTTGCCTTTACAGGAAGGTGTAAAAGCCTGACGGGTTCCTGCTCTTCTTTCTTGCCTGTGTTTCTCTTTAAAGATAAGAAATTCACCTTCTGTCTTGGCACAGGTCTTGCTGAAAAGCTGGTAAGTGCCATTGTCTTTTTAATCCTGAAAATCCACATAGGTAGTTTCTGTGGCTCCTGGAGGCAGGAAGGCAGAAGAGGACCAGTTTTTCGTTCAGCTGGAATCAATTTTTCTTACTCCAGTCCTTCTAATAGAATTAATTGTTTCTGAAGAACCTCCATTTTGCTAGAAAATCCAGAAAAGATTTTAGTTACAGCTTCAGATGATAAAGCAATTGTGTAATTAGTAATACATTTCTCATTCCTTTACTAAGTGGGGGGAAAAAAGTACCATATGTATTGCTTTAGTGTAAATCCTGACAGTGAAGTTTTTTTTTTCCCCAGGGAATTATACCATTATACCATAAAAATGTCAAGGCATAAGTTTACTGTTCCCACTAATATTCTAAAATATTCTCTTAGGCTGACATCTCTGTCAATTAAAATTAAACAAAATTGCATTCTGCCATATCCACTTCGAGGGGGAAGCTTTTGAGTTTATAGCTGCTCTTTGAATTGATTTTTAAGATAGCATCTGTAAAACTTGGCTCGAACAAGATGAGGTGGGATATATTTAAGGACCAGTCAATTTAAAAAAATGTTTTTAAAGATCATAAATTGGCAGCTAGAATAGACTGCACACACCTCCATCTTTCTCAGCTATTAAAATAAATCCAGTGATTCTTCTGTTCCGAATGGCTGTGCTGACATAATTCAGTGCCCATGGGCTTCTGACTTGTTTTGGGTTTCCGATATTTTTACAGAGTAGAATATAAACAAGGAAGCTCATGAGTGTGGCTTCCAGTTATTCTATCTGCAGGGATTTGGGAAGAGTGTTCCTCGGCGGTGTTTCCCACAGCCAAGCAAGCGAACGTGCTTTCTCACGGGACCACGACTCTCGGGATGGAGAGGCAAGGACAGTGTCCGCTCTGAGCACTCTTGGCAGGATGAAGCTGCCAATGAAGTCTTTGGGGAGATCATGCTATGTGAGAGGAAGAGGAACAAAGTGAATCCTGTCCCGGTTCCTCGGAAGGAACTTAAGATGCTAAGGCTTTGGGACCACTCCTTTGGTTGCAAAATCCTTAATGCACAGTGTTTTTACCAGGGAGTTTGAAGCAAGGATTATTTTATAATTCAGAGTCTCACAGGCCAACGGACCTCCCCCATGCTTTGTAAAACACCTTTTGGAAACAGTCTGTGCCTTTTCGAGTCACCCGGTTGTCATTTAAGGGGAAGAGATACCATGGAAAGCATCTGTAAAGGATTTGTGCCCTTTCAAGCGAGTTCGCAATAGTGCTGCGGCTAGGCCACTTCTCAGATGATTTGGGGGTGGAGAACATAGCAATATTGATCTTAATAGGAAGAATTTGGTCCAGACAAGGCTGTGCTGCTTCTGACAGGGAGAATGGAGAGGATTTGTTGTTTGTTGTTGTTGTTGTTGTTGTTGTTGTTTAAAGCCAGGGGCTGGGAGGCTGGAGGAAAGAGTTGGAAAGCAGCAGTTGCTTGTTCTGAAGTGTAGCTCCTTCTTCTTCCTTTGCAGTTGTGGGTAAACTTCAAGTGGCTTCATGGCCAGTTTAGCTATGCTAAGGCTCCTAGGTTAGCACATAGGAAGGGAGACTGGCAAGTTTAAATTGTAAATAAATGACAGACTGAATCTCTGTGTTGTCCATGAGTATAGCAGCTGTTCTTACTCATATAGCACAGGCCACCAGTAGTAGTTGGTTACTACCCACAGTGGGCAACCACAGGCAGTTAGATTTATAAGTCCCTCCCTTGCCTTAGCCAATTCTTAATCTGTAAATAGCCCACAAACTTGTTTTTACATAGTATAGCACTACAGAAACACATGCAGTTTCTGACATAGTCACAATGGTATTTTTAGATGACTATTGATTAATTGTAGTGTGTGTGTGTGTGTGTGTATACATGCTTAAGTGTGGTATATGGTTTATGTGGTAAAGAAAAATAAAATAATGAGCATTATGGGGGGATTATGGGAGAAGCAGACCACAGAAGAGTGTATGAAACATGGTGTCAGATGAACGCTTCATAGACTATGCCACTTGTCTAAGATCTGTGAAGTTCTTACCTGTGCCAGTTCGTAGGGAATCACATTAGGATCCAGCCTTTGTAGATATATTGAAAGGTTCCATCCTTATTCTCTGTACTCTTTAGTCCCCTAACTCCATCCAAAGGAGCTCCAGTTGAGCTGGTTTTTATCTTCAGCAGGCCTCTCATATCTAGGCCTGCTATACATATCCATCAGCCCCCTCCACTGTAATGAAATGGCTACTGTCATATGTTAAAGCCTGCTTATCCATGCCTCTCAAACACATTTCTATACAGGTATAGACTATGTCCTGTGCTTTCAACACACCCATCCTGTTTATTGTACTTTCCTAAAAAGTTTCAGTGTTTCCCTGCTCTGCCAAGGACACTTGGGCCACAAAATCCTCCATTCTCTCTTCCTTGACAAGCTTAGACCTGTTGTCACAGCAAAATTCATATCAACCATCCTTTTCCATCTAGAGAGGATCTAGGTTTGGATAGTGAATTATCGTGGATAGCTGCTAAGGTTCCATTTCCTCCTGGAGTCACCAAATTCACTCTGGGTCTTCAAGAGACATTTTCTGAACACATGGACACATGCTTACAGAGACAAAACACAGGGGCTGCCAGCCCAGGAGCAGTGTTGGAAACAAAATGGTGTTTTCCGAGTTCCTTGGAGAGAAAGGAGAGGCTATGAGGTCCTCCATCCAATGGATGAGGAACAGAGGGGCCAGCAACAGAAAGACATTAGTTTACACGCATGAGTTTGAATGATATGTTTTCTTTCTAACTTCAAGTTAAGATCAACTGGAAGACTAAACAACAGTCAAGCCTTCCTTGAGCTGCCATAAACCAGGCAGGTCATTCCATGCCTCTGGGTTTCTTTCAAGAACTCAAGAGTTACATTACTTAAAATCAGATGCATGATCTCTTTGTGGTGTTTGGAGAAACATGGCATAAGTTTCTGTGGTCAAGAGAGACAGAGGTACTTTCCAAATAAATAGACACTATATATGAGGTTACTGCATGTGAGAGAAATACTGGCTCTTCCAGAATGTAGTAATTTATTCAGCACTTGTATATAGATACTATATACATACATCAAAATGTTTTATGGTGCTGTAGAGAAGTTCCTCTCCCAACCCTGGACCCATACTCTGGGTTTTTACCTGACCCTTACTATCAAAGAGGTTCAGGGTTCTCTGGAGTCACAGAACTTATGGAATGTCTATATATTAAGGGAATTTATTGTAATGACTTACAGTCTGTAGTCCAACTAACCCAGCAGTGGGCAGCTGTGAATGGGAAGTGCAAAAACTAGTAGTTGCTCAGTCTCACAGGGCTAGTAGTTTCAGCTGCTCTTCTGTCTAAGCTGGAATCCTGAAGTAGTAGGTTCCAACAGATGTGCTGGCAAGTCATTGCAAGCAGGCAAAGAAGAGTTAGTCTTCCTTCTTCCAATGTCCTTATATAGGCCTTCAGAAGAAGGTGTGACCCAGATTAAAGGCGTGTTCTACCACACTTGGATTTGGAACTGCTTTGTCTCAGGCTGGCCTTGATCTCAGAGATCTGCTTGTTTCAGTCTCCTGGGCTTAAAGGCATAGACTGCCTTGCCTAGACCTAAACTTTTCATGACCACATGCCTCAAGTTCTCTATTCCAATAGCTGGCTCAGAAGCCTGAGTCTTACAACCTCAAGATCTGGAATATAAGTGTGACCTTCCACTTCTGGATTGTAGTTCATCCCAGATATAATCAAGTTGACAACCAAGAATAGCCATTACACCAAGAGTCTGTATATACTCATTTCTTCAGATTTGGTAGTCAGTAATATAGCTTCCAGATTTAAGAAGACTGTGAAGACAAAAAGAGATGACTGGTCAGAACATTACCTGGCAAATGATACACCCACTCAAGGACCCCTAGAAGTAAATGTACTAATGGTTAAGCACTGAATATGTGACAAATTAGACTGCGACTGTACTCTTTGACAATGCTTCTCATATTGTGATCGAGTATCTACGTGTCTAATTAGTAAACGCCTCTCTGTCCTAATAGTTTAAAACATACGTGTTGATGCATTCAGAATCCCGAATGACACATATCTAGGCTTTCATCATGGACTGAGCTAATAAAAAAAGACAATGCTGAGTACTTTAGGATTGCCGCTTAGCTCCGACCCACTTAGCCTTATTCCACTGTGTTCGATGACTCCATATATTCTTTTCCTTTCCATGCAATTCTGTCACTCAGAATTATCTTCTGATCCTTGCTTCACTTACTAGTGACTGAACTATACCGAAGGAGGAGTCACCTCCGTAGCTCCAAACAGCTTGTAAGAGTGCTGCACAGCGGGTGAGTGTGAGCACCAGCAAGCGCAAAGGGTGATCCCTTAGTTTCTATACATTAAAATTCACTGATATATGCATATCACTAACTCAGTCTACCTTATGAATGCACACATTTGACTCTCTGAATCTTTTCAAATTCCTTTAATTTCCCTGACTGTTGTTCGCCTCATACTCAGCTCAGATTTAGCTAATAGCTTTGTCTATTTTGAGACATCTTTTTTGATTTTTTTTTTTTGTCCATCATCTTGAATTATTTATTTGGTAAACAGCCAACTCTTGACATTCTCCATATGCTGGATTGAGAACACAAATATCAGTGTGTTTATATCAACTTGAGATCTCTAAAAATGGACTTGGACCATCGTGCTATTCTGAAATACACTTTGAGACAAAAATGCGTCTGTCTCTAGTTTGCGTTCTGAAAGAGCTCTCTAGAGGAAGTTGGTGTCCTTGCTGAGTACTCTTCTTTTATAGCTGGAGTAAGGTGTGCTTAGTCAAGGCTGGAGCTCGTAACTTTTCTTAGTGTGTCTTCTGTATAATATATCCAGGCAGATCTCAGTGATAAATAATGAAGTTCTTATTTACATGTAGCTATGTATGTTTCATCAACATAACACAGGTTTCTTTGTTCTAGCAGTCCCATAGATGCTATCAGGGAGTCACAATGAAGAAATACAAGGTATGAAAGCTCTCCGTACACATGTGGATGAAAGTTTCACTTCTCATACAAGCATGTCTTTGGTTTGGGCAGAGATCACCAATTTTAGTCACCCTACCCACGAAATCTGGAATCCTTCCCCGGTGAGAGAGTCGGGTGCTCCCTTCTTTCATTTCCACAGGCTACATCAGTCCTCAGGCCTCCCCACTCTAGTTTTCCCTCACACCTTGAGTTCCGTTTGCTCTGAGCATCCTCATGGCAGACTTGAGTGTAAAAGGTCACCATCTCAGGGCTTCATCTCCTTCACTACGGTCATCTTCAAGTATAGGTGTGCTCACCACCAGTGCAGTAAGGAAGAAGGCTGGAAAAAAAAAATCCCAGACCTGTTAGTAGCAGGTAAAGAAATTATGGACTTTGCCTCTCTGTTTGTTTTTCTAGCAGTTTTAATCTGAATATTCAGAGAATGTGGCTACCCTGTTTCAGAATGTGGCAGAACCTGTTAGAGAGTCTAGACAGCAGGCAATGAGAGTGTTGGAGAAGAAACTACCAATATTTAATATCACCTATACTTATGTATTGCAATGCTGGATAAAGTTATACATTTTCTTGGCTCACACACAGTGCTTCCTCAAGTAGCTACCTGGTGAGGTGAGGGACAGCTATTGATATGTAGTATATGTTGGCACAGAAATGCATGATAAGCCCTTCAGAACTTCATGATGTTTTGCTGTTGTTGTTACTAAGTGGTTACTCCTTTCTATAATTAAAAGACTTAGCTATACATACTAATATATGGATAGGCACGGAAACATAATAATAAAAAAAGCAAATACCATGGCTCAGATAAAACGACACATCTCTCATGGTCTTCACGGGGAGACAGAAGCCTAGGGAGGTGGATAATCTTTCCTCAGCAGTCTGATGCATCTTCTCTTGTTCTGTGGTGCTGGCTTGCTTTTCAGCAAGTCATTTTTCTTTCTTTTTTTTAATTTTAATTTTTTATTAGATATTTTCTTCATTTACATTTCAAATGCTATCCCAAAAGTCCCCTATACCTTCCTCCTGCCCTGCTCCTCTACCCACCCACTCCCACTTCTTGGCCCTGGCTTTTCCCTGTATTGGGGCATATAAAGTTTGCTAGAGCAAGGGGCCTCTCTTGCCAATGATGGCCATTTTTCACAGCACTTCTCTACAGCAAAACTCCAGACTATGCTGTCAAACCTGGACGACCAGTTCTGCAACTGTGTTAGAGCAGCCCACAGGAATGAGGAAAGGGGACCGAGGGGACAGGGAGAAAAGCACGGAACTGCACATAGCAGACTTGGTTTACAGAGAATTGGCAAAAACATGCCCATGACCACACCGGTGCACAGAAGGAAATCTGGAGAGTTCTCAGTCAAATGGCCCCTTGCTGGCTACAGTTCCCGAGGGGGCAAGTCTATAGCTAATAGAAAGACAGCCAGAAGAGTTATGGCTTAGACGCCTTACAATATTAGTAGCCTTATTATGGTAAGGTGGGTGGAGACTGGCTGTGAGTTGTACAAGTAAGTCACATGAAACAAGTTAGGCTGACCACAGCCTCCAGGTTCTGAGCCATGCATCAGAATGCCACTTGAATTCTGTTGACTGAATCCATATCCATAGCCCTGATGGACTATGGAAGGATCCACAGGAAACTGGTGGCACCCTGGTGGATGCTTCACAGCCACAATCAGACACACCAAAGGTGTTCCTGGTCTTCCTTTCCCTTTGACATGCTTCAAGGTATTTTGCATGGAGGGCCAAAGACATGAAAACATAAATAGCTAGTGCCAGAAAAGGGTCATGCTTGGTTGATGAAATGACAAGCAGTATTGATGGGGAAGTCCCCCAGGTCCTGTGTGTGCACATGCACAGGCACACACACACACACACACACACACACACACACACACACACACACACACAAACATACACACACACATGCACACACACTTGTACACACATAGAGATGAGGAAGATGGGGATAATTATAAGCAACTAAAGGATATAACCATGGGAAAAGGTGGGAAGGGAAATGTGCAGACTGGGCCATGGATCACCTCACATAGGCTGAGGTCATGAAAAGCTAAAGGCTTTTCCAGGGAGGCGATGGTGTGGTTCAGACCTGTGGGAGTATAAGGATTACCAAGGCTGACAGAGGGGTTAAAAGAAAAAGGCTAGGAACTGTAAGAAGTAGGGGTGATTCAAGGATATACCCTAAAGGTTCAGGTGTTGAAAGCTAGGTCTTCAGTGCGGAAGGAAGTAGAGGGACATCTAAGAGAAGGTGGTGCTGCTCCTGTATGTGCTGTCCTGGAGATGAACTAAGTAGCACCTGGTGGGTTCTCACTGGTGTGTGGTAATTAAAGAGGGTGGCGTGTGGAGCGTCTTAGACTCCCATGGCAGCACGGAATCTCCCCATCTCCCACGTGCCACTGTGATCCCATTCAATAGGAAAGGAGCTGATACCAGAGCAAGCCCTTCCACATCCTTAATTGTGAGCTAAGAAAATGATTTTTTCCCCCTCCTAAAGCACCCATCGTTGGGGATTTCATTATAGTGACAGTGCCCTGAGCATGGATGAGTGTACGCAGGTGAACTGGACCTCCTTGGTCTTGCAAAACTCACACTTAGTCTGTTAGAGATAAGCATCTCTCCTTCTAAAGGCTATGTTGGGAACTACATCAAGTAATTCAAGGTCAGGACACAGTAATGAGCCTTCTGAGAGCAAACGTGCAATAACTGGTAGCATTTATTGCTATTATAATTAGTATTATTTCTAAATATATTGGAAGCAAAGGTATAGTCACATAAATACAGCCTCTCAGCTGGCCAAGGAAATATCTAGGCAGATTTTAATTCTTCTTCCTTCTTTTTGCTGGGTGTTTAAACATCCTGTGTAAATATATACAAAAGAGACTACATTCTATCTCCATCCATAGTATCTAAGTGTACCTATGACAGAGCTCTTATCCAGCAGCAGCAGTACGTCAGGGAATCTAAACAGGAGTTTCATAGATGAACAGTTGGAGCAGCCAAAAGTAGTAGAACATCAAGAAAATAGGAGCTAAAGTAGCAGAGATTTATCATCCATGCAGAAAGCCCAGAGGTAGATGATGCTTCTGTTAGCCAAGTATCTCTACCATGTCACGGAGATTTAACATGCCACTCAACCTTCCTTAGTACTTATTGTCTCTTATGCATAACATAGCTGCTAGAGACCCAGCTGCCTCAGACATACCTAAGTTCATTCGTGGCAGAAAGTGAAGGCCAAATAGTAAGGTGCCTCTTATTTGACGGATAGGCAAACTATTTTCAAGAAGTAACCTAACAGCTTTCCCCCTTGGGTTGTTTTCCACCTCTGGCTGTGAGTGACATTGGGAAACTCATCAAGACAACTGTGATGGAGTCATACTGTTACTGAGGAATTGGGCTTGATCATGTAACTACATTAGGAAAACAGCAAGAAAGGAAGTCCAAATTGGCTGTTGGGTGTGTCCCTGGCACTGCTCATCATGTGGCTTGGATATAATTTAAGGAGACAATCTTTGGCTGATTTCCTAGGGCAGTGTAAGAGCCAGCCTGAAGGAAACAAAGCTCAATTTTCTACCGGTGGAAGAATGGAGCAGGTTTTAGCCCAAACCATTCCATTAAAGGAAAGGAATAGCAAAACGTGTAAACAAATAAACAAGCAAGTAAGTAACGAAAGAAAAATGCCCTTGAAATGCTGTCTGATACAGAAAAGAAGGCAAGAGGCTTTTCTAAGCACGTCGTGAATGCTCTGGGATAGAAGACTCACCATTGTGGGTTATGGCGTGGAGGTTCACTTGTGTTCTTAAGTATGAATTCATGGGCTTAAAGGGCAAAGGAACTGCAAATTATTGATACAACTCTGAATTGAAGCTTTTAGCTTAACAGTGTTCACATTCTATTTGCTCTGTATTTTCTTCTTCCTGAAGATTTTGACCTTGCTCCTTTACCTTCAGGATCTGCAATTCACAACTGAACCATTTGAAACCATCCACACCAGAATAAAGCCCAGAATATCACTACCCGGGCGGGCTCAGAGAGCTGGCTCCGTGGTGTGAGCTAAGGAGGCCAGCCAGCTCTGCAGCCATGGGCTCAGCTGATTAAACTCACTAATGTCCAGGCTCCTGGAGCAAAATCAGAAGTGTAATCTCCTGGCTGTGACCTGCTTTGTCTTTCCTGGCAAGGAAGAATATATGTAGAAAAGTAGAAACATACATAGTTTTACCTAAAAAATCAGGAAGAATATAAAATGCATGCATATCTGTAACTCATACCTTTGTATATTCATGAATGTGTGTATGTGTGTGTGTGAAAAATAGATAAATATTATTCTGGTAGATAATTTTGTATAAACACATTCATACACACACACACTTATATCAATGTTATGTATTTTTAAAATATAGATTTATTTCCTTTCCTAAACTAGAACCAAGACAATCCAATTAAAATGGTTTTATAATAATCATCGTGATTGGTAATATTACTGAGAAAAACTAAATTACTCTTAGTAACTATAATTCTTATCTGGACTTAAAGTGGCATGGGCTTCAGTTTGATTTTTAAACAGAAATCAATAGTGCCTCTTTTTTGTTGTTTTGTTTTATTTTTCTGTTTTTCTTCAAAGTTCATTTAAGAGCTAACTTGGAAAAAATTACCATTATGGAAAAAAAATTCAGCTGGATATTAACTAATTATTTCCAGACTTGGAGACAACATATAAGTCTTGTCAACATGTTAATACTTGTGTGTACTTTCTACAATTGTGTTACTTAATTAATCAATGAATAGAAAATACAATGTAAAACCATAAAATACATATCACCTTGGATGCTTTCTGCAGAAAACACTTGAATTTAACCAAATAAATCTTTAACCAACAATGTTCGTAATTACCAAAATAGCTTCTTAAATACAGAAAACACACAAACAACAAAATTAAATGATGTGTTAGAACTAAAATGATCTAACAATTAGCAATTGTTTAATTTTTTTAAGTGCTTTATACTTTAATTCAGTGAATTCAAGAAGATATCTCTGAAAATAGTTCTAGGGAGATTTTTGTAAAAACAAAAAAATCCATTTGGAAAACCCTTTCCTTTATATTTTTCACCGAAAATGATAACCATTCCATTGCCTCGTTTTCCAGACATGGTTTCTGTTTCCACTGGGCAAGCATTTAGCACATTTAGATCGTGACATATATTCTCCAGGTTTAGTCTTTGCTGGCATTTGAGGAGATTTTTGCATCCCGACTTCATATAAATTGCAGAACCTCTTTTTGTCCTGGATCTGAGGGTCCTTTGCCACCAATCTACTTTATGGTTCCCCATCACTTAGAATCACCTTATCTTAGAAGCACTTACACAGACTCTCTAACTCTAACTTCAGGAACAGATTAAGTTTGCTTTTCAAAGCCATCTGTCATTTGAGATATGTTTTTGTTAGTGTTTTCTTTTGTAAATCATTTTATTATTGTAAGCTTTCTTCGGCTTGCTGGCATGATAATAGGCTATATAAATGATTTTTGTCCTATATTTGTGTTGTATATACTTTATTGTAATAGCACTCTCGGGTCAAAAGCAGCCAATATTATTCCGATTAATTCCTGTCTAGACACTCATAAATTGTCCCTTAATTTGCAGAGAGAAAGCGAAGTCCTATGACGCATAACCTTTCCCTGCTGCAGAAAAGTGCACCTGGTATTTCTGGGCGAGAGGAGGCCCGCCTCCCTGCGTCCTTCAAAGCAGCAGGCCTCAGAGGATGCAAGGATGGGCAGCTCTTTCTCTATGCATGCGGCCCAGGTAGCCAGCCAAGGCCTGCCAGTTGGCATGCTGTTCCTCAAAAGAAAAACACAAAGCCTAATCCCCCAACACAGTTTCAGACAAACACTCATTTTATTTACTCATATTCATCTCCCTGGAAGGGGGAAAAAAAGGAGAAAATAGCTTGCTTAATCCCAATACTAACACAATATCGATTCACATTCATGTTCGGTATTTATTGACGTGCATGGCATACAATGGGGGCTATCATTTAGGCTACTGTGTTCAAGGGAAGGCGCAATCACATTGGAGAAGGAGATGAAGCACACAGTTTATACAGCCCTAATTTTATGTAATGTAAACCTTTCACACATTGCACATAGGAGAGAAGATGCGTGGCCTGATGAAAAACCGCTTGCATACCAAGTGGATTTATCTTAAAGCTAATTACGGCTGCAGAGTGTCTGTCCTCAAAAGTCTGTTGTGATTTCCCAAACTTGGACAATGAAATTAAACTTTGCTGGCTTCTGCGGCAGCTTTCTGTCTATCCCATTAACCAAACTGTAAGTGCATTTGTGCTTGAAAGCAGAGCTCAGGGTTTTTGCTTTGTGACATCCAGTGTGAAGTGTTTTGAAATTCTGCAGGTGCTGCACAGTGCTCTAGGCTAACTCTCGCCCAGGCTGGAGTACATATCGAAGAGCAGACAGCAAATAAGGGTTGCTAGCATATGGCCGCTAGGAGAAGAAACAGATATAAAGCACCACACTCTTTGCTTGGCCCCTTGGAGATTTTATTGCCTGATGGCAGCTGTACTTAATAAAATATTAGTATCCACTTGAGCTTTAAAGGTGTAACACAATTCCATTTCAATATAACGTTCCATAAATTCAAATATGAAACTTCCATAGATGCACAATGCGACTATAATTAAAGAAAACTTGGTATGCACCTTAGGAAAACCAAATGTGGGGCCTGCTCTATTTGTAGTGATCTATAAAGTAGATTTGGGGCAACCAGTCTCATGTTTGAAAGTTAGAAGTGATTCTAGAGGCTTGTGTGACAGAGACTGGTGGTTCAGTTTTTATGTCGTTTGAAAAGTTATACCATTTCAGTCTGAGCTTCTCAGAGCCTGAGAACACGTCCCACTCCCCTACCCACCTTTGATCATGCTCTCTCTATGCTTCTAAAAGGTTCTTTTCCAAAGTTTGCTAGAGGCCATAGGACTCTTAGATTACATCACTGTTGTTTGCAAGTTTAAAAGCAGGTAATGCCTGTTTGAAAGCCTTAGTGCAGACTCTGTTCTAGCATAGTCATGACCAAGACAGGCAGAAACCCAACTTGGAAAGACTTGGAGGTAGTACTTGGGTTTGTCTTATTATCTTGCAAAGACCTTGTCACCAGCATTGTGGTGCCATTGGGAGGTGATGAACTGCTAGAAGGGAGGGCCCTAGTGGAGGAAGGAAGGTCACTGGAAGGAAGCATAACTTGGAAATGAGGTTGGCACCTCAGCACCCTCCTTCCCTCTTTACTTCCTGGTTGGAAGGTGCCTAGCATTTCTTAGCCACATGCTTTTGCTGTGAGGTGCTTTGTGCTTTGCTATAGACACAAAATGGAAAGGATTCTGACCATGGGCTGAGAACTCCAAAACCATGAGAAAGAATAAATCTTTTTATCTTTCTAAATTGGTTTGTCTCAAGGATTTTGTTGCAGTGGTATAAAGCTGACTAAAACAACTGGTCATTTTTATTAACTAGTTTCTTTAAAAGATATCTATCTATCTGTCTATCTACCTATCTATTTCTATGTCTCTCTCTATATCTTTATTTATAGCTCTCTATCATTCTGTCTCTCTATCTGTGTCTGTCTATCTATAGCCCTATCGTCTCTATCTATATCATCTCTATCTATATCATATCATATCATATCATATCATATCATATATCTATCTATCTATCTATCTATCTATCTATCTATCTATCTATCTATCTATGGAGAGAGAGAGAGAGAGAGAGAGAGAGAGAGAGAGAGAGAGAGAGAGAGAATCTTTTTGAGAAGGAAGATTGCACTTTTACAGAGATCTAACAACCAATCTAGAAGCCCAGCTGAAAAAGCTGACATCTATGAAAAGCCTCTTCTATGCCCAGATGCAAGTCTATGAGTGAGGTTACAGGGCTCTCCCAAAGGCCACATTCAGCCTCTAGGGACGTTTTAATCATCTAGGCTGGTATAATGAAGATGGCATTACATCACACATGCCTCTAGTCCTCCATGGTCTCTGAGATTTTTCAGTCTTTTCCCTGCCTAAGTAGCAGAGTAGATCATGACCCCTAGCAGAAGACGAGGAGAGGACAGAGAGGAACTTCTGTGGGTATAAAGAGAAGGCACTGGTTAGACCAAGGCAGCAGACATTGTTGCTGCAGGGAGATCATGGGCAGGTTTGAAGGGCAATGTCCCTGGGCAATGAAGAAAATATGCTATGCAAGGAAGGAGAAAAAGGTCAGCTCTGACATCTTTTGAAATAAACCCTGAGATGGGTCGTGGTGGTGGGGTGGTAAGGAAGGGTAACATCAGATGACACAGAGGTCAGATTTCCGGACACGTCAGTGAATAAATCCTATGAACCCATGTCACTGTACTGGAGAAAAAAAACAGAAAGGTAATAGGAAATTAAATATAAATCTGAAACCTGACATTAAGCATGAAGCCAAGAGAAACAGCTCACAGATGGAGAAGCTGGTCCAAGGCAAAGGATGATGGTGGGTTTCATGTTGGTGTAGGGGAAGGTTCAGGTATGGTGCAGCAGTCAGGAGGTGATTTTGAGTAGAGAAGGGAACTTGGATGGTAGAAAACTAAAGGCCCTACAGTGAATCACCTCCTTTAGGAAAATGAAAGTTCCGTATGAGGACGAAGAAAGGGTGCAGATGGTGGCCCTTGGTTCTCTGGGCCCCAAAGACTGAGTTCAGGAGTGTAACAAACCCGAGGCTAATTAGGAATTGCTCCTGATATGGTGTAAAAATCAAGAGTGAGAAGAACCCACAGGACAGCTTTATCCTGCTAGGCAGCAGGGTTTCTGGAGGAAGGGGCGTGGCCAACTACCCCTTTCTGTCTTTTCACAGGGGGTCTTCTTTCCCGTGCCCCACCTGTGAGCTGAGCCCATGCCGAGCAAATGTGAGCACTGTTCTCTTCTGAGCTGCTAACCTGAAGTAGTCCTTTTGTTTTGAGTTGCATTTCCTTCCTGTTGTGTGTCGACTTGATGATAATGTTCTAAGTGACCTCGAGACTGATATATTTTTTTCTGGGAATGCTATGATAAGCCCTGGAGCTCAGGAAATAAGACTTGAGAAGTTCAGAATTTAAATCAAGATGAACTTTAAAATGTAGACTCTGAACTAAATTTGGATCTCTAATCCTAAGGAAAGAAGAATCATACAACGCAAGCAGGTCAGATTGTGTTTGGGGCAAACTTCTCCAAACACAGGTCAGAAGCAGATGCTCCTGTTGCTATGGCAACTTCTGAGCCAGTGTGTGCTTATTCTCTCTCTCTCTCTCTCTGTCTCTCTCTCCCTCTCTCTCTCTCTCTCTCTCCCTCCCTCTCTCTCTCTCTCTCCCTCCCTCCCTCCCTCCCTCCTTCCCTCCCTCCTTATCTCCTCCTCCATCTCCTCCCTTCCCATCCTCCTCCCTGATTCTTCCACTTTGTGTCCCTCCCATCCTTTTCTCCACCTCCTCTCCCTTCCCCTTTCACCTCCCTCCTTCCTCTTCTCTTTCTCCCCCTTCTTTCTGTATATTCTATCTTGTTTCTTCAGTTCCCAAGTCAGATAAACGCTGTTAAAAATATTCAGTGTTCTTCCTTCTAGGAGGTAGAGGGAAAAATGCACATCAAAAATTATGTTGGAGCCTGTGATTTTTTTTCAGATATATTAAGACATGATGGAATTATTTAATTACCTTTGCTAGCAAGTTGACGGACAAGCATCCTCCTATCATATTGCAGATCTGCAAATAGGATTATTTACATCCAATCTAAGGAGTGCTGACTGGTGTTGTTGGAAGCTAAAGCTGTATCAGCATTTAAATTCCCACTTTTCTGGGCAAAAACCCAACTGAATGATTCAATTAAACTCTTTATGTTATATATTATCCAGAAGTTCACAATATAAAGTGATCCTCCAGCCTGAACCCCTGCCTTTATGATTGCAATTTGGTAAGCAAGACAATTTCCAAAGACTATTTTACTTGAACTGCAATGAAAACGTCAGGCCATAACACACTTTTTGATGCAGGTTTTATGAACGGCACTCCAGAATCAACCATTATTTCAAGCACATGCAATAAATAACCTTCATTATTCATCAGAGAGTAAATATGCATTTGTGTTTGCAAATATGGCTGGCGGCTTCCCGAGGAAAGCAGCCAGCAGTCAGCAGCTCCTTCAGCCATTTAGGGAGATAACGAATGGACGCCAGCCTCTTTAATTGCTATAGACCACCCTCATCATTTCTGAGAGAAGAGCAACTCCTTTACAGCGCAGCCTTCGGGCGGTGCTCGCTGCCTCCTGCCCACTTGCCTTGCCTCACCTGGGTAGTGTCGCTCAGTGGGCACGAGATATATATATCACCATTTTTACTCACACCCTATCCAGTCCTGTGGAGATATTTTGTTGGCAGTGATTTTTAAGAAATTGCTTTCTTTGTATTTTGAAACATTCAAGTCCAGTAAACGCATTTTAACAGGATTAATATATTCTATAATGCGGAATTCTTTAGAACTGTGTTTGCAATGTTAGAGAATCTGTGTTCTGTTTTGGGGAGATGGAGAGGAGGATTATTTACTTGCTGCTCAAAATGAGGACCACAGTGTGTGTGAGGGAGGGGGTACCTAGAACCCATATTAAACCTGGGCAGGCATAACAGCTCACAGGTAATACCAGCACTTGGGATCAACACAAAGGGGTTCCCTGGGGTAAGCTGGCTGGCTGGACTGGCCAGGATTGGTGAGTTTCAGTTTTATGAAGAAATAAATCCTTATAAAAAGTGGAGAGTAAATGAACTTCTGATGTTAACTCTGGGCAAAAGTGCATGCATACACACACATATACACACTAGCACGCACACACACATATGCACATACACACACACTCACATCTGAACACATTCGTTCACCCACCACACATAAAACCATGTATATACATGTACACAGCAGATACACATTCCCATTTGGAAAAAAAAGAAGAAAGAAAGAAAAACCATTTTTTTAAAACACTATTACCTGGCATTTGCTATTTCTTACGTTCTTTCCATCTCTCAAAACAGAGGACAAAACTATTTCACATAGATGTTCTTAGATATCTATAGGAAGATATGTTATATATGATATTTAAGCTTAAGGCTCTCTGATGTCCAGTGAAGCCAGTTTTATATCTCATACTTTTGACATGGGTCAGGGGAGACAAAGCTCTGTTAATTTCCACCTCCTCCAGTCCTCTTCAGTGATTCAGCACCAACTTGATTAATATTGGTGCTGCCTACTGTGACATACAGAAACATCTCATCTCCTGTCTATGATTCTGTAACTTAATTATATGAAATCAGTTTGTTAGTTTCTCCATGTATCTGTTGAGAACATTTATTGAGTGCTTATGCCTGGCCTATATGTGTCAACTACCACGCTATCGGCTGCTATGCTTGAGACACATATTTAAATAAGTCTGTAATAGACTGAATGACGTGCACACGCATCTACCATTTCTTGTTGTAACTTCTGATGTGATGGCACTCCCCGTAGAGCTCACTCCGATGATAACTAGCACACTGCTTTGACAATGGCCTTAGTCAGAGCCTGAAGTTGGTACCTTCATGACCAGTGACCTCTTAAAGACCCACCTTACAATACAATTAAGATGCCAGGTCTATTTGATAGAAGCTTGGATGGGACATTTTCACCCTAGCAGGGGTAAATTAGTTAGAAGAAGTTGTCAGGGTGAGGGTGGTATGTTTGAAGAGTGGTCTAGGCTGCTGTTTAATTACTACAGAGAAACTGGGCTGCTATAGCTACTAAGCATTAGGAGAACACAGCAAACCACATTCATTTGCTGTAGCAAGAATGGTAACCCAAGAGCAGGGAGAGACCAAGTCTCAGAAGCAGAGCCGATGACTCGATAGTAATGTTAAATGTGGGACTAACAAGAGCAATTAGATTAACTACATTTCACGCAGAAGAGACAACATGGCCAAAGCCTTGGTGTCTGAGTGACATGACACAGGACAGGGTATAACAATAAAGGATGTCACAAATGACAGAGAACTAACAAGGGGCTGCCATGTAGTGTGTGGGAGATTGAATGAGGCTGTAGTGGAGTCCCTTCCTGAATGGGTTTCAGGACTGGGGTTGGGAACTCTAGGAATTCCTTTTCTTCAGGTCAAGGCATAGCCTGCCTACTTTCTATCATTCCTAGAGGGGTCTCTGTCCCCAAACATCACTGCTAACATACCCAATGACCTACAGGATCTCATGACAATTGGTTCAAGAGGCAAAGGCTGCTTGAGACATATCTTAACTGGCACAGCTTTCTGGGAAAAAGGCATTGCATCCGTGACATCTCACCTCAGCTATTGGAGACATTTGCCAAAAACATGTTCTGCAGGATGCTAGTGTCTGTCAGATGATAATATTCACCACATTAACCATACATACAAAGAAAGGATTTGCCCATGAAATTACATGTGGGAATCTCTGAATCAAAAACAGATGGGTTAGTTTCTGCTTATTTAGTTGTTACAAGACTTTCAAATCTTTAACTCCTAACTTGCATTGTTGGAAACTGAAAAGAGGGAGAAAGGTGTATATTAGGGTTTTGGGGGTTTGGTTTGGTTCTTTTCAATCAGAGTAGTACAGAGAAACATTTCTGGAGTTGCTCCCACGATTAAAATCTTCAGAAAAAGTGTTAAGTGGAAGGCTTCATCATTAGCACGCTACTATCATCTGCATTGCTTCATTTGGCCCTCTCTAGAGTTCATGTTTGCCTAAAGCAGATATCGCCGTAGGTGATTTAACAGAAATAAGCAAAAACTTGCAGAAGTCAGCGTCCCATGCTTACTCCCTCAGTATTCCTACTTCGAAGATCTGGAATGTGTACTCCCACAAGACCAGAGCTACAGGTCCTCCTGAAATACTCAAATATCATCACGGCCACTGCTCAAGGAAAATAGACTACAGAGGCCCCAGGGCAATAGGTAAGGAGGACTCAGGGTAGTGGTCCTGAGGGAGTGGAGAACAAAAGAGTGTGAGGGGTAATATGAATATGCAAAATTGTATATAATCAGGTTGTCCTGGGACCACTGATATCTCATGGGTAATATGATATAAATTATCCTTCTCAACATTCTAGGAGTCTCTAGAAAGGGAGGTGGAGCTGGCAGCCCAAGAGATCTTAGGAATGTACTGTTCACTCTTTTAATGATTGAATAATCATGAGCACATAAAAATATATCGTAGCTACCCCCCTCCCCCGACACACTCCAGCTACACCTGCCTGTAGCTGACACAACTCCTTCAACAAGTTATCAAAACTGAGTCTTTGGTTTGACTCTGTGGCACTCACATTACTTTGTTCTAAAACAAAGCAATCTAACTTGAGGGTATCTGGGTAAAATCGAAGAGGCAATTGGCTGTAATACAGACCACATCCACAAACCGTTGCTGTGATAGTATCAGTTAGGTAGTTACTCAACATTACAGAGTGCCTTCTATGTTCCAGATGTGGACTGAGCAATACTGAGAACAGTATACAAGAGGGGCTAGGCCTCTGCCCTTACAGGAAATTAGAGACCACTAGAGAAGGGAAGTAATTATGAAACAAATCATTCTAACTTATTGAGTAAATAATTTAAAATGAAAGCATTCTCCAAAGAGCAAATGCTTGGGAAAATCTAAAGTGAACCCGACCATATCCTGGGTTGAACAGAAAAGGCTACAGAGAATTCTTGTTTGCCTTTGCTTGTCTGTTGTGCATGTGCATTTTTGTGTGTAAACACAAGTTTGCATATGTGAGTGTGGATGCACAGATCATAGTACACACTCGGAGGTCAGATGACAACCTTGGGTGACTATTCTCACCCCCACCCCCACCTTGTTTGAGATCAGTCCCCTTGTTTTGCATTGCCTGTGCCAGGCTAGCTGGTCCTCCAGTTCCAGAGATTCTCATGTCTCCCTTCCCACCCAAGCATAGGAGGGCTGGACTGCATCACTGTATCTGGCTTTCCATGAATATTGGCAATTTGAACCAAGTCCTTCATCCCTGTATGACAAGCCCTTTACAGACTGACCTTTCCTCCGACTGCATAGAGTTCTCTAATTTCATCTCACCTGAAAATGTTCACAAAATTGGGGTGAATCAGTAGAAGGTAAGAGATATTCGGGGATCCCTGAGTTGTAAGTTCAGCTGGCTTTTGAAAAGGCTCTGCCTTTTGGAGGATGCCAGACATCATGGAGCTCAAAGGGGAGAACAGGGGGTAGAGCCGGTCTGAAACTTCATGGGAAACAGTTTTCAGTGAGTATTTGTAACAGCCTGTGTCCTAAGGAAGACAAACTGGAAAATACCAGCACAGATGCCAGAGGTGTCTTCCAGTTTTAAAATTCAGTTATTATGTTTTAGAATAAAAATGTCCCACTAATAACATATAGGAGAGATTGAACATGTAGACGCGCAGCTGCTTTCAAGTCTTTGCAAGAAATTGTGAGCACAAACTTGAATGGAAGGGACGATAAACATAAGATATTTACGATAAGAAAAGCAAAAATAACTGTTGAGTAGCTAGTTTAAAAATAACTAGTGGATCTCCAGATGCCATTTAAGAATGTCATAAGAAGGTAAGTGTAAGTTATCGGTTAACATCGTGAGTCCAGAGTATTATTCCTAACCAGAACCTTCTGGAAGGATGTCTGGAAGGAGTCTGAGTAAACTGGGCTGGGATACAAGAAAGAGGCTGTTTCAAAGCAAGTGGCTGAGAACGGCAGAGAGCTGTGTGGCTCCTGCAGGCCCATGGGTGTTCCTTACCCACTTTAGTGTGGCTTCTCCTCTTCCCTGATTCTTGGCCCCTGAACCTAACCTCGCTTTTCTAATATTTGTAACTTTTATTACAACGCGTGTCTAGGCGTGTGAATTTCTTTCTCTCCTGAGATCTTTTAAGTTTTGAACTCCCCACTTAAAAGACATTCCTCACATCTCTTTGTGAGGAAAACTTTCCTAGCTTTTCAGCTCTGGCTCAAATTTGACTTTATTCGTGAAGCCTTCTGTGAAAACTCTGCCAGCCAAGAGGGTCACCCTTCTGACTACCAATGACAGCATGCGCTGCACAGAGCAGCTTCGCTAGTCAACCACTTTCTGCTTTTGCAGGAGTTTTATTGCCCTCTGATTACCTCATGGAATTCTGGTAACGGTCCTCAGAAAGTCTGTATTCCACAAGGAGAACATTACTAGAGGTAAGATAGATCTGCATTTGAGCAGAATCAAGGGCTGTTTATTTCTTCAGCAATTTTGGGATATTGGGCACATTTAGTTTCCAGAATGAGAGTGAGAGTAAACTATGAAAAATCTACTTACCAAGATCAGGGCATTAGGTTTACTCTCATAAGACTTCAGTTCTTAAAAAGGTTCTAAGAGGTGTCTGTTAATAAAGGACACCAACAGAAAGCCAACTAACTTGGCTGCAGTGCAAGAAGACTTTGAGGAAAGACTTCCAGTGGAGTGAGGAAGGAATGGATCTGCACACGTGAAAATCCTGCCAAGGCTCTGACTCCACGGGCATGCTTCAATATTACCAACTAAACCAAGTGATCCTCTGAGCTGCACATGATCTCCCAACGTTAGTCAGAGCATCTAAAGCTATAAGGTACAGTTTATGAGCTTGGTTATTATGACTGAAACGGAAAGTCAGTTTTCCCAGTCTTCTCGTTCTATATGTTAGGTGTAAAAGGTCCTGGTTATCACGTGACTGAGAAAAGAGGGCTGCCATAAAAAGGTGAGGACAAGATGGCCTACACAGTGAACTCCAGTCTAACCTGGGCTACAATTGGAATTTTCCACTAGAGAAATAAATGCAAAAATACATCACTAATAGCGTGTATATTTCACCTTTATAGTTTTTCAGACCACTTTGCTTGGTCAATGTATTTCCCAAGGTATTTAGCCAAGCTTTAGGAACAACATCTTACCCAGTTAATTAAGTAATTCTTCATGGTTGAAGGTATGTGGTAGGATTTCTGAGGTGTGGTTTGTGTGGAAGTTGTCTTATCTTCCTTGGGGGAATTATTATTATTATTGTTATTATTATCATCATCTTTTTTTTTTTTTACTTGACTCGGGTCTTGGGAAATTTTTGCAGAATTAGTCCCATGACTCCAGCCACTTTCTTCTGCAGTTCAGAGGACTGCCATATCCTGCATGGCTCAGATCTTGGATCCCTGACTCTAGTTAGAACAGTGTAGGTCTGAAGAATAGATGAAGGTAGGGACACACAGAAAAGCAGAGATGAAGGGTGGACTGAGCTGTTGGATGGAGAAGGCCCTGCATCTCAGAAACTCCGCATGGTTATTGCTACAGTTGATCAAGGAAACAGGGTTTAGCTTACAGAACTGAATCAAGGACACAGCTTTAGTTAATCCCCATAGGAGCAGCCTCTGTAGGGGAGCAGGCTCCAGGCCTTAAACATCTGGGAGAAAACCACACTGAGCATTTTCTGCACATATGTGTCAATGTCGGCTCTTAGAACAGAGGAAGGCATGGCCCTCCTTCCGAGCTTCACACTAGAGAAAGGCTTTGGCAATTTCCCATAGGTCTGAGGCTTAGGTCATGTCTCCAGAGCACATCTACTCAGAACTTAGCATACTCAGTCAAGGCTTCCTCAGTTCCCTACAGAGGACCATCCCACACTACCTGTTCATCATTTCTTTGTATAAATTTTCAGTATTCTTTATTCCTGCACACCAACGTTTTCACTAAATTCTGTAGTTGGTGACGCCTTTGCCAATTTCTCTTTGTACACAAGTCTCTGAGTCACTGTGAGCTTTTCTCAGTCCTTCAAGTCTGTCACTTTCCTTCTCTCCCTCTCCCGCTCTCCATATATGTACACATTGTTTTGCAGCTCGGTAATCTCTTTGCTTTTTTTTTTTTTTTCTAATTCTCTCTTCTTATCTGGTTTATTAATGCTAGTTCTTTGGTGATTGACTCTCCAATTGCCTTTTATATCAAGTCAGCTCTGATATTTTTTTCCACCATTTCATTTTGAAGTGGTATACCACAAGATGACCTTTACCCAGTTAATGGGTTAATTTAACTGCTCTAGTAAAAAATACCATCCTGATATCACATGTTTGTTGTATTAAAGTGTTTTCTTTTTTAATCAGATGTGGTGTGTGTCATATATATACTTTTGGCATCCGTGAAGGATGTAGAACAACTCAGAAAAGAAACAAGAAAGGGAAGCAATCATCACCATCCTCGTCTTTAATACCTGCCATAGTTCTGTTAGCCAGATTTCTTTTCTCAATATTTTTTATACAGCTATATTTTAACACATTACTTGTAATCACACCATTTGTCTAAAAATTACAATATTTTCCTTATAACTTCTTTTGAAACAATAGTTTTAATTTCCTTATCTCCATCTTCTAGGAAGGAAAATATGTCAACAGTTATTCTATTATTACTTATGCTTTAATATGCTTTCCATGTAGTCGTCTAAAGATGAGACAGCTGAACCAGCTATGTCCATGGGTCTGATGCTTGAGTTCCTTTTCAATTTTAAATGGTCAGATGCAAGGCTAGATAGATGGCTCAGCAGTTAGGAGAGCTTACTTCTTTAGCAAAAGACATAGCTTTGGTTCCCAACACGGACATGGTATCTTACAACTGTCTGTAACTCAAAGTCCAGGGGATTCAATGCCCTCTTCAGGATTCTATTTGTTCCTGTATTTACAAGGTACATAGATGCTCATTCAAACTCACTAGCATGCAGATAAATAAAGAAATCTTAAAATGATAAATGCTCAAATATGGCCAGTTAGAGTAGTGATTCTATGCTGCAACCCTTTAATATAGTTCATATTGTGGTGATCTCCAACCATAAAATTATTTTGGTACTATTTCAAAACTGAAATTGTGCCATGGTTATTAATTATAATATAAATATCTGATATGCAGATGGTCTCTGGAAATCCCTGTGAAACCAAGGGTTGTTTAACCTCCAAAGTTTTCCCAACCCACAGGAACCACTCAGTTAGAAGGATCAGGCCAGACCAGAGATCTCTGTGAAAAGCCTCTGGTACACAGGCCCACACCCTCACCAGACACCAAATATATTGACATAAAGGCAGATTCTAGAACTTTCAAGAAATATATATCTGGGTCTCATGTTCTACCAGCTTACGGTATTTAATTATAATAATACATATAACTTGTAGGTAGCAGGAAACCACATGGGTGTTTTCAGTAAACACATCACCACAATTAAACAGTGTGGATGTGTGGCTTCTTCTTGAGGTTGTCTCCAATAGCACAGGAATGAACCACACACTTCACCAGGTAGCCAATTATAGACATAGCTTTCCAACTTAGCCATAGAAAGGGATTAAGCCCCTCCCACCACACTGGCACTGTTGAATGGAGTTCTTGGTTGGACATGGTATGATCATGCAGAAGTGTCTCATGAGGGCTCTCCTACCTCTTGTTCAGGATGAAGAGCAGAAAGTTGACTTAGTTTGTCTTCACTGGGTTTCACTCATACCTGTGTCATTAATCATATAATGTCTCAAACGTTCTCTTTCTATGGAAAACTGAAAATTTTAGTAAAACATTGGTAGGTAACAATGAGGAGGAGAAATGAGATGTGATTCCAAGTAGAACATGCTTATTTACTTTCAGGAACATCCTTTGGTGCCAAAGGTTCTTCTTTATCTCAGTTGTAAGAACAGCTCACCTGTTTCTACTACATGGTCATCCCATTGGTGATGAAATCCAGCTTACTTACACAGATACCCACACTGACTTAGAACTTCTCTGAGTAATAAAGGCTTTGACCATGCTATGGTCTAGTCTGGTGTTTCCTTTCACTCAGCATCTTGTCCCCATGTGTTCTTTAGAATGTAACCCACATATATGGACACACCATTCTGGGCATCTCTTGATGAAGGCTCACATGACAGCCTCCTTAAATACATCTACTTCCATACATGCATAACCTGTGTTATTCATCATATACATTTCCAAGCTTTTTGTCTCCATGGATGATGCAGATTTCTCTCTGGAAAACTGATAAATTTACTAAGGACATTCCTGGGTATAAATACATTATATATCTTAGCCGAACATGTTCATATTATGTTCCTCACTATGTTAAGGCCTTTTTGTGTTAGAAAATTCCATTAGTGTATCTTGTGCCCCAACTTCTTGACCTTGGATACAATGGAGATCAAGAGAATGCATGGTTTGACCTTGAATACAATGTACACCAAGAGAATGCATGGTATAGGGTAGTCCTGAAGTCTTTATAGATGTATCTCCTGTTAGTGACACCTCTTTGTAAATTATCCACCTGTGAGAACAGATGTTACGCTAATTATAGATCTTGTCAACTCTTTGCAATTTGACCACATTTGTACTGAGCAAAATTTTGTTTATTCAAAAATATATTTCTCATTTCTTAATATTTTCATATATATGCAATGATATAAGCATGTTGTATGCACGCAGGTGTGGTATGTGTGTCTGTCAGTCTGTCTCCCTCTTGTGTGTGTGTGTGTGTGTGTGTTTTAGCAACTTCCATGTATAAAAGGAAAATGCTGTCTGTTTGGTGAGACACAATGCAGAAGCTAAGGTTGCAGAGTACCAGGGTATTCCTGTGGCTAGGCAAACCCCTCACTGGGATTTTTCACAAGCTGATCCACTGCAAAAGTTTACATGGAAAAATTAAGCTCTCAAAGAGGCCATCTTCTGCCTCTTCCTGGGTTTCAAGGAGCGATTTTGATTTGTGATCTCTTAAGTCCGGAACAATTTGGTATTTCTAATTTATTGCTTCATTTGTGACTGCTGCTACGGCAAGGTAAATTTATTCTGATTTGCACAACCTAAGTCCTTTGTCTGACAGTGACTAATTATTACCTGAGTTAAAATAATGAAAGTGTCGGAAAGTGTCCGAATGCAATTTGTTAGGAAAACATGTGGCATGCTGTGTTACCCCAGCCCACAAAAGCCTAAGTGATCAGAAACCATGGAGAATTAAGATTTTTTTCCTCTCAGAGGTTATAAATCAATGTAGAACTGTAGAAACTTCCACTGCAAAGAACTGAATTTCGCAAAAGCAAGTGGTGTTTGGGGCTCTGTCATTTTCAGTTTTAGTAAAAGTAACTCTTATATGATATCATCATGAAATCATATGTGAAAAGCACTAAAGAAGGAGAGAAAAACAATTTTTCTTAATGCCTACTAAGTTCTTGGTCCCCTTGTCTGCTGTGCATGTTAACAGGTTCGTTTGCATTTTGTCAATCCATATGGATCCATGGATTCCTCTTTACTCTATTTCCCCCATTCACACAGATCTGGTGTTTTTCACAAAGACATGAGCCACAGCATTTCATTTCAGTCACCCATTTCTTGGACTCACTATCAGATGCTCTTTTCTCCATACTAAGAACCCACTTAAAGTTGACTTCATTCAATACATGCAGAAATTTAAAAGTATGAAATGCTTCACTAGAAATCCTATCCCAGAGGCAGCAGTTATGGGATTCTCTGTGTGTTTAATACAGCTAATTAATAAAACAAGTGCTGATCAACACACAGTTGATTCATAATATTTGGTGTGGGAACAGATTGGCATAGAAATTCCTTATTTGCTCCTTCCCTAAAAGCAATGTCAGACTCAACACTGGATGTATTCTAACATTCAACTGTTGTCACAGCTAATCACTTGATATATGTGCCTGTGTGCAAGTGTATGTGTATGTGACTGTGTGCCTGTGTGTGTATTTTAAGGCCTATTTTCTTTAAAGAGTTCTGACTTCAATACATTAAGAACATCAAGACTTTTCCAGGTAAAATATGTATAGTAATGGTGATAACTATGGTAATGAAAAAAGAAGAAAGTACATTTCTAAAATGTACTTCATTGAAATTAATGATATAATTTTTACATGCACAGTAAATTTATAAAACTCAGCAGCTAAATTTTGGCAATGGTAAGGTGCAATGAAATAGTATCTTTAGTTTAGAATCTTAGAATTTTCTTACATTAAAATCATTGTAAGTCACTAACATATGTACTTAAATATTTCACAACCTGAGGTATACCTGCTTGCAAGGACCATGAAGAAATCCATCTGGGACTGGAGAAATGGCTGAGCAGTTAAAGGGCATACTCTCACAGGGAACCCAGTAAGGTTCTCAGTGTCCACACTGAGTAATTTACAATCATCTAGGGTATTTGACACCCTCTTTTGGACTCTGAGGGTACCTGTATTAATGTACACACACACACACACACACACACACACACGGGGGGGGGGGGGGCACACAGTTTATCTGGAGAAGTAATCACTTACCGTAATTTGTTGCTAAATAACAAATTTAAAGAAGCAATTTTGTTGGCAGTCTTCCATATATCTGAAACAGATACTCTAGAGGGCATCAGGACAAATACACGCTGGTACAACCCAAATCACTTAGCCTTCACTTATCTAAAGGGTTCTACTAGGGACCATAGCAGCCTCATTCTCCATTCACAGCAACATGCTTATATTACAGATAATGGAATAGTACTCAACCCTCAAAGGAAGGAAATTTTGAAACATGACCCAACATTCAACTCTAGAAGCTGTGGTGCCTGCCTAGTGATAGGAGCAGGAGAACTGCTCTGGGAGACCATGGCATGGGGTCCTTGGAGCTGTCCTACTGATGGAGACAGAAGAGAGGCATGTGGTTATTTGTAGGCCTGAGGAAGGAGGAAGGGGGTTTACTGAACATGTACACAGTTTACCCCCTGTGGCACAGTGCTGCTTTAAAAGGGTTAGAATGGAAACCCATCACAATCAAGGCAACACAGCTTCAGAAATGTCTGCTTTGGTAAACCTTTTTCAAGCATATATTTTCTGGTCGGGGTGAATTAGATGTTAGGAAAAACAAGAAAATATTTTAAAAGCAGGCAAAACTAAACAAACAAAAAAAAGACACCTTGTTTTAACAGGTGATGTGTGCACTGGATAACAGAGCACTCTTTTAACAGAATACATGAGGACTTCTGCTAGATTTCTTTTTCTTTCCTCAGTAGAGGCAACATCATTACAAGTTTCATTAGAGACTTCCAGGAGGCCTCCGCATGAAATACAAGTATCAAGAAAACTTCAACAACAACAACAACAACAACAAAAACCAATTGGCTGTACTCCTTGCTTCCTATGGACAAAATCTTGGTTATTCGTTTGCATTATTGCCTCTGTTTTAAAATACTGTATATTATCTCATCATGCAAATATAAAATAATGTATGTAGGCATCTCCTATTGATGGATATTACAATTATTGTTTGACACTTTAGAATCATAAGTGTATTTACTCTGAACTGTATGTGTGTCACTTCCTGCTATGAAAAATAAATGAATGTATTTTTCAAAGTTAGTTAAGACATTGTGGACACAGTATCCGAAGTCATAGCTATGGAGGGATGCAGGATGTCTTCTTAGTCCAAAGAGGAATAATTAACTTAGAAGTTGTATTAAGACGTGTTAAGAAATGTGAACAGTGGTTTATAAAAAGGAAACAGGAGGAACAGGTTAGGTGGATTTATCCTCCTTCCCAGGCAGGAAGCAGTTTAGGATGTGTTTACAAAACCATGGAAAAGAATACTTTTACAGTTTCAAAGTTTAAAGATGCAGAGGATTTTAGACTGGGAAGCTGACAAATTCAGTTTTTTTTTTTTCTTCTTTGTTTCTCTGTTTCAGACAGGATCTTACTAGATAGTCCCATCCAGATAGCCTTTTTATTGGCCAGGATAGTCTCAAACTTGCAGAAAACCCACCTGATTCTGAATTCCAAGTACTAGAATTATAGATATAAGCCATCATGCCTTGCACAAATTTAGCTTACTTTTAAAATACGAAGTAGTCACCAATGTGCCTTATACTGCTGTCTATATAACAGATAGAGGAGGAAGACCTCCATCTTCTGACATGAGTCTGTAAGCTCTTGGGATTTCCTCCAGTCATTAAGGCAGCCACATGGCATGGGATCCAAGAAATAATGTCTAAATCTGTGAGAACGAGAACAATCTTTGTTTAAAACTAAGTAAAAGTTTATCTCAGCACCATACATAGTATAGGCTTTTGAGAAATATGTTTAGATTAACTGGTCATCCACGGGGCTCGATGTGATTAACTCTGGGCAATCTCCTTTTCATCCACAGCATAGAGTAGTATGTTATCTAGTTTTCCTCTGGTGAGACAAAACACCCAAGGAAGACAACTTACAAGACGAAAGATGCGTTTTGATCCTGGTTTTAGAAGTTTCCATCTTCGGTCCACTGACTCTGTTACATTTAAGTGTGTGGTGTGGCAGAGTCCAAACAACAGGATGGAGTTAAGATGCTTCCTTCACAAGAGGCAAGAAGTAGGGCTAGAGAGGGAAAGTCGCTAGTATTATCCCTTAAAAACATGCCCCTCCCTGGCTTCCACCAAAGAGGCCCCACCCTCAGTTCCGCTACTTCTCAATTATGCCATCAGATTATGAATCTATGAATGGATTAATCCACTAATAAGGTCAGAGTGTCATGATCCAATCACCTTTCCAACACCACTAGCTGGGGAGCAAGCATGTTACACATGAGCTTTGGAGTCATTTTATACTCAAAACAGCAAGAGGTAGATTTTTTTTAAAAATGACTGTTGAAAATGCCTGACTTCTTCATATTTTTTCTCTTATAATTCAAGGACAAAATAAGCACACAGTAGAAGATTAAAATCAGAATTATGTTTAGAACATAACCTATGGCCAGGCATAAGGGCACATGCCTACAGTCCCAGGACTTTGGAGGTAAAGGCAGAAGGATCAGAAGATCAAGGTCATTCTAAGTGTAGAGTAAGTTTGAAGCCAGCTTAAACTACGTGAGACTCAGTATCAGCAGACACACAAGAGTGTGGTCAAGGTGTGCTAACAATGTAGAGCCTAGCACCAACTTTGAAAGTGATGAAGCCCCTGTGACCTCTTATATTGCCTCCCCCAAATGCCCAGGCTTACAGCTACTTAGCTGCTGGAAATCATGCATGCTTTGGGATTTTCCAAAGTATAAACACTCAGAACATGAGATGGGAGGAGAACATGAAGGAAGGTGCTCCTGTTCATTTGCTAGAAGTAAGTCAGGTTTACAGTTATTGTTGAACACTCAAGAACCTAAAAAATCATAGCAAACTCTACAGCTGAGTGGTCATTTTATTGTAAGCTAAATGAGGGTCTAAGAAAATTCAAATCCTATAGTCACAGACTTGGAACATGTTCAATGTAGGGGGAGAACTGGATCCTCAAAAAACTGTAAAGGATTTCTTTTAGAATAGTATGGTAGCAGTAAGTGCGCTGTTGTATCTGATGTGTTTGAGAACCACACCCTCACTCTGCTCTAACAGGATAATGTATACTGAAATGCTCACGGAGAACATGTGTTATTATTAGATTATATTATGTGAGATGAAACTAGTCAATCGCAGATTTTTTTTTCACTTCCTGAACTCCCCAAGGCAAATGCCTATTTTGAAATTACTCTAAGACATTCTTTGTAGGAAGGGGGCTAGAAAGAATATACCCAGCAATCATAAAATTGATGTGCCTGGTGCTGATGCAACGCTCAGGTAAGGGATGCACTACAAGTCTACAGGACAGGGAGGTTTGTGGAGAGATGCACAGGGAGACTTCCAGATTCGAGAAGACGTCATAGCTCACTCTATATACTGAGACAAGGAGCCACGATGAAAAACAGGAGGACCTAGACCATATGACCTCCAGACAACAAAAAAAAGAGACTTAGCTTCCAATTTTCAGAGAAAAGAAAAACCCCATCAGGTGACTCTGTTGCACAGGTGAGACAGAATTGGGCCACAGAATCCTTTTATTCCTTACTGTTACTGCTTTTATTTTTCAGTTTAATCCATCTTCCGCCATGCAGGTTTTCATCTATTTTTTTCTTAATCTCTTATCATCATCAGTAATAGATCACCTGCTTTAAAAATATCTTGACCCGAATATGAAAGCCTCTCTTGAATTAATTACTTCCCACGGGACAGAGAAGGTACTTCTCTTAGTTCAGAGCTAGACTGTCAGGGTACAAGTAGGGGAACCACCCACTCTGAGAAAAAGAACACCTATCCTACTTCTGTTCCCTCACTGGTCAATTTACAAGAAAAAGAAAAAAAATATTACATTTAAATATCCATTTTGACTATAAAGTTTTTTTTTTAAATATATATCTCACAAAACCAAATTCTCCTATAAGACTGACATTTCAGAAGAGGGAAGGCAGACAGGTGAACTCAGATCAAAATGAATTTTGCCAACCTTCCATTTTTAAAGGTCAAGGTTGTTGCAGACTAGTGTTGTGTTTTCAGTCTAAAACTCCCGACTTCTTTTTCAGAATTCAGGAAAAATCTGTGAACAAGAAAAAGCAAAAGAATTCTTTGCTTGTTCTCTCTGGGATTTCAAATGCCCGCCTTTGTGACAGCGAAATGACTTCCTGTCATGGGCTCTATTTGGATGTAACAGAAGGATGTTTAACTTGTTAATTTATGGATTCTGGAAGAAGTGATGCAGAAGGAAACCTTCCCTCCCACTTGGCATTGCCCCAGACATCAGTGGTCATTTTTGTCCAGGGCTTTCTATATGTACCAACTAGAATAGCTTGGCCTCCTTCTTCTTCCCACATTGACCTGGACTGTGTCCTTGCAGTGTTCAGAATCAGTCAACAGTGTATATACCCCAATTACTGTGACCATATCTGGTATTTCTCTCTCTAGACACTGCATACTCTGGACACGGTAGAACTCCACACAACCCTTGCTTTTGACAAGCACATGGCCAGTGAGCAGAATTTCTGGTGGTGTTTATACACCCTGGCTCTGGGGAGGGTGGATCATTGGGGTTAAACGTGCTAAAGAATGCCACTTTCATATGAAAAGAATCCAAATATTTCTAGATGTTTTTTTTTCACATAGAATTAATGTAAAATAAAAATTAAAACCCAATTTTTCTTTAGACTTCCTTTATTGAAGTTGACTTTTATGGTTGCTTATATTTTAAGTAATGATAGAAAACACTCTATATTATCCCCAACATTCTTGGGGACATTTTTGGCTTTCTACAATTGCTTACATTTAAATTGCAATTCTTACTTGGTTGTGCTATATTAGAAATTTCTGGCACATGTTATTCTGTTTTGTGCATATCTGCTACACAGAGAGATACAGAGTAAGGGGTCTGTCTCTTAGACTCAGGCAAGATTTAAGATAATGGAGTGTTGATAGTGAAATGTTCTCACAAGTGAATGGTAGTACATTAGCTTTTGTTTGTTTGTTTGTTTGTTTGTTTGTTTTTGTTTCTTTGAGACAGGGTTTCTCTGTGTAGCCCTGGTTGTCTTGGAACTCACTCTTTAGGCCAGGCTGGCCTTGAATTCAGAAATCTGCCTGCCTCTGCCTCCCAAGTGCTGGGATTAAAGGCACGTGCCACTACTGCCCAGCAAGTACATTAGTTTTTAAATGGAGAACCAACACTAGAGCACTCAGAGGGTCTGCCCAGTAGCAGACAATAAGTTATAGAACTGATTATCTTTGCTCTGGGCAGGCAAGTCTTAAGTTCTGTCTCCCCAACAGCATGAGCCCTTCTTTGAGATGCTTAGCAAATGTCCTCCATGCCAGCAGATCTTGAAAAATCAGCCCATGAAACGAAACCCTTTAGCTTCTGAGTATTTGACATTTAACACCTCAAAAGGAGGAATATCTCTGACCCATCAGTGCTTCATCTGAACCTGAAAGAAAAATGTTTAGGTTTGCTATTTGACATCTATATGCCTGTCTCCCTTCCCTGCTCCTAGAGACATATGCCTCCATTGTCAGCTCGGTTTCCTGTGTTTAACCCATGCTCTGTCTCCCCTGATTGGCCCTAATGGAGCTTGACAGTTGTAGAGTTAATCCAAGCTCTGGTCTCCAGGTTTCACCTCAGGAAACAATCAGTCCCCAGAGCTTTTGGGCTTCTTGCAAAGCTATATTCCCCCAGAGTCCTTTCCCAGCCCAGCTGGGGAACCTTTTCCATTGTCTGCCAAATGGACACCAATTAAGTCAACGGCTCCCCAATTAGAGTTTTGAAGAATTTGTCTTGTTCTCTTGTACTGTGACTCCCAAGCAGGGGTCTGTTTTTGGAATTAGTTACAGAAGGAAGAAAATAAATAAATAAGTGATAGCTCTTTCCTGTAACATGAGAGCCATGGGTTTTTCCTGCCAGCCATTCACACAACATGATCTGTAATAGGTGGCCGCTGCTCAGTAGCAAGTAAATTCGTCATCTGCATAATCCTTTCACCCAGAGACCATTCAGACCTTAGGGACCCACCCAGAGAAGGACAATGCTGGCCTAGGAGGGGCACTCAAGTTTTGGGGAAGAAGTGGGAAATTCCATTTTGTACCAAAAAAAAAAAAAAAAATTAAGGATTTGCTTTGAAAAAAGGGAAGCCAGTGTTTACTTTCCGAAGGCAATGTATCCCATTTGGGCAGCCGATTGTTCTTGCCATTAAGGCAGATGTGTTCTTGTGATGAAGGATTCTGCACAGCACGGCATTTCCAAGCACCGTTTAGGATGTCAATCAATGGTGTTTGAAATCACTCAGGCTGTCACAGCTGGGTGACACCGGGGCTGTGTTGGGAGTCTTTAGAGAATGGGGACGCTGTTGACATCAGAATGCACTTGTTTGTGAAACACAGTCAATCACAAATAAAATCTTCTTCGTCAAAGGACCCTATTTATTGTCGCATACTTTAAAGCATTTGTTCAGCGTGTTTTAAACGCGCACTCACAAAGAACCAAGAAAAGCAGGTGGCTTTTCTCCCCTCATCTTAAACTTAAACAAGCACAGAGTCACCTGGGGTCTTATTAAAATGCAGATTTGGATTCTGCAGGTGTAGTGTGGCCTCGGCCCGAGAGTCTGCATTTTTTCTAAGCTCTGTATTCTCTATCACAGCTCGAAATAACTGGACTCTGAATAGTATGGAAGAAGTCCTTACATTCTTGATGATTTAGGTCCACAGGCACAAACTAAAATTTGGACTCGAGGATGTATGCAATGTGTCAGCTAAACCATCTCTCTTGCTTTCTGTCTTGTTCCCCCTCCCCCAACAATGCACACTCATTTTATTCTAATTCATTTGTGGCTTGGGTACTATATATTAAAACTGAGTTCTGATTCGTACTTACATTTAGGAATAGAAAATGAAGCTACAGAATCAGTAAGGAAATCACTGATATCCACACCAAGAATTCTAGTGAGTTTGGCCTAATGCTGCTTGCATTCTAATGTTTATTTGGGTCCCCAAAATGGTTGGCATGAGGGACCCTCTCCCTAGTTGGCTCTGATTGCTAAATAAAAATAGGGCAGCAATGACTGGGCACGGCAGACAGAAATGGGACTTCAGGATTTCGAGCTTGGGAGGAGGAGGAGGAGGAGGTGGAAGAGGAAGGAGATCGGCCATGCCAGGAGAGTGTGGAGGAGAGGAGAGATGCCAGATGCCATGGCGTCTGAGAACAGTGCAGGACAGAGAGGTATGGCCATGTGAAGGAGCTGGGAGAGCACAGCCCAGTTGGGCAGCTCTTTGGGTCCAGAGCAGCCAAGCTGGGACACAGAATTAGTAAGTAATAACTCCGGATTAACTGTGTGGAAGTTAGGCAGTGGCCCAGCTATTGGGCTCCATAAGGCATATTAAAATATAAAGGCTGTGTGTGTGTGCGTGTGTGTGTGTGTGTGTGTGTGTGTCTTTCTTTCAGTAAGGTCAACTACTGAGGCAGGTAGTGAAACTGCCAATGGGATTTACTATTTAAATAATGATTTCAACAAAGAACAATGCCTATATTTAGCTATTTGTGGCAGTAACAGTATAGTGGGATGTCTCGTGGGTCTTAAATCTTCTGAAGGCCTAAAGGCTGAGTCTACTTGGCTTTGCCATTAAAATGTACATTTTTTTTAAATAACCATTCTTTTTTATCTTTTTAAAATTTTTTAATAATTTTTTATTATTACATATTTTCCTCAATTACATTTAGAATGCTATCCCAAAAGTCACCCATACCCTCCCCCCCACTTCCTTACCCACCCATTCCCATTTTTTTTTGGCCCTGGCATTCCCCTGTACTGGGGCATATAAAGTTTGCATGTCCAATGGGCCTCTCTTTCCAGTGATGGCCAACTAGGCCATCTTTTGATACATATGCAGCTAGAGTCAAGAGCTCCGGGGTACTGGTTAGTTCATAATGTTGTTGCACCTACAGGGTTGCAGATCTCTTTAGCTCCTTGGATACTTTCTCTAGCTCCTCCATTGGGGGCCCTGTGCTCCATCCAATAGCTGACTATGAGCATCTACTTATGTTTTTGCTAGGCCCCGGCCTAGTCTCACAAGAGACAGCTATATCAGGGTCATTTCAGCAAAATCTTGCTAGTGTATGCAATGGTGTCATCGTTTGGAGGCTAATTATGGGATGGATCCGTAGATGTGGCAGTCTCTAGATGGTCCATCCTTTTGTCTCAGCTCCAAACTTTGTCTCTGTAACTCCTTCCATGGGTGATTGTTTCCAATTCTAAGAAGGGGCAAAGTGTCCACACTTTGGTCTTCATTCTTCTTCAATTTCATGTGTTTTGCAAATTGTATCTTATATCTCGGGTATACTAAGTTTCTGGGCTAATATCCACTTATCAGTGAGTACATATCATTTGAGTTCTTTTGTGATTGTGTTACCTCACTCAGGATGATGCCCTCCAGGTACATTCTATCACTGTCCACCAGAACCAACTAAAGACCCACAGTAAACTTGCTAAGCCTACTCAGACTGGCCCAGCCTCAGTTTGGTGAGGAGAATTTTCACTAGAACTTTAGGTATAGAGAGCTATGAGGGTGTCACAGGTGACTCTCACTCGTTCTGCAAGATGAACAAATTGAAGAAAACAATTACAGACTGTGCTCATTGCTGAGAAAAATGAAAGCAACAGAGGAGTGCATGCTACATACATGTTTTAGAAGCAGGCTTCTCTTATACAGTAAGGCAGAGTCTGAGTAGTTGGCTCACTGGATAAGGTAAAGTGCTTGCCTTTCAGGTAATCTCAAGAACTCACATAAAAATCCTGTACACCAGTGGTGACTGCCTATAATCCCAGGGCAGCAGTGTGGATAAAGGAGGGTCCTGGAGGCATATTGGCCAACTAATCTACCAGAACTCACGGGCTTCAGTATCAACGGGAGACTTTGAAGTTATCTAAAATCAAATCAATGGATAACCATTTTAAACAGAATCTTCTGACAAAAGCTACAGGATATCAAAGAGTGAGATTGGAATAAAATATCGGAAGGCCATACAGAAAATACATTCCCAGGAAAATGGCTTTCTTAAAAATGAGAAGAAAAAAAGAAAGATAAAAAGAAAAAAAGGAAAGGAAAGGAAGGAAGAAAGGAAGGGAAGGAGGGAGGGGGAGAGAGAGAGAGGGAAGGAGAGAGGGAGGGAGGGAGGGAGGAAGGAAGGAAGGAAGGAAGGAAGGAAGGAAGGAAGGAAGGAAGGAAGGAAGGAAGGAAGAAGGAAGGAAGGAAGAAAAAAGATGTCTGTGTATCAGTGATCCAAGCTGATTTTAAATAATGTGTTCTGGACGTTCGGTATTCCAGCCAGTGAAAGGAATTTGTTTGCTTGTCACAGATCACCCACAACCCCACCAGACCTCACTCAACAGTCAGACACAAAGATGTGAAAATTGAGCCCCCCATGCACAGTCTTAGCTGCATGCCACAGCCAAAAGGAAAATACCGACCCAGTGAAACAAAGCTGACTCAATTTTCTCTGAATTATATTTGTTTGGAAAATGATCGATAAACCTTGTCGAGAAGCAAAATTGACATCTGCCTTTCAGATGGAAAATGGCTGTCCAAGAAGCCATTTCGATCTCTATGCAGAACTCTGAATAAGAAGCAGAAATTTTCAAGTGACTATTTCTTCAGTCTCTGTTTGTAATAACTTAATGCTGATCATTTAGCAAGCTCTCGGTCTTCAGAAATAATAACTTAGCCCTGCTGAACAGGCAGTCCTCACTCTTTTCTTCTAGCTTTCTTCTGCCTTTACCTCCCACCTTTCAGTTTCTGTTTCCAACAACCTAAAACTATCTCTCTGACTGTGTCTTCCAGATCTGGAGTTATTTAATATTCACTAGTTTTTAGTCCTAAGAAAGTCATGGCATAGCATTATTCAAATATCATGACTTTCTATGGGGAAAAGTAAGAGAGTGCTTTTATTTAATTCACTATTAATGGGACCACTTGGAGAGGCATCCAACGACCTTCCACTCTCATCCTATATTAGCAGAAATGTTTCAGACTTTGGATGGGCCTCATATGAAACTTCTTCATAAGTGTCCAGAAATTCCAAATTTCCTTAGTACTATAGTGTGTAAAGCCAGGGTCTTATTTCTGTCTCAGTTACCACCAGTACCAGAGGTATAGAAATAAGCGTACAGGCTATAAAAGGATGTTTCTGTCCTGACCCGAAGCAGGACACACTGAAACAGTTACAAGACAGTTTGTTTTTAGGAAACTTCTAGTCCAATTATGCTCTCCCTAGAGACACAAATAATCCAGATAGCTTTCAGATAAGCATGCACAATTTTGGGAACTTCATAAAAAATTTTAAAATAAAGAAGAATTAGCAATGGTTTTAGGCTTGGCCTCCCCTGGATAAAATAACTACTTTAGGGTGAGGCTGACTAGCTTGGTGGTCTCAGAAGAAAGTTAAGAGTCAAGAGTTCTGGGTGTTATGATTTCAGCTTCCTTTCCTACTTGATGGGTGGCCTCAGGAATAAACTGAGAGTGGACTCCATATTTGAGACGAAGAAGCAAACAATGTTAGATTAGTCTCTGATAGAGAGAATTAATTGATTTGTGGAATGGGGCTACAAATCCATTCACTTTGTAGACAGTGGTATGGAAAGGCTTTGTGAGCAGCCCAGGTGGGGAATGTTCAAATTTTCCTGGACAGAATCTGCTAGAATCATTACCCTCCTGAATCCCCTCAGCTCCCATAGCAGTGGGTTCAACTGTGCATTCAATTAATGTGGATAATTTTTGAGTAAGCTGGTACCTAATATTGGTGGATTTCATTAGTCAATCTTCTATTATATAATGCTGCAAACTGAAGGCATCACACAGGTAGTATTCAAAAATTTAGAAAGTATACGACAATGTTTTTTACCATAAGGAAGCAAAAGAAAGATCTGTCACAGAGAAACACCATGATGACAAATCAAGATGAGAGCAAAAGTCATTATTTGGAGGCTGCTTTTGCATCTAATTGCTGGTTCCAGAACAGCCCATGTTTAGGTTATTTGTTATTTGTTTTTGTTTTTATTTGGTTTTGATTTTAATTTGGTAAGTTTATGTGTTCAGGAATTTGTTCACCTCTTGCAGACTTTTTATCTTTCATTTTCTATGTCTTTTTTTTAATTAAAAAGTGTGTGTGTGTGTGTGTGTGTAAGGAGTGTCAAGTGCCTGAGTAGGGTAGAAAAGAACAGTGAATTTTCTAGAGCTGAAGTTGCCAGTAGCCGTGAGTTAATATGTGAACTAGAAACTGAATCGGATCCTCAGGAAGACTAAGCAGCGCTCTTAAGTTCTAAGCTGTCTGTGAGACCCCTTTTAATCTTACTAATAAAGGTTCTCTGCTATAGTGTTACCCTTTGGTATTGCCTTCACTGAAACCCACAGTTTGGTTTTTATTTCACCAAATCTTTCAATATTTCTCTCTGTTTCTCAGTGACCTCTGGTTCATTCAGTCAGTGTTCAGACTTTGTATGTGTCATTTTTGCTTAGTGGTATGCTACACACATAAAATACCATCTGGCCTGCTTTGGGTCCTGCCAGCCACATCCTTTTATTAGCATGAGAGATGATTTCTAAACTTCCGAGGTTGGTGGTGACTGAGAAAGTGAGACCCTGGTTTTAAACCAAAGAGTGTCAAGAAAATTAGAAACTTCTGAAAATTTAAAAAGAACTTTGATAGGAGGTTCAAATAAATAAAGCCTGGGATTATTTTCTGCTTATGTGTATACTACATATTGTTTGTGTAGGTTTTAAAGTTTCTGTTGTGATTGACTTCCAATTTAATTCCATTGTGATCAGAAATCTTATAAGATGTGATTTCAACTGTATGTATGTATGTATGTATGTATGTATGTATGTATGTATGTATTATGTATGTGTGTATTTTAGATTTTGAGGACTTGTTTTTCCTACCCCTTCTCCAAAAAGGACATTTTATACACTGATCCAAAGACTGTTCATTCTGCAGAGGTTAGGTGAGATGTTATGTAAAAGCCAATTGAGCCCTTGAACTGTTGTATAGTTTAATTCTGGTGTTTCTTTGTTGATTTTTGTCTCTATAACATGTCCACAGTTAATAGCAGAATATTGAAATCATTATTATTGTACTGGCACCTATCTCTCCATTTAGGTTAAATTTTGCTTCTTTTATAAAATCAGGAGCATTTGGCAGATATCGGTTCACAGTTGTGTCTTTCTGAGAGACTTGTTCTCCACTCACTGAATAGTTAACCTTCTTAGCCTCTTCTTGCATTTTGCCTCCAAGTATGTTTTTTTCTAGGTACAAATGTAGATGGCCCCGCTTCCTTTGGTATTTCATGTACTTCAGACATCATTTTCTATTCTTTTTCTTTTAGTCTGCAGACATCTTTCCTGGTGAAATTCATCACGGACTATGGATGTTGGAATTTAGTTTTTCCAGTCAAACAACTCCTCTGTATCTTTTAATTTGACACATTTCTCCATTTACCTTCAAGGCCATTATTAAGTTACTGGCTTATGCCTTTCATTTTCATTGATTGTCTTACAGATGGTTTGAAGATTTTTCCGTTCTTTTCTGTCCAAACTTCATCCTCGTGGTCTGATGGCTTCTGTATAATGCTTGGCTTCCCTTATGTGTGTCTACTCTTCTGGTAGAATCTAAACTTCAGCTGCTGATACTATCCTAGAAGTTAGCTCTCTCTTTTTTTAAACTTCTGAATGTCTTCACACATCTTCTCTGGACTTGATATGAAGGTCATGAATTCCCCCAGTTTTCAGTTTTGCCTTGAAGGACATGTGTCTAGGCTTTCCTAGGGTTTCTGCTGAGAAATATCCCGTTAACACCACATAAATATGACTTGGCATTTGTTTTATACACATTTTAATTTTTTTAAAAAAATGACTATGTATAATCTTTTGTACTTGAAGAGCTTCAACTACAAAATCGTGTCTGCTTACATTCCTTGTATCCTGAATACAGGTGCCTATCCCTTTCCTGAGTTGAAGGAGGTTTTCTGTCCTCACTTCATTGCAAAGGTTTCCTGTGCCCTCGCTATTCCCATCCACACCTCTGGGTAATTTAGTGATCATTAGATGCTCACCTAAGATCTTCAATGACTTCTCCATTCTTTATTTTTCATTTTTACTTTCTGAATATTGAATATTTCAAACTTCCCTTGCTCAGGCTTAGCTATTCTTTCTAATTTAGTCTAGTTCAGACTGTTGGTTAAAACTTTAACTTTACACATTGAGCTCTTCAATTCCCTGATTTCTGCCTTACTTATCTTTGAAATTTCTTATCTTGAAATTTTCTTCGATAAATTTTTCCCAATTTCATGTAGCTGTTTATCCTCCTCATCGCCATAACCATCATCATCATCTCATATCGCATTGGGCTTTAAAAACAATCAACCTTTCGAAATCTTTGTTAGGCTTTTCATCCTTTTTTGATTCTTTTGGAACCTGTTAGTGGGGTTGTGGTTCTTTGGCTATGGTATTTTTAATGCTTTCATATTTCTTTTGTTCTCCCATTCAAATGTGTGTGTTTGTGTACTCTTTCTATTGCTTTTATAGGATGGTCTTTATCATAGACTGTTGACAGCTTTCCTTCTTCCTTGTTTGTCCTCAGCCCTCCAAAAGAAAAGCACTGAGATGTCCTGCCTACCTGGAAGCTATTGCAGCACCATCTCCATGGAAACGCACAGAGACCGTGTCATGTAACTTGTGGTACACACCCTTAGCACTGCACTGAGAACTTTCTGTGCTTTGTAAGCATGGATTGCTCTTCCTTACAGTTTTCGTAGTTTACTTATACTGTGAAATGGGCATTATTTCCTGACAGAGATTTGTTTAAGCCTCATGAAATCCATTTGAGTTAAGGAACCTCTTCAGAGCCCACCACTCAAGTCATCAGTAATCACCTGTCCAGTGGACTGAGGCCGCTCCTAAGCAGGGACTATGTCCTCACTGAGCCAATGCCCACCTGGCACAGAACTCCCTGTGTCAGGATGTTGTCAGCAATAGGGAAAACAAACTTGCATACAGATGGCTTTCTCTAAGAAGCACCACAAAGCGTACATCATACACAAGCCCTACTACCAAGCATACCTTTGCATGTCGAAGTGTGGCTTTCTCAGACTTAAAATCAAACTTAGTTTCTATAAGGGGAAAACATATTCCCCTATATGTTAAAACAGAATAGAGCTTTAACCAATAGAGCTATGCAATTTGTCACCCATGAGCACATCCCTTGTCATACCATGTCTAACCACTTTGGTGTACCCCCATGGAAAATGCTGTTGGAAGCCTCGAATGCTAGATCTCCCTGCAGTTGAGCACAAGGAAGTCCTCTTTTGCATATCCGGTGTACTGTTTCTTGATGTGAAGAATAGAATGTGCCTCTAGAGCTGTGTGGTCCAATTATTACAGTGAGTGACTACTGCTACATTTCTCTTAAGCTATAGCCTCAAGATAATCTAGAAAACTCAAAGTTATGGATGTATAGTAGGGTTGCAGTGACTTAATTAATATAGTTCATTTGAATAGTTTCTAACATAGTTTTAATTGTTATTGGTTAAAAATTGTGAACGCAAGTTACTAAAATGGTACAAAAACACAAGGTTTACCACCAACATCTTGCCATGGCAACCGGCATTTCTTTGTCTTCTCTATGAGTCTCAAGTTAGATACAGTTCTAAAGACTATAGAACTGGAAATTCACTAATCAAAAAGGATATAAAAATTTCAATTTTCCCTCAATAATATAACCTTATAGTAATTCTTTTATGTAGATTCATACCTGTAAACTTCCTGGCCACCTATGAAGAGGTACAATATTATCTATGGTATTATGAAATTTGTGATCCTCATATTGGATTTTAACACTAATCTTATGAGGGGAAAGGTAGAGAATAGAGAATAAATTATACAATGCCTGATTCAATTTGAGATTCAGATTTTTAAAACAAATAATATTTAGCACAGTCATACTCCAAATTCACATGGGACAGAGGTGTTTGTCAATATTTTTTTCTTCTTTCTTTCTCCTTTTCTTGAAAAAGAAACTTAAAAGCGAAGAAATGTTCTTCATATATATATATATATATATATATATATATATATATATAACCTTCAGCTGTGATGGTAAGACTCTCTGGTGATGAGCTCTCAGCATGTCTAGTGTATAAAAATATCACTAAAGACAACAAGTACCCTCAAATAAAGAAAAATGTTGGATTTAGGTACATCTTCAAGTGCGAGGTGTCCCACTGGCTGTCTCTTTGAGGCTCGGTTTCTTCTTTTGTAAACCAACTGTTCCCAAAAGTGGGGACTAGGGCATGAAAGGAAGGTTCCACTAGAAATGCTGTGCTCAGGGTGGTACATGTTGAGTATACAATAAGAACTACTCTCTATTCTTTCTTCTTCCATCCTTCAATGAAAACTTATTGTAAGACGATGGTGAACTCTCCTGTAAGTTATCTCCAGAGAAAACCACCTTCCCAGTGGTTCCTGTTGTGAAATGTATATGGATGAACCAACCAGCATTGGAAAACATTCGCAGGCACAAAGCTTACCTGAACCTTTACTGCTGGAAGACTGATGAAGGAGGTGTGGTAAGATGCCTTTCCAGAGAAGAGTCATTTCAACAGGTATAACTTAAGTGGTCCATGGGAACTTCTCTGAGGAAGAAATAAATCCAGGAGCTGGAGTCCATGATATTTAACACATGTGTGTGATTGATAGATATAAAAAGACATAGCCTGAAGCCATCTTCCAAGAAAATACTGCATCTCTGGATATATCCTTGTAAAAACCCACCTGCTCTGTTTGGGGGATAAACTGGCAAGTAGTACCCTAGCACGTGTATTTATCTATGGTAACGACGTATGTCATTCAAAGCATGACTTGCTTAATTATGTTAGGTTTCCAATACTTTAACAAAACAGCAGAGATGGTGATGTAGTTAAAGGGAAGGAAGTGGTTTGGTTTTTTTGGCTCACTTTTGGAGTTTTCTATCCATGGTCACTCTGCTCCGTTGCTTTGGTCCTAAGACGGTTTGGTAAATAGCGAGAGCTTTCGAGAAAGGACCCCTTTCCACCACACAAGACCTGAGGGAGAGGGAGGGAAAAGGACTAAGTGACATACTATAGCCCCCAAAGCAATGACTTCAATTGTCTTCAGCTGGGCCCCGACTCTCAATGGTTCGACAAGCTATTGGTAATACTGTGGTCTGGAGGCTAAGATTTTACCAGGTGGATCTTTACAAATGACTCCAGATCTAAACTATGATATGAGGAAAATTACATGATATTAGTAGGTAATACTGAGGATTCCTCATCCAACATCACTGCCGAGGGCTCGAGACCAATGTCATTTTGCTCCGCAGCCGGGGGGGGGGGGGGGAGATTTCGGCGTCAGCTTTGAGTTTTCTCATTTGAAGCCAACTTGAATTGTAGAGGCCCTTTCCAGAAAAACCATAGCTTTCTGAGTTACGGAAACCGCAAAACACATATCAGCTTGCACCCTTTTTTATCTAAGGGCAAGATGATAGAAATGAGTCTGAACTCCAGTTTAACTTCCCATGCAAATGCCTCAAAGGCTAAATTCCATTTCCCTACCTTAGCCAGGTCTTATAGCATCCCCAGCACAATATAAAATTTGCTTGTGAAGTAAAGACAAACACATGCTTGACAGACATGGCATAAATAATCAATCCTCAGTATATTTATATAGAAGCCAGGTGCAGCACATGGTTGATTGCTTCGTACTCTATTTCTTTGCTTTCCCAAGAAAATCTGATAGATGTAGTCGAGCGGGTTGACATCATCTGGGAATATCTCTCATATGTATCTTGAAAAATAATCAACCCCAAATCAAGACCGGAGCGTGTGGAAGGAAACCAGAACCCAAGCCTGAAATGAAACATCTTCTGAGTTGAGCAAAAGCGGACACCTCACAATCCTCATTTTGATCAGTTTCCCAAACTTTCCAACTCTGTGTATCAAATTCCAGCCTCAGGATAGAAAGACTTATATAAGGGTTGGAAACAGTTTATGGGATAAACTTACTGGTGAGGTTTCCAGACTCAGTATGCAAACCCCAGACATAAAAAAATATCTTGGGATCCACTCAAATGTTCTCAAGAAAGCACAAGTAAGGCCAAGTTTCACAGAGAACAGTGTACTATACATGTTTGTTGACTCTACATCTTCGCAGCAATATGGTACTCCGTTTATTAATTCCACTTCCTGCAGATGGCCTCATTACGAATGCTTAATTTTATCACCTAAGTTAACATATATGGAGGGTATATGTGAAAAACTCAGGATATGCTTAAATAAAAAGCAAAGTCTTCAGTGGCATAGGAAAGCTTGCCCAAAGTAACTCTATCCTGAAATAATCAAGGGCAATCTCTTCCAAAGCTTGGAGTTTGTGTGTTTCTTTATTTGTGATGAAGTGGGGCATGTAAGGGAGAATAAGATACTAATCAATGAGGCCATAATTTGCAACTGCAATTACAGTGATCTGATTTTTCCCACAATAATTGCCACATGTTGACTGTGCAGATGTCCAAACACATGGGAGCATTTCCCTCTCCATGAGACAAATGAAGGTTTTCACTTTGTTTGGTAAATGTGTCATGATTTATCACTTAGTCATGTGCCATCCATTAGGGTGTTTATAAAATATGGCTTTCTGCACTCTGGTTATGGAGTTTTATGATTTCAACAACATTGCAGTGATGAAACCAGTGTTTTATGGATTCCGATTTATACAAATACTCAGGCTGGACTGTGGGCAGGAGTTCAATTGTTAAAACCAAGAGCCCGAGAAACCCCTGTGTCTAGACATGCTACCCAGCGTTCTCCTTCTCAGTGTCCAGGACAATGGTGAGCAGGTGGGAAGATGTTGTTCACAAAGCCCTGTAGCTTGGAAGTCAGAGACTCTTACTTTGTTTTAGACAAGGGAGCAATGATGGCTTCGAAGATGTAATGGAATTGGGCAGAGGCTATCACATTGATGGGGATACAGTGATATACATGTAAACACAGAGATGTTCTGAAAAGACAGAGAAAATACACCAAACCCAAAGGGATACATGTTACATCTCCTGACGACAACACATTTCAGGAAGACATAGTCCTGCTGCTGGGCCAACGCTAAGGCAACACTTACATGTCAGAACACAATTCGTGGGACTGGAGAGATATATCAGTGCGTGTGAACACCTTCTGAGCAAGTATGAGGACCTAAGCTCAAATCCCCAGTGCCCACATGAAATACCAAGCACGGGCATGGGTGGCCTTAACTTTGGTAGATCTTAAGGGCTCATTGGCCGGCAAGCCTACCTGAAAGAGTGAATTTTATATTTATAAAAAGACCCTGTGTCATATGAGTAAAGCAAAGACAATAAAGAAGCATACATAGAATACATCTGAGTTCTGTATGCACATGAAGAAGGCCACGTGTGTGTACACCCCACCACACACACACACATACATATACGAACAAAAGAACAGAATTTAAGCTGTTGAAAACTTTTCCCTTTCTTTCTTTTATCTTTTGAAATTTCACAACACAGCAATACTTCACTTCCCTCTTTAAAATTTTGATTTAAAAAAACATGTGTATGGATGTTTTCCCTGAACGTGTCTGTGCATGTACCTTGTTTGCCTGGTGTCAGAAAAGAGCAGAAGAAGGCCCCCAATACTCTGAAACTACAGTCGTAGACGGTTGTGAGTTTCCAGTTGAGTACTGTGAATAGAAACTGGGTCCTCTGGAAAAACAGTCAATTCTTTTAACTTCTCCAATATTTTATGGCTTTTTTCTAAAATGTATTCCTCATATAGAAAAATTATGTTTTTATTTGAATCACACACAATTACATTCATTGATTATGAAGAAGTTGATTTACACTGTAGGATTAGCAGTAGAAACATTCAAACAACCAACATGGGAGAAGGTCTTACAGTCTTCCATCTGTACAGTGATGCTCAGTGCTCTCAGTACAGGCACCGGTGGCTCAAGAAAACTTTCATTTTGGGCACTATCTTAGAAGTGTGTCATATCCCAGAAGTGAAGTGTTTTGTTTTATTTTGTTTTGTATAATTTGTGGGAAGGGTAATACTTCTGGAGTAGGGAGAAAGAAAGCATACCATTCAAAATATAATTTCAAAATAGTTTCCAGTGTGAGCATTTTTTGTTTTCAACCAGGATATGAAACCCACAGAGGTGGTAGAATTTTTTGGATTGTTTTTATACCTTTTGATTATAGTATTTGATGTGGGATTTATATATTTGTGGAATGTGTATTACCAACTTTCTTAAGCACTTGGTGAGCATCCGTATTTAGCACAGTATTTGGAATACCATAGGAGCTGATTGTATTTGTTAAATAGGAGGAAGATTGAGATTTCTCGGACCAGGGATGAAGTGCCTTGGCACAGTGGAAGCCTTGGTGATGGATTCATATGAGAGGTTGTGAGCCATGGCCTAAAATCATCCAGGCTTTTGCCCAAGAGGGACAAGAACTTTCTCTAAATGGCATGGCATGCACTGTCTGACAGATCTCTGGCGGCAGTAAGGACCAGGACAAGATTGTGTTATATGGTCCTGGACAGTGTTTACTTTAAGAATCAGAAAGTCTACAGAAGGCTCAGAGCTAATGACAAATACTGAGTGTCCATGACAACTTCCCAAGCCTTGGCACCACTCACTGAAAGAACAGCTTAAAGTCTGGATTAGTTTCATCTGTACACACACACACACACACACACACACACACACACACACATTCTTTATCTCTGTTCTACATTTCTTTTATATGCAAAAAATCTCTAAGCCATTTTTACAATACTCAAAAGATGGGCAGAGGTCCTGTGGGAGTAGTTCATATAGACTCATGTTCTTTCCAGTGGTGCCCCATAACTTATGGGTGCCTTAGATAGTAACAGGAGGTTCTTTATTAAAATTTCATTAAACATTACTTGATATGTGCATATGTGTGTGTCCATGTGGGTCACATCACAAGTGTGAAAGTCAGGGGACATCCAGTGGAGTTGTTTCTCTCCTATTTTCTGGGTCCTAGGGGTAAAATTCAGGGTAAAGTCTTGGTGGCATGCACCTCCTTCAGCTGAGCCATCTCACTAGGCCTGGTAATTAGGCATCTGTATTTGAAAGATATAAAATCTCTTTTCTTAAGTAGATGCTGGGGACTATTTATCTGTTTTGTAGAGTCCCAGTACCCTTGGGGATATGGGAAAGGATGACAAAATTCTTCAAGTTAGAGGAGAAAGTGAGAAATTCTGTAGGATTTCTCTGATCAAATTCATTCTTTGACAAAAATTTTTGAGAAACAGGGAATAATGGATGGAGTCAAAGAATTTTTACATTCCTTTGAACACATAAAATAGTAATATATTCTTTAGGGTTAATGAAGTAGGCATCATAGATTAAACATGTAGATTGCCAAATTACAAAAACAAAAACAAACAAACAAACAAAAAACCCCCCAAAAAACCAAAAAGCAAAAAACCAAGGCTGAAGAGATGACTTAAGAGCACTGGCTTTTTTTTCCAGAGTACCTGTGTATTAGTCAGGGTTCTCTGGAGTCACAGAACTTATGGAATGTCTCTCTATATTGAGGGGTTTTATTGTGATGACTTACAGTCTATAGTCCAACTAGTCCAGCAATGGTCAGCTGTGAATGGAAACTCCAAGAATCTCGTAGTTGCTCAGTCCCAAGAGGCTAATTATTTCAGCTGGTCTTCTGTAGCAGTAGGTTCCAGCAGATATGCTGGCAAGTAAATGCAAGCAGGCAAAGAGTGAATCTTCCTTCCTCCAATGCCCTTATGTAGGTCTTCAGCAGGTGTGGCTCAGATTACAGGTGTGTAAAGATCCACATCTGGATCTGGGACTTGCTTTGTCCTAGGCTGACCTTAAAAATTTAGAGATCTCCTTGCCTCAGTCTTCTGGGATTAAAGGCATGTACTAACTTGTCTGGGCCTAAGCTTTTCATGGACACTATGCCTCAAGATCTCCATACCAAGGTCCAGGTGAGAAACTTGTGTCTTCCAACCTCAAGAGATGGATCATAGGTGAGCCCTCCAATTCTGGATTGTAGTTCATTCTAGATATAATCAAGATGACAACCAGGAATAGCCATTACAACCTGGGTTCAATTCTCAGAAACTACTGTTTATAACTCCTGTTCCAGGGGATCTGGTACCCAGACATAGACGTGCACACAGCCAAATACCATTGTACATTAAAAAATGAATAAACCGTTTAAAAAATAGAAAAAAAAAAGAAAAATCCACTGTTGTTTGAACATTGTCATCTCACCATCATCTTTCTCTGTATCAACATCAGCTCAAAAGATTGATTTGGACTTTATATTTTAACAAAGTTCTTAACATGTTCCATAGAAGACTTTTTATCAGCAAATAGATTCTAAGTTTATAGTTTAGCACCATTTACATGCATTTCATTACATTACATTGGTTAAAGAGTCAACTGATTGCATTGTATTAGGGGCAATTAGCCATGCTGTTTCTTAACTTCAAAATAAACATATAAAATCCCCATCACTCAGGAGGCAGAGGCAGGTGGATTTCTGAGTTCGAGGCTAGCCTGGTCTACAAAGTGAGTTCCAGGACAGCCAAGACTACACAGAGAAACCCTGTCTCGTAAAACCAAAAACAAACAAACAAACAAACAAACAAACAAACCCCAAAAAAACAAAAAAAATTCCCATCAAAGTCATAAAGATGACAGTCTTGGTTCTTTTTCAGATGGCAGGCATTTACACATGCCGTTGTGGGGGTAATGTGAATGGTTCAAGACCTCACAAAGAAATCAAGTCACCATCTCAGTGTAAAGTCTAACCTCTCAGCCCTAAGGCCTACAGCCCAGGAAACCTTATGAGCCTTATTAGGAAACCCTGAGAAATGGTGCCAAAAAGATTTGAGAAAGAGCAATATACCTTGGGAGAGACAAAGTCTGAGGACTGAGGGCATAATAGCTTCTAGTGGGAGAAGGAGCAAGCTCACATGCCTCGTTCTCTAGCTAACTGGATAAAGGAAAAAAGCCAGCTCTACAGATCTTAATTCTTTAAAATTTAAAAGCTAATTTTGTGTCTTTTAGTCAATTTCCTGCACAGGAAGGAAGAATTTATTAACTGCCTCTGGTATTAAATGGAGTGCTAATGGTTAAGCACAACAGTTCAACAGGTGCCAAGTAGATCTATAGTGGCATTATATCAATATTAATCGCAGCACCTTGCAAATGCATTTCTAGAGTGATAGCGCTTCCCCCATGCCCCACTGAGTCTAAGAGTCTGTCTCACTCCAAATAATAAAGTGGCTATTAGGTCTTATTGTGGAAAACAGAATGCTAGTCAGTCTTATTTATGTACTCACCCTATGTAAATGCCATTGCACACTTCTAAGTAACAAGGAGTATGTGAGCATAATTGTGTACCTTAAACAGTAATGATAAAAGCACTAGAGGGGTTGAATCAGACTTCGGGAGAAATTCCCCGATTACAAGGTTAAGTCTGTAAACCATGAGTCTTTTATAAAAGGCACTCACATGGACTCCAAGAACTTGGAAGCGAAGGTTGCTGTAACAAAAAGAGGGATGGTAGCTGTTTTGCAAATCACCTTCTATTTTTGCTCCTTAGCTTTTCCCTAGCAGCTCACTTTAATGCATTTGTCGATATGGCTAGAACATAGCGAACTGTAAAGTTTGTAAGCTCATGACAAGTGAAAACCAACCATTAGAGTCAGTCTAGAGAAACCAATTTAAGTGAAATCATGTTTTATGTGAATCTGCTGGCACGTGGAAAAACAGAAGGGAAGTCTCCTCCAAAATGACCTTCGTTTTGAAACCACACAGCCAGGCCAAAATAATTCCTTTACAAGTATCCTATACCGTACCCCACTTCTCAGCACTTTCCTTTAGAGTCACTTAAGCTCATGGTAGGTATCCTTGGAAATAAAAAATGTAAGTCAAGTGGATATCACGAAGTCTCCAGATTTAGGGTTAGGCAAGACTGGAATAAATAATGATACTCTATCCCTCCTACTTTTCTTTACATATTAGGATTTAGCCTGGGCACTGGTGGCGCACGCCTTTCATCCCAGTACTTGGGAGGCAGAGCCAAGCAGATCTCTGAGTTTGGGAACAGCCTGATCTACAGAGTGAGTTCCAGGAAAGCCAGTACTACATAGGGAAACCTTGTCTAAGGGGATAAAAGATTTACCTGCAACTTCTGTTTTCAATGGTTGACCCTTTTTTTGGGGGGGGGAGTAGGAGAAGAACACATGGAAAGAAAATATAATAGGGTGAAATTTTTAAAAATAAGGAAAAATTAGAAGTGTAATAACATAAATTTAAAAAAAAAAGTGAGGACCTCCTATAGTCTATGCTCACAGTTTCTCCATGTAAAGCATGTTTTCAAACACAGACACTAGAGAAGTTTGGAGAAGACAAAAGGCTAAAGCATTAGGGATGCTGTCTTGTGTACTTAAGTGTTCTTTACAGAAACATTTTGTCATTGAAAATTATTCAACAGACAAAAGTGTTGTGGAAGCTCAGACATTAAGATAGGAAATATTTAGCTATGTAAACCAGTTCAGAGGACATGAGACACAAGTTCATCGCCCAGACATTCAGACAAAATGCAGTAGCCATTCTATCTCAATTGTGTGTGTGTGTGTGTGTGTGTAAATTTTATCTCCTGAGGGGATAAAAACACCCTTGTGTAAATTCAAAAGCAAGGTTTTTGAATGAAATACAAGTGGAAAGATGGTTGTGTAACTCAGTAACAGAGTCCTTGTCTAGTATGCAAGATAGCCTGGGTTCAGTCTCTGTCCCTGGAAAACAATTTAAGTAGATGAGAATATTGCATCAGAATCATGAAATTTTAACTTGAACCACATGCTTTTGGGTCCCTTATTGACTAAACTATGCCTTTTCAAAGCAGAATTTCCAGTATATCTTTCATAGTGGTATTTTTATATACATTTCTAAACAAATCATTAAATATAATATCTACAAGTTAATTTCACAATTTAATTATTATTCTACAATTTACATTTATCCTTACAAAAACTTGTTTCAAATTCTAATAACAGCAGCAACAAAAAAAATGAGTTTTCCTTTATAAATTGTTGGTCTTAATACCTATGTTTTCAGAGTCCTGTTCAGCAAGTTCTTCCCTGTGCCGAAGATTTTGAAGATATCTTCCATTTTTTCCTTGACCAGATTCAGGCTATCCAATGCTATGTTGAGGTCTTTGATTTGCAGTTGAGTGTTGTGCAAGGTGAGAGATAAGGATCTAGTTTCACGATTCTCCATATGGGTATCCAGTTTGATCAGCATCATCTGTTGAAGATGCTGGTTTTGGTTGGTTCCTGCCCCCCTTTGTGCATTCTTGGTCTCTTCATTAAAAATCAAGTAATTACAGGAATATGTTTTTATATGTCTCCCAATTCTATCTCACCGATCTGAGACATCACAAAACTAAAAATCATCTGTATAGCAAAGGATATGATCATTTGAGTGTAGATGTAGCCCACAGAATTGTTTGTTTTGTTTTGTTTTGTTTTGCCAGATCTACATCTTCAGAGGATTAGAATCTAAAACCTACAAAGTAGTAAAATAAAAACCCTAAACATAAAAAAAAACCAAATGATATAATTTAAAAGGAGGCATAGAAATAAAGAAGTCTCATAGATGAAAAAAAGTCTAAGAAATATTTTTAATATTCCATGACCTTGACCATCAGAAAAAATACAAATAAAAATGACTGAGATTTTTATCATACCACAGTCAGAATGGCTAAGATCAAACATACACACACACACACACACACACACACACACACACACACACACACCAAAAACAAATTATATCAAATGTTGGAATAGGTGTAGGAAAATGGAATCACTCACTTTCCTCTGGTGGGAGTTCAAATGAGTGTAGCCACTCTGGAAATCAGTATGGAGCTTACTCATGAAGTTTGAAATAGATCTACCACATGGTCCATCCATCTGTAGTCCTCTTAGGCATGTACCCAAATCTCTGGATTCTACTGTAGAAATACCTGCTTATCCACGATAGCTGTCATTGTCACAATATCCAGAGAATGGAAATAGCTTAGATATCCATCAAGGGGTGACTGGATAGTGAAAATGTGATATATGTATACAATAGAATATTATTCATGTGCAGAAGCGTAACTAAATTAGAAAAATTTCAAGGAAATGGATGAAGCTGGAAACCATCATTCTATGTGAGAGAGCCCAAAAAGAAGGACAAATGGTGCATGCTGTCTCTCATTGGTGAATGCTATAGTTTAATCTTCTGATATGTCTTTTTACTTGGAATACCCACTGAGAGCAGGGACTTAGTAAGGGACTTGAGGAGAATTCTCAGTAGAGGAGAGCGAGAACACAGTGGTATAATGATTAAAGGGAAATAATTGAACCTGAGGGTTAAACTGGGATGGAGAATGGGAAGACAGACTAGCTGAGGGAAATAAGGGAACCAATAAATTAAAAGATGCTTTGAAAATTTCTTATGGAAAATTATACCACAAAATCTTTCTAATACAAACACAACACACACACACACACACACACACACACACACACACACACACACACATACTACTATTACTACTACTACTACTACTACTACTACTACTACTACTACTACTACTACTACTACAAGCTGAGAAATAAAAAGTCTAGTGCCAGGAATGGATGGGTGATCTCCTTTGGAGTTGTTAGCCAATGAGGTCCTATAGACTTCTCAACATTACAGACTCTGCCAGTGTTACCTATCTGTTATGCTTTTGGAACTCATTGGGAATATCCTATTGCTGAAGACACCACATTCCTGAATCATAGCAGACAGAAGTACTTGCCTTGAAGCTCCATCAATATGTCGGCAACATTCATAGTGGTAGAAGATGCCATGCAGCTACCAGAGGATAAAAGTCACCATCGGAATCACACAGCTGTGAACCTTGAAAGCCACAGTAGCAGCTAGCCTGAGAAGACAAGTCCATTCACACAAAGTGGTGTGAGCACCAAGAAAGTCCCCAACCGCTTTGATTGAAGGCTTCACCATAAGATAAAACTCTTTTCTAGCACAATCACTGGGCCAAGAACCTGTGTTTTTCTGCTCAAAGGACATGGTTCTAAATTGACTTCTGATGTCTTCTCACTATACTCATAGATCCTTCTCTCAGCTCTCACTCAGGAAGCTTCATAGATGGTGGTTGATACAGAGACCCACAAGAGAACAAAGTAGAGAAAATAAAACACTGCAGAATTCTCAGCCCTAAATGAGACATCTATATTATACCTTCTTTCTCCAAGGCTTAGGAGAGAGAGAGAGAGAGAGAGAGAGAGAGAGAGAACTGATAGACAACTACAAAGAAATAGAGTTTTCCAGACACAGCAGTTTGGAACACACATGACAGGCCAAATACTGTACAGAGAGGGAAAGTAGGCACAAGTCCTATTCCCAGAAAGGAGCTATTTGTAATTGACAGCTGCTGGAAAGACATATGGTTTTCTTTAAGAGTATAGCCCCTGGTAAGCTGACCACACTTCAGTGCAAGGCCATACATTTACGAGTGTGTGGGCAGCACAAACTGCGCTTGATGGCTTATTAAGGAGGACACAATGGTGGATGGGAAAGGATGGGAGGGTATATCTGCCATGAGTTGGAGAAGGAAGTGAATAGATGAATGTAAAAAAATACACTGTGGAAAATTCTCAAAAAACTAATAAATAATAAAATAAATGAAAAACCAGGTAGAAACTTGCAAAAATTCACACTGAAATAATTGATAGTACTTAAAAAAATTAAAACTCCTGAAGTGAAAAATAGCAAACTTGCAACAAAAATAAATTCAACCACGTATAAGTCTGAGGATGTACAGCATAGGGGTATAAGTTAAATGTATGCAGAAGACATTGTGGCAAAGATATGAACAGTGCTGCTTCAAATGGGCCGTAAAAATTAAATTACTTCCATATCAACAAAATAAGAACAAAGGGAACAGAAAAACTAACTTGTCTTGTTTAAAATAATACTATGATCCTCTAAACGAACAAAAAGTAAAGCCGAAAGAAAGAAAGAAAGAAAGAAAGAAAGAAAGAAAGAAAGAAAGAAAGAAACAAACAAACAAACAAACAAAACCACTATAGTAGAAGTTAATAATTTAACGGTTGCTCTGGGTTTTCATAATTCAGTCCCCACATTAAGAATACCATTAAGTCTCTGGGCAGTGGAAATGTGTGCCTTTAATCCCAGCACTCCAGAGGCAGAGGCAGGTGGATCTCTGTGAATTCAAGGCCAATCTAGTCTACAGAGAGCTAGTTCTACAACAGAGCTACGGACACACACACAAACAAGCAAACAACAAAAACAACAAACTAAAAAAAAAAAGAAAAAAAAACTGTGTCTTGAAAAACCAAACCAAACCCAACAAATACCATTAGCTACTGAGAAACCCTGCTTAAAATACAACTTGGAAAACTCCTGAGGAATGAAGGCAGAGGTTGCCCTCTGGCACCCACATATGCACATACAAACAGACACCACACACACACATACACACACAGACACACACACACACACAGACACACACAGACACACACACACACACACACACACACACACACACGAGTGCAATTAGTCAGTAATTCTGACAGTGCATTGTTGGGGTACACTGTGTGAAGGTGTAATTCTGTACCTTCTATAACAACAGAAAGCTAAATGCTGTCAGAATCTTGGTATTTTTATTTCTGTGGCCCATCAACCGTCTCATATTTTGGAAATATTTATTCTTGCTCACCACCCCACGGTAATCTAGGATTGCCTCTGATTGGTTGTAATAAATATCTGGCAGTCAATACCTAGGCAGAAAGTGGAGGGTAGATCTTCTGGGCAGAGAAAGGGATTCTGTCAGGGAGAAGAAGTGGGACATGGGTGTTTGAGCCAGTGAACATGCAGGTGAACAAATAGACCAGAGTGGAGGATAGTGTCAGTGGGGGTGGAGATGAGGGTTGGGGAGAGACAGAGAGGTAGACATGGCCACGTGGCAGTCTTAGTGCCAGGATTAGTCAGGTTAGAGTAGCTAGGAGACTGCTCTTGCAAAAAGGCCAAAACTTTAAAATATTAATAAGCCTCTCTGTCATTATATCTCTGGTGAGTCTGAGAAAGTCCAACTATAGTGCATAAAAGGAAACTGTAAGCACTAACCCTTGGCCTGCCACTTTTGTGTATCTGAAACTGCTGGTTTGTTATGCGGTTGTGCAGGGCAGCATATCTTTACCCTAAGGACATACAAATATTAGTGTGTAGGGTTTACAAAAGATTAAGACTCCAGAGACTTGAAGTTCTTATCATAGAGATCTTTCACTTCCTTAGTTAGAGTCATGCCAAGGTATTTTATATTATTTGTGACTATTGTGAAGGGTGTTGTTTCCCTCTCCTGGACATATATCCAGATGTTCCAACTGGTAAGAAGGACACATGCTCCACTATGTTCATAGCAGCCTTATTTATAATAGCCAGAAGCTGGCAAGAACCCAGATGTCTCTCAACAGAGGAATGTATACAGAAAATGTGGAGTACACAATGGAGTACTACTCAGCTATTAAAAAGAATGAATTTATGAAATTCCTAGGCAGATGTTTGGACCTGTAGGGCATCATCCTGAGTGAGGTATCCCAATCACAAAAGAACTCACATGATATGTACTCACTGTTAAGTGGATATTAGCCCAGAAACTTAGAATACCCAAGATACAAGATACAATTTGCAAAACACATGAAACTCAAGAAGAACGAAGACCAAAGTGTGGACACTTCGCCCCTTCTTAGAATTGGGAACAAAACACCCATGCAAGGAGTTACAGAGACAGTTTGGAGCTGAGACGAAAGGATGGACCATCTAGAGACTGCCATACCCATACCCAGGGATCCATCCCATAATCAGCCTCCAAATGCTGACACCATTGCATACACCAGCAAGATTTTGCTGAAAGGACCCTGTCTCTTGTGAGGCTATGCCGGGATCTGGCAAACACAGAAGTGGATGCTCTCAGTCAGCTATTGGATGGAACACAGGGCCCCCAATGGAGGAGCTAGAGAAAGTACCCAAGGAGCTAAAGGGCTCTGCAACCCTATGGGTGGAACAACAATATGAACTAATCAGTACCCCCAGAGCTCGTGTCTCTAGCATATGTAGCAGAAGATGGCCTGGTTGTCCATCATTGAGAAGAGAGGCTCCTTGGTTTTGCAAACTTTATATGCCTCAGAACAGAGGAACGCCAGGGCCAAGAAGTGGGAATGGGTAGGTAGGGGAGCTGGGGGGGGGGAGGGTATGGGGGACTTTTTGTGATAGCATTTGAAATGTAAATGAAGAAAATACCTAATTAAAAAAATGTACAACCTAAAAAAAAAGATTAAGACTCCACTATTTTTTGAATTATGAGCTAAATATTTGCTCACAATCTTTCCATGTTTAATAAGTTCTTGTTTATGGTATGTAGGCATTTTCCTTGGGAAAAAAGTGACATACTACAATCATAGCCAAAGGGCTGGAGAGCTGACTCAGCATTTACGAGCACTTGTTGATGCTTAAGAGGACCACTGTTCCATTTCCAACACCTACATGGGGAAGGTCACAACCCCCTCAACTCCAACTTACCCAACACCCTCTTCAGGCATCCACAGACACCTGCATACACATGACATGCATATACACAGAAAAATGTACACATAAGTATAAATAAAATAATGTTTAAAAAGATTATAATCAGTAAAGCAAAATAAGAACAGGTTTTGAAAATCAATATGCGATCAGTTGAGGTCAAATGGAAAATGCAAAAACACAAGAAGGAGAATTCTCAAACACTTGAGTTGATTTTTTATGAATGTATCTGTGTGTAAAAGAGGAGTGAATTCCCATTTAGACATCATATAGATACATGTATGAAATCATGCCATTTACATTGGTTAACAACTAGGTTTTTTGGTTGAAATTATAAAATGAATAAATTTTCATGTTATTTAGTTCTGGAAATTACATTTAGTGTTAGAATAATTCTCCATATGACTTTCTTTATATTTTATAAACAATCCAGGATTTCTGTAAAATATTATTTTTCAAACTTCTGCTGAGAAGCATATTATTATCATGTGTATCCTTGGACCTATATTTTTGTCTTTTTCCCTTATTTTGGCACCTAGGAGATTCTTTCTTAAAAGTGAAAGGCCTTGGTCAAAGAATGTCATTTGGAAGAGCAGATATCATGTTGTGCCAACACAGACACACACACACACACACACACACACACACACGGCCACTTGCCCAACATACAGTCCTGACAATCAACAAGAGAAAAGGTTTTAAGCAGTTATTTTGATTGTTTGTTTTATTTGTTAACTGCGTCCATTTTTGTAAGAGTCCTGACCAATATCTCAATGGAGTGCTTATCATTTTCTTACTGAAATTTTAACACTTCTACTTCCAAGTACTTGATCATTTAGCAAGTGAAGTATTTTGAACATCACCCAGCTATTATGTGTCTGACATTTTCTCACAGTGAATTTGCAATTCATGTTTTTATTAAACAGAATGAAATCTTTTAGTTGTTGTTCCATAGATGTCCTGCTTAAAAATCCCTTTCTAGGGCTTTGATGTTGAGCCTGCTTGCAGAGTACTTGAGTTTGATTCCCAGCACCCATGTTGGGTGGAACCACAACTGACTATCACTCTAGCTCTGGAGAAACCATGCCTTTTCCAGTCTCGGCAGGTATCTACACACACATAACCCACACACAGACACACACACACTCACACTAATTTTAAAAAAGATTTTTCTTTGTAGCAAATGTATCTAATGTTTACCAAATAACTTGTGTTAAGGTATGCTAATTGATTGAAAATGAAGTATATAGTCCTTTCTTTTTCTATAATCATTTAAATTTTAATATTTGCAAAATTTGATTCAGGAAATGATGTGAAAAAGCCAACCTTATTTTTTCACATAAGAGGTATTAATTCAACCTAACGTGATGTAGTGAATAATTCAGTTTCTCAAGAATTTGATCTAAAGTTCCATCTTCAGTCTGTGTCTTTTGATAGCAACATGGATAATAATTAACTGTCATGTGCAAGACATTCTGCTATAATTTTTCAAAACATTGCCATTAATGATAAGTTTTGAAACACTAGCACATGACAGTTTTTTTTTCTATCAATAGGAAGGTTTTTGAGAAAATCTGTTGGAATTAATTAGAAAGTTCAACTTTTTACAGTTAGCTTGGATACTCAAGAATATGTAAATTTCAACTGAATACAATAAAATAATTCCCACTAGTATTTTTTGCTGTAAAAGCCTTAACTACAATTGATGGTATAAGTCTTGTCCTACTCACTATAGTGAAGTTTTGCTGGGTAAGAATTCATATGTTTATACCCCAGATCAAGGCATTTAAAAAGGCACAGTATCAATAGCATCACCTTAGATGCAATTTGGACACTTTACTTGTGTGAGAACAGTAAGGTATCTTCTCATAGATGAAGAATAAACCTCCATCCAGGAAAATAAAAGTGAAGACTTCTTGGATTCCAAGTTGGCAAATCTCAAATTTAAAATTTGGTTTCTGAAGCTCAATAAATGAACTCAGCCAAGTAGAGGGCATTTGTCGCCGCTGTTGTCATTGTAGGTGGAGATCTTTGAAACTGGGCTGGCAGTGTTTCCTTCATCATGCCAAGTAAAAGCAATTATCTAGATATTAAATCCTGAAAAAAGTCAAGGAATGTAAATGCAGAGGGGTGAAAATTAGTCCCTGAAGCACTTCTGCTGTTTAAGAGAGTGAATACTAAAAATAACTCATTGGCCCAATCTCTAGAACATGCTCAATGACTTATTAAAAAAAAACAACAACAACAACAACATATGAATAGTAAGACAGTGAAAAATTCTTGCTCATCATTTTAACCAAGTGTCTACTTGAAAGAGCCAGTTTCTTAACTGTCTATGAGAGATAGAACATATTTAAATATTTTATTTTACTCTCTTTTGTAGACAAAAATAGTAATTATCCTTAAGCATCTAGATATGTTTTGAAGAAGAAGATAGTGCTGCTTTATTTGTTTGCTGAGTCAAGAAGTATCCCTAACACATGTCTGGTTACTACTGTTCTTTCTATGCAAGTACTGTTGGGATGAACAGACACTGGACAAATGGACCCATTGGGCTGGTTGGCTCCAAGGGTAAGAACATTCACATCTATTTATCATGAATGGAACCGAAAGCTTCCATTTTCACCCTTGTTCTACAAATGTTCTGTCCCATCAGTGTGTATTGTGGTCTAACAGAGTTTGATGGCACAGAGTCTTGTGAAATGAGCTTTCTCTTATGAGGCTGAAGGGAGGGCACTGAAACTGCTTGCTTGGGTCTCTACCACTCCTTTGCCTTTTGTTTTATCAAGTGCAGTCTGTGGCTCAGTTTCCATATCTGGAAAAAAGTTCATTAGGGTGAATACATCTCGAAACATACTTGGGGTGGAGGAGATAGCCCAGTGTGTAAAGTGGTAGGTGCAGGAGCATGAGGACCTGACCTTGGATCCCCAGAACCCACACAAAAGCTGAACATGCACTTTGTCTCCAAAATTAGAGTGACAAACAATGGAGGGAGAGAGCAAATGTTGACTTATAGTCTTGCTACAGCACAAATAAAATATAAGCAAGAGGAAAGCCCTGAGAGTAGTGGTTCTCAACCTGTCATCAAGACCTCTCTCTTTGGGGACGGAATGACCCTTTCACAGAAGTCACATATCAAATACCTGCATATCATATATTTACATTATGATTCATAACAGCGGCAAAATTACAGTTAAGAAGGAGCAATGAAATAATTTTATGGCTGGGGTGACTAGAACATGAGGAACTCTATTAAAGGGCCACAGTATTAAGAAGGTTGAAAACTACTGCCCTCGTGCTTTGCCGAACAGTCCATAGATTATAGAAAAGGTGATATTGCACTGGTGTTGATGGATTGGATCACTTCCGATTGTGGCTCCTTTCACCATTTGTGGTTTAGAAACTGACAGCAAAAAATGTACTAAGGACAAGAAGGAAGATTGGCAGCTAGACCAGATCACCTGGCTTATGGCATTGACTGAGGGTCCTCTATCCCTTTATTGACAACCTCAGTTTAATCAAAGGCTATCCTTGGGTAGTAGAAATAAAAGCCTACCATTTCTTAAAATTATGCCAAAGAAAAATAAAGCAACTCTGCCTAAACTTTTCCCTTACTTAACGGGAAGACAAGCAGAGTGAGTGGTTGGTGTCTTCTACAGTTTTTTTTTTTTCTTCTTCTTCTTCAAATTTTCCATTGAGCTAGTTCTTTTAAAACAAATTTGAACTTTTCCCATCCCAATGATTCCCACGGACAGTTGGCAAAGAATCCTGGATAACTTGCAAAGCTGGGCTATTTTCCAGGCATGAGTAACTTGTTAAAAAGCCACCACTTCCTTAATACTAACAGTGAGTAGAATTCACATCCACAGAAATCCTCCTGGCCCCTTGGGAGATGTGTGTGTGTCTGTGTGTGTGTGTTTCTGTGTCTCTGTGTGTCTGTGTCTCTCTGTGTGTATGTGTGTGTGCAAAGTCTTTTTTCTTCATAAAACACTTGGCTCTCCGAATGTCTGTTTATACTTCACTTCTTAAAAATAAATACACACGTTTATGCCAGTTGAGGTTAAAAGTATCCTTTTTCCAGTTGCCAGCTGTGTGCCAGTGATTTTATGACAGATGAGTTCAGAATTCATGGTTAGAATGCTTGAAAATGATTTTCCTTCTATTTATCCTAGCTAAAAGAGAAGAGGATAAAATTCTGAGCACTTTTTAAAAACAGGCATTTTCCTGAAATGTAGGTTATTTTATTTGGAAGTCTGCATTAAATATTTTCAAGTACTATAGAGAAACTAAATGTGTAATTTTACATTTGAAGAGCAAAGTTATTATTTCCTCTGTGCAAAGGGGTGGAGTAAATTTCCACAGTAACCTCTCCCAATTGCTGCTCTGACTACACAGCTGCTTATCAGTGCATAATAACAATGATAATGATAATAATAATAATAATAATAATAATAATAGGATTTTGCTAATTTCTAAATCTTTTTAACACATAGGTGTTTTAAAGTTATTAACATCTTTACAGATAAATGGTGGTCTTTCAGTTTTTACAACCCAGCAGAGGCAGGTTAACCAATCTATCATCTTGCATAGTTCATTCTATGACAAGAGCAGCTGAAATCTATTAATGCCACACACATCTTTAATAGAACATAATTTTATCAGCTAGCTATTCAAGTCTGTTGTGTTTGTGTTTGGTGACGGATACAGAGGTCCAGAGAGCCTTCCCAAACTTGTGTCTCCCTGTGATGAGTCTGTAGCTGAATTCTCCCGGAGTCTCTTTATCTGAGTGTTTCATAAACAACTGCTCTTGTCTTGGCAAGGCTGCACAGGGTATACTTTGATAACAGGCTGTCCCGTGAGATAGTTAGCACTTCCTGCTTCCGGTCAGATGTACCATGAGAATAACTTCTCTACATATGTTTTTGCATTTTTGATCACAATCCCAGCTGGAATCAGGAAGTTTGGAGGCGGCGTGGAAATGGAAACTAATTGAAAGTCACAGTGACATTGTTTTGACTTTTAAAAATACTTAATGTTCTGAGGATTTAGGGATGGGGGTTGTTGATACAATCTATTATCTTCTTTAAAAGTAGATGGTGCCCCAGTTCCCTATCCAAGACACATTGCTTGTTAAAGGTATAGAATCACAGTTTAGAGGGAAGATTTTTCTAAAGCCACAGGGGGACATGGAGTTGGATGTTTTATAATTCTTAGCTAGAGGGCTTAATTGAAGTATGATTCCACATTATCACAACCCTGCAGCTGTCTGTGGCCCAAATCCATACCATCCTAAATCCATATCTGTTTGTGGGGTATAATACATAGCAGTGGAGAAAGAGGCCAGAACACACAACTGTCTCTTCCAAAATCCTGACAATGAGCTGTAAACACTGATTTTCTAAGCTGTCCCAGAAGACACTGCTTAGATCTTTGAGCTTCTCTTGTCCTTCTGACAAGATCGAGAAGAGGGTACCTTTGTGCACCACTGAGTTCAGTGCTAACAGACAATGGGTCTGGACTGGATTGGTCTGTGGAGTCTAGTCCTACATCGTGAGCTTAAAAATATATGAACTCTGACTCAGACACTATTTTCTTCTGTGTCCTAAGAACAACTCTCAACAGGCACCCTTATCTTTCAGACATCCATAAAGCCTTGGTCTATATTGCCAAGGATTCTGTCTATTGCTAGGACTGAACTAGAAACAGGAGGAAGGCAAGATCTGTTGTTTACTTCCATTGTAGTGATTTGCATGTAAGAAACACAAAGTCCAAGTATGGACCCAATGGGTAGTATTTGGGAATGCATTGCATATATAAATTCCTATAGGCGTGTAGTAATGATGAAAAAGAGGTTATAAATTTGAAGGAGTCTGGAATGTATATGGGTTTGAGGGGAGAAAAAGGAGGAGAGCTATATTATAATTAAAATGCAATCTCAAAAATAAAAATATATGTACACATACCACCAAACTCTGAGGGGGTCTCCAAGCAGAGGTGGGACTATTTTGGCCATGATATTTCAGACAAGGTAGGGAAGCCCAGGCAGAAGAATTTTCTGAACCAGGCTGTCTCCGGTGCTCCATTTGACACCCTGTGAAGGACTTATTTTGGTTATTCTTATTTGCTTTTATTTTTTTTTCTATTTTTTATTATGAAAGTTCCAAGGTAATTTTTTGTTGTTGTTTTGCTTGTTTGTCTTGGTGTTTTTGTTTTGTTTTGTATGGACCAGATAGAAAGAAAACAAATACTTACTGAGGACCAGCTATGTGCCAGCCTCTTTCATATCCCTTTCTTCCAGTCGTCTTCTCAAAGCAGATTAGTGACTTGTCTGTTCTTATCACTTTCACAAAGAGAGGAAGGAAGTTAGCTGTGATGAAATTTGGTCAGATTCATAGAAAGGAAACTCCAAAAAACTAGGAATAAAACCCAAGTTTAGGTAAGAGAAAAAAAAAATTCTGGCATTGTTATGTGTTGCCTCTCCTTCAGTTTCTGACAGCGGATGGTAAGGGATTTGGGGTACACGTCACCAGTGGGGACAGAGCTCTGCCATTCTCTGGAGCAAACACACATCGAAATTTGGTTTTAAATTGTGCTTTTAAACAAACCTTAATTGTCTTGGGTCAGAAAACTACGTGTTGATGCAGGAGAATGCCCTTGCCCTTGCAGATGCCTAATTAAGTCTTTAGGGTTTGCTATCTGCAGTTTACCTTCAGATGAGTCAGCTAAACTGTTGATGATTGGTGAATCCAGCTGCAGAAGTGCTCACTGTCCAATTCTTTCAGACCTTCATACACTTGAACATCTTTTAAAATGAAAAAAAAAGTGGGAGAGTATTACTTTGTATATTTTCAAAATCAGAGAATCTGTGAGCCAGAAAAAATGGGTCTTCTTTATGTTTACTGTCCTACCTATCTACTTGTAAGCAATGTGAAAATAACAGTTTTAAAATTTTAATTTATAGAAGACAGACTTGACAAGCAGATGTTACACGGTTAGTGATTATGAGTTTCAGTGTTCCTGTGTCAGAGAAATCAAATGTTATGCCAGGTTCTGGGTCCCTTGAGTCTTAGTTAGCTAATCAATGGGTTCCACAGATCCTATTGAGAATGTAGATCCCCTGATCTTAGGGCTCTTGGATGCCTGTTCTATTTTCATCCAGGACTATTTCTGAGATTATTAAATGCTGAGTTTAGTTAACTGAGGGATGTTACAAGCCCCTGGAGCTTTCTTAGGATAATAACTTATGCGTTTGAATGAAAAGGCAGATACGAAAGACAGACATGGTTCTACTGAAAAGAGAAACTGGTCAAAGCAGACTCTTGAAACACATTTAGTTGAGAGTCTACTCTACATCAGCAACCTTGAGGAAACTTCTCCTTCCATCCTTCCTTTAACCTTTCACCTCCCAATTCTCTCCCCCCCCTTCTTTTCCTCTTTCCAATTCTTTCAGAAAACCATTTATAATCCCCTTTAAGAGGGAGAGTGGCCACATTTTTGTATCCATTCCTCTGTTGAGGGGCATCTGGGTTCTGAAGAACTAAGACCAAAGTGTGGACACTTTGCCCCTTCTTAGAATTGGAAACAATCACCCATGGAAGGAGTTACAAAGACAAAGTTTGGAGCTGAGACAAAAGGATGGACCATCTAGAGACTGCCATATCCAAGGATCCATCCCATAATTAGCCTCCAAACGATGACACCATTGCATACACTAGCAAGCGTTGGCTGAAAGGACCCTGATATAGCTGTCTCTTGTGAGACTAGGCTGGGGCCTAGCAAACACATAAGTGGATGCTCACAGTCAGCTATTGGATGGAGCACAGGGCCCCCAATGGAGGAGCTAGAGAAAATACCCAAGGAGCTAAAGGGATCTGCAACCCTATAGGAGGAACAACAATATGAACTAACCAGTACCCCGGAGCTCTTGACTCTAGCTGCATATGTATCAAAAGATGGCCTAGTCGGCCATCACTGGAAAGAGAGGCCCATTGGACTTACAAACTTTATATGCCCCAGGACAGGGGAATGCCAGGGCCAAAAAATGGGAATGAGTGAGTAGGGAAGTGGGGGGGGGGTAATGGGGGACTTTTGGGATAGCATTCTAAATGTAATTGAGGAAAATACATAATAATAAAAAATATTTTAAAAAAAGAAAAGAAGGAGAGTGGCAAATGTTCAGTCTTCGTAAGCTGGGAATTCAAACTCGCGTATTTTAGGATGACTAACGTATCGGGTGCTGGCTATGTACCAGGCGTTCGAGCTTACTAAGAGGCTTGTTTATGTAGAAAGGCAGACTTCAAGCGTGGAAGTCATGCTTAGAGGGAGTGGAGGAAGATAAACAGGAGACAAATACTGACTGGGCATCTACTGTACTTCTTTTCTTTCTGTTTAGGTTAACATGGAAGAAATAGTCATACAATAGTCATTGTATGGTTGGGACAAAGTGACACTCACTAATAACCCTGTTGGAGAGATGGAGCTAGATTGGAGTGCTGATAGTCCAGGTAACCCAGAATTAAAACGAAAACTTTGCTAAACAACATTTCCTTTCAATCTGATAGTTCTTTGACCAATTCGCTCATCAGAGCTGAAGAATGCAGTATGCAGAGAGTCATCATGGGATGGCAGGACAGTAGAGCATATGGGTCTGATGTTCACCATAGATCTATGAAGTTCAAAGAATTTCTATTCCAAACATGGCAGAGTGAAAGTATGGAGTCCAGAGCAAGGCTAAGTGGGGAAATTACAAACCAAGCTTCGTTTTAGAACTTCAAGCAACGTTTAAGCCCGCCCCACCCCTCAGTGCTAAATCGTGGACCTTGAATGCCCCCAAGCTCTCTATATTAAGGGTTTGACAATCATGGAGTTATCTATCATGGAGTAACAAAATTTTAAGAAAGTGGGATCCTATGCTGGGAAATTTGGCCATTAATACTTGTTCTTTTAGAGGACACTGTTGAAATATCGGATCTTCTACTTATTTTTTTCAATCTAACCATCTTGAGGTGAAGAACCTTCTTCATCACAGGCTATTGCAACACTCCATAGGCCCCAGTGCAGCACTGACAACCAAACATGCACTAAGATCATTAAATATGCCTTCTTGTCTTTAAATACGTTGTCAATCTTTTTGTTACAGTGAGGGAAAGCCAACATATCCAGATGTCACCAAGTCCATTCTTCCTGAATCAATTGGACATAATAGAAACTAGTGCAGAAGGCTTTAAAATGAATTTAAAATAAAAAGTATTTAAAAAATCACATAGTCCCTGGAATGTTTCATTATACCCAGTGTACAAATAGTCCTTGTTATTACAAACCAGGTTCCATTTGCTGAAAACCCCTTCCTTTTAAGACTCAAGATCCCAATCACTCTTCTTCAGCCAATGTTGATAGTTTCAATAATACTACAGAGAAGTCTGATAGAGAAAGATACTAAACATGAATTCAAATGAATATCTCAACGAGGCATGGCTATAGCCAGTAGTTTTCAAGGACTGGCATTCAGCTGTAATTAATTTCATAACTATTTTTGCCCAACGAGTATAGCCACTGTACAATTTTAGCCTCGTGTGCTGTCTTAATATCCTTTATGCCATCTCAAAACTATTTTTAAACCATGTATTATTAAAAAAAAAATCCAACGTGGGTATTCATTAGGTTAAGATGGATGAGAATAAAGCTTTATCCTCAACAGATGCCCCACTTAGGCATAACAATCTAATTCTATTTAATTTAGTCCCTGGCATCCTTGCCTTCTCCTGTCAGACTGAATCAACCTGAGTGCTAATTTCTGAGGCAAAACCTCTGTGATCATTTCACTCGTGATTTAATCCAGATCTAACCTCAGGCCTTTGGAGGTTCAAGGTCAATGACCCAATTTACTCTGCCATCCGCCTCTGTGGCAGTAAGCATTGTTATTCCGTGCAAAGCTTTTTACTGTATATGTGATTTCTTTCCTATGCACCTTCACCAAATCCAGCAAGGAGGGAGAGATGGCTTTAGATGGCAAGTTGGTGGGAGCTGTTAAGGATTTGGGGTGTATGTCTTTGGGTGATTCAAGAAAAGAGGTGTTAAGGCAACCTTTGACCCTGTCAGCAGAAGCCGGCGGGAAGAAATGATTGGATTTATTCCAAGGAGAAAATTCTAGTCAGCGGTGTCCTAGTCAGTTGTAAACATTATTTTACAAAGAAATCCTGGACCTTAAATACTCAATACAAGATGTATTGAGGGATAAAGGTAGATACATAGATCACGCTGAGTATCCTCACAGAGGAATGAATACATATGAGCTCAACTCTTACACTACTTTTTCATCTTTTTTTTTTTTTTAACAACCAGTGTCTTTCTCATCTCCTTCACCCACAGTGGTTAATACATTTTGTGAATTTTCCTTTATGTTTTAAATAAATTTTCCCTTCTCCAGTGTCCCAGCAGCCCATCTGCCGGGAGCAGAGGCTCATTGAAGAGCCTCTCTTTAAGTAAAGAAGGTATCCCAGCGACACACAGCTGCACTCAGGGACAGCAGCTCCAGAGTGGTGTCCCTCCCACGAGGAGTTAAACTGGGTTTCTGTGTCAAAGATGCTGAATGGGATTGGGGGTGGAATTGTTAAAATTGGAAATGACCTATTTAACTACATGCGCCTTCCCCAGGACTGGTATAAATACGTCCAACTTTAAAATTTTTTCATCAGAATGAGCTTGTCATTGGCTTTGATGCAGAAGGGCTCTGTAGCGATGTCTTATAGGAAATGGAACATGGATGATTGATCTTTGTAAATCTCTATAATCTTTATGATATGTCAGTGTATCTTTTGACAGCAACAACAAAAAGTTGGCTTAAATCTCCCTGATGCTTGAAAAACTAAAGTAACAGGGTAGAGGTTGATCAGAGAAAAAATGGAAAGTCCTTACAAATTAAAATAATTTAATAATAACTCTCTCCTTTACAGAGGAGAAACAAAGGGCATAGTTGTGTAACTACAATATATATGTTGGGCTGGACATTGTTTAGCAAAATCCTATGTTATGGTTTCATGATTAGATTTCTAAAAATAAGATTACATAGTAACATCACCTAACAAAAGCAAAAATAAGGCCACCTACTTTTCATTTTGGCTGTCCCAAATCACCTAGTCACCAAGGATGAATGCCAAGAGAATTCCAGAGGTAACTGCTAAGGAAGCTACCAGCAATCCTGACATACAATAATTATACTTTTAGTCAAGAGACATGGATGTCCTTTATTATTGATTTATTGATTATTTTAAGGAGTGCACTTTTGAGTGCCTTAAAACCAGAAGTGTACAGGTTAGGCAGAGTTTAGATGGACAAGATCAGCTAAGGAGCAGATGTGGTACATTCTAACCAGAGACTTGATGCTGTCTCGGAAGGTGCTTCAATAAACGGGGACTGGCGTCGATTCAAACGGCTTCTGCATTTAGAGCTTCAAAACACAGAACTGAAAATTTGCATCAGACTGGACATCAATGTGCACTTTTAACTAAAATTCTTCAGACTTGGCATGAATTCACATACCCCTCCTTTTTTTTAAAAAAAACAAAAGAATATTTTGTTTTTATAAAATTGCATTACTTCCCCTTCTTGTTGGATGTATGACCTTTAAGAAAAGGTTATGCTGTATATTTCAGTCACCGAGCATTGAGAAAATTACATTAACACTAAAATAATATTCTTACTGCCAAATGCCCAAGTCCTCAGCAGCAGCAGGCTAAGTCTCCAAGGCCCAGGGTAGTGCTTCATCATGCTGGCATGGCTGCCTTGACAGACTGCTGCTCTCAAATCCATCCTCCTCTCTGCCAGTCACAGCTTTCTGATTCAAAGCAGCTCTGTGCCCACCCTGGCTGGCTGAACCCTTGTCCTTAGCCCTGCCCTTCTGGGGTCCTAGGGGACCCCTCTCTTTTGGGTTCACTAGTGATCCTGTTCCTGAGACGTCTTTCCTTGATTCCCTTTTGGACTGAAGGGAAAGGCAATTCTTCAGCTTGCTTTACAAATAAAATATATATATATGGATATACATATCATAGCTTATATAGTTTTGAAATATTATATATTTGAATATATATTCTTCTCTTTTTTTAAAGTCATATTGCAGAGAAATGTTTATGCTATCTTTGTGATCAAATGCTACTCTTTCAAATAATCAGACAATTCAGGTAGATTAAATTAGGACTAATGAGTTGCTTAATAATTCACATATATCTAATATTTTAGACACTGGAATCATTCTGTTTAAGTCAATGCCGAATGAACTGAGGAAAAAGAGCGGTATCTCATATGATTTTCAGTGGCAACCACTGAATTCAGGAAGACTCATGTCACAGAGCGTCCTTCATCAACATCACAAAATTCAGATTTCTGGTGTGCTCTGTGGGTACCACAGCAAGTTCATTTCTGGGCCAGTGCTGCCAAATCATATGATGTGAATTGATGTCCACTAGCGCTTAGAACTGCACGGCCTGATTTAAGTTGTGAGATTGAACTTGTCTACAACTGTTGGGGTGAGAGGCCAGTTCATGCACATTAATTAGTCTAATTCACCTCACTTGATTTAATTCTATACCTTTTATGGGATAATGCTCTTTGAGGTATATTTGGATGAAGTAAAGATGTTAGAAGCTAGGAATATAATAATCCCACAGAGATTTATTCCTCCCTACCTGCTCTTCCAAGGTTGAGTGTTTCAGCACATTTTAAGATGAATCATTGGGAGTAGAATGACTTTGTGTGAAGCAGCAATGGAAGGAGTATTTGTCTACGAATACCGAAAACACTCAAATCACTTAGAAGTGATTTTGATAACCAACATGACAGCTGGAGTCATGGAAGATAATTTATTTTACCCAAGGACTTCTCTTCTAATGCATAGGTTCCATGTGAGTATTAAGTCTCCAAAGAAATTAATTCATGCCTATCATTTGAGAGTTTTTACAATTCAGACATTTAAACACCAGCGTTCCATTTAATAGTAGGAACAGGTTGTAAAGATTTGTTCATTTGAAATTCCATTTGCTAACAGATGTGATAACTTGTCTGGCATTAAAAAGCGAGTTTAGGGTAATCACTGCTCTTGTTCTTGGGTTCTAAGTGCTTTGCAATCCTTAATTCACATAAAACATCTGTGAAATTCAGTTAGGAGTGTGGTGAGTAAGATTTAATCCCTGTTTTATACAAGTGTGCTCAGAAACATGCTTGCATATATTTCACTCTTCCTTGTATGAGAAGTCAATGTGGGAAGCCACAGGAAGGCATTTTAGTGACATTTTGAATCTTTGGGGCAATTGAAGATTAATGTGCTAACAGCGTCAGAAGTATGCCAACCAAAAGACTGTTTCCTCTGTTGAGTTTGACACCAAAGGAAGAAATATTGTAAAACCCAGTGAAAAGTTTCCATGTTACTTGGTGCCCACTTAAAAACCTGGTAGCACTTAGTTTCCTTTTTAGATCATTCATAGATTAAGGCCAAATACATTCTCTCACTGAGAATACTAGTGGATGCAGAAAAGCTGCAGGTGTGACACATGGGGCCTCCCTTCCCCCTCATCTCCTATAGACAGCACTAATCAATCGAGCTCTTCCCAAGTCTCCACCCAGCTCAGAGTTCTCAACTTATGCTCCTGGCAAACATTAGCTGCACACTGATTCTTTTGAGGTTCTTTTGGTAACTGATAAAGCAATGGCTTTGAAAACATTCTCTGGTCTGGATACACTTGTAAGGGTAACAGGAGCAAATCTACAAGGAAAATTGGCACATGTGTTTTAAATATTTTTCCCTCTCAGATATACATCTGGAATTGTCCATTCAGGAACTACTACTTGCGCCAGTGGACACTAAGTAGGGACAGGCATTACCTTGTACATAGCACATTTTTACTCACTTCTGTTCTACCTCATTCTGGAAATGGCTGATGATAATTCACATCTATTGTATACAAGTTTGTGTTTGGGAATACGTACAATGTACTTGTGTAAGAACAGGTGCACTGCCTAGTTTGATGTCATCTTGATACAAATAGAGTTGTTTTAGAAGAAAGAACCTTAATCAACAAGATACCTCCATCAGATCATCTATCTGGAAGTTTTTGATACATTTTTTTTTTATTAATGTGGGAGTGTGAATCTCACTGTAGCTGTTGGTTCTGGGTACTATATAACCAGATGAGGAAGCCATGGGTAGTAAGAGAGTAAGCAGGATTCTTACATTCCCTCTGCCTCCAGGTTCCTGCCAGTTCATTTTTTTTTATGATGGCTTGCCTCTGCAAATTGAAATAACCCTTTCCTTTTCTGGGATGCTTTGTGGTCATGGTATTTAAAATAGCAATAGCAAGAAACCTAGAACTCAACATAAGAATGGTGTTTGCTTTGAAAGCTTTCTAAGATAGGCCATTTGGCAAAAGCAATTAGACATGTTTTAGATATTGAAAGGAGAGAGGGAATTTCCCATAGATTATCCTGTACAGAATACTGTGCTATCCAGTGAGTGCCAGGCTTGGCAACATCCATACTTTCTGGTATGATGATTCTTTTATGAGGTCTCCTCCTAACACCCTCTTCTATATTGCAATTAAATTTGTGAAGGAAATAACAGGTAGGTTTCTTCAGATCTTGCTTGAACCCATAGTAACATGTACATAACAGGCTTTCAAGCTCAATTCTCTTGAGGGCATTCTGGTGGATTAGGAAGTAATTATTAACGAATTTAACAGGTGTGTCCACAGAGCCACCACCAATGCAGGGAGCTCTTGCTTAGTTCTACATTAAATGTGTGAGAATGGCAAACGTCTCTTGTTAACTTATATTCTGATCATAAGAAGACAGAGTTGAAGCCGTGTTGAGCAGTACTATTGTGGGATGGATTCATGAGCCTGGCTATGAGTTCTAAGCAGAGGCAAAGGGGCATTAATATTTTTTTATTATAAAGCAGACGTTTTCTCCTCGGCAGCCCAGAGGAGGCCAGGCTCTTATTCCAGGAATAGTTCCTAGTCTGTTGCAGATGGAGGAATGGCCAAACAATGTCGCCAGATTCATCCCATATGACAGTTATCTTCAGGAAATGCTATTTCTAAAGGGTAATGGAGATACTGCGCAATTAAGCAAGCCTTGGAGTCAATGAGAAAAACAGGGTATAATAAGTTGTTTTCTTAAGGATTTCTCCTAAATCTTTCCTAGGTCCACTTATTATGTTGAACTTCTTGATGAATAGCGGAGTTCTAAAGCAGAGACAGTAATGAATCCTCCCCTCATGAGCCCTTTCACTGAATTAGCTTCAACATCATATTGGTCAGTATTTCTTTAGGAACATTTTCCTATTGTTCACTTCTGAGGGACGTCATGGAAGTCTGAGTGCAGGAGTTTGAGAACATGTGCTATGGACTTGTAGGATCTTTGAGAACACATGCCACATATAGGATCTGTATTTCAACTACAAAGAAACCCTGATCTAGCTTTGTGCTCCTGGCTGGGCAGTGTGCCTCACAGAAGTAATGAGTCTCTATGTTTGTAGTGATAAAAATGACTCACTACTGGATAAACATGGGGACTGTGAAGCAGGACGGGGGAAGAAACTAGGATTGAGGGACCCACAAAAGGGCTATCCAAGCATACACGGGCATCAGCAAGTGATTTAGAGGAAGGTGCTGCCTCGACTGAATCTTGAAGATTAAGATTTGCTCAGCAATAGGGAGAAGCCACAGAAAAAACAAAACAAACAAAAATGACAACAAAATAATCAAAAAGGAAAGCCACTTTTCCCAGGGCTGTTGTCCCTTGAGCAGGGTATAAGAATGGACAAGATACTTGTAATTCTTAGTTCACTGAGAAACCCTGAGGTTTAAATTGGTGGATTTGATGGTTAACACTTTGTTGACGTGATTTGGGCTTCAAATCATGCTTTCATATTAAAATTTAGTTGTATTTTAGAAATGAAAACCAAAATACTGTTTCCAAACAAGATTATGGCTTCCTTCTTTCCTTCCTTCCTTCCTTCCTTCCTTCCTTCCTTCCTTCCTTCCTTCCTTCCTTCCTTCCTTCCTCTCTTCTCTCTCTCTCTCTCTCTCTCTCTCTCTCTCTCTCTCTCTCTCCCCTTCTTTCTCTCTTTCTTTTTCTCTTCTTTTTTTTTTTGTGGTGGTGGTCGTCTGTTTTTGTTTGTGTCTTTGATTGGCTGGTGGTTTTTTGGCTTATTGGTTTTAGTTTTTTGGTTTTGGTTTTGGTTCGGTTTTGGGTTTTTCCTTTTCTTTCCTTTTTGTTTCCCTCTTTAGAGGGTGAGGAATATCTCATGAAATAATGTACTGTGACCACATGATATAGTTTGAATCTGTGGCTTCCACAGAGAAACCTAACAAGCTTGCTACTTCAGGTCTACCCAATGTAAGCAAACCTTGAGGTGGAATGAAGATTCACAGAGCACTTTGTTAGTTTTTCTTTCCCGTCTCCAGCCAGAATTAATTAATTTTAGGAAAGAAAAATAATAAGTACAAGTATTGTCTGGCTGGTATATTTCCATTTCATTTTTCTCCACCTCTTATCTGTTGCCAAGCTCAGAAACAGTGGACTGTTTTCTTGGGTTTTGAGCAGGAAGAGAACAGGGAGATGATAAGAGGACAAATGAGTGTTCGAGCCGATGTTTCATGCCTGAAGCATTTCTTATATACACACGGTAGGAAGAAGCACAAGGGCCTCAGCAGGATATCTCCTTCTCAAGAGACCTTATTCCCAGATCCTGTGTCTGACTCAAGACTGTAAGACAGCAACTGAAGAACAATACCCAAGAACAATGGGAAACTTTCATGGGAAAGATAGCTGTTATTGCACTTCACCTTGAAAATGGCACCTTCTATTTCAGTCCCTTTACAGTAGAGAATCTATTTAGAAACAGCAGAGAGTCTGTTGTTAAAATCAGAAACAGAAAAAGGGAAATACAGGTTTAATAGGGTCAGAGAGTGATTATGAAGTCTGTGAAACTGATTCTCTGGGATTTAGGGATTCTTTCTGAGAAAAAAAAAATTAAAACATCCTAAAAAGCTAGGCTTGCGTTTTTGTAGCATTCTCAATCACTTAACTGGCAGTTATGCCATCGGGTATAGTAGAGGCAGTGATGGGATACGGTGGTTGTGATGACTGTTAGACTCTCCAGCTTGAGCCCAAATAAACAGGTGATAAAGGTGCACATTCAACCAGTAAAATGGAGGGCCGGCGGCCATGAAACACAAAAGATAGGCTCATTTGGCCTCACAGTTTTTGAAGATTTTAGTCTATGCCAGGGACAACCATGTTGTTGGGAAGGTGAAACAGAAGATTCTTGTGGTGGAAAATGTCTCAGTGATGAAGCCAGGAAGCAGAGGAAAGAGGAAAGAAATGGGGAGAGTGGAAATCAAAAGAGCGGGCCAGGAGAGGAGAGGGGCTGGGAGGAAGGTGTCAATGGTACCCTCAAAGGCCAAACTTAGTAGCCTGTCTCCCTCCTGATAGCTGGGATTTGCCTACTAAAGTTTTCACAGCTCCCCAACGATGCCATGTTCTAGGAACCAGGTGTTCAATGTGCACGATTTTGGTAGTCATTAGAATCCAGACTACAGTAGCAAATAACTGGAATTTCCATTTCCCATCTCTTAGACTCAAACGAAAAAGCAGAGACCTCTCTCTCTCTCTCTCTCTCTCTCTCTCTTTCTCTCTCTCTCTCTCTCCCTTCCTCTCCCTCTCTCTCTCCCTCTCTCCATCACAGAGAGTTTATGGAACCTAGATGAGATGAATGTAGAACACTTGGAGAGCCATAAGTGGCCATATTATTAATATTAATATTATTTTCACTCAGTTCAGTTACTTCTTGAGCTCTTTTGGCTCATCCCCGAGACTCGTTCTGAAGAAGGGAAGGCAGAAGGCAGCTGTCAAATTAAGCTTCAGGATGACTCTGAATTTTTCTCTTCCAGCAGGTCACCCTTGTAATTGAAAGTTGATGTATGGTTCCATTTGTAAAAAACAGAATGAGAAGGCTTGACATTGACTAACCAAGTTTTCAGTAAAATGGATGCCTCCATGACAGGATTAAGATAATGAGACCTAAGAATTGAGTCAGATGTGGACATGTGTTCTTTCTAAAGCACGAGGCTGAAGAAATACAGCCATAAAACAGTCACAACCCAACATGCAGGGCCATGAAGGGCTTCCTTCCTGAAGTCTCCTAGGGTTTTGTTTTTGTGCTCTTGATACCTTTGCTTTTGGGGCCATGATTCTGATCCTGTCAACTTAGACCTCTGTGGGTACTTGCAGTTCTAGTCTTGGGCCTGATGTCTCAGAGAAGGTTCCTCTTAAAAGTAGAGATACTCAAATCTTTCCTCAGCTAATGCCAAGATGTCCCGTAAGAGCAAGAGAGGGGCTCCTAGAGAGACCAAAGAAATGTCACTACCAGTGAAAGAGTCCTTAACGAATGCACAGATTTACAGCCTTATTTACATTGAGGTTTATTTAGTGAGTGCACTTGGAGTCTAAACGCTGGAACAAACTGTGCCTTCTCTGCTTTAATAACTCCAAGGACCTTGCTAGCTGTAAAAGGTAAAGAGTTTTCATTCACTTACAATTCAGAGTCACGTTCCTCAGGCTTGAATAAAGTGGTAATAATAAAACACCTACACAAACACGGGCAGAGCTTCGAGGTAAGTGGCTTTTAGCTTTGCCTTCAGCGCCGTGAACTTGAAAAATTGTCCCCACTGAAGCCTGGCCAGAACCAAATCTCTTTTCCAGTGACCCATTAGTTGCTTCCTTCACTAATTTAATGCTTTCTTAGGACATATACCTTCAGGGAATTTGCATACCTAGCCAATCATATTAAGATATTTTATGCAGATATTGTACCAGCCAACAAATTTTATTTCTTTTCCAAGGATGTCCTCAAATGGACTTGTTTTTAACCAAATCTAGGCATGGGAATTTTCTACATAGTAAATCATTGAAAGGCCAAATAATTCCTTATACTGTCAGATAGTGGGAAGAGGTCAGAAAAAAATAAAAAACAAACACCCCCCCCCAAAAAAAAACTCACCACCAAACTAAACAGCCAACCAACCAACCAACTAACCAACCAAAAAAAAAAAAATCCCAGAAACCTTTCTTCAGATGGCACTCATGATACACACATTGTGTTAGCTTTGGAGAGAGAAGAAAGTGACAAAGCTGGTTCATTCGGCATCATGGTGGCTCTCAGCTCCTCACCTTACTTTAATAACTTCCATTGGCTCAATGCTCCAGCTGTGGATTAAACGTCTGGTCTCCTGTGTGTGACCTGGACCTTAGAGCCCTTAAAATTCTGCTTTGTCAAAGGAAGCCTGACATGGTCTTCAGTGAAAGGAGAGTGAAGGATCTATAGATCTGGCCAGGTGTCTGCTTTCTCTTTGCTGTTCCTAGATTATGTCTTCCCTTCCTACCTTGACCAAGCCAAAGAAATAGCCCTTGCTTAAAATCGCTACATTTAGAATCCAGATTGTTACAGGACCATTATACTCATTTTGAAACCTAGAACTAAAATAACCAAATTTCTTCGAAACACAAGAAATATTTCACCTGTGATCTCTGAAACATCTTAGAAATCTACAGTTACAGAGTAAACAGAATAAATAGCGCCCAGGGTTCTCTGGTTCTATGCTGTTTAAGTTCATTTCCAAGACTTTCATTTCATGGACTAGTTATTATAGACCTGTAATTGGTACTTCTAGAAGTGTCTTTGCCACATATCCATATTAAACAGGCAATTATGGCTTACAGATTGTATGTATGTATGTATGCATGTATGATACATATGTGTGTGTTCACATCTGTCCATATGGCAGAGAGATTCTGATGTCTAACGTCTTTCTGGATTATTCTCTACCATGTATTATTAAGGTAAGGCCCTTTGCTGCAGTGGGAGCAGACTATTCTGTCTGGTCTTGTTAGCAGTTTGCCCCAAGGATCCCTGTCTCTGCCTCCCAAACACTGCAATTATTGACAGATTACCATATTGCCCAGCTTTTACTGGTTGCAGGTACCTGGGCTCTAGTCTTCATACTTGGCCATTTCTCCAATACAGGACATTTCTATTTCAGCAGACATCCTTGTGTGGCATCAGGTAGTTCTCTGTGGTATGAAGTTGCAAGAGATGAATACATGAGGATTTGGCAAAACAAACTTTATCTTTTCTTTCAGGATACATTTTAGAGAACATATTAGGAAAAGATAAAAACAATAATGGCATAGTAACTTGTGAGGGAAATTGTTTTGGATTTTTGTTTGTAAAGGCTGAAAATAATCATATGTGTGTAGCCAGACTTGGCCAACAAAATGTAACAGACATGTAAACATAAAAACTCATATAAACTTTATTGCTTTGTTTTTGTGTGTGTGTTGTGGCTTGAGCAACTCTGGATCTTATGCACTGAGAGAAACGTATTGCCATTAAGCATCTAACTGAGTCCTAGAAGGTCAGCTTTATTCAATTTATCAAAACATTTTCAATCATATACCCAGGTCCTACTTTTTCATTATTTTCTTGAGAAAACAGCAGTAGTTTCCAACATGTGAACAACTCGTGAACAGTCTGTGGATGTCTTCTCCGCCCTCTTCCTACTGGTAGGTTTTACATATTTGTTTTATGCGTGTAAGGACTTGATGCCTGTGTCTTCCTAGCCACTCTTTATTTTGAGCTAGGGTCTCACTGAACCTGGAGCTCACTGAGCAGGCAAAGCTGGGTGACCAGGGTGCTCTGGCGATCTGTCTCTGTGCTTCTCAGTACATCGGTTACAGATATTCCATACTGCTTTAACAAAGGAGCTAAAGTCTTAACTCCAATTCTCAGGCTTGTCCAATCAGCCCTTTACCAACTGAGCCTTCTCTACAGACCCAGGCACGTGAGTTTTAACTTGTTTCCAGCCATTCTCCTCACTCACTGGAGTGAAAACTGAATGGGACTTCCTTCTCCTGAAGTATCACAACAGCCATATCTTACTGTCCCCAAAGATAGCCCAGTTCTCCCCAATTCCTCCTGCCTTGTCTAAAGTGCTCAGAAAACTATCACAGACTAAATCCACCCTCCATATGGCATGTATGCTTGAGTTTGTTGATTTTGGCATCTCCTTTGGGTCACTTGGCATGTTTAATTTGGAGATGAAGCAGAACAAGATACGATCATGCACAGAGCTATTAGAGGGCCTTGAGGCTGGGTCCTCTTCCTCATCCCAGTATACACATGGTAGCATACTGATACACATACATACAGGTAGGGGCATCCCAAGCACACCCATGTGCTAGAGAAACCACTGGGTAAGGCAATTGTTGTCAACCTGTGGATTGCTTAACACCAATGTGCATATCAGTTATTTACATTAAAATGCAAGCAGCAGCCCAGTAGCAATGAAAATGATATTATGGTTGGGGGATTATCACACCGTAAAGAACTGTATTAAATGGTTGCAGCATTTGGAAGGTTGAGAACCACCGTTATAAGGGAAAACTGTCCTTCCCTTATTATATGCACTGTGCAAATGTTGAAAAAACTTAGATGGATTTGAGGGGCACTTCTATTATGAAGTGCTTAAAAGCTACCTTTTAGCCCTCTCTTATTAATGAAGGAAAAACAAAGATTGGAACTGATGATACTTATCACTATACTCTGCTTCCTGGAAGACTACAAACTGGGATGAAGTAAAATGAATATTGCATCTTAACCATCAATCCATTGATCTCGCTGACACTTCCCACACAGAGACATAGGACAAGCATTGTATACACACAACCCACTTGCTGGGTTGCAGAGAAATTAAATTATTTATTGCTACATATTCTTAAAGGACAATAGCAGCAAGATGAGCAAATTAAATTCTGGCCTGGAAAACAATGTATTTTGTATTATTACAACATCTGGCTGGCTTCACCTTCTACAATGTCCTCACCATTTAAGCCCCACTTCAAGGTTCATGATCTCACAATGGACCTCTTTCTGTTCTATTAGAGGATGGAAAATGGGGGTCAAGAGGAAGGGTCAAGGAACTGCATCTGATTTGTATAAATTCAAATTGAGAGAATGTGTTGCTTTAGTTACAAAAGAACCTTATATAGACATTGACTTTTCCCCTCCGTAACTGGCCAGATTTTTAAGCTGCTCTAAGAGGAAGCAGACGCTTCTCCCCTAAGAGGTTGTGCTAGGATCCAACATATTCCTTAAGCTGTGATGCAGCTCCCTCTCTTATTTACCTGAACTAATATTTGCAGAATTTAATATTCCCATTCCTCCAACCTTAATTTCACCCCTTTTCCTTTTATATCAGACCTGAGGATCTCGGGATCCATTTTGGCACACATTATTTCAACTCTAGCAGTAAGTGCTCTGTAGTTATCTATAAAATTCTACTTCCATGTAGAAACTAGTGATGAATTACAAATAAATAAAGATTACTTTAATCTGCTATTATATATGTCTATATATAGATATGTGTGTATGTATGCATATGCACATAGATACCTATACAAATAAACATATGTGTATATAACAAATTATCACAAACTTAGCAACTTGAGACAGGGTTTCTCTGTATAGCCCTGGCTGTCCTGGAACTCACTCTGTAGACCAGGCTGGCCTTGAACTCAGAAATCAGACTGCCTCTGCCTCCCTAGTGCTGGGATTAAAGGCGTGTGCCACCACGCTCAGCTTGAGAACCTTTCCTAACTAAGTTTTCTGTTTCTAAATGACCCACTGGGCTGCCATGAGAACATCAGCCAGGTCCATAGTGTAATATGAGGAGTCCTACTACTGTGAAACAGGCCCCTGTAATCTCTTTCAGCATGCTAAAATAGACAGCACCCTATGAGCAATGTGAGTAGGGACTGCAGCTCCTTCCCAGTGGTGCTTTGGCAATAAGGCTAGAAACATCACCAAAACTTGCAAATCCCTAAGGCAGTGGAAAGAAATAAGAAACAAAAAGAAGTCTGTATCTTTTGCATAGAAGGACTGAAGGAAAACCCTGTCACACTGAACATACTGGGTTGGTTGGAAGTTGTGGGGAGGTAGCGTCTTCTATATGTTCCATAGAAACTGCACCAATGAAACCTCAACAATATGGCTGCCTAGCTTAGACTTATGTAAGGAAAAGACCAGTTGATGTGTCAATGTGGATGGATGAAATTTGACAAGGCCCAAACCCTAGGAAAAACTGTAGATAATGGATACTGAGAAAAGGAAAATCAGGTTTCCCTAGGGAAGAGTTTTTTGATAGGGTACACAATTCCAAGTGGTGAGCCCGAAATAGCTGTACCTACAATCCTCACTAAAGGGACACAGGAGGTTGTGTGTGTGCATGTGCTTGTGTGTGTGTGTGAGAGTGTGTGTGTGCGTGTGTGTGTGTGTGTGTGTGTGTGTTTGTGTGTGTGTGTGCGCGCGCGCACGCAGAGAAAGAGAGAGAGAAAGAGAGAGAAAGAGAGAGGGGAGAGAGGGGAGAGAGAAAAAAAGAGGAGAGAGAGAGGAGAAAGAGAGAGAGAGAAAGAGAGAGAATAATAAAGAACAAGTCACAAATCTAAGAGGGAGTAAGGGTTATGGAAAGAGATGGAGGGGAAGAGTGAGGTGTAGAAATGATGTAGACAGAGTTCTCAAGTATGAACTTCTCAAAAAAAATAGAGTTAAATGAGTAAAAAGAGAAGAAACCATCACTAACCCAGGGACCTTCGAGGAAGAGAAGAGACTGTGGGAGAGGTGGCATTCTGGAGATGAAAGTTGACAACCTGACCCAAATGCACAGGTTAAAAAAAATAGAACAAAAGTGATGTTTCATGTCACTCAAATAGTATGTGCCCATGTCATTTTGTTGGTGTAGGACTATGTGTCTGCACTTGTAACTACCTATTTGTGTTCACGCAGTGTGCTCAACAATAGCGTCTTAGCTAAGAATTGGACTAAGGAGTAGACCTTTCCTCAGTTTTTCTCTCCCACTATAAACATCCCTGTTTCCAGCTCATGGTGCAGCCCTGGGAATGTGGGCACAGGTGACTCTGAGTGTTCTTACTTGGCCATGGACTTCCTGTCCTGTCTTTACAAGGCAGCACAAGATAGAAGGAGTCACAGGTCCCTGGGTATTGTTCACAGAAGACTGCCTGATCTGCATCAAAATGTGACTCAAGTTAGTAATTAATCTTCATTATGTTAATTTCCTGACACCTATTCTAATTCACATTGAGCACTGAGGCACCTGTTGTGACTGTCCTTTGTCAATACTCAATAAAGCAAGACACTTATATTTTTGTAAAAGACACATTGATATCCAATAGATACTGAGAACTTAGCCATGGTAGGTTCTGTCCCAAGCTTTTGCATTCGCTAAGGCATGGAATACTCACAAAATGTAAGGCTAGGAATATGATTTTATTTTGAACATAGGGGAATAAACCTAAGAAGGAAATCTCTGTTGGCCCAACAATGTATATGTTTGGATAGTGTACCACTAATAAGTTATTTGGACTTAAGTGAAATCATAAGAAAATTACTGATGAAATTTTGCTCCATACAATGGAAAATATGCTTCTTAAGGACTGACTGAGAGAGAAGCCTACTGAATAAGAGAGTAAGGAAACATGAATGGGCAGTGACTGATGGAAAAGGGCTTTTCCTAGAAGCTATGTGATATAAGACCTCTTCTTTGCCTATTTCTAAATTTCTGCCTTTTTCACTGATGATATTTCTGTGGATGTGGATGTGTGGAAGAGGGTTTGTGTACAAGTTTTCGGAAGTATATCAGTTTCTAAAATATCAAAAAAGGAAACTTCCAAGCTCAGGAGCAAACTATAAATACAACTAAGGTAGCTGATCAGTCTACAGCCAGACAGCTATTATGCTACAACAAGCTAGATTTCAGGATCCAAACATAGATCCTTTGGGTTCTACAACCTGACCAATATGAACACCCTCCTGTTCATTTCTAATACCAAAACAAAAAAACCACCACCAACAACAACAAAAAACCATTTTCCTGCTCAGAAAGAGAGTTTCTAGAGAGAAGCACATGTGAAATAAAGTTGAAGGAGGTCAGGAGTGGGACACGCCCTTTATCCCAGCACTCTGGAAGCAGAGACAGGAGATCTCTCTGTGTTCAAGGCCAGCCTGATCAAAAGAGTGAATTCTAAGACAGGCAAGGCTGTCCAGAGAAATCTGTTATGAATAACAAAAAAAAAATCAAATAAAAAAATGAGGGGAGGAGATATGGTTTTATTTTGCCAAGAGCACTGAAATTATAATAATCTAAGATTAAAAGGTTAAAATATAAATAAAATTTAAAAGGTGAAGAGCTGAATGAGCAACCAAAATCTACATATGAATGTATACATAAGTGTGTGTATGAATGCACACACACTCACATACATGTTGATGTTTTCACTATGTGTATAGGTATGTGTGAATATATGTGTATTTGTGTGTATTGTGTATGTTCTATATATGTTTGTGCATATGGGATTTAAATGAAGGTAACATTCTGACTGTTCTCACCAAATATAGCTTGGTGTGGTGGTTTGAATATGTTTGCCCAAGGAGATGGCACTAATGGGTGTGGCGTTGTTGGAGTAGGTGTGACTTTCTTGGAAGAAGTGGGGATGGGCATGGAGACTGTTCTAGCTGTCTGGAAGACAGTTTTCTCCTAGCTGCATTTAGATCAAGATGTGGAGCTTTCAACTCCTTGAGCCCCACATTTGCCTTGATGTTGCCATGCTTTCTGCCATGATGATAATGGACTGAACCTCTCAACCTGAAAGCCAGCTGCAATTAAATGTTTTCCTTTATAAGAGTTGCCTTGGTCATGGTGTCATTTCACAGCAATAAAACACTAAGTCACTTGGAAAAAAAAGCGTTCATTTGGCTTATACCACATTATAGTTCATCATCTAAGAATGAATGTAGAGACTTATTGGTGGAACAGAAGCAAAACCAGAGGAACACTGCTTACTGGTTTGATTCCCAGGCCTTGCTTAGTTTGCTTCTTTGTACAACCCAGTACCACCTGTCCATCATCTATAATCAGCCAGCCTTTCCTCATCAGCCACTAATTAAGAAATGCCCCCACAGACATCTTACATAGGTAATTCTTTAGTTGAAGTTCCCTCTTCCTAGGAACTCACTCTAGTTTGCATCAAGGTGATGGAAAATTGGCAACCTACCATAAAAAGTCTTGAAAGTCATTTAGCCATTGATGCTGAGAAAGAAGAGACAGCTGACTATTATATCCTTGAAGGGACTAATTCCTAATATTATAAGAATATAGTGCATATAAATGAAGCTGAAAATTTGCCACTATTTATTTAGGTACAATCAAGTATTTCTAGAACTCTGACCAAGAATATACCTTTGACAGAATCAAGTGTGTGATCAAGAATGGCAAAGCCCATCTTTCTTTGAGCTTGTTTGTTTGTTTGCTTGAATTTGAGATACTTTGAGAAATGTAAAGGAATCTTTTCATCAGAGCTATTGTTGTTTTCTACATAAAAGCATGAGAGAATGCAATGGTAGGAGAAGATTGCCAAATCCCTCATAAAATATAGATTGCCATATGCTATACAAGTATCCACAGAGTAAGAAAAAAATACATCACTCTCTCTCTCTCTCTCTGTGTGTGTGTGTGTGTGTGTGTGTGTGTGTGTGTGTTTATAAGATTTCATGACTTTGAAATGCAGAATTAACACCATGAGGTAGATGGACTTTAAGCCTTCTATGACAGATTAAGCTTGACCATTTGGCCATGAAGGATGTTTCTAGGGTTTTCTGATGTATAAAACATGTATCTTGACCAATATCTTAGCCTGCATTAAGAACTTTAAATTTTTATTACTTAACACAGCAAGCATTCATTTCTTCTTCATGGAAAATCTTTTGTGTAAATCTCTAGGATGATGGTCAATAGTACTCCAAGCAGTAACTCAATGACCCTAGAAACAACCTATTTATGTAAAACATTTTCTCCTTTGTCCCTGTGGTGAAAGAAGAGGGAGCTGATAGTTCATACCATGCCACCAGTGTTTAGAGTGCCATCTAACACTTGAAAATCCTGTTTATTTGGATGGAATTATTCACATGGCCATAGTTATTTCCAAGGGAACTGAGAATTATTTATCTGTATTATAGCTGCCCTGAAAAGATAATCAAATGTTTGTATAAGCAACACAAGTTTCCAATGATTATATGATATTTAAAACACAAAACACGCCTTTCCACTTATTTTAAAAGGCCTTTGATCCAAATAAAGTTTATTGTTATCTCTGTAACAATTCATATCCTGTCCCCAAATCTCACTCTTTCCCCATGCAATCCATTCAAATGTATCTTGAAGAGCAAAGCCTCCATCAGAATATGGTATTACATGACATTGTAACCTTTCTCCCTTCCAGAAAACCACCCTTTATGAATAAAACATGGGTGACCTTTAAAAACTTAGCAGTTGTACCAGGTGACTGCATATTAACAAGCTTTTTGAAGGAATAGGACAGGCACTGTATGTTTCAGTTAAGGATAGATAATAGAACTACTCAAATAATTTATTATTTTATTCAATACAAGGAATACAACAGTTTTACAGAGCCTGGGTTGTACTTCCTGGGTATAACTGTACATGACTTCTACTCACCGAAACTGGGAGTTGTCAGTTGAAGATTCCATATATATGACAGTTATTTTTATCTTCTTGGACTTCTTCAATACAGCCTTGGCTGTTTCTGAAAAGACAAAATCCAAGATTTGTTCAAGTAGAAAGCACAGAAGAGTTGTGTAGGATACATCTAAATCCCCTCCCTCTGAACAAATCCCTCGATTTTCAGTGCTTGGACCTGCAAAGTCATTTACACCTGGGATTCTGAGAGGCTAGTGAGAAGGGGCTTGCTTGAGAATTCTGTCAGTGTTCTAAGGAATATTTAACCAAGTCACATGCACATACACATGAAAAAGCCTTTACCTTGGCCTGAATGAAGGAAATGTCAAGAGGGGAGTGAGAGAGATGAGAAAGACTGATTCTGTTTAAGTGGCACATTTGAACTGAGAGCTTAGAATTATTACTTTCAAACTCCACCTTTGCTCTGGACTTCTGGACTCTGAGACACTATTCCAAGGGATACTAAAATAGGAGATAGGAGCCATGTTCATTGAGGGAAGCTGAGTATTTGTATGTTTATAAATAGGAATGAGGGATGTTGGTGCAAGTATTTTTTGCTTTTGTTTTTTTGAGACAGGATTTCTCTGTGTAGCCCTGACTGTCCTGGAACTCTCTCTGTAGACCAGGCTGGCCTTAAACTCAGAAACTTACCTGCCTCTCCCTCCCAAGTGCTGGGATTAAAGGCGTATGCTACCCCTGCCCGGCTGGTGCAAGTATTTTTATGAGATGGCTTTACAACTAAAAGCAACATTGGGCTGCCCTTTGGTCACAATACAACCTTTCAGATTAAACAGGATATGCTGGCATCAAGCAGCAAAGGAGACAGAAGATCCATGAGGAATGAACCTTGTTTCGCTCAGTTTGTTTTCCACTTCCTCACATGTCTGCTTTGTTAGGAGTGATGACATACTGGCAGATAGGGACTGAGGTTTTGTAATGTCCCTAGGAGGTGCTTCAGGGTTGGCTGAGTCCACATGACTTTAAACTTCCCAGTGAGCAAAGAGAATGTGATACTGGAGTGGCCCATCACATCACTGTCTCTACTCTTGGAGGAACAGAGTACACTGTTGTAGCTTTAGCTGTACGTGATTAGGTCCCCAGCAATCTTGGGACAATCATTTCCATCACACATCCTGAAATAAGGAGTACACTAGTAGCCTCACCTTTCGAAGACTGACTAAGCCAATGTCAGAGACGCTGTTCAGAATCACAAAATATATAACACTGTCTGGGCTACTGTTTGCTTTTATGTAGTTCCTTAAAGCTCTGGCATAGGAACTCAGGTCAAATGAATTTTAGGAAGCTCTGTTGCAGGAGGACTTTTAAACTGAGTGACTGCCTCCTTTAGAAGGCATAAATAATGTGGTTCTTTAACAGTAAAGACAAGTGGCCAAGTGGCGATTTCCTTCATTCACAGGGAAGGGGTAGGCAAAGAATAAAGTTGCCATATTAACTAAGAGACTAGCTAGAACTAGGTTGTAAGTAAACAGTGTCTTGGGTGATGCCACATGCCTTCTAATTTTCTTTGAGCAATGCCTACATTTCTAGGTATAAGTTCCTGTAGACATCATTAGCATAGATACAACAGTGTTGCTTCCAGCACGGGGAGGATCAAATCTGCGAGAGGGGCCCTTTCAATACTGGGCAAGGGGACATATGAGTTTCTTTTGAGAGCCATGGGCTTCTTATGTGACAAAATATCGTTTTAACTGTTCCAGTGGTCTCGTACCCACATTTGGGTACATCTACATTTCTTCTAAGCACTTTCCTCCCTCCTAACTCTCCTGCTTAAACTTGTATTAAAATATCTTTTAAAAATATCTCCATAAATCCCTAGTCTTTTCTTTATAAAAAAAATTTTAAATTAAGGAATGAAATAAAAAATTTTCAAGTGGTACATTTTATTTTTTAAAAGATTAAATATATTTTTCTTTTTTTATGGAAAATAGATTTTTATACAATATATTCTAATTAGTTTCCCCTCCCTCAGCTCCTCTGAGATCCTCCTAGTCTCTCCTGTCATCCAAATCCACACCCTTTTTTCGCTCCCTCACTAGAAAACAATCATCTAAAAAAATAACACAATAGAATGAGAGAGAAAAAAAAACCAAACAAACTGGTGTAGAACAAAACAAATAGACAAAAAGGAGCCAAAGAAAAGGCACAAGAAGCATGTATAGATGCAGACACACTCAGAAATTCCTTAAAAACACAAAGTAAGAAAGCATTCCCTGCAGAAAAGATCCATGAAGAAAAGGATATTTCTAGCAAACCACTGTAAGACAAAGAATTTCCAAAAATGCCATTGAATTCTGTTTCTGTTTGCCACCTACTGCTGGACTCAGAGCCTGCCCCAAAGAGTGGCTTAAATACACAATGGTACTCACTTAGAGAAAACTCTTTTTTGATGCTGCTGTTTATTTTGAGTGGTTATCAATTAGAAATAACGTCTGGGTTAGGGATGGGAGCATGTGTCCACTTCTCCTCTTAGCACTGAGAATCTACCGGTGCAGCCCTGTGCATGTAGGCTTGGTATCCTTCATTCTCTGGGGCTCTTAAAGTCTTGCCACATCTCTTCTCTAGGCCCCAAGGGGCATATTTGGTAATCCCTCCCATTGGGACTGGGTGTTCAAAGGTTCTTATTTGACACAAACATTAATATTTCCTGAGAAGGAAAGTCATTTACAGATAATTTAATTATTTAAAATTCCTGAAAGTGCCAACCACATCTGATCGTTTTCTCCTACAGGGTTGGTTGTAGTCCCTTGATTATCGACATCCCACCAGGGATTTGAGTATCAGGGAATATCTGCTATCACGTCAAACCGAATGTCTAACTGGAATGCCTCCACCTCATGCAGAGGTGCTTTTATTAGGCATATTGTCAGCTTGTCCTTTCGAATCCTGTGAGTAACTTGGGAAGTTTCATTTAAGCTACAATTACGGCAAAGCCCTTGATGATTATGCTCCGTATTGCTGGGGAGGCATGTATACAGATGCCTCTAGATGGCTTCATGCAGCCTCGTCATTCTGTTGCACGTGTCTTTTCTCCAGAGACCTTCAGACAGAGAGGCTTGAGGACTAAGAGGACAAAATCACTTAACATTTGCCAGTTTAGCTCCTAGGATTGTCTAAGAGACTTCTGAAATAGGGAAAAAAAGACCTCTTGTGTAAGGAAGGAGCTGGAGAGGTTTTGCATGGCCCTTTCCCTGGTATCTGGAACACAGGCAACAGTGTTTTTCGGTAGGCCTGGGTGATGGAGGGGGACTTTGCCTGGGAGCCCACCTGAGATGCTCTGCCTTGTGTCTTTAAGGTGTTTCAGAGCATCTGGGTGGCGGCTGTGTGAACTGGATGGGAACACAAAGTCATCAATTTCAGCAGAGAGCACTCATTTATCACCTTGCCATCCTTTATTGCAAGGTACAGGTTCACAATCTCTCCTCTTCTCTTCACTCTCTCTGTCTTTGTCTCTGTCTCTGTCTTTCTCTTCACACACACTACTTCTTTCACATATACCTCCTACCTCTCGTGCGCCTTCCAAGAGTTATACGCCATCCAATTTATTTTCATTCCTTTTTGTTAAGAAAACAAACAAAACAATAGCACACTGTCTGTAAAGAAATGCATTATCTTTTTTCTGTCTTTAACATAGCTTGTGTTTGGGACGGTGTGAAGCTACATTCCCTCTTATGTGTGGGAGATGGTTTCTTCATGATCTCCTCTGACTGTAAAATCAGTTCGAGTGTGATTGGCTGGCTTCTGTGGGAGCTCTCGGCAAGCAAAGGTGTCAGCTGCTTGGGCAATTAGAAACTCACAATCTGTGGTAAATGATAAACTGGCTCGGAACTTGATTCCTAAGGTCAGCATGGGCACAGCCGAGCGTTTAAAATAGAAACGTACATCCTACAAGGACTTTGAAGGAGGCACTTGGATGTCAGCATCATGGCTTTCAGCTTCACAGTGAGAGCACTGTCCCCAAGACTTGTGGCTTCAAGTTCTGAGGGGTGGAGTGGGGGGTATGGGGGGGGGGTCCACATGACAAGTCTGAGGCTGGATGCCTTATCAAATTCCAAAGCTGGAAAAGTACAGGGTAGAGAGGGAAGGTATCTGATGAGACAAAACCAGCCTCCAGAATGATATCATACAGGTCGTCAATGTCCTCAGGGCTCAAAGCAGGTTAGCTTTCCCCACTGTTTGGATTTACAGTTTTGAAGAAGATTGAATGAGCATCCTGGACCCTTTATTTTTAACCCTCCAAGCCACATTTAGATCTGTTCAGTATAACTACCACAGTTATGCAATTTTTCCCTTTAAATCATGCTGTGAGAGTTTTCATGAGTTCATTGGTCTCTTCTCCCAGTCTCTCAATCTCTCTGCATCTCTCTATCTCTGTCTCTGTCTCTGTCTCTGTCTCTGTGTGTGTGTGTGTGTGTTTTGGAAGCTTGGCATTTCTATTTTTTGTGTGTTATTTCTAATACAGTATCAGACTCCCCTACACACATACACACACACACACACACACACACACACACACACACACACACAAAGTCTCCTTCGGCCACTGGTCTAAAGTTCATCTATCCACCCGAGAAGTGTTATCTCTCAGAATTCAAGATCTCAGTTGTTGTGGGGTTTTTTTTTTTCATAAAATCTAAAATCCCACCACAAACATTTCCCCCCTTTTAACTCCTAATATATTTTTTTTTCAGGAAGGACTGATGTTCTCTCTTTAACTCCTAATATTTCTCCCTAGACCCCAATTTCCCAACCAAAGCACATTACTGTTGTGCTGCTTCCAACAGCCTGGTAGCACATCAATAAACTAAAGATTATTGTGCTTTGTCAGGCTCTCTCTTGTAGCATTATGGGAAATTCTCCGCTGTCTTGGATGAGTGCATCAACTCTGATTGCTTGACAATTAACAGAGATAGTAATAGACACGGCAATGCAATTTACCTTCGTACAAGGGATCTCAGTTAACAAAAATTAAACTATTGAACTCTCCTCTCCAAGGAAAGGGATGTCGCCTCATTATGTTAAAAAGAAAAACAGATCCCAGTGGCACGTGGGCCCTCAGTCTGGCTGGGTGAATTTATTGTCCAGATTATGTGTTTTTTCTGACATGCATACAAAATTATGGCTTTTAAACTGGACCAAACTCTCTCTTCATTAAATGAGTATTTCTCCCCCTTCGGTACTATAATTCAAAGTGAACATTCCAGATAAATAATGTAGAGGGGGTGTTTCTGTGTGTGCCCGTGGTGTGGCTGTTGAGGATAGCCCTTATCAGTGGGGCTAGAAAGTGGCTCCTATCTCTTCCCGTTCCAGAATCTCTGTCATTCAGGATGGCAGTACTAAAGAACAAAATATACAGTGTAATTAAATACAGAGCCATCACGCTAAGAGTGAAGAACTCCCACAGAGGAGAGTGCTGGGTTTTACAGACTCCCACGGAGACCATATGAAGCTTCCATTCAAAGTGGCATCTGCAATTCAGAGCTGCCTTCTGCCCTTTGTGGGGAGGTGTGCTAAGTTCCAAGGGATACTGTGTTTGTGTGTACATGTCCCTGTAATTTCTTCAGGTTGGGAGACGAGTTACAGTTTTATCTCTCTTCTTTGGGGGATGTCAAGTTTCTATATCTGTTTGTTTTGTTTTATTTATTTATTTATTTATTTATTTATTTATTTTTAAGGACTCCGATATGAAATGTGGAGAGAGGAATCCGAGTCTACCAAGATGTCTTCTGAACTCTACATGCCTGCTGTGGCATGCATTCCTGCACACCACACACACACACACACCCCACATTCAAACATTCCCTAGTTGTCCCAGATCTTTCCTCTTTGCCATGGCAAGGTGGATGAGGGGTGAGTGTTCAGCTCTAGGCAAAGGTGGTTGGTTTCACTTCTAGTGATGAGGGAAGTCAGGCAAAAGTATAAAAATCTGTTTTTGTCATAAAGGAGGTTATGACCCAGGACTCAGCAAAACATAATCGCATGAGCCCTGTTTCTGTGTGGACTGATAACTAAGATAACTGATAACTAAGAATGTTCTGTGCATTTTTTTTCAATCATTTCTAGACATTTTAAATGAAAAGTAATATTGTCTTCTAATATAGGAAAAGTCCTTATCATTTTGGTTTTGATTTTTTAAAAAGTGGTGGTGGTGTGCGTGTGTGTCACATTTGTGGAGATAAAATGACAAATTGATGGAGTCTGTTTTCTCCTTTCAACATGGAAGACCCGGAACTCAAACTCAGGTCTTTAGGCTTGGAGGCAAGGGACTTTACTCACTAAGCTGTCCCTCCTGCCTTATTTAGGTATTTTTATCTTACTTTACTTTTATTTACTTTACTTTAATTTTATTTTAAGAAAATGTTTCATGTATCCCAAACAAACTTCAAGTTTTCTATGTAATGTGGAATGCTCTTAATCTATGGATCCTCCGACTCGTACCTTCAGAGAGTTGGGATTCTGACCACAGGCACGAGTTACAGGGCCCATTCCTTAAAGGCTGGGGCCTGAACTAGTGACTTTGTTCATATTAGACAAACACTTTTCAATGGAGCTACATCCCTACCCCCATATCCTTTTAATTTCAGTGTTTGTAAAGGAGACATTATTAGAAACACAGTCTTTGCCCTTGATTTACACATGGTACTCACCCGCCTCTGCTTCCAACAGAGGTCACTGGTTGAAACAGAGTCTATCAGGTCTGAAGCATCTAAAATATTTACTATCTTCCCTTTACAGAAAGAATCAGCAACCCTTGTTCTTAGCTAACGGCAGGCCACTAGAGCTGACCAAGAAATAATGAGCAAAGAATGAAATACAGTACATTACTAATTGTTCCAAAACTTGGTGGGAAATTGCCATATAACTCAAGAAGATAAATGTCTCTTGGAATTGTTTTGCTTGGAGAAGCCATAAAGAAGCAAAATAGGATGGCATCAGACTACAGAGAGTAAGTCTGCATGACTATAAACATATACGCATATGGGCAAGGCAGGAAAACCAGAAGTGACGTCTGGCCTGGTAAGAGTCAGGCTCCTAGGGAAATATAACTATAGTGGATAGTGAGAGTGGATAGTGGTCATTTAAAATACCATGGGGAAATGAATTGTCATTTTTGATCTCAGTATTTAGGGAAGGAGAATCATTGAGAAAAACACATGTGAAATTTAAAAGATAAATTGAGTTCAAGAAAAGACAGGCTAGGAAGGAATACTTTGTGTTTGATGTCTTAGAAATAGTTAATCCTTTTTCAAAAGATGGAAAATGACTGCGTAAAATAAAAGCAGAAGTAATATGGCTCAGAAGGATTTTACTTATTGATGAATGTACAGTAAAGTAAGAAGCTGCGCTCATCCTGTCTCGTGTTGAATTTGGGTCATTTTTCTGTAACCATTCTTTAATAGGATAGGCGATTGCTATAATTTTAATTATATGGTTAATCCCAAACAATTATCTAATGAAATCAGTGTCCATGAGAGAAGTGTGATGTGCACTTTAATGCATGGTCATTCTAACTTTAAAATAAAACCCAGGAACTAGGGCATTGTGGGTTGTTTGCTCACACAGACATCCAGACTGAGGAATGCTGGCAGAGGTTAGTTTTAAAATGTGATTAGCTTTGGGATTTAATTATAAAGTAATGCAAAAGAAAATATTTAATTATGACATCATTATATAGTTGTATTCAACTTGACCTGTCACTCTATTCAAGCCTATTTGTCTTGTTTTCCTTCTGTCTGGGTCTCAGACAGCTTTAGTTTCTGACTTGTTCTGTATTTACCGCATTTGTTTCACAGACTAAGACTTGACTCTGTTACTAGTATTTAGACCAATTGTACAATAATCTCCTCTTCGTGTTATGATGACAGTAGGGTGGGAAAGAAGCCTGTAACTACTTGATTGTCTGCTGTTAGAGATGTCTGAGACATTCAAGAGAAGTAGAAGGGAAGTTAGGAGATAGGGCTGCTACCACTCTGTCATGTGACTAGTAAAAGACAGCAGAGTTCTGCCTAAAAGCTGCTGACACTAAATGGGTCTGAGCTGGGTGGATCCTGAGTCATGTATATTTTTAAGGGTATATTGGGATGAAAGTTGGCAGTTGTGTGTAGTCACATCGACAAGGCATCAGGTGAGTGTTTCTTTCTCCACTTGGGGAACACATACGGCAGGGTATCCAAGCCTAAATTAGATGCAGAACGGGTTGGATACAGGTTCCATATTGAAGTTATCCCCTGTCCAGAGAAGGGGTCAGAAAAGGAAATGGATGATTAAATTCTGAATGTAAAGAAAAAAAACATAGCATTAGGAAGACTTACTGGCATTTCATAAAACAATTCCTAACTAAAATCTAAAGACAACAGACTGACATAAGAAGCTTGAGAATTTAGGCAAGAAAAAAATCTCCCAGGCCTTTCTCCAGTGTACAGTCCAGGTCTAGGACAGAAGGTGTTTTTGGATGGCTGCAGTTCTCAGGGAAAGCACTGAGCAATACAAGGGCTTGGTTAACTGTTGTCATTCTTTGTAATTTTGCTTACATTTTCTGCTAAAATGTACTTGTGAACAGTGTGGTACCTTTGCATCTGGTAGAACTTTTAATTCCAAACATAGATATTTATACAAGTACATGAAACTGAAATCCAGTCCACAACTAAATACTTAAAGAATGATCAATCATCTATGCAAATACATTTGTCATTGTAGACTTTTATTTTCATAGAAGAGCAAGTAAATGTATTGTTTAAATATGTCAGATATACGCTTACATGGCTTTCAATTATTTCACTGTGATAATTTCTCAAAAATAAAATAAAATAAAATAAAATAAAATAAAATAAAATAAAATAAAATAAAATAAAATAAAATAAAAATAAGAACGTGCCCTTATGTTTTGTAATCCCCTAAAGCCATCCTGCAGGAGCAGGGGGAGTGGATGGGAGGCCACGTGTTTAAACAGTGCCCTCTGAGGGCGGTAGACTAGTTCCCAAAGATAGATAATGAATGTTATAGATTTGTGCGTTGGGGTTTAAATTTGCCCTATCCTGCCCCAAGCCTCCTTATACATACAAATAGGACAAAGAAGAGGCATGAGGCCCAATGCGTGAAAGCTTTCCTCTTCTTGAGAAGAACAAACCTCTATCAGATGTGTTGAAATCTCCTACTTGACCCTTGTCTAACCTTCAGCCAAAAATGCACAAAGTAAGATAGAGCTAATCCCAGAAAGCAGGTTTAAACAAACAAGCCAAGCGTCTACTCTGCCATTGAGAAGCCTGCTCTCTACTTTCCTCTAACACATGCTGTGTGGGAAACCAGAAGCTGATGATTCTGAAGGAGGTTGCAAGTCCTTGTCTGGAGCTTGCAAGTCCCAGCAGCAGCTTATTCAGTGGTAGCCCACAGCTCTTCATTCTGTTGGCATCTCTTTTCTACTGTGATGTTTTGTATAACTCTAATTTCCACAGGGCTCTGTTACGTGTTAGAATTTGCAAAGCCTTGACAATGATGTCTTCACAACATTTCTTCCTTTACCTGCATGGTTTGGGATCTTTTCATGGTCTAGCATATGTTTTTAAACTAACTGTCTGTGATTCATTGTGAAGCCAACCAATGACTCCTTTGATATCAAGTTCCTTCTCCCTTGATATGATAGGTTTAAAACAGACAGAAGAATGTAAATGGTTTCTTTCTCATAGTGAGATTTTCAGTCACTCTGAAATTCAGATAACATTGAAATCTGTGCTATTAAAAAAAGCATTCAAGGAACTAAAACTCCTGATATTAAATTGAAATTATGATAAAAAGTTTAATAATATCATGCTATTCAAATACCAGTATTTCAGCTATTAAACTTATTTACACATAACCAAATATATCGCATTAACTGGCTGTTTACAGCTGAATGCTTTCAACAGAAATAACTACAGTAACTTGAACTCAACATTGATATCCAGCTTTGCACACACAGAATCCTGTTTTGCTTTAAAGTATTAACTACATGCATTTTCTTTGTTGTATACAGTGGTAAGTCTTTTCCATTAAAAGAATCTGAGATGTTGAATTCTGCATATGCTGAGACAGACACATACCTCCTAGTCTGTGAACACTCTCACTCTTTTCAAAATGCCAAGTGCCTTCTATTCCTGTTAGAAGATGAAATGCAGGAAATAACTTGGAAATAACCTGTACATCAACACCAGGTCTAAATTCACTGCTCTTCACCTGTGGCTAAGATAGGTATAAAGGCACAGGAAAGAATGTGAAGCACCTTGAGGGTATCTTTGTTATATGGAAGATGAAGATAAGATGAAAATGATAGACTAGCAAGGCACAGCCAAGGAGATCAGGAGGCTGAATGTATGGCGTGAGCAGGATGCTCTTTCAGGAAAATACCCTGGTCTCACACTCCTGTTTTCCAGGGCCTAAACTCAGAAAGGATACTAGGAACTTATGATTTTAATTAAAGGCAAAGTTGAAGTCATACCACAGGATTTCGTGTTCTGAATCGAAGTCTAGTGCTTGATCCCTGATTTCTTTGTTTATAACCACATATTCAATAGTGTTGACATATAATCACAGCCAGCAATATGTTTCACAACTCTGGTCTGACAGACTTGCCTCATGGACCTTTATATGCATTCTGAGAAGCTATGCTATCCATTCAAAAAGCCCAGGTGTGGATTTAAACGAATCTTAGCTTATGATTCTTAGGAATGATGGTACCATCACTTCCTGCCCTTTACTGTTCTCAATATTCCTCACCTATGAATATTGCTCACCTATGAATATTGGCCGTCCACCATTTTCCTCATTTTGCCCATACAGCTCCCTTTAGATGCATATCAGTGCACCGTCTCTGTCTTCAAACATATTACTGACTTTTCTGTCATTTCAGGTCTCTGACATCTTTCTATTGCCTCTTTCCATAATTTTCTTTTACATGGTTTCTAATCTACTGTTTCAACCGTGTTTGGGGGGAATTTAAATTTTCACCAAGCAGGACTTGTTTTATGTACAGAATTCTCCTTAATTTACCATATAGTCAATTACTTTATTTTATAATCCATTATTCCTTTTTTTATGGATGTTAGTTCTCCCATTATATGTTTAAACATTTAAAACCATAATTAAAACTTTATGGTTGCCATTTCCAGCTCTTTTGATCCTGTTGTTTTATTTACCTACTTGGAGTGTCTGTCAACTATTTTATAAAACACTAGACTTTGACAAGTTTTACAATTCTGAAAACTTATGGGTAAGTTCATCTTCCGTTTGCTACACCATACAACACTGTGGGGAATTCTTGTTCTTCCCTCTTGAAGATGCCAATTCCCACTTAACTTTTAATTATACTCTTATTTCTGGACATCCATATCCCAACCATAGTCAGAACTTAGAATGGGTGAATTCCTTATGCCCAAAGCTCCATTCTCATTTCTGATACCCAAGTACTCTGTTCCCACCCCAATGTGCGGTCTTGTTTACATATAGTGACATACTTATGACATATAAGTATCCATACTTAGTTTGAGCAAGAACCCATGTTTGATACCAGAATCCTCACCCCAACACATATGTGCACATACATACATACACACACATGTACATATATGCACACAGTCTTTCATTAGCATGTGCTCACCTAACAGCTAACACTTTAGTAGGCTTGTGCCCTGAGAATTCTTTTGACCTCCATGTGCTCTTCTTGCCTGTACCCTTTCTGCACTTACTGATAAAGCACTTGAAAACTCTCCTTCCTTGTATAAATTCCTTCTTTCCAATTCTAATTCACAGTATAATTTTGAACTATTCCAATCATAGATATCACACAAAAATGTTGAACTTCGGGAAAAAAAAGGATCATTCTGACTAAGGGGAAGTGAATTGCAACTGCACTTTAACTATCATCTCCCTGACTTCTCCCCTTGGAACCGCAGGAGGAGGTCATACCATGTTTTAACCCATCTTTCTCAGCCCTTACATTGTGTATTTTGGTGTGGTGACTCCAGGTTATACATACACTATTTGTGTGAGGAAAGGACAAATTCAGTAAATCAATCTGCTTTATATTTTCTTTCCTCTTCTTGCTTTGTAGGTGAAGACACGATGTCTCAACATACTTTGTTCTTGCCAATAAGATGCCGTCCTACATGTAATATCAAAGTGTTGCACCAGATTCACTTCAAGCCTTTTGGGTTTATGTAGGATGATGGCAGAGGAATTCCTGAGTTGACTATTGTATCTTACTAAATTAGTAAGTTACTAAGGGAAGCACACTATAAACAGCTCTATAGCATTGAAATTTACTCTTACTGATGATAGATGATATGTTAGATAGATTTAAGATCAAATAGTTTCCCCTTGTATGTAGAAAGAACTCAAATGGCAGAAAATATTCAAGAAGTCCTGGAGCTGATATTTTGACAATAAAAGAACCTTATTAATTTAGTACATAACTCGACTTTTTATAGCTATGAAAAAAGAAGAGTCTGAGGTCATTATTTCAAATCATGAAAGATTTACTTTAATGCTTGGTTTTGTAGATTCTAATCCATTGTACCTTGTCCCACTTGCCTTGGGTTATGTAGTAAGACATCATGTTATGATGACCATGACATAAGGGGAAACAAACTCACCTCGTGGGAGTCATGAAAGAATGGGTAGGGCTCACCAGATCCTCTTCAAGCACATACCCCAATGACATAATTTCCTTTTATTAGGTTCCACCTGCTACAAATTCCAGACCTAGAAATAACACCACAGACAGCAAACCAAGTCTCTATCTTATTAGCTTTAGAAGAATAAGTAATAAATTAACCACAAAGCAAATATTGATTGAAGAGATACTGTGTCCTAGTCTGTTTTAGCTTGGGTATCTTCAAAGTAAAAACATTAAATGCTAACTTCTGTGTTCTTCCTTAACTCGTGTCATTCCCCAGAATGACAGAATGAGAAGTATGAAATGAAGAGCCTTTTGTAAAATAAAAGATTTTTCCTAAGCCGGCTGATCTATATAGGTTTGTTTAATTTGGGGTATGTAATTATATGGGTCTTTGTTTTAGGACAGTTCCTGCTGGAGGAGGGAGACAAAGCCTTCATTCATTCATTCATTCACTAATTTGCTCTCAATTTCATGTGCACGTGCGCGTGCACACACACACACGCACACACAGAGGATTTGCTACAGAGAGACTATTTTCCCAGCATCCTTAATTGTATTACTTCATCCTTAAGTCTTCAAAGGATTGCTCTCTCTAGCATAGGCTAAGATGAAAATAAGTAACTGAAGGCCCTCTACCAGCTGAGTGAGAAGGAATCTCTTGCTCATATTTATTTCCACAATGTTGGACTTCTCCATTCATAGAAATATGATTCAACATGAAGATCAACAACTGAAATCAACAGGTACTGAGTACCACAACAGCAACATTTCAAAACTGCACAGAAGGTCAAAGTAATATAGATTAGCTACAGCAATACCTGAATGGGATTCATTGTTGTAGAATAACAGTTATCTCCCTCAACAGAGCTCCTCATGCCTGTGGACCATGGGAGTTCCATCACAGAGGATGATATTGAGAAGGGTCACTGGGGCCTCATCTGAGATTCCTACCACCTTCTCCTGGATGTGTTAGCTAGTCATATATGACTATGGTCTTTTTGCAAGTGGCCTTTTAGTCTGTGGATATAATAGAATATGTAGAGAGTGGGAGGTTAACTCAAAGAGGACTCCATCTCTGCATCTATGGGAACATCATTATCCATACCGGAGTGGGACTTTCTGGTGTGGCTGTTAGTTATTCCTGTCAGTCACACCTCACTCATGCTTTGTAACTAAGTCCAATGAGTACATTGATTGTCCAAAGTTAATCTTTGGTAGAATTGAACTTTGCTTTGTCACTGGTGCCTTATAAGAAGGGAGTAGATGTTTCTTTAGATTTTCCCAGAAAAGAGTTCCAGCTACAGTTGTCTGAACCAAGTGTAGAAATATAAAGCAGAAAAGAAAGAATGTTCTAGGGTGAGTGAAAAAAATAGATATAATTACTGGCAAAAGCATTGACCACTTTCAGGAGTTAAAGGGCCCAATCTGACCATAATCCTGTCTGTCTATCTTAGCTTGGGTCCCTCAGAAGTAAGAACATTAGACCCTACTTCTGTGTTCCTCCTTAATTTGTACAATCCTAAGACTGCCAAAATCAGACAAACTACAATGAGAAATGGAAAATGAAAAGGCCACCTGAGAGGGCTTTCTTCTAAGCCATACCAAATCTGTGTGCAGTAAGAAAACATTCTGTACTTGTAAACAGATTCATTCATTTCAGAAAAGAGGTATGCCAAACCTGCTTTGCGGAGACAACTTCTATGAGAGAAAGAAAGCAGTTGTATTTGAGGGAGAGAAAGAATACAGCTCTCTGCCTAACATCCAGTCCCCATCAAATATTCTTATTATACCATAATAACAATAATTAATAAGGATGATGGACAACCATTTGTATTTATAATAAAAGAGTAATTGTTGCTCATTTTCATTTAGTAATGCCACTATTGAATTAATCGTACCCTTGATGAATTACTGAAACACAGTTAGGCTACTGTTGCTGTCTCGTTCCTTGCAGTTGTTTACTTTATCAGGAAATGTCAGAGAACTGTAATGGCAAAATTAAAGAACTAATAAAGAATGGGGAGAAGATTATTTTAATGGTCATTTCTTTAAAGATTATTTTTCTGTTAAGATGCCCAAGTGACTGTACACAACCCCTCCCCCACCCCTGCTACTGTAAGAGACTTTAATAAAGCTCAATGAGATGTTTCTTCCCCTCCCCCTCGCTTTCCATCCCCATCCCCTTCTTCTGTTCCCTTCCTCTCCACCCCCATCTGTCTGACAAAAAGTAGAATGGGGGCTATTCCGAAGGGAATTTGTTCTGTAGCATTGGTTTAGCAGGTGGGAACAGTGGCAGGAAAGAAGGGCAATATGTGGGTGAACATGGAGAAAGCATATTATATACATGTATGGGAATGTCCCAATAAAGCTCATTATTATGCAGAATTAATACATGTTGATAAGGCAAGGTGCCGGTCCATGTGCATGTGTGTTTAAAGTATACACAGTTGGACCACTGCTCCTCTCCCTGGGGACAGTGAATCTTTAAGAAGCCACTAAGCAAAACTGTATAAAGAATAGGATTTCTTCTTCCCCATTTTGATGGCTGGAAGCCAGGAGCATAATGGTACTTAACCGTGCTCCATCACATCATTTAGCAGTATAAAACCCACTCATGTGGGGGAAGAGGACTCTCTGCTAGAAGGCTAGAGGACTGGAAAATGAACCTTCTTTAGTCCTTGAGATTTCTTGGTTCCATTGGGTGCTGGCTACTTAGCATAGAAATTCTGTGTGAAGACTCCAGATACTTTAGAAATCTGGTTTAAGTGCCCCTCTCTAGAAAGGATTTGCTCAGTCCATTTATCCCTCCATTGCTGCTAAACGAATTCTACAGAACAAGTTTCCTTCAGTGATTCCCAATTCACTAAATGATACCCCATTCCTTTTTATGATGACCACAACATAATGCCGTGAAGCCACATGGCATTTCTAAGGGAGTGACATACTGTATCATGGGGGGGAAAAAGGTCTTAAGCACCAATGTCGTGCTGTACCCAATCAACTTTTGTGACAGTCTCAAAATAGTGGTTGCGTTTTTCATGGCTGATTATGAATTTGGAAAAGAAACTCAATCTTTTGTTCAGCCTCTGGGTATTTATGCACAGCAAACAGCATAATTATATTAGTGGAAATTCCATCGGCCCCTGTATATCATTCTCCAACAGTGAACACACTGTGGCCATTATGGCCTCAATTGTCAGAGATTCCTTGGCTGACGCTAGCATAATGTCTGATGACATCAGGGGCCTTTTGCAATCCTGTTGTTACAAACTGACAGCATTTTAATGGCATGCAAGAACCGGAGAGCCCTACACAGCCGCATTTCCTTGCATTCGGAAGAACTGAAAGCCTGCACAGCTCATCTTCGCATGAATTTCGATGGAAAATGAATCCTATCTTGTCCTTTGAAGTATAATTACATGACAATAGTGTAATATGTCTAGCATATAAGACAGCTGTTAGGGCCTCCCTAGCTAGTTTTAAAAAGCTGTTGAAGTCCATTGGCTAAAATAGGCATCCCATGCTCAGTGCCTGTTAAGCCCAAGTTGCTCCTGGAACCATAGCTGGGATTTTCCAGGGTCAACTGTAGGTTAACTTGGGAAGTTGAAAACTGGAGAACAGTATGTTGCTGAGATTGAGCCCGAACTGTAGAGCGTTGTTCTGTTTGAATGGTTAATCGGGTTTTGTTTGTTTGTTGTTTGATTTTGTCTTTTCATAATCCAGTCACAAGTCCTTAGCATGTGACAAATGGCTTTGGAAACCAATGATCTTTTGTTCTGGGCACGGCCTTCTCTGCTGAACCAACTGTGTGATGAAGGCAGTGGGCATGTTTTACAAGGACAGAAGGAAGCACCTGAGCCAGGGGACTGCAAGTCCTCTTGCTAAACATGCAGAAGGTGGAAGGAGGTCATGAGAAGACTAAACAGTTCGGACAAGTGTCATCTTTTCACAGGAAAGCACTAAGCTGGGGTCAGGACCCCAAGCCACACCCCTCCAATGCCTACGGAGCCTAATAAATCTGTTTTCAATACTTTCATTTTATGGACCATGTCACAATAAACAAATATGACGAAGGGAAAGAAATATGAGGTATTTCCCTCTGCATTGGAGGAGAGTCATTTTTAGCACTTTGTTCCAAATTCTTTTTTTTAATTAGATATTTTCTTTATTTACATTTCAAATGTTATCCCCTTTCCTAGTTTCCCCCTGAAAAAACCCTATCCCATCTCCCCTCCCCTGCTTCAATGAGGGTGCTCCCCTACCCACTCACCCATTCCCACCTCCCCACCCTGGCATACCCCTACACTGGGTCATCGAGCCATTGCAGGACCAAGGGCCTCTCCTCCCATTGATGACCATCAAGGCCATCCTCTGCTACATATGTAGCTGGAACCATGGGTCCCACCATGTGTACTCTTTGGTTAGTGGTTTAGTCCCTGGGAGCTCTAGGGGACCTGGTTGGTTGATATTGTTGGTCCTCCTATGGGGTTGCGAAATTCTACCTGTGCATGAGCATCTTCTTCCTTCATTCAACTGAAAGCGCCCTGTAGTCTTCAGGGTAAAGATCAAATCACAGACATTAGATGCCCCTAATTTTGCCTCCTTTCCTGGCCCTACCTGTGAGTTGTCACAGGAAAGGATGTGTATATTTATAAAGGTTTTTCCAGCTTTCGGGGTTAAATGAAATTGATGCCATTTTTTTATACCAGAGTCTGGCATCTGATGTGCTTCTTGCCTAATATTACAGGGTAAATCGAGGAGCCGAGAGAACTAAACACACTTGTGTTCCACTCCAGAGAACATGTTTAAGTTCTGAGAACAGCCTATCTAGAGCAGTGGGCACTTAGTAAACATTTGTCTTCCCACATCTAAAAACAAAAACAGGATAATTCTAGTCTTTCACAAGTAGAAAAATGGTTAAGGAAATCCCAAGCCTCATTTTACATTCAGTCCACACATAGTAGACATATCTCTCTATATAATATGTATAATATTTATCTATATGTTATATACGTTGGGATTTAATATCTACTTAAAGAGTTTGATGTTGTAACTACGAATCTAAAGTCTTGGAAATTCGTTAACTACTATTGAATCACATCATACAGCCTCAAAATTAAATGCTGAGTTTGAGAAACTGGCATTAGCCTGAAATTTACAAGTTGGGAATAGCATTTGGTGTATTTTACTTTCTAAGAATAAAATCATTTTATGTAGACCACCTGCATAGTACCCAAGAATTTTCCATTCATAAAGTAATTTGTGGAATAAAACCACCAGATCGATAAAGCTGAATAGAGCTAGACAATTTCATTGAGATTTTAGAATAAAGTTTATTTAATTTGCTTTTATTGTATAACCATGTTTATTATGAACAAACTAAAAAACATTCTTTCTAGTCATATTACCTAAGGATGACTTCCACTCACATTTTATTGTGCTGGTCTTCTACATTTGCATGTGTTTTTTTTTACCTTTGTTTCATTATAAAAGTGGGTTTAGCATTTATCCTATTATTTTTTTCTATTAGAACTTTATCATGTGCTTGTCCTTATCACTATGAACAATTCAAAGATAGAAACCTAGGTGTTATCTATCAGTTTATCATTTACTACCTGTGAATGGATAGTTTTCACAGTCAAGTTTTGAAATTATAATATAATATTCATGATAGGAGCTTCAGATTCTTGATAGGTCCCTCATGATAGGGGCCTGCATTATTATTTTTACTTCTATTGAAAAAAAATCTCTGAATTGACAGATCAGTCAGTGGTCATTTTAAAGGTATTTAATATATGTATGTGTGCATGAGTGTCAGAGTATAGAAATTCAGATTGGTAATCTCATCACCGAAAAGGCTGAGCCAGATAATCTTTAGTTTGAGGTCAGCACCCACATCTACACATCTACATCTACACATCCAGACCTGTTTAAAAGGAAACAAACAGACATCTTTGTTGTTTCAGTTTCCAACTATTAACAATGAAGCTGCTATGAACATAGTAGAGCAAATGTCCTTGTGGAATTGTGGGGCATCTTTTTTTTCTTATTAATATAATATCACATTTTATTGATTCTTTGAAAATTGCATACATGCATATATATATATATTTTTCATTGTACTCATACTCACTCCTGCTCTCTGAGATCCAATCCACCTCTTCCCCACTCATTCCAGCTTTTGGCCCTTTTTTTTTTTTTTTTTTTTTTGAATTTTTTTGAATTAGGTGTTTTCCTCGTTTACATTTTCAATGCTATCCCAAAAGTCCCCCATACCCACCCCCCCAATCCCCTACCCACCCACTCCCCCTTTTTGGCCCTGGCGTTCCCCTGTACTGGGGCATATAAAGTTTGCAAGTCCAATGGGCCTCTCTTTGCAGTGATGGCAGACTAGGACATCTTTTGATACATATGCCGCTAGAGACAAGAGCTCCGGGGTACTGCTTAGTTCATATTGTTGTTCCACCTATAGGGATGCAGTTCCCTTTAGCTCCTTGGGCAATTTCTCTAGCTCCTCCATTGGGGGCCGTGTGACCCATCCAATAGCTGACTGTGATCATCCACTTCTGTGTTTGCTAGGCCCCGGCATAGTCTCACAAGAGACAGCTATATCTGGGTATATACCCAGGAATGGTTCGGCTAGGTCTTGAGGTAGAGCTATTCTCAACTTTCTGAGAAACCGCCAAGTGAATTTCCAAGGTGCTTGTACAAGTTGCACTCCTGCCAGCAATGGATGAGTGTTCTCTTGCTCCACAGCCTCACTAACATGTGCTGGTAATTGAGTTTTTGATCTTAGCCTCTTGGTAGGTGTAAGACAGAATCTCAGAGTTGTTTTGATTGCATTTCCATGATGACTTAGGACATTGAACATTTCTTTAAGTATTTCTTGTCCACTAGAGATTCCTCTGCTGAGAATTATCTTTTTATCTCTGTCCCCCATTTGTAAACTAGATTATTTGGGTTGTTGGTGTTTAATCTCTTGAGTTCCTTATATAATTTGAATACTGGTCCTCTGTTGGATGTAGGTTGGTAACAGTTTTTTTCCCATTCTGTAGGCTGCTGAGTGATCCTTTGCCTTACAGAAACTTTTCAGTTTCATGAGGTCCCATTTACTAACTATTGATCTTAGTGCCTGAGCTGCTGGTGTTCTGTTCAGGAAGTTGTTTCCTGTACCCATACATTCACGTCTATTCATTTACACAACGGAATGCTACTTAGCTATTAAAAACAAAGACATCATAAAATTTATAGGCGAATGGATGGAACTAGAAATGGAACTATCATGCTGAGTGAGATAACTCAGACCCAGAGAGACACACATGGTATGTCCTCACTTATAAGTGAATATTTGCCATAAAATATAGAACAACCATACTAAAATCCACAGACCCAAAGAAACTGAGTAGTAAGGTGTGCCCAAGGAAGGCTACTTGATTCTCACCTAGAAAGCAAAATAAAATAGATAATGGAACTGGATGGAGAGAGGGAACTGGGTGGGAGAGGGGCTAGGGAAGGGAAGAAGGGTGGGATTCATATGTGAGAAGAATGGGGGTGGGGATGAGAAGGATGGGAATGAGAAGGAAAATTGGTGGTGGGGGTATCTCTCGGACAAGCTGGAGACCGGGACCAGGGAGTTTCCTATGAGGATATGGGAATGACATTGGCTGACACTCCTAGCATTGGGGAATATCTAGCCTGAAGTGGCCATGTTCTAACCAGGCAGGAGTTCCATTAGAGGGATATGGACACCAACCCACCGACAAAACTTTCTGCCTAAAATTTGTCCTGCCTATAAGATGGAGCATGAGAATGAAGGGATGGACAATCAATGACTGACACCCAACCCCTGACACTATTAATGACACTCTGTTATGCTTGCAGACAGGAGCCTGTCATCAGAGGGTTCATCCAGCCACTAAGGGAAACAGATGCAAAGACCCATAGCCAAACACTAGGCAGACCTCAGTGTGTCTTGTGGAAGGGTCAGGGGAAGGATTAATGGAGCTGGAACAGTCAAGGACACCACAAGAAGACATACAGAGTCAGGTAACCTGGGCTCATGGGGACTCAGAGACTGAACCACCAACCAAAGAGCATGTAATAGACTAGTCCTAGGCCCTCTACATATATGTAGCAAATGTGTAGCTTGATCTTCATGTGGGTCTCCCAATAATGGGAGCAGGGGCTGTCTTTGACTCAAACTCTCTTGCCTGCCATTGGGCCCCTTTCCTCTAGCTGGGCTGCCTTGCCTAGACTCATTGGGAGAGGATGAACTCAGTCCTGATGAGATTTGATGTGTCAGGAATGGTTTGTACCAGTGGGTGGTATGGGGGAGGTGGGCCTGGCAGGAGAGGAAAGGGCTGGGATTCGTATGTAAAGTGAATGAATAAATAAATGAAAAAAGAAACAAATAGACAAAGGGAAAGTAAGTTCTAGTTTAAATTATAACAGTTGCTTATTTCATTATGTAAGTTTTGTTAAATTTGTAATTATAAAACAAAACAAACTGTCTCCTTAGAGTCCTTCTGTGCCATCTTGAAGAGGACCAGTACGTCGTCCAGACACTGTTGTTGGTACTTCACCCCAAATTTCCAAGTTTTGTATTCCCCTTTTGCTATGTATGATCTTATCAGTTGGAAGGAAAAGCTGGCCACAAGCTGGTAAGTCTTTTTTTTCCACAGGAACTTGTTGCTTTAGTAAGTTGGGGAAAGGCTCTTAAAGGGAAACACAAACCTGTTCATTAATCTGTATACTTTAGAGAGGAGGAAAGCATCACATAGTAACCACTCTCTTGAATAGGAACACCTACCAGAAAATGAGCATAGACAAGCTCAGAGCTCAGAGCTGGACAGGGAATCTGGTGGTCTCAGAAACGGGGCAGTGAGACAGAGGGCGCAGATGACAGTGTGTCCATGGTGCCATTGTTCCAAAAGCCAAGCAGACTGGAGTCCCAAGAAAAGCAGCACTTCATGCATGTAAGCACTTTACATATGATTTTTGAAAAGGCGGACGAAGGAATCGAACCACTTTCCAGTGGGCCTGTACTCCTGAATGATTGTGATTCTCCCAGTGTCTGTCTCTCAAATTCTCACCTCATGTCAGCTAATGAGAGACATTAATATCTGAAAATCAGTTTCCATCCAAGAACCGTTCCATCAGCGTAAGATCAGCAGGACCCCACGGCTCTTTCTTCTAATCATTCCACAGCTTTTTGCCAACTCTGAAAACCACAGACAACACCATAGTGAAGTTACTTTCTGGTCTTACTGGATATCAGTTAGAATAGTTTTTGCCTGTCTACTTACTTTTTTTTTCCCCCAGAGAACTTTATCAATTGAGAACTTAAAAAAAAAAAAAACCAAGTACATGTGATTTTGATTAGCAGAAAAACCAAACAAACAAAAATAAAACCTTATTATGAGTCACGTGGAGAGTAATGGAAAGAGCAAATCTACTTTTCCAGCATTAAGCACTGCTTCTGACATCCTGATTTCTCAGCTCCTCTCTCCCATATCCTGTAAAATCCCAATAACACACTAACACACACACACACACACACACACACACACACACACACACACACTCGTGCATGCATGCCTGCTTACACTCACGCACACAAACTGGCATACTCAGACACACATGCACACATCCAGATACACAGGGACACACACACAGACACACACTTAACAATTTAAAATCCACTTTGATCTAAAACAGGAATTTTGCTTATTTCAATATGAGGTTTTAAAGTTTCAATCTAACATGGAGAAAAACAACAAACAAACAGGCACAGACATACACCCTCTGCATCCAGATTATATTGGTGAATAAACCCAATAATAGTCTTCAGTTCAAAGCTATCAGGCACCCAGCCCATGGTTTCTCTGGATGATTGAGAACCGCTTAAGTAAGTATATATGGGTTTAAAGAGCCAGTCAGAGTGAGTGAAAAGCAGCTTGTCCGTTGAGAAGCCATGTCAGGCTGTTGACAAATAAGCCCGGCTCTGCCCCCCGGGCTCATGGGCAAAGGAAAGCAAGCCCTGTGTGGGGATAATAAGAACGCAGCATCCTCCCCGTTCCTCCGATTATATAAATGTTATATTTGTTAGCTGAGCTCCCTCTCCGACCACCCCCCAAGCAGCTCATAGACAATAAAACACCAGGAATCCCTGAAGAGGGGTAAAATGCTGACATGATTTAAGGAGGACCCTGATAAGAAGGTAAAAATCTAATAAACAGAGTCTAGAGAACCTCAGCTTGTCTCAGGCCCTTGCCAGTGTAAGCAAAACCCTCCCAAGGAAAACAAAAGGCGCCTTAATCGCAGGGACATTCCACTAGCAACCTTCTGAAGGAGAAAGTTAGGGCCCTGACCTCTGCAGCCTGCAGTTATGAGCGTTCTGACAAGAAAATATTTGATTTGGTTCAAGAGGCAAAATCAGTCATTGGCTTTTTTAATATCTTTTTTTTCCGTTCCATAAAAAAATAAAATAATGTATTTTGTATGTGCTTGAGGTAGGGAGAGAGTTCCCTATATGTGGTAAATGCCTCTCTCTCATGTCCCATTCTCTGTTCAGCACGGTCCTTAATTTCGCCTTGGATGTTAATCAAACCTAGGAAAAGGTGGATCCACAGGCCCATTGACTTCCCCCTTTTAATTAACACAAGGTACCTGAAGGTTATTCTTAAGCTTCACGTGTGAATGTGCACATACGGAAAAAGATGTACGTTCTCGGCAGTTACTGGACCTGTGATTTTTCGCTGCTGAAGACATAGGGATCGCATCATGGGTGGATGAGTGTCTGGAATCCAGAGCACAGGGTGCATGTTAACATGTGTAAATGCTGAAGGCAGAACTCAGAAACAAGCCAAACTATGAAGTGGGTAAATTTCTGAGTAATTCTGTTGCAAAATGGATGAACATTTAGAGTAGCCACCGTTTTCATACAGTAATTTATGCTCTGGCCTTTGTGGAAAATGAGTTCAATCAGAGAAGCAGGAGGACATTTTGCTGAGATTTGGAGGTGGGGGGGAGCTTTTCTCACTGTACGTGTAAGAACTCAAATGCCTACCCACACTGATTACTTTTGAGTTTATTTTTTTTAATTTATGGTTTTCTTGTCCCTGATGAGGATGAGGGCTGTATTTATACTTATTAGAACATAATTATCACTTTTAAACATTTCCTGGTTTTCTTCCCCCCAAACAAAAGAAGACAGAGAACAAATGTGCAAGAGATAGAAAAAAATAAAGTCAAAAGGAGGGTAGACATGAGAACAAGATAAGGTAAGAGTGAGCAGAAAAGAGGTGTGTGGAGTGTAGGTTGAGAAACAGGCTGAGCCACTGTGTCCTTCTCAATTTCTAGACAGTAGTCAAGGATGCCAAACTGTGTCAAACAGCATGCCCTGATAGTTATCCCAAAGGGCCTAGGACTCAGTAAGATGGACCCAAAAGTACTAACCTGAAGAGGAACTGGCAAAGGGTATGGCTTTCAGTACCCACATCCTCTCTTCTCTCTCACTCTCCCTCCCCCCCCCCTCACACACACACACACACACACACACACACACACACACACACACACATGCACACACACACACACACACACACACACACACACACACACACACACTGACCTCATGGAGACTGATTCCAGGACATAAAGATGCCCTGAAATAGCAAAACCAATAGATGCCCAGTTCCTTATATAAAGCAGCAGAATATGTGTAATATAACCTACACATATATCCCTGTACACTTAAAACATTCTCTTGTTTTCTCATAATAACCAATGCAGTAGTAATACCATGTCAGTAGACATTATAATGTATGCCTTTCAGATTGATGACAGGGCTTCAAACTCTGTCCATGACCAATGCATACAGAAGATTCTAATCTTCTGCAATGCTTTGAATTCAGAGTTGGTTAAACCTAGGGATGAAGAACTCAGTAAAATGGAAGACTAGCCTTACTTTCCATTTGCCAGGAACAGTAGATGATGAAGTCAAGGAGAACATACTTAGAGAATCTCAGAGCTCCAAGGAGTCAGCCAGGGTAAACTCAGGCCAGTGGGGTCATTCAAGTTCTTCTTTATAAAGCTTTGTACAGAGCTATAGCAATGGATCAAGGTATTTAAAGCATGTATTGCTTCCTGCAATGCTTGTAAGTATTTCAAAATTAAGTATGTCATCAATAATTTTGTGATTAATTCCTTGGGGCACTTGAACTAATCTATTCACATTGATTTGAGGAGAGCTACTTTACTTGGTACCATAAAAGACAGGGTTGCAATGATGAAGTCTTTAAACAGCATGGCCTCATTAACCATGGAAACAAAAGGCCAAAATTGCCCATCATAAACCTGTTAGCACAACCTACCAAGGAAATGAAGACAAATACATTTTGTCAAACTGAGCAGCTCTGAACCTTGACATCAGAAAGAGGCTCATGTGTTTCTTCCTGGTCATATTTAGGTATTGGAGGCTTCAGCTGACAAAGCAGTGTTCAGCATAAAAATCCATTTACTCACAAGTCTGTGACAGGGACAATCTGTGTTATTAATGACCTGTGGCTCATGGTTTGGAGTAAAGCAGCTGGCATTCAAATCTTGGTTCTGTCACTTATCAACTATATGCTCTTGAGCCAATTACTCAACCTGCATGGCACTCTACTTTCTTAGTTCTAGATAAAGTAAAAATAGTATTTAGCTCAAAGACTGGTTATGGTGATTGTATATGTTATTTTGTATGAAATAGTAAAATTAGTGCCTAGTGCAAAGGAATAATTATTTTCTTAATTGTGAAGGTAAAATATCCATCTCAAAAATTTCTAGCTTAAAACATCCTTTTTAAACTATCTTAATTCTAACAGCTTGAAATCATCACTATTTTCCTTAATTCTTGTTCTCTATGGATCTTTTTACTTTTGCAAAGTTGGAATTAAAGTATATCTACATTTATTTATATATTTTACCTTCTTTTGTTAAGTTCACATATAAATGCTTTCCACATATGTGTGTGTGAATCAAAATCTCTGCTGTAGCACAGTGTGGTGGCACATGCCTTTAATCCCAGCGCTGGAGAGGCAAAGACGGGAAGATCCCTATGAGTTTCACAAGAGCCTGGTCTACAGAGTGAGTTCCACCAGAGCTGTTACACAGAGAAAACAAGATGAAAAACCAAACTCAAACAAATAAACTACCCAAACAAACAAAAAATCCCACAAAAATAAAAAAACACAAAAAACAACACAACAATAAACAAACAACCCATACACAACCTCAAAACAAAACAATCAAACCATCAAACAAACAATTCTTGCTGTACGCCATTATAACATATGATTTTATTTATTTATGCCATATGGATACTATCCCATTAATTCTCCAGTATGCTTAGGTAATTAAAATTAAATGTAGCATTAGGAGCTAAAGGGACAGCAGAGCCTTTAAGAGCACTGGCTGCTATTCCAGAAGACCCAGGTTCAATTCTTGGCATCCATAGAGCAGCCCACAACTGTCTGTTAGTCTAATCTGAAGAGATACAACACTCTTTTCTGGGCTTTGTGGGCACTGCACATACTTAGTAGAAAGATATACATACAGGCAAAACATACATACACATAAATATATACCATTTTTTTCCAAAGGAAAATAAATGTTGTACTAGTATATAAAAACAACAAAATAAAAAGTATTATGAAGGTTTTTCAAATAGAAGAGTTTCATTGAGACTTAGAGTATCCATGTTAGCTACTTTTTTTTATCTCTAGTTCAAAAGTCATTCAAAATTGACAAAATAAGTGACTGAAGACATAGTTAGATAATTTTTACTTATTGGCAAATGTGAGCTTAACTCGGAACTAGTATAAACGGTTTGATTAGATCACCATGAGAAAAAGGGCAATGGACATCACAGTGGATTAAAAACAGTATGGGGCAAATGGAAACTCTCTTAATGATCCTTAAGAGCATGGACTGAGATGGAGAGGGTGTGCCTCTCCGTCTGCCACACTCCACTGTGCTATGTGAGTGTACTGAATTCCAGGCTTCTCAGTCATCAGGTATCATGGGTCAAAACCAGTATTACCATCTGTGCTTACATTTGGGTCATTGAATAACATTCAATCAGAACTTGAATATTTTCAACATTTTATTTTTATCTATTTTTATTTTTTAGTATTTTTATTAGATATTTTCCTTATTTACATTTCAAATGCTATCCTGAAAGTTCCCTATATCCTGCCCCTGCCCTGCTCCCCTACCAACCCACTCCCATTTTGTTTTTTAAGGCAGTGTGTCTTGAACTCATTGTGTAAATAAAGATGACCTTGAACTTCTGGTCTTCCTAACTCTCTTTCTCACTTGATGGGAATGTAAGCAAATTTCACTGTGCTGGGTTTATGCATAACTGGACATCAACCCTGGGTCCTCATGCTGGCAGGCACCCTCCCCCAGGGTGAGCTACATCGCCAGCCAATGAATGTTTATTCCCAGTTTGCAGACTCTAAGTTGGTTTCTCAAATGAAGTGTCTCTTCTTGTGGTTTTTGAGCAATTAGGCTCTTGCCATAGCAGATCGAAGATTTTGTTCTAATCTCAAAACTCTGCAAAATATTGAAAGCATTTCTCTTATTCATAAGAGTTACTACTGAGAATTCTTTGAACAGTTCATGCTTTTCCAAATTCAAGTACTATATATCTTGTCTAAGAGATAATAAAATTGGAAAAAAAAGCTATAAAGGACAGGGTTACCAAATAATTGCAAACACATTGAATAAAATGATAAAATTCAGTAATAGACATAAAAGCAACAAAACAGAATATGTTAATATGTAATCTCATTCCTCAAATTGGCATATAGCTTAATTTATATATTTAATAATAATTTTTCAATATCAAGAAGTATCTTAAAAGTGGGAACTTGCCAAATATTTTGAAAGAGTAAATACTTTCAAACTCTGCTCTAAGATCCCTTGCTGTTTACTGCTCAATATCTTGGGGAAGCAAAATACAAGGCATATATAGGTTTCTATTTAACACCAAGAGTAATGATTGCTTATGGAAATGTGAAAGATGACTAAAAAAGTCTATAATTTCTCTTGTTTAAATTTTATCTCTTTGAGTGTAACAGGTTAAATGTTGACCAGTTATCCCTTCAGATAATGGTGAATAGGAACCTGTGTATACTGGTGGGTATATTCAGAAATATGAAGTACATGATCTTATATTTAATTATGTGAAAGTTATAAACATAAATAGAATGTATCACATATAGTTTTGTAATTTAAGATTCAAAATTTAATAAAAGACCCTTTTCTCTTTTAATAACCACAGATCTAATATTTTGTTAAAGTTTTATTTACAAATAAATGGAAAATTTGGTTTTATATCTTGCAGTGATAGATGCTTGGAAAAGTAAATATTAATATCAGTAATTCAGGTTTTTAGAGGAACTTGATTATAACTGAATCCTTAAAGAACTGTCGTTATTGGGCTACTATTTCTCTCTTAGCATAGGTTGAACAGTGTTTTTTCAAAGTAGTAACAATTTCTAAGACCTGATTTCTCAACTGCTCTTCTAAAACTCAGATGAAATATGTTATATTGTCATGAGAAATTTCCAGAAACCAGTCCTGAAGATGTTCAGTATCTGAGACTGAAATGGGTGGCCTCTATTCTGAGGCCTTCCTCCTAGAATTGCCTGCACACATTTCTCAGGCTGCTGTCCAAGTGATATGTGATCTGCAGTGTGGAAGAAATGGCTCAGAGGTAATAACCCTTTGTCACATGGCATGTGAAGACCCATATCCCTTTTGCTGGATCCCCAAGTGCTTCCTTTCCTCACATCCCAGAGAACAGTAGCCTTCTGTAATTGGATGATCATCCTGCATCCCATCAGCATCCTGTATTCCACCAGCATTTGCAGAGTAAGCAACCCTGTGGGGACAGGACTTAAAAACTCTTCACCATGCTCCCCCTTCTAGAGTCGCAATGCCTTGGTTTTTGTTGGTACCCACTCAAATTCTATTCACCTTTCCTTTTCTGCCCCAACGGATTTCAAAATATGATGTTGTTTAAAAGAAAAGCAAAAAAAAAAAAAAAAAAAAAAAAAAAAAGAAAAGCAAAAATCAAGACCAAACCCTGAACCATGCATTTGCTTTTGCTAATAGCCAGTGAGAAAAATGGTCCTTGATGCATAGATATGGATTCAAATAAGATTTCCTTGCTCAAAAGAAAAATGCCAGTGGAGGAGAAAAGTGGCAAGGTTTAAAAATAAAAGTGAGTGTGGAATTTGTTTCAATCTAGGTAAATAATCAAACTGACATAGCATATCAGATAGCTGAACATTTATCAAGATGGTCACATTGGCAGTGGGCCTTACACCTGATCACCAGGGACAAGTTTGACACTAAGCATCCTGGGCTTCCAAGTGGCATATTTTGAAATCTATAAACCAATTCATTGCTTTTCTGCTTTGTCTCTTCCCAGTCCCTAAACCTGTATTCTTAGCAGAGAAAGAAGTCGGGTCCAGTTATTGTACACAAATCATTCCCCAGCTGAAGTTTTTGGTGGCAGCCAAGAGAGGAGAAGGAAAAAAAAATTAGAAAAATTTCAATTTCAGGACCATTATTATTTTCATTAATCATAAGAGGCGCTGTCACCCCTGTCCTTATTCTTTAGAAGGAGATCTATTATACGGTCCATTTAGTCCAAGCCATATTACCTCATATGTTTTCCTGGCTGACCAAATAAGACTTAAGAGATAAAACAATTTACTGTTCATTATGATCCGTGTCACTGGAATCAATCTATTAACCTACATTAACTGGCTATGTGACGATATCTCACGTACATGCTTGCCCAGTTTAAAAAAAAAAAAGACTGGAGAATGAGAACGGGACAGAGAGAGAGGGAACTGGAGAGGGAAGGAAATCAGTGCCCATAAAGTGCAGCAGACGGATAATTTGCCAAGCGAATACAACTTCATTTTCCAGTGCCCACTGCTGCGCCCTCCACATCCTCACGCAGCCCCTGACCTGTAAAGAAGTCTAACAAATTGGCTTCTATTGTGGAGCCAAAAGGTGCCATCAAAGAAGGGACGGTTCGCTGGTCCTAAAGTATGATGGGAAATCTCCGGCTGGAATAAAGAGCTGCGGTTTTTATGAAGTTAACCCATTAAGGTTAAAAGCACTCAGAAAGTTCCAACTGACAGGGCAGCAGTAAAAGGGGAAGAGAATCCCCCTTGCCTTCCAATTCCAACACCTTGGGAAGGCAGCACCAGGGAAAGCAAGAGCCGCATAAATTGAAATAATTAGCTTTCTGTGTTAAGAAGTGCATCCATCCCTTGACATTTCTTTGGACAGTCTCAGCGCTCTCTCTGTCTCTGTCTCTGGTCTCTCTCTGTCTCTTTCTGCATCTCTGTCTCTGTCTGCCTCATCCTGTCTGTCTATGTTTCTTTGGTTGTCTCTGTCTCTGTCTGTCTGTCTTTCTCTCTCTCCCTCTGTGTGTGTGTGTGTGTTCCTGTCTTTTTCTCAGTGAAGAACCACAAATAATTTGATGGAGGAGTCTTTGATGAATTCCCAAATGGAAATTCAATGGTTCTCATAGTGTCCATCATCAGAATATTGCTCACTTACCCTGTCCTAGATAAGGTCATCTGGGACTTGATAGTTTTCCTACTGATGGTGTGAAAAGCTGTGGCTACTGTCCTCTTTCTGTGCATAGGCATATCCCTTCACCCTTAGTGCACTATTCTACATTATCCCAGCTGCAGAGGAGGAGACCATTCAGAACACAGACACAGCTGGTTGTAGCCAGCATGAGCCAGCCCAGTTTCCATCCAGAGACAGAAGGGGAAAAAATACAGATTGCATTTATTCCCATTTCATAGGTGATATTTTTCTAAATCCATAAGAATATGAGGAATATTCACCTCAACCTTTTCAATCTTAGAAAGAGATTAAAAAAAAAATACCTGTTGGATCAGTTCTCTGGTACAGGATAAAATTGTAGTGGAAAAACGTCCATGGGCGTGGAGCTATGAATAATAGTCAAATGATAAGGAGTATCCATACATTCCTGGGCAACACTGAATCATTGCATAGTGATACCTTCTCTTCTAGAGAACTAGAAGGCACTGGACAGTATTGGAAATATCACTACTCACTGTCAAAAGTTCACACACATATTACCCACAAACATAATGAATGTTGAAGAATTTTAGAGTTATTTTCTGTGATGATGATATTATCTTCGTGTGTTTTCATGCATGTGTCTCTGCAAAACTAGTAGACTCATTATTTTAGTTAAATCTATTTTTTCCTTGAGAAGATACATATACAGTTGGCTCCCACAATCCCTATAAGTACCAACAGAAACAGGTTAAATACAGCTAACTTTGAGGTTGTTGTAATGAGGAAAGATGCTACGCCAATGTGTTAAGTACTGTAAATATTTTATAGCAGTTTGTTTCAACTTGAGCAATTTTCTTTACTCTGTTAATTTTTCTCATTTCTTCCTCTTCTTGAACTAGATGTGGAGAAGAACATATCTTTTCATCATTGTACTTACTGGGCTTGAGCATAAAGAGTAAGAAGGCCTCAACACATCTTTCAATACACTGGTAGAGGACAGGGTGTTCTGTGCAGGTTTCCAGGGCAGAACTCCGCAGAACTCAATTTGATCCTGCAAACAGTCTGCATTTGCATTATGTTTGAAGCCCCAAGCACTCATCTTCCTTCATCTACTTTCATCCACTGTCAATGCCTGTCAAAGTTTTTATAAGGTCTGTTCCCATGGGAAGGTGAGATCTGGGACACTGACAGACCTACCAGATGTTGTGTCCATGGGAATGAATTTAGTAGACATGGAAGCATTTTTCATTCATCACCTTCTTAGCTTTTTTTATGGTTTTGTTGTACTTAGAAACAAAGGAATACAGCAAATAACCGATGAAATCATATAAAAGATGGAGTCATTCATCCAACATATTCTCCTTGAGCTCTGGACCTTTGAGAAACACATTCAAACAGCAGGCATCTATCTAGTCTTATTCATAACTCCACATGCTTAGTCCCTCATGGCAGCCCATGCTGGTAGGCATACCACTGGGACGCTAACCAAGGAGAGTGGCTACAAATCAGAGGTCAGCCTAAGCTATGCCACAAGTTCAAGGCTAGTCTAGGCTATATCAGGAAGCACTTGCTAAGTAAATAACTAAGTCCTTGTGCCTCAGAAGAAAATAACAGCCATGTGAATATTCAGTGACCCAGACAATGATAAAAGATCAGTGAATAAAAATGAAAAGGAAGAAGGAAGATAGATAAAGATATCATGACATGTATGGGTTTAAAGGACAGATCCAACTGACATTGACTTATGTTCCAGGTATGTATAGCCACTACACAAGATAACACTATGCAACTCATGGGCTTGAACAAATTTTATTATTGTTTCTCATGATTCTGTGGCATCAGTGAGCAGTTGCCAGTTGGGTTTTTCATGAGATTTCAGTCCTTCAGCAGGCATTCCTGTTACCATCTGAAGTACCAAAAAGGATAGAGTGTTTATTATAGTTTCTTAATTCACAGTGATGGGTAACTAGGATGGCTGCAACATCTGGAATATGAACAAGTGTCTTCTGCCTGTATTCCACGGCTACCTAGGAGTCCTTCATAGTATAGTAGACCTAAGTAAGCTTACTTATCATGTGGTATCTCCTCTCAAAAAGAACACAATTATAAGTACTTCAGACGGAAGCTGCAAGACTCCTTGTGGTCTAGCCCTGATGGTCAGGAGATGTCAGTACTTTCAGATGTGTTGGTCTAAAGCAAGTCAAAGTAACAGTTCATAGGCAGAGAGAAGAGTAGAGACATCATGCATAATAGAAGATGCAGCTCAGTGAGTCCCTGGAGACTAGTTGCCATGGACATATGTGAAGGGATGACCTCACTGACAAGAAGATGTCCTAGAAGAGCTCAATGGAAGTGAGGAGAGGTGATTGGGCTCTCTGGAGAATGAGATTTCACAGCAGGATAAACCGTGCTCACAAATTCCTGAAGCAGAATTATTCTTGATGTCTTTGAAGAAAACAAATGGGCCAGAAAAGTTGGAGTAAAGTCAGACTGCAGTGGATTAAAATAAATAAGGAAATCAGAAATGATCTAGCTAGAAGAACATATGAATTGTGGATTTTAACTTACAGGCACATGAGGAGCCAATCAAAATTTTAAGAAGCATAATAGGTCTGAAGAAATTCAAAAATATTGCTGTGGAATTCATAAAGAGAAAGAGAGAAAGAGGCAAGAAACAAGTTATTAAACAAGCCACTAAGGCCATAGAAATAGAAGTGTAGATCAGAGAGATATCGATAACGAGTCTATTCAGCTATTTCATGGGGGCAGAGATTCCTGATGGACAACATACAGCAACAGTGGATTATGGTTAATGATAGAGTACTTTCCGTATTGGAGATGAGATCAAGTTCCCTCTTCCCTCCATCCCTCAAACCCTTTCTGTCTCTTTCCCTCTCTTCTCACCTTTCATGGTTTATTTCATTTTTCCCCCCTAAGGAACTGAATTCTTACAATGGAGCTGACACTTTTGAAGCTGAATAAAATGAAGTTGAAGGTGTCATCTGGAGTTGGGAAAGACCTATTAGATATTCTAGTAGAAATAAAAAATAAATAGTTCACTTCAAAAGTTTGTAGCCTATTGAGCTGGTGGGAGAAATTTGTTGTAAAGTGTGTGCAATGCAAGCATGAAGACCTGAGGTTGGCCTAAGAAGCCACATAAATTGTCAGTGTGGAGATGCTCAGTCATCATCCTTGAACGAGGGAGGTGGAGACTGGAAGAGCCCTGGAATTTGCCTGCCAGAAAGTCCACCTTAATTAGTTTGCCATATGTCTCACTGAGATATGCTGTGCCCCAAATCAAAATAGATGGCTTCTGATGAACAATACTTGAAGTTTTGGACTCTACATGCATATTCATAGATACCCATTTATATATTCATACACACACACACACACACACACACACACACACACACACACACACACACCAGTTTATAGTTCAGAGAAGATTCCAAAATAGAAATATACCTTTGGGAATTGTCAACTATTGCTAGATTTCTTTAGATTAGCAGCAATTAACGTAGATGGAGAAACATGTTTGAAAACTGATTCTGAAGACAAAATAATGTCAGAGATTGAAGAGATAAGAAGGAAGCATTATTGAAGGAGGAGAAGAAAAAGTAACCAACCCTCACCCCACCACCCATCTCCAAAAACCAGGAGAGAATGAAGTCCTGGAAGCCAACTGACAGGAGAGTCTCAAGTGAAAAATAGTGGATTTTTTTTCTTAAGCCAACTCCACTTAGTAAGGAAGCACAAGGCATGGATGCTTGAATTTGTTGTATGAACCCTATAAGCAACCTTGAAGAAACAATAGATTGTGTTCCAGAGGGAATAGAAGAAAAAAAAGTGATAAATAGTAGCTTACTCTATATCTCTGGTGTTTTGTGATAAAGGATCAAGACAATTGTTGGTACTTTTTAGCAATGTGGGTTTACCAGAAGAATAATTTTGACTCTATGTGCAAATATGCTCTGGGAAAGGCTTGATAGTTACTAGTTCCCTTTCTTCTCTGTTGCCATGCGTTTTGTTATAACCATTGGCTTTCTACTGTTCTTGCCCAGCATTTTGGTTATTTTATAAACCCATGAAATGGTCTTGTACTTATTAATGAGGTTCTTTATGGCAAAGAATCTCAGCTTGGCATAGAAACCAGGATAGTATTTTCACTCACAAGTCCATCTAACTCTTAGAAAAGTGAAAGGTAGAAGGTTGCTGCTTCTACTTAGAGCAGTGTGGACATCCTGGCAAAGGTACTATCTGGTTGATTCTCTGGAAGCAATGGTACTGGAGAAGTTGCGTATTGCTATCTTTAGCATTATGTACTTCCCTTTTGAATGAAAACTGGGGGCAATTGGATGTCTGTAAAATCTAGAATAAGCTAGGAAACATACCTTCTTTGGGCATGCCTGGGAGGAATTTTATGCATCCAGCTAATTAAAGTGGGCTGATCCATCCTAAATGTGAACAGGGGTCCTATACTACAGGAAAAGAAGCGGGTATTCATTGTCTCTCTTTTCTTGACCTCAAATGCAGTATGACTAGCCATCTCATTTTATGTCGCAGCATCAAGAAAAGAACCTAATACGGAGATGATATCAATATCAAGTCAGAAGTTATGATGCACAGTTTTTTAGGATCACAAAGTTAGTAGGAACCCATTCATTGGAAGCAGATAACCTTAACCATTGAACTTGTCTTCAACCACTAACATCTTTCTGAATCTACATTGACTCTTAAATAAGACAGGAGCTATGGATCTGCCTTCTCATATTGTAGTGATAAAGACTGAGATAAATTCTGCAAAACAATTTACATAGTAAATGCCACAGAGATTGTCTTCCATAAAATTTAAGATTTGGTATATTTAGAAAAAAGCAATAACATTTTATTGAGTCCAAATATACAATGACATTTAAATGGTCCCTAAAGTCATTTGTACCTGAAAGCAAGACTATCATTCAAGATCGTATTTATATGTTAAGCTAATGGTAATATCATCTACCCATTCCCCTCTAACCTGAAACATCTCCCTGATGTTGGTTGAAGTACAAGAAAATGCTAAATTAGAATTGAGAAGCTCAATTGGCGGAATCGTCTCAGCCCTTCCCATTAACAGCTGGGTGGCTAAAGATCTATCCATTCATAAGACTTCTCATTGAGGAGCAGAGGAAGTACCTAATCCAAAGCACCATGGGTAAGCAAAAGACAGTAGGAAGGCTAACCAAAAGTCCTGAGAAATCCTGTTTTAGAGTTAAAAAAATAGTGTCACCTGAAAGATCTTTCACCTCCCTTGGCCTTAGATTTCCCATCAGTAAATGAGAGGTTGGGCTATAATAATGACTTGAGATTCAGGCCAATCATGTGAATGCAGCCATCATATCTTCTTATTCCAACTATGGAAGCATAGGTGCTGTATTATAGACTGGTCTTCCACATAAGAGCTTTATTTAAATAGGATTTTGTCATAAAAATACATTTGAAAATCCAACGGCTTAGCTGTATTCTGCGCTTCTTGCAGCTTTAAACATCTATGACTGTGACTAAGCATGTAAGATAAAGGGAAAGATGTTATGATTATCCAAATGTGGTGGAGATGGACTCCGTCCACATGAGAAAGCAATAATGTTCCTTCTGGAAGTCCAAGGCTGCAAGGCTACACCTTTACCCCCACCCTTATACTCCTCTCCAGTGCTTATTCAATTCTCATTGGGAAATGTAGAGAGAGGTTAGGTCATAGGTTTCAGTGGAGAGCAAATAGCTGGTTAGTGGGAGGTGAAATATGGAATGTATACACAAGACCAAGCCTTCATTTTTGGAAGCCGTGATAACTGTACCTCAGGGGCTTGTGAGCTTCAGGGTGGAGATTGGAATTTGTCTACATAGAACTTCTGTTTTTCATGGAAGGAGCCATTCAGATGAGCCCTTCTCATTAATCTTTTGTTCCTTGGAGATGTGTCAGTGCTTTGAAATGAGATGCTATGAATGGTGAATTAGATTTTGGAAAATTGGGTTGAGCAGCCTTCTAGAAGAGCCTTGGTCCACCATTTCCAGGGCTCTAGGGTGGTGCTGAATGCCCCTTCGTACATCCAAGCTTTCTAGGAAAGAGCCTGTAAATGCCTGCTTACGTCTCAAAAGTGATATAAACAGAAGCTCATGGGCTTCCCAAAGTGCAGACAGAGAGTAAGTTTGACCACCTTTGAGCTCTGAAGGGCCCTTCAAGAACATCTCAACAGAAGGGACAGTAGTAGTTACAATTACATCTTTAGCCCTGGCAACTGTCAGAGAGCACAGCCACAACCCACCAACCCCTTGGCTAAGGGTATAACAGAGAGCAGACTCCTCATGAGGCAGGATATATTGTTCATCAACTCTCTGCAGGAGCAGGGGAGGTAGAGGTTCTGCAATTGAAAACTGAACTCAAAATGGAAGACAACATTTTTCTGTAGCCAAAGGTTCTCATATATATATATATATATATATATATATATATATATATATATATACACACACATATATATATTACAGCAAGTTATCTCGAGAAAAGATTCAGCCATGGATGCAAAATTACATAGTGATCCAGCTACCAGAATTCTAAATGGACAGTTTAGGTACTCTTAGATTCTAGCACCTCATAACATAGTCTAGTCTTAGAAAGAGGGAAAACATTCCAGACCTGGCATTTTACTCCTTTATCTCCATTGTGGTCTGAGAGTTTCTTTACATTTTAGTAATGGCTCATTTGCTTCAATGGCAACACAATTCTTCAAAGGATTATTTGGTTGCTAGAGTTCCTCAGCTCCACTTAAATCCCTATTCACTCCAAGATGACAATTATATCATAAATCAGAAGGTTATTTTTTAAAGGAAGGCACATAGTGTCTTAGCTTACAATAAACACTTCATTCATACCAATCGTTATTGTAGAAACCAGTGCTTTTGATATGGCTGTGATAGCTAACATCCCCACCATTTAATCCAGAGTTGACCCTTTCACAGGAGTCACGTAAAAACATCTGCATCTCAGATAATTTAAATTATAATTAAGAACAGTAGCAAAATTCTAGTTATGAAGTGGCAATGAAAATAATTTTGTGGTTGGTGGGGTCAAATTAAATTTTGTGGTTGCTGTATTGGAATATTGCTTTAATCCAAGGTCAATATCAGAATATCCCAATGGAGCCCACTGGGATGATAGACATTACTTATGTCAATGTTGTTCACTATGTAACCACTTGCCAGGGATGGCTAGTGTGTGTGAAATTGTGGCTACTTCAGTGAATTGGTTTTATTTCGTTTAAAAAGAGTACACATTTGTATGAGAGTTACCTTGAGGACTGGATATTGGGACCAATTCTGGGGGTTCTGCTTTAACTTGAGAGCTTATCTTTTCAGAGCTGAGGCTTGTATTGGTAATCTGGGCACTGGTCCTACTTTCCCCTGTCCAAGGTTCTCATTGGTGGCATTCACTGGGGGGGGGGTGGGTTGGGGGTTGGGGAGATCACGTGTGGAACCAGGAACATGTTGAATTAGAAGATCACACCTCAAACCACAGTGTGTTCATGTGTTTCCTGGAGTTCTTGAAAAGGAGAAGGTGTGAGATTAAACTCAGGAATCTCTGTCTCTAACAATTTCCTAAGTTTATAATGACCACATTGATCCAAGCACCCCAGTCTGAGTAACAAGGAACACAATGATGGCTGGAATACTCGTGAACTTCGAATTCTTTGTTTCTAGGGCTAGGCATGGTACCCAGACCCAGCAATGCCCATCAGAGTCTATGAGGGCATCAGGACAAGGAGGATGGAATGGGGAGGGTGAAGAAAATCCTGCTGTACCTGCGATGGACGAAAAGGTGAAAGCCCAGTCAAGGTGGGCAAGTCCTGCCCTGAGGCTGTCAAGTGTGAATTATGTTACTGAGTCCTTCCTGTAAACAGAAGAAGTCAAGTAGAACCATTCTCTTGCTCCCAGTTCTAAGTCTCCATATAGAGTTCAAAGCCATAAAACCCATGCCCTGTTCCTTTCCTAAAAAAAAAAAAAAGCTGTAATCTGAGCCTAACAGGTCAAGAAGCAAGTCAAGGTGTAGAACTGTCAAGCTTCCCAGGATACTATTCCTTTAAACTAAGAAAGGAAGTCAAATGTTGAGGATTCTATTACATGATCTGGCAATAATCCAAGGGCACTCCAGAACTTGTAATGTCAAATATAAAGGCACCTAATGATTCCTTTTTTTTTTTTTTCAGTTCGGGTGAAAGATGAGTTGCAATGGAGGTTAAGACCCGAGATACCAAAGACAAGCAGAGGTGGGTGTGGTGCTCTTCTGTGCTTCTTACTAGAGAGGACCCCAGTAAATGGGATACCCTCAGCCTCTGGGTATTTTCCAAGGCAATGGTTGAGCATATGGTTAATTAGGGATTATCCACTCTATCCAATCTTTTCCTTTGAGAAGCTGTATTTTTCCAAGCACCTTATTGTTTATACTCTATAAGTGTATGACCAGGCCGAAAATGCTACTTCTATACAATTGTAGTCCATTAGCATGAACAGAAATAGAGTTAAGAAAGATGGTTGCTTTGTGGACCATATTTTTTTTTCTCTTTCAACTGGCAGTTAAATCATTCGATACAATACAGTTCTTTGCCATTGTAAGGACAGTCAACGAAGTCGCACCAAGAGCTACATCAATGAGTATCAGATAAAGAGAAATTAATTTCCCCTAAGTGCATTTGCCTAAAAGTCTCCCTTACCACCTCTCATCTAACATAAGCAGGCACACACACACACACACACACACACACACACACACACACTTTTGCTGAATTAAGGTTTATAACAATGCAAGATTAAGAATACAGGGGACATGCAAGAGCAGAGAGGGTTTCCAAGTCAGAACTCTGCTCCATTCTTCCACAGCCTCGTTTTCCGCTGAATTTGGACTTTCAGGTGAAAACATTTCTCTTGTCTGGCAGTAAAAATGACTCTATTTGCTCTTTTTTTCCCGAGGACCCCCCAAGGGTCCTGTCCCAGAACAGAATGAATAATGAAGCTCAGGTCTTCCCAGTGCCTCTGCCCACGAAGTTTGACATGCTGCAGCAAAGGGAGCTCATAAATCTCCAGGACACCCCTGAGAGGAGGGAAGGACAAGCCACACCCCCATTGCACAGGAAAGGAAACTGAGGTGTATGTAGGCAGAATGACTGGCTAGGGCTTTGGATGCTAAAGCTTGAGTTGGGGTTGCAGAGGTGGTTTGGTGGGTAAGTGCTTGCTGCTCTGAAGACCATCTTTAACCCCTTCCTGGCACCCATGTGGTGGTGGTTCACAATGGTCTATTCCTCCATGTCTAGGGGACTTGATGACACCCTTTTGTGGCCTTTCTGGGTACTACATGTATGTAGCAAACACACATTCATGTAGGCAAAACACTAATACTCGTAAAATATAATCAACTTTACCAAGCTTAAGACACAGTAATTCTTCTCTTCCCTATGTCAATGACTCAAATCATGCATACCTCTCTTATTATAATGTTTATACCACTACCACAGGCATATGGTTATCATTTTAATAATTCTGGAAGATGGCTCCCCCTTTAAATGCATTATAGTAACTAGAGCTAAGTCTAAGTAACGGTAACTCATTATTTAGATGTGTAAATGGCATTAAGTGAGTGCATGCCAATGTGTATATGTACAACACCTGCATACTTTGAACATGATTTGTGGTTGTAGAACTGACTTGAGTCCTGTTTTACATGTGTACTGAACTCCACTCATCTGCAGAGCAAGCTGGACAATGATAGAATCGGGTGAGCCCCGTGACTGCCCAGGGACCCCCACTGTACCACCTCTGCTCCGACTTCACCTGCAAAATTCAGATAAACGTTAGAAGGGGGTGAAGCTCCCAGATGAGACAGTTCTTAGCAGCAAAGTCAAGCATCCCTGACATTTGCCCTCTTCCCTTGGTACCAGCCTTTGAAAGCATGGAGAATTTGATACTCAAACATGGGCTTTCCATGGGTCAGGTTGACAGCTCAGGGATTTTACTCAACAATATTAAAAGTGCTAAACAGAAAACTCACTATGCAAAGGTCCCTCAGGCCCAGATAGCAAGGTCCTATAAATGAATGAAGGTGCTCTTCTCAATGCTGGGAAACTGGGAGGGGCAGAGTACTTGCCACAACTCTCGGAGCCTATGCTGTCTTAGGCCTAGACACCAAAGCTCATGGGGTGGCAGCAGAAAACCAGGTCAATTCACCCAGTCGACATTCTCCAGATGACAGTGCATTTAAAAGTTCCTCTTTTCTCTGTGTCTGATTTTAAAGCAGGGGAAGAGTCTCACCTAATCAGCTACGTAAGGTTAACCCTTCACATATTTGCTTCCCTCCTCAGAGCGAGGTCAAAAATATGAACCCAGTTTTCCCATAGCTTGTGAGAGAAAGGCCTTCAGCTAGATAAAGCAGGGAACAGTCAGACCCCTCACATTCAGCTTGGGCATGGGTGAGTCCCAACTTTGAGATTAGCAGGCAATTTTCTGACCCTCACCACTCCATAAGCAAACGCATTCCCAGACTCTTTCTCTTTAGTTAGAGACTCATTTCTTTTGCGACCAATTTCAGTCATTTTTCCCCGCCTCCATTTCAGCCCACTGTCATGATGTGTACACCTTCAGCCATTCCGTTCTTCATTTAAAAGCAGCAAAAAGCCTTATTTCTCTCTGTTCACCCTCCTCAGTGATCCATCCACTGTTCTCTTGCTAGTTTTTACAAAGAAAGAAAGAAAGAAAGAAAGAAAGAAAGAAAGAGAGAGAGAGAAAGAGAGAGAGAGAAAGAAAGAAAGAAAGAAAGGAAGGAAGGAAGGAAGGAAGGAAGGAAGGAAGGAAGGAAGGAAGGAAGGAAGGCAAGCAAGCAGGCAAGAAGGCAAGAGTAGGGGGAGGGGGAGAGAGAGAGGGAGAGAGAGAGAGAGAGAGAGAGAGAGAGAGAGAGAGAGAGAGAGAGAGAGAGGAAAAGAAAGGAAGGAAAGAAAGGGAAGGGAAGGGAAGGGAAGGGAAGGGAAGGGAAGGGAAGGGAAGGGAAGGGAAGGGAAGGGAAGGGAAGGGAAGGGAAGGGAAGGGAAGGGAAGGGAGGGAGGAAGGAAGGAAGGAAGGAAGGAAGGAAGGAAGGAAGGAAGGAAAAAGAAAGAAAAGAAAGAGAGAGAAAAAGTCAATTAAATGGTATGTTAAACATTAGCATGGCATGAGGAAAATAAAAGACAGGCCTTTTAAATTAAATGTAACGTTAGCTCACCAACATAGACTCATGTACTTTGCCAGAGGATGACCATAGAGGAGTAACCTGACTGCAGACAAAAGACCCCTGTGCTCTTGATAGCTGAGGGAGATGAAAATAATATTCCCAGGGAGGAGGAGGCTTGCAATGCCTCCCTGATTTAAGAGGACATGAGTAAGACTGAACTTAAAGAAAATAAAGAAAACAGAAGAAAACTGGAGAATAAAACAACTGGGGGAAAAGAGATAATTATGTCTTAAAACAATTACTCTGGCTATGAAGCAAAATTAGCATAGTCCTTTCTAATTTAAATGTGTTGGAAGTGGCTGAGCATGGCAGTAGAAAATTACAAGTTAACGACAGGCTTTGCTTAAAGTGATGGTGGTTGGATTCACATGGCTTTTCTGTTGATAGAGATGATGGTAAAGTTACCTATAAAAAGTGTTTGCTGATTGGTGGAGTTTTATTTTGCTGGCAAGTAGAGTCATTCCATACTCGAATCAGAGTGTGTGTGTCTTGTTTTATTTTAAATTAGTTTTGTCTTAATTTACTATTCATAGGTTAGATGGGCTTGGGGCAAGAGGCGATTGGATTTTTCCTTTCCTCTTCCTGACTCTCCTCTCCTCTCCTCTCCTCTCCTCTCCTCTCCTCTCCTCTCCTCTCCTCTCCTCTCCTCTCCTCTCCTCTCCTCTCCTCTCCTCTCCTCTCCTCTCCTCTCCTCTCCTTTTTCTTCTCTTCCCTTCTCAATGTGGTCTACTCTGTCCTCCCCATGCAATCAGAACTACCTAATTCGCACAACCACCCTTAGCTCATGCAGCAGCATAGCTTTCTTTCTTCATTCTGTGTCTGTGAAGTCGCCCTAAGAAATGACTTGAGACAGTCTCCGTTTTTATTTTGTTAGGGTGGAGAATTCATCTATGTACTTTTGTGAATTATTATCCTCCAACCTATTTAATAACACAAATTAAGACATACTTTATTTCATAAATTGAGGGACATGACTGTGTTCTATGTAGAAATATTAACATCTAAGCTCATATTAAAACCAAATCTATCTATCTATCTATCTATCTATCTATCTATCTATCTATCTATCATCAACATTTAGGTGACTTAAGACCTCCAGCACTCAATTAACACAATTAGCACTCAGATAATGCTTGGTTTGGGGGGTCCATCCCTTGTCTTCTAAGCTATTAATTGGAAGCCTAGGTCCTTTTTCTGCCATCTCAAAGTACAATTCCTAAGGTTTTTTTTTCTTTTTCTTTTTTTTCCCCTTCAGACAATGCCAGATAATGTATACAAGACTGACAGTAATCATTTTCAACTAGGAGTCACCAATTTAATCCAATTTAAAAAAAAAAAAAAAGATCTTCAGTCTTTGGGAAATGCCAAACTGATCTGATGAACAGGACTGGTTCATCTAATTGTTATGTTTAATTATTGACACTAGACCTTATAATGTTGGAAATCAATTAGAAAGGTCATAATGAGCTATGAATGATAAAGACAGAAAATGGTAAGAGTTTTTAAAATGCAGGTGATTGCTTTTGTATAATGATAAGGAAATCTGACATAAGTCCTGTCCTGGTGGTTATGAGTGCTGTGATACTTTGTGGGCCTAGGCTCCATCTGTGTTTCTTCTCTTCTTCCCTTCAGCCTAGTGTTGAATATTCCGTAACAGATAAGCTGAAGTACTGTCTGGGTTGGGCCATGTTCTGGATCTAAAGCAAAAGGTAGAATTGAGAGGGTATAAAAGAGCATAGGGAAGGTTCCAAGAAGCCCTATCACTAACCGGATGCTGGAAGAACAGGTAGGAAACAGTGGTTTATTGTGGTGACTTTTATTCTATGTTTGCTTCAGAATTAGATGGAGGGAGTAGAATGTCTCTTGTACTCACAATTAGCAGAGATTCATTTTTTATTCTCATTTCTCCTCTGGTTAGCAGGTCTTAAACATGTATTAACTGTGGGCCAGACACTCTGATAGGCATTGTATTAGTTGGAACACATACTCTAACTCAGTGGTTCCCAACTTTCCGAAGGCTGAGACCCTTTAATATAGTTTCCCATGTTGTAGAGACACAAACCACAAAATTATTTTTGTTGCAACTTCATAACTGTAATTGTGCTACTGTTATCAATTGTAAAGTAAATATCTGTGTTTTCTGATGGTCTTAGGTGACCCCCATGGAAAGATCCTTATAGCCTCCAAAGAGGTCATGACCCACAGGTGGAAAACCACTGCTTTATAGGATCCAGTGCTCAAGTACAAAATGGATCATTTAGCAAGGATAGAGTGAACTTCCACTGTAATCAGTACTAGAAAAACATAACTATTCTAAGTTTCCTATGGAAAAATGGACCTGTGTTGTCCACCTTCACCAGTGTTTGTTTGTAGTACATACGTACACATCTGGATACCCTGAACCAGGACATATCAGATGTCCTTATCAAGTACTTAATATGAATTAGTTTTTTATTATTATTTATTATTTTTATTAGATATTTTCTTTATTTACATTTCAAATTTTATACCTTTCCCAGGTTTCCCCTCTGAAAGTTCCCAAATCCCATTCCCGCTCCCCCCCTGCCTCTGCTCACTAACCCACCCACTTCCACGTCCCTGTCCTGGGATTCCCCTACACTGGAATCCTTCACAAGACAAAGGGCCTCTCCTCTCACTGATGACCGACTAGGCCATCATCTGCTACATATGCAGCTGGAGCCTTGGGTTCCTCCCTCTTTGGTTGGTGATTTAGTCCCTGGGAGCTCTGGGGGTACTGGTTGGTTCATATTATTGTTCCTCCTATGGAGCTGCAAACTACTTCAGCTCCTCAGGTCCTTTCTCTAACTCCTCCATTGGAGACCCTGTGCTCAGTCCAATGGATGGTTGTGTGCATTCACCTCTGTATTTTTGAGGCATTGGCAGAGCCTCTCAGGAGACAGCTATATCAGGCTTCTGTCAGCAAGTACTTGGTGGTATCCACAATAGTGTCTGGTTTTGGTGACTGTATATGGTATGGATTCCCAGGTGAGGCAATAACTGGATGTCCTTTCCTTCAGTTTCTGCTCCAAACATTGTCTCTGTATCTCCTTCCATGGATATTTTGATTCCCTTCTAAAAAGGACTAAAGCATCCTCCCTATGGTCTTCCTTCTTCTTGAGCTTCAAGTGGTCTGTGAATTGTATCTTGGGTATTCTGAAACTCTAGGCTAATACCCACTTATCAGTGAGTGCATACCATGAGTGTTCTTTTGTGATTGAATTACCTCACTTCTGGTTCCATCCATTTGCCTAAGAACTTCATGAATTTGTTGCTTTTAATAGATGAGTAGTACTCCATTGTGCTAATGTACCACATTTTCTGTATTCATTCCTCTGTTGAGTGACATCTGGGTTCATTTCAGTTTCTGGCTATTATAATAAGGCTGCTATGAACATAGTGCAGCATGTGTCTTTATCACATGTTGGAGCATCTCCTGGGTATATGCCCAAGAGTGGTATAGCTGGGTCCTCAGGTAGTACTATGTCCAGATTTCTGAGTAACTGCCAAACTGATTTCTAGAGTGGTTGTACCATCTTGAAATCCCACCAGCAATCGAGGAGTGTTCCTCTTTCTCCACATCCTTGTCAGCATCTGCTGTTACCTGAGTTTTTTTTTTTTTTATTTTAGTGGTTCTGTCTGTTGTGAGGTGGAATCTCAGGGTTGTTTTGCTTTGCATTTCTCTGGTGACTAAGGATGTTGAACATTTCTTTAGGTGCTTCTCGGCCATTCGATATTCTTCAGTTGAGAATTCTTTGTTTAGCTCTGTACCCCATTTTTAATAGGGTGTTGGTTCTCTGGAGTCTAACGTCTTGAATTCTTTGCAAAGATTGGGTATTAACCGTCTATCAGATGTAGGATTGGTGAACATATTTTCCCAATCTCTTGGTGGCCTTTTTGTCTTCTTAACAGTATCTTTTGCCTTACAGAAGCTTTGCAATTTTATGAGATCCCATTTGTTGATTCTTGATCTTACAGCACAAACCATTGCTGTCCTGTTCAGGAATCTTTCCCCTGTGCCCATATGCTCGAGGCTCTTCCCCACTTTCTCCTCTATAAATTTCAGTGTCTCTGGTTTTACGTGGAGGTCCTTGATATATTTGGACTTGAGCTTTGTACAAGGAGATAAGAATGGATTGATTTACATTCTTCTACATGCTGACCACTAGTTGAACCAGCACCATTTGTTGAAAATGCTGTCTTTTTCTCACTGGATGGTTTTAGCTCCTTTGTCAAAGATCAAGTGACCATAGGTCTGTGGGTTCATTTCTGGGTCTTCAATTCTATTCCATTGATCTACCTGTCTGTCACTGTACCAATACCATGGAGTTTTTAATCACAATTTCTCTGTAGTGTAGCTTGAGGTCAGGGATGGTGATTCCCCCAGAAATTCTTTTCTTTTTGAGAATCGTTTTCATTATCCTGGGGTTTTGTTTTTCCAGATGAATTTGGAAATTGCTCTTTCTAACTCTCTGAAGAATTGGTTTGGAATTTTGTTGGGGATTGCATTACATCTGTAAATTGCTTTCAGCAGGATGGCAATTTTTACTATATTAATCTTACCAATCCATGAGCATGGGAGATCTTTTCATCTTCTGAGACCTTCTTCTATTTCTTTCTTCACAGACCTGAAGTTCTTATCATACAGACCTTTCACTTGCTTAGTTAGAGTCACACCAAGGTATTATATTATTTGTGACTATTGTGAAAGGTGTCTTTTCCCTAATTTCTTTCTCAGCCTATTTATGAATTAGCTTCAATCTAATTTCCCACAATCAAAATTCTGGCATCACCATGCTACTCAAAGCCAGCCTGTCCAGTTGCCTTTTAATTTTTTGATTATAATTTTAGGTGTATAAATTTATCAAAAATAATTTATTATTATTTTAATTTTTATTTTATAATTAGGTTACAAAACAATGTTATCTAAAGCAAAGTCCCACAAAACGTCTAATCATATACTAAGTAAATTTAAATCCACTAATAATTATTTGGACCAGTTAAGACACAACAGTTAGATATCTCTGTTCATTAAATTGTTTGGGCAGCAAAGAACTATGGGTTTTGTTCACACATTTTACAGGTTGGAAATGAAAACTTGAAATTGATTTCTATTGTTCATCCAGATTCTTATTTTTATAGTCATTGTTGTGTGAGTAAATTCTCTTTGGTGTATGAACAATTTAAAATTATGTTACTGAAACCTTGGCCAGTGCAACCCAGAAAGAAATAAATTCATTTGACCACACGAACCTCACTAAACTCAACTGTACCTTTATTTGTGCAGCCTCTGTGCTGCCACGCCCTCCTGGACACACTCATTTGGAGGCACATAAATAAGCCACTGTCAGAAAGATCTTGTTATTATCTGGTATCACTGGTCGACTCAGGAGACAATAACAACTGAAATATGTCTGCACTGGAAGACACCTTTTTTTTTTATTGCCTTAAGAGATATTTCTCTATGGGTTTCCTTTGCTACATGGAAACCATGGACACATTCAGGAATGTTCTATTTCTTTCGTGGAACTAAATTTCCAGCTTTGATTATCATCATAATGCAAGTCAGCTGCTTCTCTGAGGTTTTGATGGTCCACTTCTACTCAAACCTCAGCAAATGTCTTAAAGACTACAGGGTTTCTCATGCCGACAATACACAGTTTAATGGTGGGATGTTAAGTGGACAATCATGCTCACCTCTTGACTACTGCAAAACTTCAGTATAGCCATCTCTGTTTTTAGTTTCCCTCAAATGAGAAAAATAACCATTGAATCTAGTAAGTATATCAAGTGACAGGCATATTTGTGCTATGGACATTAAAAGTCTTCAAATTGGAACATTCTTGACTATAAAATAACCTAAAGACACTTTAAAAACCATTTGTATTATTAATCAAAATACACGTACTTGGGTATTGACTATAACAATTGGAAGCATGGGTTATTGCTTAAATGATAAACAATTGGTTGAAAGTTGATGTGAAGGTTGTGTGCAACTATGAAGAGATCAAACATTGCAACAGTATCCTGAGTCCCCAATACAATTTCTCCTGTACTGGAGGTCCAGCCAATGCTTCATTTGTATTCTATTAGCATAACTTCAGTAATCTCCTGGCATTCTTTACTATTTTTTATGAGATATTTTCTTCATTTACATTTCAAATGCTATGGCATTCTGTACTATTAATGTGAATGGGAAGTAACCAACATTGAACAAATCATATTAGTTATATATTAGTTCCTGTTGCTGTTTTTAAGATTGAAACCCCATTGTGGCCAAGCTTCAGGTTGTACCCTTACCTAACTGACCTTTGGGTTCAAATTTTGATCACCTCCTCTCTGCCATACTGTTTAAATTAACACATCTTCCCGTGTGCTTCCTTCTTTGAGTTGAGTAAACTAGGAAACCAGTTCATGACACCAGGGCATGAGGGCACAGTAGGGGATGAAGCCATTCTTTCTGAACAAACAGACCTTTTCGTTCTGAGCTTATCTGAGAAAAATTTTAACGTGTTTCAAATTTTTTGAAAAAGATTGTCATTTCCCTTAGAGACCAGATAGCTTTTTTAACTTTACAACTTGTAAAACCACCCTAACAAGTTGTTTCATTTCAACGCATGTTTAAATATTTAAATATTTTGAAATCATTGGTACAATACTGCTTTATTTCTCAAAAATTTACCATATTACTAAACAGTGAGAGAATAGTATGGGCTTACAGAGTAGTTTTGAAGTAGTACAGAGCCCTAATGCTTATACCTCAATTCCACTCCTGTTACCATCTTGTTTTCTAACTGCACAGCATGCTTTTCCCCATATACAATACACAGATAAAAATAGAAAGAAAAAAAAAAACAGTCAGCAAATGTAGGTGTGCCACCTATGGATAATGTGGAGAGCACATGCTTATGTGTGGATACACACACGTAGGCATGTGCACATGCGAGCTGAAGATGTGTGCTTCTGGGATCGTTATTTTCCTCCCAGTTCATTTCACCCCTGATTTTTTTGTACACATGCTCATTGATGTTGCTCAGGGAAGAGGAAGCTGTATACAAAAATGGATGATGTCTTAAAGTACTCCAGAGTTACTTTCATTCTCGCATCTCTCTATGAAGCAAATGATAGGAGGTAAACCCCGCACCCTTAAAGAAGAAAATTCATGAAATGAAACAAGTGAGCCTTAAAAAATAAATAAATAAATAAAGTAGGCAAACCACACCAGCACATCAGGCAGACCTCCAGCCTAGCAGGAGGGCTGAGGGGAAAATTTGCTCGGAGGACATGTGCCCTGGATATCTTCAGCACTTAAAACAAGATAAAAGTGGTCTTGAAAGTGAAAAGAAGTTGACTGTCACAAACTGGGTTTTAGATGTTGAATATTTAATTCACTGATAAAAGGGCCCTGATTTCCTGCAGACGGCTGCTATAAATAAAAAAAGAAAGAGAGAGAGAGAGAGAGAGAAAGGAAAGGAAAGGAAAGGGGAAAAAAAAGCACTTCTTAAAAGAGAAGCAATGAGCAGAAACTGACCTTTCTGCAAGCAAGCAGATGAGAGAAGGTATTTGGTTAATCCCAGCTGCCTCTGATTGGCCAGACAGCACCGTGTTGTGTTGAAAATGTCTCCATCTGGGCTAATCTGCTCTCAGTTGGATGAGCCGAGGCCTTCAGAGTTAACCTGACATTTAACAATAATTACCCTTTCGAATGACCCCGGCCCAATCGCCTGCTCGCTTAGAAATCTTTTTTTTTGTACGTGCTCCCAAACCCCTTGACTTTTGTGTTAGAGATAGGGGGGGGGGGGGGGGGGAGATGAGATGATATGACTGTGTGTGTAAACACACTGAAGTGTATGGTTGTGCGTGTGTGTTTGTGTGTGTGGTTGTGTGTACAGACAGTCACATAACATAGATAATAATGGAACCCCAAATGGTAATGGCGCCAGATTCAATGGCTTGAAATTTCTAGACTTTGTGGTTTATTAGCCTGCTATACTATAAGAAAACGTGTGTATAGAGAGGAATAATATCACCAATTAAGGGGGGACTAGAATTTGATTTCTGGCTGTTCTCTGAAAGTCAAAGTTCCTATCTGGCCTTGCTCAAGTGCTTGAGTATCTCTTATCAGACACTGGGAGAAATGACGCATGAAAAGAGGTTCAGAGAGAAAAACCAAGTTCAGAGGTCACAGAGGCTAATCGTAGAAGAAATGTGGCCATTTCTTTTTACCTGAGGCTGGCTTCATCTTTGCTTAGAAAGGTCATTGTGATAAAACAAAAACACATCTTGGAAAGAAAATCCATTCTAGGGTTTTATTTACTGAGAAAAAAATAATAAAAAGCCTTTCCCAGTTTAGACAGGCATTTTCCTAGAGTGTGCCTGTCTGGTGTCCTTTGGAAGCGCTACAGTTTCTAGTGTAGTTATTTAGTACAGAGCCATAGCTGATGGTTTATGGTGGATAGCCACCTGGAAGCTGGAGGTATTTCATTGTGTCCCAGTTACCAGGTTTAATTAGCTGGGCAAAGTCAAGAAAGTCCCACGAGCATAATTTCTTTTGAATTTTGTTTTACTTAACATACTTTATTCACTTTGAAATACCAAGAAATGTTACCGTAGAATATGTTGTCTGCTCTTCCATAAAAGATATAGAGAAATTTAAAGAATGAAATACAAGTGGGCATAAGACTTCCATATTTAAAAAAAATGTTGTCCTTGGACAAAAATATAGACATGTTTTGATAGAATTTTAGTTTCATAGTTGTTATTTCTCATAACATTTATAACTAATTAATAATAACCAAAGATGTTAAGGAATATATGTCAATCTGCCTGTCAATTCATGTGTCTTGTCTGTGTGACCTCCTCAGATTTAATACAGATTTCAAATTAACTCATGCTTTTCACTTATCTTTTTTAAACTTTTATTTACTTACATTGTATGTATGCAAGTGTTTGCCTACATGAATGTATGAGTACTAAATGTGTATTTGGTGCACTCGGGGGACACAAGAGTGGTTTCCATCCTCTGGAACTATAATTACAGTCCACTGTGAGGCACTGTGTGAGTCCTGGGAACTAAATACCTCTGAGCCATTTCTCTAGGCCCACACATCTTGTTTTTACCACACACGAACTTGATATTCCTTACAATCCTTTGTCCCTATTAGTTAATAGATAAAGGTAATGGTGAATGGCATCTCTTAGCGTAAAACTTTGCAGTTTTTATTTTTGTTTTTCTGAAGATAGAAATATGTAGTCTATCATGATGTACTTTCTAGAGTCTTTCTCTGGACCACCTTGTTGTCAGCATATGAGTAGTTTTGATATGTTTTTTCTTTGAAGATCTATGTTAAATAATTAATGCTCACTATATAGTATTAGATTGTGTTGGCTTTTTTGTTTATTTGTTTGTGTGCTTTTGATGCTCTTCACTGGTATAATATTAAGCAAATAAAAGGCCTACTATGTGCTCACTTTAGTTGCCACAGATACAAAAGTAAACAAGATGGTATATGTATAATATTAATTATACAATAAAAATTCTATGACAAATAATGATAAATATGTAACAACTGTTCATATATAAAATGTAGAGTCACAATATATGAAGATACTTTGAGGGTTTGAGAGATGGCCAAGAGTTTGATTTAGGATGGGTCTTCCAACTACAAATAATTCAATTAAGAAAAATCCCTCATGAGTGTACCCAGCCTTTTGTTTTGGTTTTTTTTTCCAGATGTAGTCATGTTGACAACTAAGAATAGCCATCATGCATATATTGTTATCAACAGACCATATACTGGTGAGAAATCTAGGGCTGGACATTGGGTTGGATATCTCTCCGTTTGTCTTTTCTCTTGTGTTTCAGTGTGCGCCAAGGAGGCAGACCATATTCTGCAAGCATGAGTAGCTGGAGGAGACAGAGATGATCACTTCAGGAGATGAGTGAAGGACTAAAACGATAGAAATTCTTTCTCCATATATACTTGTTACCTGCATACTGTTTGCAAGGATGGGGGATAAAGTAATGAGAAGATACAATAAATTTGTTCACATATCTGTGTGCTGGGAAGGAAGGAAGGAAGGAAGGAAGGAAGGAAGGAAGGAAGGAAGGAAGGAAGGAAGGAAGGCTTTTCCACATTCGCCTTTTAGTGTTACTGCCATGACTTAATGTTCTTCAGATACATAGCAGCTCTCTCAGCAGAGGAGCCATGATGAAATATGTCCACCATGTTCACATGTTGAACCTTACTTACCAAGGTAATGATGTTGTCATCTGAGCTACAAGACCCATGACCTTATTTTAAATTTTAAGGAAATATTCTAAACCTTTTCTGTTCTTCTATAACACCAACATTCCAGGTGGAATCTCAGGAGTAGAGAAGAAACCTTCACTAGATCCTGACTGACCTTCGCATGGAAAGACAATTATAACAGAAAGAAATAAGCATTTATTCTGAATAATACATACTCTACCATGAAAGTTGAACAATGAAAATATTTGCCTTTCATTTTTACTTTCCTAATTAATGATGATGATGACTGGGAGGAATAGGAAAGAGGAGGAAATTGGGGAGGAGGAGGGGGAAGGAAGGATGGAGGACGAAAGGGAAGATGAAGAGGAGGATAGAGAGGAAGATGGGGAGAAGAGGAAGGCCCAGGGGACAATGAAGTATTACTCATTAATATTCAACATATGTTTCTAAAAAAATTTTACACGGTCAATGACCATTATTTTTCTGTGGGTTCCCACTCAGTCTTGGGGGTTACATTTATATCATAATCTCTAAGAGTGGAGTGTCTGTCTCTTGAGAAGAAGGTTCACTTTTCACAACCATAGATGTACACCACTGTCATTGTTCTCCCTCCCCATAGTCCATAAATCTGTATTAGAAACTTTCTTAAATTAACTCTAACTTTGCTTCATTTGACAAAACCTGAAAATGTGACTCTAGAGTTCTGCAATCTCCTCAGTAATTCCCCCCAAACCCTTCTGACTATATGCTGAAAACAGAATTGTTGGGCTCTCCAGCCAAAGTGTTCCCACCGCATCCTCTTCTCCCTTGGACAGCAATGCAATTCGAGCATTTTGAGTAAGACAAGGTATACTTGCTTTGTCTTGTGAAAGAAAAGGAGGAGGAGAAGGAGGAGGGGAGGGGGAAGGAGGGGGGAGGGAAGGAGGAAGAGGAGGAGGAAGAGGAGGAAGAGGAGGAGGAAAAGGAGGAGGAGGAGGAGGAGGAGGAGAAGAAGAAGAAGAAAAAGAAAGAAGAAAAAGAAGAAGAAGAAGAAGAAGAAGAAGAAGAAGAAGAAGAAGAAGAAGAAGAAGAAGAAGAAGAAGAAGAAGATTTTCTGCTTCTAATCTGACTGTGCAGTATAATCTGTTTTACTAGGTTTCTTCACTCTTCTTACCCACCCCACCTATTTGGACATTCATTCCTGACATCTCAATTCTCTTTGTAAATTTTTGTCTGTTGGTAAGCCTTCTTTCAGCAACACTCTGGCCTGAGGAAAGCAAAGAGATCATTGAGTCAGGGCCAGCATGCCAGATCCCAACGGCCATGCTCAGCACTTACATTGATATCTTGGAGGTTGATTTGGCGACCAATCCCAAGCTTTCCTGTTCCTTCAGAACTACCCAGTGGGCAGCACTGCCATGCCTACTTTGCTTCGGTTGACCTTGTTTCCCAAACTCCATCGCAGTTTTCATAAAAGACATCTCTTCGCATTTTCCATGGTCCCAGGCCTCGAGTAATAGTTGCCAGTGTTGGGCAGAGCAGAGAACTGCAGCACTACTCTGAGTGTGTGTCATGCTACACACACAGCAAAGGCAATGTGAGAAGGTGGAAACTTTTGTGTAAATAAACAGATACATTCAAAGGTAGGGGGTTTCTTAGCTACACGCAGCTTCGTCATGACATTCAGCCACTGGACTGAAGGAAAGGAAACAATCAAATCTGGAAAAATTTGCAAGGCACACATTAATTTAGCACAGGCCATAAGCCAGCCTTTCTAGGCCAGTTTTAACTTTGTCAAACATTTCAAACAGGATCTCCTAATCGTTTACTGAAAACCACCTAGAAAGTTCATTGGGAGGTCAGCAACGTGGCTTTTCTATTGGAGTACTGCGGGGTACTACTCACTCTTAAAGATCAGTTGGTGGACCCATAAAGAGATCCTTCTGCATAAGACCTGCTACAATCTGTATAGAAACAAACAAACAACAAACAAACAAAGCAACAACAACGATGTGCTGCTCTATGGCACTTTCTTCACGGTGTAATAAAAATGGATAATTAAATCACAGAACAAAGCCTATCAGTAAATAGCACAAACACAAATGTCCCTTTTAAAAGCCACAGAACAGGAGATGAGTTCGTTGTGAAATTCCAAAAGGAGCCCCCACATAAGAAATGGGAAGAAACGTAACCACCATTACCCATGTGTCCCTTCCCTCAGCTTTATATCTTAAGTCACCCAGTCCTTGCCTTCCTGTAATGTCATCATCAGCAGGCTGAAAGCAAGGTTGCCGATAATTGTTCTTTATGTTGCTCTTTGTTTAGTATCTGATTCAATACATCTGTGAGGGGGCCATTTCATCACCTTCTTAGTAACTGAGGTGAGAAAAATCAATGACAATCAGATTACCTTGTTAACAGAAAGGCTAGAGGGGCTGTGTTTTAGGTGCATAGGGCATCACCTTTCATTTAAGACATTTCACTTATTTTTATTATTTATCTTTATTATTATTTATAGTACAGAGGCTGGAGTGTTTCCTAACTCTGACAGTGGCCTTGCATCGTCTTCACAAGAACCAACCATCAGGCCACATTAATGAGGACTAGGTCGAGCACCCCAGTGTAGTCCCCATTAAAAGCGGCACACACAGCCACTTCTGCCATTTCCCACAACGAGTTCTGAATCAATCCCAAAGGACTCAGGTTGCAAGGTCGAGTTTGTGATCTGAGCTGTTGTACGATATCATATCTATTGTGTTAGGTCTTTCTGTTCACCCATATTGTGAGCTTTATTATTATCCATAGAAGCAAGCACCAGGGCTACTTAAAATGTGTTTTTAACATACTCCTCAAACAAGATCTCTCATTATGGAACTCTAGATGAACGACATGAGGGAAGGGTGAATGGGCCCCAGCACACAGGATGGAGTCATAGTGGCCCCACATGCACAGGTATAATTCCTGAAGTAGGAAGGAAATGTGCTAAAGAGCAGGTATAAAGAGGTTTTGCAAAACAGAGAAAGATGCTTAGTTCAAACATGTTCTTATTTGCTATACTCTTGTTTGAGCTTAATGCATGACTCACTCAAGACACTTAAGAGGCACAACTGGACTTAAACATTTAAATAAATTGAAACATTCAAAGGCAAAAGGATAGCTTCATTCCATCATCTTAAAAATCATGACAGATCTCATGTCTTGAACTTGCTAAATGGGGAAGAAGAACTTTGACCTTCTGAGCCTCCTGCTTCCTTCCAAGTATTGGGATGTCCCGCCACACATGGTTTATACAGTGACAGTCAGAATTCAGAGTTTTGTCGTAGTACATGAGCCCTCTACCAATGGAGCTATGTTCCTAGTCTTTCCATCTGTTTCAAAAACAAACAGTAAGAGAGTGGTAACTGCTTATTGTTTCTTATAAATGCTAATGGCTTGTGCACCATTATTTGCCTTCACCTGTTCACATAGCTGTTCTCCAGCTTGAGCTTGCACCAATGCACCCTAGTGACTTTGGGGTACTCTAAGAATCCCTCCAAATTCTGTCAATGCTGGGAGCTGAACCCAGGTCCACTGTTAAGAGCAGCAAGTGTTCTTAACTGCTGAGCCATTTCTCCTGCTCATTATCCCCTTTTATACACAAGATTCACGAGATTTGAGATCTCCAATAGTGCTGAAGTAGCACAATAGAGGGCTGAGTTCAGATACATTTGATTTAGAACTTTGGCTGTTTTCTGACACTGCTGATCTTTGAATGTTGTCCCTAGGTGCTAGCTTTGACACTCTCTGAGAACCTGGTATACATTTCAGGTGAGGTTTTAACAGGATGTATGCTAATGATTAGCCTTGTCATTGAAAGAACTGCTTTCTCCCCATGGTGTGTGCAATGCTTTCCTGTGCACCATTGATCTACACGGTCAGGATCTCTAGGCATATCATCCAGATATTTGAGCTTCTTAACACGTGCATCTGATTCTGTTCATACTATTTAGAAAACGTCATGCCATTTCAGGCTATCCTTGAAAGTCCTCCCATTATCAACAACCTCTCCCTGGGACTATGCCACATGAATAAGCAGGACAGTGAATGGTGGAAGACCTTGTGAGTGAGCTTAGTCCCAGAGATGTTTCTGTCTTCAGTGCCAGACAGACATGAACTTGAAGCATTGAATTTGGATAATGTCTGTGTGTACATTACAATATGTCAAAGGCAAAAAGAGTTATAAAAACAAAACTAAACATAACAAAATGAGATTCAATGGAGTGTCATACAACCATTTAAATATGTAATTATGAAAACAATTAAGCATCTTAAAAAGCACTTATCATATAATTAAGTGTGAAAAGGCACATCATAAAACTGTATCTACATTATGACTTCAATTATAAAATACATATGCCTATGATGAAAATATTTCAGTATTGAGCACAGATTAGTAAGTGGGATGTTGGTTGTATAGAGACAAGACAGCATATTGTCTTTATTTTTGAAATTTTCTTATATGATAATTTCATAGTTTCAACCAAAGTATTTCAATCACTCAAAAATGGCCTTCGACATAGAATGGCTGAAATACATTGGTTATAACCTATCCATGCTTGCTCATCTGTCCCTTCTGAGTATTCCAGGGATGTTATCTGAATTAAAATTGAGAGAGAAAGGCCAGGGTTCTTTTCTATAGGTGTTAGGCAGCTCTTCTTCCTCTCTGCTAGGCCTAGTTCATAGTTTTCTGCTTCACAGAAGCCCACCTGATCCCAAACACCTTTGTTGCTTACCATGTATGCCTTACATCAGTGTCTTTTGTTTTGGATAGTTGTGGAATTAAATGGTAATATACACTGGACAATCTGTACAGTTGGCTTAGTGCAGTTGCATCATGGAAACTGCATAAAACAAAACACACCAACACTATTCGCCAGCCATTATTAATTATATTCAGGTAGAGATACATACATGCATGTAAAAGTAACCAAGGCAACCAATCGCTGTATTCACCATACTAATTAATCAAACCTGTATACTGAAACAAAATCATCTTATAGAAATGCAGTGAAATAAACATCAACACTAAGTCTCAAGACATTCTTATTTTGTATTTCAAAGTTGGGTTGTATTGGTAGTAACATATCAGCATCAAGACTTACAACTTTACAATTGCCGCTGCCTGATCAAGTCCCTCTAATCACCACCTCTGATATAAGAAGAATTTAAAATATCCAGGCTGGTAGCAGGAAGATCGGAATGGATAGGTTCTTGAAAGATTCTGAAAGGTTCTTGATCAAGTCTTAGCCTCTATGTTACTTCAGTTAAAAACATTAGGATCATAAAGCTTTGAGTATTTTGTCTATTCAGATCTTAGTGAGAAATGTAAAAAAAAAATGTGTGAGAAAGATACAAAGCTATTTTTTTCTATATCTTTTCAACTATATTACCTTTCATCCTCTGTCATCTGGCTTTCACTTTTCTTCTTGGTTAGATTTAAAACCACCCCCATTATCTCAGGGCCTGAGCAGTAAAGAGAGATTCCTAAGGATTCCATATTGTCTTTAAGATTCAACAAAATATTGATGGTTAGAAGAACACAAAAAGACTAGAGTACTTGTGCATGAATTTGCAAGCTGTGACACCTCCTATGTGCTTGGCAAGACACCTGCCTTCATGGCTCAGGGTCCACACTCACCACCTCCTCGTGATAACTGCTTTCAGTGGTCCTGCAGAATGACAAATGGTTTTATTTGTGCTCCCATTGCCAAATCTGATTCATACATCTTTTCTGGGACAGGAGATTGTAGAGCTACTTCACTCAGAGAACTTCTCATCCTGCACTGAAACAATCGACTGATTTACCTTCCTGTCACTTTAAGTTCCTTGAAGGCAAGGCCTTTTTTTTTTTTCAAATATACAATTTTTAGATGCAGCATAGCTTCCAGATGGGCCTTAAGCAGTTGAAGAATATTTATACAAAGCCTTTTGGGGAGAACACTCACTAAATTGCTTGAAATAAGAAGTGTTGCATAGAAATTAAAGATTAGGACGGATGATGTGAGAGGTAAAGCCTTTATCCCAAAGTAGTAAGAATGTCTCGGGGGTGGTGTGGAAGCTTCCCAGGAAGGTAAATAGACAGAAAGCTGTACATGCTATAATTAGGGTCTCAAATGTCCCCAAAGGCTCAGTGATAAAAGCTTGGTCCCCAAGCCTGATACTTTAAGATGTGGTGCAAGATTTAAGGCTTAGATAGAAGAAATTAGAAAATGCCACTTTGCGGAAATTTTTGAACCTCCAATCCTCTTTCTTCCTGGAAATGATGAGATGGCCAGCTTTGCTGTTTTCTCTGCTGTCTGCCATGATGGCATGTGTGTTCTTCCTTCCCTTCCCCCCGCCCCCCAGTGTGTGTGTGTGTGCATTTGTACCTGTATCTCTGTGTATTCTGTGTATGTGTTTGTGGGGATGTGTGTCCATGTTCTGTGAATGTGTGTATGTGTCTCTGTGTGTGTCTGTATGTGGGTGTGTGACTCTTGTGTATGCTTGTGTATAGAGGCCAGACATCCATGCCACACATCTTCTTCAGTGACTATCCACTTTATACCTTGAGACAAGGGTCTGTCACTAAACCCATTCCTCAATAATTTAGCATAACTGGCTGGCCAGAAGTTCCAGTGGTTTTCTTATCTCTTCCTCTCTAGTGTTCAAATGACAGGAATATAGAAGCATGTCCAGATCTTTGTCTGTCTGTCTGTCTGTCTGTCTGTCTGTCTGTCTGTCTATTTGTTTTAAACACGGGTGATGGGATCAAACTTGAGTCTTCTTGGTAGCACATGAAACCTTTTACTGACTGGACCATCTCCTCAGCCACAGACCGAAAACAGTGTAATGAAATGATAATGGATTGAACTGCATGGACCTTGAGCCAACATGAACCTTTCTTCCCTGGAAGGTCATTGGCTCATGTGTTTTGTCACCATCATAAAAAGTTGACTCATACACGTCTGCCAGGAGAAAGACTCCAGAGTGTTTGCATAAGATAAAAAGAGACTTGTCTAGAATTGGTCTTAGGGAATAAAAATTCAGTGGAGATGAGACAAGATATACCAAAGAAATAGGAAAATACGATTGTGGTATTGTTTTTGTTTCTAATACCAGTCATCAATTCTTTTCCTATGCAACAGAAGGCTTCAGAAACTAGCCTGATTATGTGGAACACCTGACCTTATATAACTGTGGGAACTTAGAAGAAATGTACATACAAACCTGTTTTGAATGCTATATTGTTTAGTGAACAGAGTTTTTGAAGAAAAATTTCCTATAAGTCACCTGGATTTGCCTCTCACTGGCTATATTGCTGGGACATATTTGTATATATTCAGTAATATTATTTTGATTGATGATCTTATACAACAATTCCCCAAATATTTTCATAATTTAATTTCTTTATATTTAGTAATGAATGTAATGATTTTTTTAAAAAGTATTTATTAAATTTCAAAAAGAAAACAAGCTGCAGAAGAGAAAGAAAAAAGATCCAAATGATTGATATATTTATATATAAAAAAAACCTGATTTTGTTTCTCATCCAATGAAGCATATTTAGGAACTTTTCCACTTTAACAGAATTCCCAGTTGGACTTTATAACTGTTGTAAGCCTGGATCAACCTGAGTCATTTTCTTTACTGAAGAGCTGCAGAGTTCATACTGACTTCCCCTGCAGAATGAGATCGCGTTGTAAAGTGGGAAGGAACTTGTGTGCTTTTTCTTGCCTCACCTGGAGGACAACAGGCAGACATTACATATTGTCAATGCCAAAAACCAGAGTGTGATTCCTAGAATAATTTTAAATATAAAACAAATGATGCATTTTTAAAAGGACAAAGCCAGGTAATGACATAGAAACCCAATCCGTTCCCTGCTAGGTGGGAGGTATTTCAAAATTTCTGAAACGCCAGCAAGTTTCAACAAGAATGAAAGTACCACGACTAAAATTTCCATGTCTACAAGCTTTCTAGGATTTGGAAAGAAATCGTCTTCTTTGAGATTCTTAATCCAAAATGTAAATTCATTTAAAGACAAAATAAGAAAAGTGTTCTTAGGTAATTAATAAGCCTGTATAGCAAAGCCACACGTGAAGCCCAGAATATTTTAAAGTAACGGAGAACCTGTCTTGCAATGGTCAACGTTCTTGCTCTTCCTTCAAGATGCTTGTATGAGATGCTGAAAGGCAGCAAGTGAAAAGCAACCGGGAGGACAGTAGTGAGTACCATAAACCTTGCTCTCTTTGTGGCAGGCCTTGGGCGAGGCCAAGCTTCTCCACTTATGAAGAAAACAATACAATTAACTTTTAAGTGCTAAAGAAAAATTCATTTTATTGTGATCTTAATACAACCAATTTGACAAGCTACTATTTTATTTAAAAAAAAATACACAAATAAATGAAAGGAAAAAAAAAACTATATATGTGCCGGGTAGAGTTAAGCATGAACTAATGGGAAATTTTCAACCTGTTCATCAATTCTGTCATGTAAACAATTCGGTTGAAGTTTTGCATAAATATGCTGGTAAATACTGAGAGCACAAACTCTTTTCCACATTATTAAATATCTTCTGTAATATCATGTTACATCTCTAATATATTCCATTTTCTAAATGTATCAGTATATATTTAACATACCTTTAGTATTCATCTTATCTTACTTAATTTCAGCCATATCCAAGTTAAAACCTAATTTCCTAACTTCTACGAGAATTCTATAAAAATGAAAAAGGTAATATTTTTGTTAGACCTATGAAGTGTAGCTACTTGCAATACAGCCACAAATTCTTTCATGCTCTTTGAATGTAATACAATGAAGAGTTTAAATTAAACACGTAAGGTTTGGGGTCCTTATGTACATGTGCAAGAAACTAAGGAGGATGGAACAGCCTCAACTGATCAATTCACTTGCCAGGTAAATATTAAGAATAGGGCAGGGGGTTCTGGAAAGATGGCTTAGGAGTTTAAAATGCTTACAGTTTTGTACCTTCAAGGTATAAACCAAGGAAAACCAGGTAAGTGATACTTCAAAGTGGAAAGAGCAGTGGGCAGTTGCAATTTACAAGATTTTGCTTTTGGTTCTCGTAGATTAGAAAAACAAAAAACAAAAAACAAAAAAAACTAGGTTCAAATTCATCCTGTAGCAGGTAAGCAGCCGCCGCTTGCTCTGTGGACATTCTCTGGTTATCAATTTCCTGAAAAGCATACCTTAATTTTCCCCAAAGCCCTAATGAGATGGAGTAAGCTCAAGTGTTCATAAAGACATGTTAAGGTTTAGAGAAACACCCCAGGCTCATTCTGGGGGTTATTTATCAGTCTGGAGCTTTAAAAGCCGTTTTCAAGGAAAGTACCCCATCTCTCAATAGAACTGGCTATCTGGGACCTATTAGGGAATGGAAGTTCTAAAGAATGCTTCTTCCCAATGTGTCGTATTATGTCTTTTTAAAAATTAAATGGATGTTCTGATTATTGCCAGCCCTGTTTACAATTCCAAGGGAATAAGGAATGTCCCAGAAAACTCCTTAACCACAGTCTGTATGTAAGATACAGCAGACAGAAGTGGTTTTGATTTATAGCTTGGATACATATGAGGCCAGAAGTTCCAAGAACGTTTTATTCAAAAGAAATACTTGCTATGAATGTCTTAGGAGCTTAGGGCAACTTTAGAAACGAGACTGAGTACTGGCTAGGACCTCCAGTGCTAAATTGCCTGCTTGGAGTTTGGCCAAGTTATCTTCTTTGATAGGGAGTTATCTTCTTGGTTTGGGACCCTCAATTGGGTGATAGCAACTACTGTACTGAGCTCTCTCTGTATAACGTCAGCTGTGTCATGCACATAGGCTACAATACATACCATTGCATTTATTCAGTTCCTCCCATATGGCGTGCTGGTAAGGCAAGGGCACTGTCCGTAGGATGCTTTCCTGTAGCACCGTGTCTCCTAGATGGGTCAGAGGACAGGGAAGCTACTCTCCCCTACAGGTGGATTATACCAGATGGTTCAAGCCTCTCTATGGAGGCTATAGAAGTGAGGCTGAGCTTGTTGAATATTGTTTTCCTTACATGAAGGCAGCTGGAGGTGGATGGTCACGTACATGGCATTCACAAGAGCCACTATTTCCAGGGGTCCCAAGATGCAGGCAAAAAGTCTCATTCAAAGAATATAAGAGCAAAGGAGAGAGAGCCAATGTTCTGTAGTAAATGTCTTTGTCCTTCATAAATATTTAAAACTCCAAAAGACATAGGGAGAAAGAAGAAGGAGGAAACTAGAACCTATGTGCAGACACATTGCTTAGAAAGGAAAGAAACATGGGGATTGAAATCCTTTACATTTAAAACTGAAGTCCTTCAAAAAGCATTATGCAACAAATGAAAAGATAAGCCTGAGCCCAAGAGAAAACCATGTGCAGAGGGAAGGATTCCTATCTATGATGCATGAAACATTCTCAAACTTCACAATAGGAGAGAAATAGCTGATCTAAAATGAGCAAAGGCGCCGATGAACTACTTCAAAGGAAGTACACCAATTGTATGTTACCCTATGAAACTATTCAGTGTACTTGGTCATCGGAGAAAAGAAATTAAACGTCACTAGGAATTGGCCTGACCTACTCTGTCCAGTGTCTACAGGACGAGGAAGCAATGTGTCCTTGTGAGGTTTTTACTGTGGGGCTGTAAAGGAACAGGAACTCTTGCAAATTCCTAATGAGGATAACCATTTTGGAAAACAGCTTGTTCATCTCTTAAAAAGACAGAGTTAGCTATTCAACTCCTAGGTATTTATATCTATCTATCTAAGAACCTATCTATGTTTACCTGTCTATGTATACATATATACCTATCTATGTATACCTATCTATATGTATATACTTACAGAAATTTTTCTAAATAAATGTTTATAGAAAACCTATTTGTCTTGGAAGCAACTCATATTCCTATCAATATGGGATCGTGTTCATATATTCACTTATGTTCATAAAATGAGTTTGTACTGAGCAGTAAATAATAGGGAACTGTTAATACATGCAACAGCAGAGGAAAAATCACTCTGTTGAGTTGAGTTAAATGACACAGGGAAGATAGATATTAAGGATTTTTTTTAATTCTGGAAAATTTAAATTAAAAAACCTCACAGATTTGGGAAAGGGGTGGACAAGGCTGATGGGAGGGATTCAAAAGAAGTGAAATCTAGGGATGATGGTCTTACTTGATAGTTATGGGTTAATGGATGTACATGGATGCTAAAGTATATCAAGATGTGTCCTTTAAACTCTAACAAAGCAGTTCTATTCTAAAACGAATATGGAGAACAGGATTTGAATTGGTTGCAAAATAAAATCCTTATAATAAAGATGTCAGAGGAGGAGAGAAATTGAAGAGCATAGGGAAAGGAAGAAGAAAGAAGGTGAAGAAAAGGAAAAACTGTAGTGGAGATTTTAGTAGACTATTTTAGAAGTCAAGAAAGAACATGTTGCTAACAAAGGTAGATAAAGAGATGATACCTAGATGATAGGCAGTAAGTAGATGATGGATAACCCATATAATAAATGACAAGTAGTAGATAATTGCAAGATATAAAAATATATGGTTGTTAAGTGGATAATACAGGATTGATCAATGGATAATATATGATAAATAGACAGGTGAATATGTATATTATTGATAGATAACCAGATATATAGATAGATGACAGATAGATAGATGATAGATGATGGATAGATAATGTTGATGATGATGATGATGATGATGATGATGATGATAGATAGATAGATAGATAGATAGATAGATAGATAGATGATAGGTAGACAGATGATACATACATATGTACATACATAAATACATAAATATATGCATGTATACATACATACCACAGAAAATGTATAGCTAATACAAAGGCTCTACTTTCTTGATGACTTTCAATTGTCATAACAAACTTGACAATCAAAGAGAATCCTCTATTTCAAAGTGGGGTCAGTCAAGATTGCGCCTGAGGCTGCAAGGTTCCAGGAAACTTGAGCCCCTTGCCTATTATTTCTTCAGCCTGTGGTACCCTTACAAAGTGCTGGGAAGAGATTCCTCCCGATCCTTTATGCCCAGAGCTTTGTCATTCCCCAAAGGCACATAATAACAGCTCCATATTTCTCACTTAACCCCATACAGACTTAACCATGGCTCCTCAGGATTCTAACACGAATTTGTTGAAAGTTCAGAATGTTCTGGGCATTGTGATACAGCAACTCTGCAGGGAGATTTTTAGTTCATTCAGTGGCACTTCTGTGGCTCTAACAAGATATACTATGGCTCCAAGCTACTCATCAGATGATTTCTAGGGACAAAGCACATTGCAGATCTATTAGGAAGCCATGGGGTCAATGCCACACACTTCTGCAGTCGGGCCTGGGGTCCTGCAGTTGCCCATTTTGGCCAGCCTCTAAGGAGAAGAATAAGGCTTTTAGTTTGGGGAAGAAATCGTTATAAAATTTCATAAGGGCAAATGGCCTTCATCTTATGTTATTAAACCTCCAGATCTCTTGTCACTGAATCACACACTTGTCTTTGAAAGGCAAGAGTAAAACAAGTGGCTAGTATGTCCTTTTAAAAGTCAAAGTCTAGCAAAAGTGAGACTAGAAGCTTGTGGAGCAGAGAAAGTATGTTACCTTTCTACTGCTATGACAAACACCCAGAAGCTGGAGAGTTTGGCTCACAGTTTGGGAGGTTTCTGTCCATTATCTGTGGCTTTGATGCTTGTGGGTCTGTAGTATGTAAACATCATGACCTGCCTAAGAGGTAGGGCCAAATGCTCTCTTCACAAAAGCTAAAAGGCAAAAAAGAACAGCAAGTTCAGGATTCCCCAACTCTTTTCAGAGGCACATCACAAATGATGTAACTGCCTCCCACTGACCAGGCACACCCTGCTTCCTAGCTGTTCAGTGACTTCCCAGTAGGTCCACAGATGGCTTACTAAGCCTTTGATAAGAGGGTCTTTGGAGAATGTTTATGGTTCAAACCAGTACAGGCTCCAAAAACCATACACCATCCAAAACTAATATTTTCTTTGGAAAAGACAGGAAAACAAGAATGTGAGTTAATTGTGTTTATAGGAAGTTTGAAAACACACACACACACACATACACACACACACACATATACATATATATACATACATACAAATATGTATATGTAAAATATGCACACATATGTGTATATATTTTTAAATAATATGTTCATATTTATACTGTAATTATATAATTATTTATATTGTATATATTATATTAATGTATAATATCTAATTATTCTATAACTTATATATAATATGAATAATATAATAGTTATATATGCTATAATTTATAGTATAAAATCTCAATACATTTATATTATGTATATTCAATATATATTTCAAAGTTTGTTTAATTAGTAGCTATTATGCTAATGGTGTTTTTTGCCTGCATGCATGTAGATGAATCACTTCTGTGCCTGGTACTTGAGAAGGCAAAATGAGAGTCAGATTCCCTCAAACTGGAGATACAGATGCTTATAAGTTGACGTGTGGGTGCTAAGAATCTAATTCACATTCATTGCAAAAGCAGATAGTCCTTTTAACCTAGATCCCTCATCCTAGTTCCCAGAGTGTATTTGATTATAAGAAGTCCCAGCTGACATATGAGAAGTTTTGTTGCTGTTGTTGTTGTTGTTGTTGTTGTTTTCTGTTTTCACTTTCTTTGCCTAGGTATTTACATAAAACAGTAGTTTACCACAGAATCCTGAATGATTCTGAAGTATAACATTGAACAATTAAAATTATATCCAACTGTTGACAGTCAAGGAGTCACCTATAATACCAAGAAAGTGAAAACACCATATATTTTATCCCACCTCATCTAAGATTCCTTAATCATCAAGTTGAATGTCTGGTTGAAGTTATTTCTTTCTATTAAAGAAACAAATCAGATTTGGAGTCATTTTAACAGTTAAGTACAGATGTGGGAGACATGCCAGATATTTTTGAACCTTCCATTTATTTTTCCTTTTTAAAGTTATAGCAAGTGGTAATAACACTCCCCTACATAGCCCCTCCCCCCTCTCACTATCTGCTTTTGCATCTATCCCCTTTGTCCCCTAGTTGGTTGTACTTCTATTTCATGTCACTAATATAGTCATGATTTTAAGTATCTATGTAAAATCTAGGAATCACAAATGGAAGAAAACATGCAATGTTTGTCCTTCTGAGATTAAATGTTTTAAGGTATTTAAGACTATAAGATCATCTCCAGTGGCTTCAACTGTCCTCCAAACAAGGAGGATGACTTCATCCTTCTGTATGACAACTAAGAAATGTGTGTATATACATGCAATGGTTAGGTGTTTCTCCCTGTAAATGGTAAATGTCTGCCTGTCTCATCCATTAATACTCTTGTTCACTCTTTGCCTTGGACTTAACACCTTATGGTAGTTTTCTCAGGGTTTCCAGTAAGTTCTGAGATGAGTTTATTAAGAAGCTACAAATCCATCCCACAGGTCATTGATTTTGTTATAGTCAAAATATCTACAAGTACCTTATCTATGACGTTACGTAAATTCACTCAGATATTTTTACATTCATTATCTTCTGCCATTTGTGTGACTCCTAAGGCTTCAAGTATGAACTTGCTCAGGAATAATTAAGATACTGAGGCAAGTTCTTTGATTTAGGATCTCATTTAGTTTTCGCAGTAACCCCGTGGTGTAGGTACTGCTACTGTCTGGTTTCCACAGGTAAAGCTGATGCTTGGAGAAGGTCAGTGAATGCCCAGGTTTAAGGAACCATTTGGTACTGGACTTTGAGTTGATGGCTTTCATAGCCTCAACATCCTGCAGTTCAGAAACAATCTCTCTGGGCTGGCCTTCTTAAATCCAAGGAAATTTGTATGTCAACCCCGTGCATCATCATCATTATGGTGAATGTGAAAAAAATTCTTGCTAAATATGGTTAAATATTGCTCAAGGGGCTCATCGGTAGTTTCAGGCACTTGTAGAGTAATTGTGAAGTTTGGAGTTCAGATGCCAGAACCTATGTGAGGATCCCGAGTCCCTGCAAACATCTGTAGCTCTAGCTCCAAGGGCTACAATTTCCTCTTCTAGCCTCTGAGCAGATACTGGAGAAAATACCTCCAAAACATACATCTACACACACACACACACACACACACACACACACACACACACACACACACACACACACACACATACACACACAGACAGACAGACAGACAGACAGACAGACAGCAGACAGACACAGAGACAGAGAGACAGAGAGAAACAAAATTATTTCTAAAAAAATTAAAGAATTGTTCTTATGACTAAAAAAATTATTTCTAATTGTGAAATTAGAAATCTAACTTTTGAAAACTACAGCTGTCTTCCCCACCTTCAGGTGCCTGTCAGCGTCACAATGAACTAATATTAGGAGCAGCCACCATAGTAAGGGACATGCTACCAGTGTGGTTTCATTAAGAGCTTTGAATTTCTGATAAATAAGCATTGTTGAAGTTTCACTGGCTACATTATTTGGCCCATGCTTAGCCCCCACCCCACCCCCAATTTCAATAAACTTGAAATTAAAACAAATTCATTCAAATGTAACTATTGATGAAATGGACAGAAATGTACCAAAAAAAAAAAAAAAAAATTCGTGAAAGATGCTCCTGGATGGAGTTGGCCTTGTCTGTGAAGATTCTGCTGCCACACCTATGAGCTGCTCCCTGTCTTCCGATTCCCCCGGCCCCCTGTTACACAATGACATCCTTCCTTCCTTAGCAGGCTTCAAATCAGCAAGTCTATGTGTGTGGTTCAATAGCTCCTCAGACTGTTTACAGAAATTAAGAATACTTTTTTTTCTCCCTGTGCATTGTAAATGCAGACCTGAAGTGGATATAGTACCATTGCATTTAATTGGAAGATTTAGTCAGGCAGGCAAAATCCCCTAACCAGAAAGAGCGACATGTGGGCTGGTATTCTAGCCACCAGTAATTGCTTAATGGTACAGAGAATCCCACTGAAAAGCATGGGAGATACTCTTCTATTAGTGTAAACCAAATTCAAAGCTTTGGTGTGCTTGCTGGAGTATTACATGCACTTAAGAGATTAGATTAATAATAGTTCAAATGGATTCTGTTATGGCAAGTACGGTTTTAATGTCTCACGGCTTTCACCATATTATTTCAGCGAGTCCCGGGTCTTAAACGAACCTCATTATTACAACTTAAATGACTTTGAATGACTTCAAACCCATAACAAACTATGTTTGTCTCCTCTTCCATTTCCTCCATTTTCGTCCTTGATTCTATATAACCTTATCCCAGATGCAGAACTCTTAAGTCTGTGTTTCTCACTCTAAAGGTATGGAGGATGCTCTTCTTAGAGCTTTTCATCTCTGTTCAGGTACGCGCTTCACCTCCATCATTCACATCTGTGGATCTTTTTTAAAGTTTGGTTGACAGAGACTACATACCAACTGTTAGGCATGGAAGATACCAGATCCCCAAATTTCTGTAGTCTCATCAAACAGAATGAATGTATTCTCCATTAGTGATGGTAAAATACATTAGTGACTTAATAGTTACTGACTTCAATTGTAATCTATCGGCTTATCTAAGTCAGCAAAGACTTCAGGTTCTACTACTGCATTTAGCACCACCCCAACTGTGTATTCCCATCTTCTATAATCCTGTAATAACTGCTCAGAAATAGTATCCCATTCATCCTCTTTGGCCCTTTGCTTCATACACCTTATTCTGAGAGCATCCTCTTCATCAGTGAGTCTCACCTGCTGTTGGTCCCATTTCCCCTTGCCATGGGCACTCCTGTTGTACTCATTTGACTCCAAGCTATACTGCAGTCTACACATGTCTCTATAGTCCTTTCTGGTGGCTTGTCACACCCATTTCCCTTTTATTTGTTTGTGGCTGCAAATTCAATCATCCTAAGACAAGCAAGCAGAAAAAAAAATGTATTTTAAGCATTCAGGTTTTGTGGCACTTTCTAAATTTAGTTGTATATATTTTTGCAACTTTGTTCTCTCTCTGTGTGTCTCTCTATGTCTCTCTGTGTCGGGCTCTGTGTCTGTGTGTTCACTGAGTGTGTTGGCACCTGTGGCTGTGCATGTAAGTGATGCACAAGTGGATCCAGATGTGTATACACGCCAAGATGCATGTGTGTGTGTGTGGGGGGGGGGGGGGGTCAGAAAACAACTTGGGCTGGAGAGGTGGCTCAGTGGTTAAGAACATTGACTGCTCTTCCGGAGGTCCTGAGTTCAAATCCCTGCAACCACATGGTGGCTCACAACCATCTGTAGTGAGATTGGATGCCTTCTTATGGTGTGTCTGAAAACTGCTAAAATGCACTGACTTATAATATCTAAATAAATCTTAAAACAACAACAACAACTTCCCAAGATCAGTTCACTTCATCTGCTGTGTGAGCTTCAGAAGGAGAACTCACGTTGTCAGTCTTGCTGGCAAGCTTCCTTATCCAGTAAGTCACGGCGTGGGCCCTCAGATCTGTTTTACAATGCAGGTCTTCTCTACTTGCAATGTGTGGCTAGAAGAGCCAGTGCCCACCATAGGGTATGGCTGCTAGAAAATTAAAGGATACTATAAGAATCAAAACCAGATGTAAGTACACTGTTACTTTCTATCTGCCTACAGCCACCTCCATAATACATTTTCCATTCTCAGAAAAGGCATAGTCTCATTACTAAGATAAGATACGGGTTTACAACTATGTCTCATGAATATGAAAAAAAATAAAGCTCAACACATTTGTCCAGCAACTATAAACTTACTGAAATAAGTAATATTCCACCAGTGAGTCAGCACAGGGAGCTGCAGAAGACAACTTATTGACGTGAGCAAATACTCATGAAAGAATGCTTTAAAATGGATCTTTCTGCAGCTTGCAGGTAACACCCAGCCATGCCTGAGTGCTTCAACACTTCACCTACCACTCCTCTCTGAATAGTCAGACCAAAGGTAGATCCAAAATGGTTCAAAGTTGGGCTCTTTGGACTTGTTTTCCACTTCTTGAATAAGCAGAGAGATGATATTTCAGAAAATATTTAAAAAGCTAAATAGTAAATCAAGCCCAAACATGTCTAGGCATCTCATTTATATCTTGTTACTGTAATCTTTCAAGTGCCCTTAAAGGACCGTGAATCACTTGTTATTAACATTTGCCCACTTCACAAGAATGCCTGCCCTTTATTAAAATGTGCATTTCTCAGGGGAAGAGGTGAGTTTGTGTTTTAACACAACACTGAGCGTGATAAGCCTTCAGAGAACATCACTGGTAAAGGCAAATTATTGCAGGCTGTCATGGTAGAAAAAGATCATGTCTTTTAAATTTCTACAATGACTCTGTAACCTCATTGGCAGCCAGGGATAACCTGTATTTCTTAATAAAAATTCATTTTCTGTTTTCAGTGTGAGCCATGGAAAGAATATGCCTTGCATCTCCGTGCCCAAAGTACTCTTAGTAATGATGGCGGTAATTTATATGAAAGGATGCACAAGCTTAACTGGAAATCCCAGAATGTCCAAAGGAAAAGATGGAAGGCTCTTCATCAGCAACGACAGATGTCAAAAGTAACCTGCAAGCATTACGTCTTAGGAGTCTGGTCAAGAGCTCCATACACTCGTGAAGGCATTAGTTCATTAGTTCCAAAAGGATAGGTATGTATCCATGGGACTCTATGGGAAGGAAACATAAGAGTAAATCTGTAGGCACACTCAAGGGAAAATATCATGCATGCAATAGGAGAAGAAAACATGTTATACCTGCCAGGCTGTACTTGATCTTTTTCTCCCATGTTACATGTCAAAAAATCAATTCTGTGTAATTCATCTGAATATGTTTTTCCAGGTGCTATAGTTCAAAGCTGGGGGATTGTGCATGCTAAGAAACCATTCAGACACTGAGCTACACCCCTGCCCTTCTTATTCACTGAGACAGAGTCTCATTGTATAGCGCAGGCTGGCCTCACATTTATCATCCTCCTGCCTCATCCTCTCAAACATGCGGTTGTAGGTATGTTCCATCTAGCTCACCTAAATTTATCGTAACTATTATTCTCTTATTTGCAGATACTTTATTGCCAATAATTAACTTTCTGTGAAAAAAAAGTATATGAAACATGGTGTGTGTGTGTGTGTGTGTGTGTGTGTGTGTGTGTGTTGTTCGCAGCTATCAAACTATTGACTGAGTCATTTTAAGCTGGGGATACATCAGTCACTCGCTCTCCAGAACCCTTGAGTATGTGACAAGCCACTTCTCCCTGCTTGGGCTCTGAAGAAAAATCTACCTTGGCATTTATTTGGTCAGAAAGATGAAAAATGGGAACTTGCTGTTTTTCATTTGCACGTCTTAAAATTGTGAGCAAAGCTCAGAAACTAAATGTATTTATTGGTCATTTTTATTTATGTCTTTGAAAACTGCTAGTGTCCTGATTTTTTTATTGATTTGTCAGAATTTTTATTAACTGAAAAAATGGACATTTTTCAAATGTTGAGCTATTTTCCCCTTAGGTTAGCTTATGTGTAGATTTCTAAAACCTGTTAGTACTTGTGGTTATCAAGAATATGTTCAACCAAATACATATAAACATGTCCTTATACTATTGTAAATATTATATTTCAGTGAACACTTGAGCATTCCAAGATGATAAAGGGTGCGCTTATTTTTTCTTCCAAATACTTTATTGATACATCTGAATTAATTTCATGGTTTCCCATAGAATTAGTAACTCTCCGTTTCCTGTATTACACAAGTTCCCTATGACCTTTCCTAGGATTACAGTTAGACAGCTTTTTTTTTTTTTTTTTTTTTTGGAGTATGTGTTAGATAAGGAATTTTCAAGTAGTCTGGGTGGTTACCCCCGGGATCTGTCATCTTTTGTTTGTTGTTTGGCTTCCTGGGAACAGCCTTCCTCCAGTTGAAGAGAACTCTGAGGTGATCTTGCTTGAATGGCATCATCGTAGCTGCTTACTTTCCTCCCTCTCTTTACTCCCCATTAACCCAAGAATGTCAGCTCCCTCCATGCTTCAGAGAGCAGAGATTTCCCAGGGTAACTCTTCTACTTTCTCCCCCACCGGCAGGGCACAGTGTAAGCTCTGGAGAGGCCCGAGCAGCAGGGGAAATTCTCCTGCCTTTGCTGCATGTCCTAGGTTATTAGACCCTCCTGGCTGCAGCCCTTTCTGTGGTCTGAGGCATGCTGACGTCATTTGGTCATCGCTTGTTTGTTTGCAGTAGTCTCATGTAGAGATGTGGGTGGGAGTGGGAAGCATTGGCGATCTGGCTTTACACCTCTATCTTTCTTAAGGAACAGGAAGCATAGAAGTCTCACAGTCCTTTTTAAATCATCCTCCGACATGGGAAAGGGCTTAAATAAACAGTGCAGAGAAAGCCCTTCTGTCACAAAAATTACAACTCCTGAGAAAAACCCATGGAAAGCTCACCATAGCATTAGTTGATTCTGAGTAACCTAGAGAAATTTTTTCTTAGGTCCTTGGAAATAAACACTCTTATCAAGACACATCTGAAAAGACACATCTGAAAATGTCTAATGCTAATTCTTTGTTCTTTATGCTCTGTCTCCTGCTTCCATCATACAGTATCTGTCAGAAACAGCATAAACATCTGCAAACTAGGGTCTGCTGTGGGTCCTAACACTTTTTTACCACTAAAACAATAGTCGAGCCTGTTAATAAGTATATGCATAGTTGAGAGCCTGGCTTTATTATGAGCATTCAGTCCCAAATTAGATTTTAAGTGTATGTGAACAGGCATTAGATAAATAAGAAAATTATATAAATATAAAAATAAAGACTACTACTTGGGGTGGGAGAGGTGGCTCAGTGGTTAAGAGTACTGTCTATTTTTACGGAGGCCCAGGGTTCAATTCCCAGCACCCACATGGCAGCTTCCAACCATCTGTAGCTCTATTTGCCAGGGCTCTGATACCCTCTTCTGGCCTGCACAGGGACCAGACGCTAAAAGAGTAAACAGATATACATGCAAACAGAGCATTAAGTTATACTGCTTGGAAAACATGGAATGTGTAAAGTCCGATCCAAATAATTAGGTTTGGCGTTCTTGTTCTTCCTTCTTTATCAGAATCTTCAATCGATTTGTCTTCCCCTTCAGAAGAGTTACATTTTTACCAAATAGAAGCTATATGGTCCTTTTTTTTTTTTTTAATTTTTATGTTTCCTTTGAAACAGATGTATGGTCAACATTTGGGCCATGGCTCCACGTGAGTTTTGTGTATTTCACTCCTACAAGGCCCATGGACAGTGCCCTCCAGGACAAATTTTCTTCTGTGCTTCTAAAGATGAAAGACTTCCCTACCGACGGGAATGAGATTTGCCTCCAGCTTTCAAAATGTGATATCCAAGTTCATTACTTGTGCTCCATTTCCGTCGACCGGAGTCAGATCCAGGGAGCAGAATCGCTGCCGGAGACCCTGTCTGCCATTTAGTAAACGACTTCCCAAACCACAGAGGGTTAATTTGGAGCACACCTCTCTAGCCACAGCTTTGTGGTTTACTCTCTGAAGAGGCCACACCAGTCATAAGCAGGGTAATATCTTGCTGGACACTCATCTTTCTGCTGTCAAGAAAAAAAAAAAAAAGCCCACAAACAAACAACAACAAAAAGAAAAACAACGTTTCTCCTCCCCCCCCCCTCCCGCACCTCCCCCGCCCCCAAGCCTTCCATACAAGGTCCTAAGTGCAGCCCTGAGCCTATGGGTTCCTCAGAAGCAACCAGATTGTGCAATGTACTATCACCGAATGTCATATTAGAGTCCTGCTACAGTCTCATCCAATAATCTGGCATGAAGAAAAGTTAACTGAATTAGTGGCCGATTGGGACACTTTGTGACCTACTCTTTAGGAACCAAGTCCCCTGAACTTTTCCATTCCACACTGCCTTCATCCTTTAATAGGGACCGAATCCCCATTAACAATTGAGCAGCGACAATAAGTGCCATCAGGAAGAGGAAATTCAATTTTCGTGGGGGATGACAGCCTTACCTTTTCGCGCTTAATTGGCCGTATTGTCTCCAAAAGTTAATTGGTTACTTAGTCCAGGTAGTTAGTAAAATGTTTAGCTGCGTCAAAAAGCTCAGGCTCCCACTGTTAATGGGGCATGAAATGGAATGTTTGATACTGCAAATAAAATCAGTGATATTCAAGGATGTTATGGTAGGTAATGCGTTGAAACTGCCATTTAATGGGTCCTGGAAGATTAGGGTAGTGTCAGCCGGAACCGCCCGGTCTCTTTTCTGACATTGTTAGTTGCCTCTTCATTTACTTAACGGCTGTCTGCACTGATTACATAGGCATAAAACTCCCTACAAAAAAACAACAGAGACACGCTCTATTAGCAGTCCAATTAGAACTATTTGCATATTACAGTTCATTTCTGCTTAAGTGAATCCCTAATACAACTTCAGGAAAAAAAATTCTATTGTGTCATTTGAAAGAAAGAGGAAAGAAAAGCCTTAAAGGTGATTCCTGCTTCCTCTCTCATTCTTCCCTACTCTCTGTCTCCCTCCTCTTTTCCCCTGGTCCCTGGCGCTCTCTCTCTCTCTCTCTCTCTCTCCCTCTCTCTCTCTCTCTCTCTCTCTCTCTCTCTCTCTCTCTCTCTCTCTCTCTCTCTCTCTCCCTCTCTCTCTGTCTCATTCTCCACCGTCCATCTCACAGAATATTAGCTATTAAATTAAAACTTTAGACTCGAGATAGGTTTTATTTTTTCTGAGATATGTAAAGATGAGGAGGACATTCTAGACTCAGTCCCTCTCTGACAGGTCAGTGTTGACAGATGTTCTGACACCTATATCCAGAGTAATGGGTTCTTTCTTTTCTTTTTCTTTTCTTTTCTTTTTTTTTTTTTGTGGCGTATTACTAGTTCTATTTAGATTAGCCTTGTTATAGCATTTTTCAGCAAAGAAGTTACTGTGTGTACCAACATCCCCAGTGGAACAGGAAGCCTGGTCCTGGTGTCTGCCTCTGTGGGTCTAAAGGTGCCGACTGCATGCATGTGGGATAGCATACTACATATATGAACACATGTGAAGGCAGCCCCTTTTCAGATACCTGTCTGTGGAGCTTGGTATGTGAAGTAAACCTTGGTTTTTTATCCTGTATTTTCTCATGATTTCTCTGAATGCATAGAAGTCCCCAGGTATAGCCTCACTGTGACTATTTACAAAGACATTAGGGAATTTCCATGTACATTATTTTTTAATAGTCACCATGTTGATCACGCAGGGACTGGAGTTTCTCTTGGTGAAGTAGGAAAGGAACAGGCTGCTTGCCCAAGAGTCCAAGTGAAGAAGCTGTCATTTTCTCCTATTCGGTGCTCTGGGGATACATGGGTACTTGAAAACACACTTTACACGTTTATGTGTGTGTGTATGTGCATGTGTGTGAGTGTGTGTGTATGGGGTGTATGTGTGTGGGGGGTATGACTTATGGGTATGTGTGGTGTGGTGTGGTGTGTTTGTGTGGTGTTTGTGTGTGTGTTATGGCTTATGTGTATGTGTGGTGTGGGTTATGGGTGTGGTGTGTTTGTATGTGTGATGGTTTATATGTGTGTCTCTAGTATATACAGTATGTATAGTGTATATATGTGTGTGTGTGTGTATATATATATATTGTGTGTGTGTGTGTGTGTGTGTTGTGGTATATGGGTGCTGGTGCCAGAGGGCACATGTAAATATCAGAGGACAGTTTCTTGGAGTTCATCTTCTTGTTCCAACTTTACTTTGCATCCTTGGCTTGGGAGGAAAGTGTTTTTACCTGCAAGGCCTTCTCACCAGCCCCAGATAGAATGCTTTAAGATGCCAGGTGCAATTGCTCACAGATATTTTCAAGGAGCTGTAAAGGTTATGGTGTTAGTCCTGAGTTTTTCTGAGTCCTGTAAGTTTATGGGAGACTGAGAGGCTGTTGAAAGAATTCTTAAGTGTTCAGGGAGGCCTTCTCCTTTGGAGGGGAGTTGACTGACTGTCCTGTGCATCTGTGAGTTTCTTTAGGTATGAGAATGAGGACTGTGATCGTGCCTGGATATTATGGAGAAATTCAATGTCCAGGTGGCCTATATAGTGATGGGCTAAAGAAGCCAGCCTAGAATATTCTCAGAACCTCACATCCACTATTATAGCTCAGCAGTGAAGGCTTCCCATGTAATATTGAACGTTTTTATTTACTCTAAAGCGCTAAACATTTCAAATAAACAAATGCAGAGGACACCGTGCTATAATATAAATGGTCCTGACATATCAGGACTGGGTAGCAGAAAATTCATGAAGCTGAGGAAAAGCTGCTTCCATTTCATGGATTGCTCTCATATGAACCTCAAACACAAAAACTCCTCATGGTACCCGATTGAGAACCAAGGAACGCCTCTACACCTAACACTGGATTGGTCCTCCAAGGTGGCCTGTGTGAACAGGGTTGGACTGTAAGCATTTGCTGCCTTATGATGGGTACTTGGAATTGTCATCTTTGAGGTTCCAGGGCCACTCTGATGGTCGCATACCTTCAGAAGCACTAACTGAACATCTTCAAAGCTCATACCATCCAGTCCCCCCCCCTTTTTTTTTACCTGCAGATTAGCCCACCCACCTCCAAGGAACCCAGATTTGCCAATTGCTAGAAGATTTCAAGTGGCAAACATGGAAAACAGGAATAAAGAAGAGGATTAATAAAGGTGGCAGATCAACTACTCAAGAAATGTGAATGATTCTTGACTGTCCCTCCTTTCTTTTCATGTCTAATCCATTATTTTGAGCGAAATGCACACACAGTTGTAACAAAAGCAGGGAGAGGCAAGGGAGGCACTGACAGCCTCAGAGCCTCAAAGCACTGTAAACAAACGAAACAACAACAAAAAGCCCATCAGAGGGAAAGGTAACGGTAACGCCCCCAGCCTGTCATTTTCAATACTTTTCACCACATGAGTAGATCTCAGTGTGAAACATGTTGGCTCTGCCTGCCACAAACACTGTTTGGCTGCCCCTTCGGGTCCTTTCTGCCCTGCCCCCTGCTTTTATCAGGCTCTCATTAACACCACCGCCAGATGAGCACCATCAGAGGCAGAGGCTGACACGCCAGCCCATTGCCTTGTCGAGGTGGCCCTGCCAGGCATGGGTAGACAGTGCCAGCGATGGTGAGCAAGACAGCCTGGAGACACGCACTTTGCCCCTGGAAGCAGTCTTTGCACCCTGCCAGGAAAACAGCTCTCTGGAAAAGCACTGCCTGCTAGTAAAATGGACTAAATCAGTAAACAATGATTAAGGCTCTGGGTCTGCTGTCGCCACAGCAAACACATGGCTTTGCTTCCTTACACACACACATACACACACACACACACACACACACACACACACACAGAGAGAGAGAGAAAAAGAGAGAGAGAGAGAGAGAGAGAGAGAGAGAGAGAGAGGCACAGACACACAGAGAAACAGATAGAGAGACACAGAAAGAGACAGACAGAGACAGACCGACCAACAGACAGACAGACAGACAGAAGCACAGAGAGACAGGCAGAACACTAGAGCCAGAGAGAAATGGCATGGAGTGAGCTTTGGATGTGGAATCAGGAAGGAAGACAAATTCATGTTCTCTGAAAGTGGAAGAGCCTATTTTCAGGAAAAATAAGATGGATATCTCAGGGCGCTAATTTTCCTTCACTCTATGTTTTCCTGGATGTGTTGTGAGACTTGCTTTTCCTAATAAAACTTAGAGTTGGGGATGTAAGCACTGGTTTCTCTAAGTCAACAAATATTCCTATTTGTCAGGCTTGGTATGTCTGTGATATGCTCCAAGTCCTTGGACTTGGTGGGGTGAATTAGAAGGAGCAGGGCCTGCTGTAGTCGGAGCTGTTTAGAGCAAACACCATGTCAGTTCATCAAATGTCATTCACAATCAGAACAAAGCTGTCAACAAATGTCCATGCTCATTTATCCTTCTACCTGTCTATCTACAGATATAGCAGACACCAAGTATATATGTGCCTCCATTCTTGTTCTGGCTCTCGTATTATCGCTATAGTATTATTATGTTATTAATATAACACTATAACAGGGTCCTTTAAAATAAAATGCTTTGACACTGATGGTCCTCATATGCCTGTGCTTTGAACCAAACAGAGGAGGCTAACTGGAACTCCAGAGTCCAGGAATATAATTCAGGCTGCCTGACACCTTGGAGAAATTGTCAGAAACAAGCAGAATGAGGTCTTCAGAGTGCAGGGTCACACACCACAGAAGAAGAGGAAAAGGCATGAACTCCACAAATATGGAATCTGGGGCTTACAGCTGCTGACAAATGGATCATGAATCAGAAGTGTGCCTCCATGACTAGTAGACTCATGAAAAGTTGATGCCTAGTCGAGCCCTAAGATGACCCAACTTGAGCTTGGTTCCTAGAGGAGTCATTCAAGGCTGCTTAAAGTAGTCAAGACAATAGAAATTGTTAATTAAAAGAAAGAAAACTAAAAAAATATATATATCACTTATATATGTTGAGTATGAATCTCAATTTTCTGAGGAACGGCCAGACTAATTTCCAGAGTGGTTGTACCAGCTTGCAATCCCACCAGCAATGGAGGAGTGTTCCTCTTTCACCACATCCTCGCCAGCATCTGCTGTCACCTGAAATTTTGATCTTAGCCATTCTGACTGGTGTGAGGTGGAATCTCAGGGTTGTTTTGATTTGCATTTCCCTGGTGATTAAGGATGTTGAACATTTTTTCAGGTGCTTCTCAGCCATTCGGTATTCCTCAGGTGAGAATTCTTTGTTTAGCCCTGTACCCCATGTTTTTCATGGGGTTATTTGATTTTCTAGAGTACAGCTTCTTGAGTTCTTTGTATATATTGGATGAATCTCAATTAAAAACTACAAAATATTCAGATAGATTGTTTTTATAGTGACACTAACAGTGTGTGTGAAACAATTCATGCTTTTATTGGGGAAATTGTCAGTGTGTACCTTTCTCCATGATCCCAGTAGCAGGGAAGAGCACTGCTCTGGGAGGAGCACTGCTCATGGAGGAGGACTGCTCATGGAGGAGGACTGCTCAGGGAGGAGGACTGCTCATGGAGGAGGACTGCTCATGGAGGAGGCATGCTCAGATACAACACCCAATAATTGAAATGAGACATGTGAACAGAAAGAGGGAATAAGGATATGGGAACTTGAACAGCAGCTAAAGACAGGGATAAAAAGGCAAAGGGAGAGGGGAGGTTGCCTTGGGAACATACTCTGTAGGGAGGGTCCATGTGGATGGTAGGCACAAAACTCTTCTAGGGACCTTGATTCTTGCTATTTGGTTCAGAACTATCAGTGAGCAGTCATCATGGCATACGGGTAAGTAATGGTAAAATGGTTAGATGTCTTTGCTCTGTCTGCTTTGGCCATGAGAAAACTAAGAAGTCATGAGGCATCTAACTAACCAGCTAACTCACTGTGTCTTGAGATTTTGACCCTTGCTGAATCTCTTCAGGGTCAGGACTACATGGGATAAGGGAACTCTACACACATAGGCCAATTACAGAACCGCTTCTAGGTTTATTATTCTTGGGTTTCGCTTGGGTTTATGTCTGAGAGGAGAGTAGTCATCAGAACCTGTACTGTTTCAGAGGCCCATAATTTTAGTCAGTGCTTCACAGTAGTAGTCTTGAGCCTTCCTGTGAGTACGCCTGGAAATAATTGGTGGCATACTGCGCATGCCCAGTGAACTTAGATGTCATCTTCACAAAAGTTGTATGCTCTCAGTCACAGAGAACAAATCCACAACTCCACCCTTCCATTTAATAGATTGTAATCTCTCTGCAAAACAAACTATCTGTCCACACCATCCCACCCCTAGAGTGCATCAAGATGTTATCCAAACGTGTAAAGATGGCCTGCATTTTTTTTCTGTCCCAAGAAATAGCTGGGAATGCACTTACCCCAAGTTGCCCTGAATCTATAGAAAAATTATGCTCAGGATCTATGGGACAATTATAGAGGAGAATGATATAATGTGGGTGAATTCCTATTAAGCTATGTATGGGTTATAATGAATCTGTCTAGGGAATTTAAATTTATTTATTTTTACATAAATTCATCATTGCAGAGTTGTGTCAATAATTGCTACCCTGAACATCACCTCCTCATGAAGCCAGGGATTATTTTGAGCAACACTTGAAGAAGTAACGGCCTCTCTCATCCACATAGAGAAGGCACGTGGTAGTCTCAGAATGGCATAGATTTAATTTATAGGCAACAATGAAATGTATTTGATAACTATATGTTTTAAGTAAATAATACAAATTTTGATGTATAATTCTCTATCATCCCCAAGAAAGAAACTTTGATTTCTTAGAAGTGAGCCATTCATTAATTGACACCCAATTCCCTACCATTATTACAGACAAACCATTATTAGAGGCAATGTGTTCTATCTATTAAGATCATATGTTTTGGAAATGACAAGAACCACTCAGGCTATCATGATGTAATAATTCAGTGTGTTTCATTTTAGATTCTTCCTTGTAATATTTTCAGATGGTAACTGAGCAGCGGTAATCAAAGTCATAGGAGGTGAAAGTACAGGTGAAGGAATCACTGTTCACATCTGGAGTAACCCCGAGGAAGCTGTAGCTGCTTCTATGGTTAGGAGAAGAGTAAACCCCTGCCCATATGACTCCTCATCGTTGGTCCCCTTACCCTAAGTATCAGCCATGAAACTGAACACCATCCTCTCCCCTTCTTTAAACTTCCATTTAACTTAAACATTTATCTAGCAGTCTGTGCAAAAATGTGGCTGTGGCGTCAGGCTCTCTGATCAGAAAGGTAATATGGTCAGAATTTCTTCTTTTGCAACAGGAAAGTCTCTTCAAAAGTAACAAACAACTGCCCAAATCATCAACAAGGCTCTATGCTATTATAAGGATGGCCTGGATGTTGATCTTAGAGGAGAAGCTTCACCTCCCCAAAGCTCAAAATCTTCAATGGGAGGCAGACATGCTAGGCCAAAGCAAGATAACCTGTGTTCACCATGCCTGGTACGTTACTTTCTTTCTTTCTTTCTTTCTTTCTTTCTTCCCTTCCCTTCCCTTCCCTTCCCTTCCCTTCCCTTCCCTTCCCTTCCCTTCCCTTCCCTTCCCTTCCCTTCCCTTCCCTTCCCTTCCCTTCCCTTCCCTTCCCTTCCCTTCCCTTCCCTTCCCTTCCCTTCCCTTCCCTTCCCTTCCCTTCCCTTCCCTTCCCTTCCCTTCCCTTCTTCTTCTTCTTCTTCTTCTTCTTCTTCTTCTTCTTCTTCTTCTTCTTCTTCTTCTTCTTCTTCTTCTTCTTCTTCTTCTTCTTCTTCTTCTTCTTCTTCTTCTTCTGGCTCTTTGACTTTTTGACATATCTAGCATGAAACAATTTTGTTACATTTCACTATGACACACATTGTTGGGACTTTGAGAACTACAGGATTTTGCAAATCTGTTGTCTATACAAAATACTAATCTGAGAAAGAGGAAAGGGGAGACCCAATGAGGCCTCCCCTTCTTAGTCATGAACAACAAATTTGACTTTTGTAGCCCCCTTAAGCTTAGAGATGAGAAGGTTGTAAAAAGAAGAGAAAGTGGAAATGAGAAAGGAGGATCGACTTTTTGATTTGTCTGGTACCAATCCATTCCCACTCTTTAATTAGCCCATCATATAAGGTGACAGCCTACTTCAGTGGACTGCTTCCACAAGGAACGTCATTCTCCCAGTGGGAATACTTACTATATGTATCCCTGGCACCAAGGACATTTCATTCCTCGAAAGGAGCATTGAGGAAGAATTCTGCTGCTGCGATTGGGACCTTTCATAGGAATAGCAGTTGGAAATGATAGCAGGTGATCTTAGAATGGAATGCAAATCAAATACATGAACATACCCATGTACATGCTCATACTCCTTTTATCATTGATTAACCAGCCACATGACCTTTTGGTACGAGAAATAATTGGCAGCTTTAACAAACGAAAAATTGATCCCATTACTCAGAATAGAATTTTCCACTTTTTTTTTTAAAGATGCTTATTAAAGAGGTCAGTCCCTTTTTCTTCTGTGACTCCGTAAGGGTCATGCATATGTAAGCAAGCGTGGTCATTATGTGCCATCTATGGAGAATGGACGGGTGAGCCATAAACACAAACATTCACACACAGCCAGGTCTCCAGTGCTTCTGTTCGCCAATTACAGTAATGCTGATGGCATATCTCCTTTAATGCACATGGCATTAAAGTAGTTCCCCCTTTTCTAGGAAAATCTAATTACACCAAACCCAAGCACTCAATCAAACCTGTTATTCTGTGGCTAAACAGCCTGGCGTTAATGCAATTTGAGGAGATCCAGGCCATGACTGGAAACGTCATGGATTAACAATATCTAATGGGGGCTCCCGTAGGTAAATGAATACGCTAACAACCAAGATCACTGCTAAATCTAATATCTTTAAGCTGTTTAATTCCAAACAGTCCCTTAATAAATCAATTGACCGGGAGAGCTGATGCCCCTATCAATTATTCAGGAGGGCAAATAAATATTTCAGATGATTTGATAGGAAGGCTAGTGCTGGTCTTACAGAAAGCTTTGCATTTCATTAGCTTCTTGCTAAAAGTTTTATAATGAGGAGAACACAGGTGGCATTCCCACTGCAGAAATGGGAAAGCGGGAAGCAGGAGATTGGAGAGCAAGCTCCTTTTTGTCTGTGCTTTATTCCATTATCCGTACTTTACTTTCATAATGTGAAAATTGGAGTCAAGTCCCCCAAAGAATTGCCATTCGCTGCAATCACAAAGGAAATTAAAATGATCAAAAGTATGTCACATTGCACGAGCCTTAACTGTAATTCCTATTGGAAATGCAATTATCAGATACTGATATCAGGCATATAATGTATGCAGTATCACATCCAAATAGCCCTTCACCAAATATTTAATATTAGCTATTCCACTTTCAAGAGTAAGAAACTGAGTTCCCTATTCATTTATAAAGTGCTGACTAGGTCACCTGTGTTTGAAAGAAAGCACTCCCCCCCAGCTCCCTCCGTTGGAGACCATTATTAAAAGCATATGCTCCTGTTTAACTCAATATCTGCCTTGTGAATAATCTACATCATGAGGATCTGAGTTCATGGGGTGGGGAAGTGGGAGGAGGCATTGAAGTGACTAGTATTTCTCTCTCTCTCTCTCTCTCTCTCTCTCTCTCTCTCTCTCTCTCTCTCTCTCTCTCTCTCTCTGCGTGTGTATGTTTAGTGTGTGATTTGTAGGTGAGTAGGTGAGGTCAGGCATACTTGTCCTGTGCAATACCTTCATGTAGATGCCAGAGAACAAACTCAGAAACTGGTCCTAAACTTCTACCTTCGTTAAGATAGAGTCTTTTATTTGATTGGCACTGTGTATGTTGGGATAGCTGGTCTGACTGTTTCTAGTGACTTTCCTATCTCTGCCTCCCGTCTCATTTTAGGGACACTGGAATTAAATATAAACAAGCTTACATATTATCGTGTCCAGAGTTACATGAGCTCTGGGGATCTGACGTTGGGCCCTCAGACTTGTATGGCAAATGAGCCATCTCCCCAGGCCATGTATTCATCCTCTTTATGTACATGTTAATGTTTGTTTATATGTCTGAATGTTTAAGTAGACTTAGTAAAGACAAAAAGGAGAGAAAATATTGGATGAGGGCTATGGATGCAGTTAGGTGTTCTCTTGTTTGCCAGCATGAGCTGAAACCAGGCTCGGGAACCCGAGCCCTCCAGAAAATTCCAAAGAAAGAAAAACATCATAGAGTAGTTGCTCCCAAACAGTGGACAAACTGAGGCACCTGTATGTCTTGCTCAGTGTTGTTAAACTGGTGACCCAGATGCACGTGGAAGCGCTTGACAACCACAGAACTTAAAGACACAGCTCCCTGCAGCCTCTGCAAAGGAGGTATGTCTCTGTTTTGTCTTATGCTTTTGGAACTGATCATACAGCAACTTTATCAAATTTTTTGAGATTACAGGCTGTGAAACTAAAATGGCGTGTCATCTCTTAAACAGCCTTTTACAGTTTACAAATGTAAAATCCCTGTTAAATTACTGTAAGTGTTATTGTTATGAGAGGTAACTGCAGGAGAGAAGAGGAATTTAGATTATCTGAAAAATAAAACTTAATTGTCAGGAGGTTTGCATGTAAAAACAGTTGATGACTATTTTTCTAAATAAAAATATCCATATAAAAACCACTGAATGAAGATTTTTCCTCACTGGCAGTTATGCTCTACAAAATACTCAATGAGCTATGAAAGAGACATATCAGCTACAGAAAATCATAATTTAAATGTTAGGTTTGTTCATTTTCAGCTTCATGAATCAGTAGAATAAATCCTTCACATTATTCTGTAAGTAAAACCTGATCATGTTTAAAATCAGATTCGGCGATTTCTCATCGAAAATATTATTTCTTTTGTGGATCTGTTAAATTAAGTATTTGTTTAATATTCAAAGTCCCATTGAAATCATAAATGGTTTGGAAGGGGGCAATAAAACATGAATAGCATACACCTTCACTCTACCTTGACTCCCAAAACCTAACTAACCACTATTGGAAGAAACAGTTGTACATGCTCAGAGGGTTGTGTGCCTCAAATGCCAGCATTTAGAAATATCAGACAGGGGTGTAATATTCAGGTTAGTCTGAGCAACTTAGTGAGACCCTGCCACAATGAGTACATGACTAAACAAAACAACTTTCAAAAGTAATGCCATGTGGCATTTTATGGAAAACTTATATTGCATTAGAAATCACAAAGAGTATTCCTTCAGATGGAAATCACTTGCAATGGAGATGAAGAAGATGAAAGCCACAAATGTGGAGTAGAATGACCTCCTGGGTAATTCCCCCCCCCCAAAAAAAAACATAACAGAAAGGTCACCTCTGGTGGTGACACTTTGGAAACCCTTTGTGAGTGGAATGATCAGTCAAGTCTTCAGTGTCTCTCCATCTTTCACAAAGCACAGTGGGATAGAGTCTGGTGATACTGGCTTGGAATGCATGTTGCCACACTCAAGAGATAAAACAGTGTTTTGTCTATCAGCAGGTGATATATTCTGCATGCTTTCACCCATCTCTGGATGTAGCATCTTTATTTGTTTAATATTCAAAGCCACATAGAAACACACACCTTTTGAAGAACGGCCAATAGAATATGTGAAGCACTGTTCTCATCCTACCTGGCTTCCAAATACCTAACCATTGGGTGAATATACTGATGCACATAATTCAAGGCACACACAGTGGTCAAAGGCAAGAATGATACCTATCTACATTGAGTTCACATTGGCAAGCAGAATTCATAGAAGAAATAATTCAACATATTTAACAAAGCACAGTTAAAACTCTGAGAAACATCAAAGGAGATAAGTAAGCCACTAAAACACAATTAACATTTTTGAAATAAAAATTATGATCATAAAATATTATTGATATTCCCGATGAGAAATAGTAATACATTTTTACTCTAATGGTAAAATAGGATAGTAAGTACAACTGAAGACCCATTACGTAAATTAAAAAAGTGTCTCATATTTATGTGAATGGCTAACTGAATAGTCAATCAGAAATTAATCTTATACTACTATTGCCGAAGGGTGGCCTGGGATCTGAGACATTACAGAATAGTGATTGACGACACAAATTAGCCATCACTCTCCTACTCTGGATGCCCAGGTTCTAGTCCCATGTTAAATTAAATTGCTGGACCACAGCTAGCAGGGCAATAACATCTTCTCTTCTTCAAGTAATGTTTTTTTGCCAGTTGAGATTTGACATTACACTCCCAGCTTGCGTAGATGGCTACTATGAGAAATGTCCTCTTAAGGACTTCCCTGTGCCTTTGGAAGAGCAGAGTTAAAGCCATTGCTCACTATATTGCCTAATATCCATCAGATGAAGTTGTATACAATATTTTCACTCTAGAAACTTAGCACCAGAAAAAATAAAATTGCTCTGCCCCACAAAAATTCTTTTATCCAAGTGGTATGAAATCAAGATCTCTATATATCTTGTGTGCTCTGTCTGCCATAAAGCTCCCAGCTAAATGTATTAATTTATAAATTCATGCAGTTTTCTGTTCTTTAGACTATCTCAAATATTTCTATTTTAATTTCTAGCCTTGTATATGAATGGGGTAATTCTGAATACTCGATATTCTATACTGCCTAGATTTTAAGCATATGGGGGCATACAGTAAGTACAACTTGGACAAAGATTCAGGTTGTTTGGGAAGATTCTTCTAGGAGAATGGCTTATGGGACTGTACATACATCATGTTTAATTTTGACTTACTATAGAGAGAGCAAGGATTCCTAAACTGCAACTGGTTTCAATGCTGGTCTCAGCTGTTTTCATATGCCAACGGTTGGTGAGCTCTTCCCCTTTGTGACACATCTGTAGAATCCCAACTTGTTCCCTAGCTTCACTAGATGACTCTGTACCCTCTTTTGTAGAAAAGTTAGCCTTACTAAGGGACGTCTTCTTTGCCCATTGCAGAAGGTAGAGTTGTACTTTATATTTATTTCATTATGTTTTCATACACACACACACACACACACACACAGAGAGAGAGAGAGAGAGAGAGAGAGAGAGAGAGAGAGAGAGAGAGAGAGAGAGAGAGAAATGAGATTGAACAGTATTACTAAATTTAAGAAGCATACATAAACTATTCTACCAATGAAAGCAGAAGATAGATTTGTTTTCAAGTGCACCTGGAGCATCTCCAATATCATACAGGGAAAAGTAGAAAATTTACAAATGTGAACTAAACGAAATGAAGAACGGAGGAGAAATAATCTTTATATGACGCCCGACTTTTCTCCTTTGGAGTCAGAGGAGAGGAGAGGAGAGGAGGGAACAGGCTGCTTCCATTTTCAACCTTACAGTCAGTGATATTTTTGGGAGAAGCTAAGAGTGAGTTAGACTAACATACACTTTCCCTGTACATTTATAAATTGCGTTGTATTTACATTTTACATTTTAAGAGTATTTATTTGTTTTATGTGTGCATGTGTGTTGCTGCATCCTTACCATAATCTGTGTCTGACAATCAAAGGGTAACTTGTGGGAATCAGTTCTCTTCTTCTACTATGTGGGTTCTTGGGGCTTGAACTTATGTAGTAAGGATTGGTGGTAAGCACTTTTACTTTCAGAGCCCTCTCACCAACCCCAAATGGCTTTTTCTTAATTGCCTATTCACTTGTTTGCAATGAACCTTTGAACATTTTCAGATCTCTGAAAAATTTAATAGAGATAAATTGTGCTTTTCTTTAATTTCTGGATGTTTTGCGGTTTCTAATATTCCAATTTGTTCTCTATGAGCAATCATAAGCTTACAGGTTGCCAAAAAAAAAGAGTCTTAATATTGTGGAAAAGCTAAAGTGTGATATAAATGAAAACAAAGAAAGGTGCAACTACTTAAAGAGTTATCAGACTTGAAAAAGCCATTAAATCAGTGGATTTTTTTTTCTTACACTGAAATTAAACACTACGGAGACCAATAGGCTTTCTTGTCAACATGTGTGAAGATTTTTTACCAAAAAATGAGCAGCTTACAAGTCCAGTAAAGCAACATTAGGATTAAAAAGAGGCATAGACCATACAGTTTAACCAAGCAGACTAATTAGCTCACTTGTGCTTTCAAAAATGATTTCTGAAGGTGGACACGGCTATTCTTAGAGATGATTTCCTGGTGAGGCTATAGACAGATTTTATGAAAACTATCTATTGCAAGAAATCTGGTTTATCATTGAAAAAGCAAACAAACAAAAAAAAAACAAAAAACAAAAAAAAAAACAAAAACAAAACAAGAAAGAGTTCAGGAAATATCACTTTCTGGTAAATGTATAAGTCAGCTGTAGGGTGGGTGATCAGGGGAACTGCCTAGTTCTTCTGAGACCCACTACACACAATACTCCAAACAACAGAGCACCTGGTCTCTCCAGTCTATCAGTCACAGAACATCACCAGCCCTCTCCACTCAGCTGAGGACAGTGGGAAGACATACTTCCCACACTCAGTTGGATTAGCGTTAATTCCTGGAGCAGTTCTCCTATGTCCAAGGAACAAGACAAGCCCAGGTATTATGGATTCTCTGGTTCGAATATTTTCTGTCCCATTTGGAGAAAAAGAAATTCAACCAGTGGACTTTTAAGTTTCTTTCTTCCACAGCTACCATGAGCCCGTTAGATGCTAAAACCCAGTCCAGTTAATCATTTGTACATATTGATGGCATTGGTATTCAGTATAGTATCTCCTCCCTCCCTCCGTCCCTCTCCCTCCCTTCCTGTCTCCCTCCCTACCTCCTTCCTCCTCTCTACCTCCTCTTAACCCTTTTCTCCTGTGACCGGTCACTTCATATTTAACAAAAATGCCTCTGCAGTTCCCTTGCCGTATTTGCTGACCCTCACCGATGTTCACATCCACGGCGGTTTCCATCAGCTTTCCCCGGAGTCTTCTCGACTCCAGGCCAATTGAACCCGAGTTTCACAGCCGTCTTCTGTAAGTGAGTCTGCATCATCCTCAGTAGTCAATAGCAGAACGGAGAACAGCCTGAAGGCTGGCAGCATTGGCTCTGAAGTTATGTATCCCCGGTTCAAAACCAAGCCTCAGCGATTGCTAACTGAGTGGTTCTGAGAAAGTCATTTACTTCTCCCTGCCTGAGGGTGTGTGTGCTACTTCCCACAGCGGGCTGGCATGAGGGACGAGTGAAATGATTTGTACAAGGGCTCAGCACTGATTTAATGCACGCTTAGTAGTGGTTGCAGCTTCTGTAATGTTTTTTCTGTCTTTTCCTCCAGAAACATGGTACCCAGGACTGCACTCCAAAGTACTCTCAGGTATGAAGGAGTCGGTGTGAGTGCGGTGGGACTATTCCAGACAAGTGTTTTATAGAGTCCTAAAAAAATAAGCCGCTTTTATAAGCACATCTCTCTGATGACTTAAATTACATTTTGCTTTAATTGAAGCCACAAGGCACTTCTCTCTTTAGCTGTAGAGTGATGCATGAACACACAGACCGGTAGTCATCCGACTCTCAGGCCAAATTTCCCTCCAACCAGTTTCTCAGAAGTTAGAAGTCTAAAACCTAAGTATAAAATCTCACATTTTAAAAATTTTCTTCTTAAATTTAATTCACCTAGATTTCAGATCTGGGGATATGCTATTTTGTTAAGGCATCAGAAATCTGAGACTGTGCCTTCCTTATAGATCTATGAATGATCAATAAAACAATTGGTTTCCTATGAAGTGTCTCTTCACCTCCAGTGTCCCTTAACATGTTGAGGAGGGAACACTGTAGTGTAGGGGGTGACATAAGCTACATTTGAGGTGTTGTGTTTCTGCCCTCCCCAAGAACTCTGCAAGCAAGGAGAGGGACTCAGGAATGAAGTGCCAACACCCCTCTTCCAAACAGAAGAAAACCAAGCCACAGCACTCCCCACTCTTTCTTCTGGGACCCCAGAGAATCTCTTCTTCTCTAACCCTGATGATACGATGTCAGCCATAAACATCAGATTAAAAACTCACAAAACTAAAGAGGGCTCAACCTGCAAAGAACATCTTTCCCTTTCTTAGATTCTGGACCTTAAACTTCTCATCTTTTGGAAAATATTGCCATCTACTTGAAGCTGTCTTGTTGTAGTCAGTATCTTAAGCATGGCTCAGAAGGCTGGGCCCTCAGGTGGTTCTATGAAACGAGGCAGCTTGAAGGTAGTGCCAGGAAAGAGGTCATGGGATCATTATGTGCATGCTTGTGAAAGGGGACTATAGAGTCCCACCCCACATCCCTTTTCACATACATCCATATATTTGCTTCAGGCCACTGGGTAAGGTTTTGTTTTACCGGTTACAGAATTATTCCCCGCCACCCATGAGGCAAAAGAAAGCTTTTACTTTGGTTATTTTGTTATGGTGACAAAGAGTTGGCTCTCACACCTGTTGCTATGGGGTTACTTTTCTCTAGATCAGGATGAGAATTCTTCTGTAGTTACATCATGTGTCCTGGAAATCTTGGAAACTGTCAAGTCTCTTCCTCAGATAGACTAGTATAGGTATATCTGGGGCTCACAGCATTCCACTGTGTTAAAAACCTGGATAGTGTTTAGTTCATAAGAGTTTGGGCTTAAGTGCCCCTCATGCATTCATTCACATGTTGAACATTTGGTCCTCAACTTGATGACACTATTTTATGAGGTGGTGGCAACTTTAGAAGGTGGAGCTTATCTGGAATAGGAAGGTCACCAGGGACATGACTTTGAAAATTATACCTGCACCAAATCAATTAATCCCTCTTCCTCATTCCCGCTCTCCCCCCCCTCTCTTGCTTTTGTTCTTTTGAACATTTTGTGTTCAGCTGTGCAAAAGTAAAGGAACAGAGTTGCCCTGTGAATATTGTTAATACCATTTTAGAAATAGTTCCTGAGCAGCACACAAGAAAGCTTGGGAAGGGGCCGTGAGATAGCCAGCGTATTTTAACTAGTTAGTATCTTCCTTCAGATATTGATTGAGCCTCTTAGGGGATGAGTTAGTTGTTTATCTACACATGCTTCTCTTCTCTTTTCATTAATTTAATTTAATTCCATTTATATGTAACCTGAGAGTAGCATTCCCCTGCAGTATGCCCACTCCATTTGTAAACTGAATTGAAGTCATCATCCTGCTTTAATGGCTGTGAAGGACTGAGAAATTAATAGCTCTCTCTTGAATTAGTAAATTATATTTTTCCAAAGAGAGAAAAGTGCCTCGTAAAAATAAGTGACTAGAGTCACTTTTATTTTATAACAAGTCTTTTTATGCTATAGTCTTAGGCCCCCCTTTTACAATAACATCTTGCATTTACATACTGCTTTATACTTTTTGAAGCACTCGCACGCACATTAGCCTGTTTTATCTCCACAACAACCTTCACAGGTAAGTAGGAAAGGCATAAGAGGGAGCCTGTGCTGCTGAGTGAGGAACCATGAGAGGAGATGGCTGTATAAGTGGGCTGTGCATCAGGCTCAGACTCCTGCTCGCTGGTCCCTGGATATTTTATGAGGTTCTTCTATGCCAGGGATGGGAAGTTATAGAGCTCACTGAAGGAGAGCTGTTTCTTCTATTTATTCCTTTTTTTTTTCTTCAGAGAATTTATTTTTGTCCCTTCCAGAAACATGATCTAGTAAAGTCCAAGATCCCCCAAGTATATCAGTGTTCAGTCTACCCAGGAATCTCCTTTATTTTTTTATTATTTTTTTTTTTTTTTGGTCTCAAAAACATAACATTTCATCATAAAGTATAGCTGATGTCCGGAAAGGCCTCAGGAGTTTTCTCACTGGTCCTGCATCCTGCATCCTGCATCCTGTATCCTGCATCCTGTATCCTGAATCCTGCCTTTACACTTCTCTCAGCTCTTTCAGCCTGGATCAGTCATGTGTCTGTGCAGAGTTCAAGCTGAGAATACATTCAGAGGAAAAATGGGAAGTAATTATCTGCCACTGTCAAGGTGACAATCTAAACAGGTGAGAGCAAACAGATGTTCTCCCTCCTATTGGATTAAAATTCAATTCCCCTTGAGAAGCAGCTCCAAATGAAAAGAGTTCCTTATAAAGATGTGCAGTTGACCATCTAATAATATATATCCAAAGGCAGTCTATTCATAATTATAAAATAACAGGTAAAATTAAATAACCAACAGTATGCATAATTCATGGACTGAGGAAAATTCCTAATTTTAAGAATTTACTTGTGTATATGTACAAGTATGTACAAACAAATATATATATATATATATATTGTGGGTTTGATACCATTTTACTGCATAGGCCAGGCAGGCCTAGAATTTGTGATCTTCTCACATTAGCATAATGCCTCATATTTATGATTTCATATTCACGTACCACCGTACACAGATAATACTCATGCTTCATAAAATTTTAAGATTAAGTTCATCTTTACTTTAAATAAGGAAATCTATTTCAAAACTAAACTTTAAAGTTGCACATTGTAAATAGAATTGCAAGTTTATAAGAAGAAAGTTAAATGGATCTACCCTGTCTTTTAAAACCATGAGTCTGCATCCTTCCATTTCTGCTCTCAGATGTTCTTGTGTGTCTTCTGTTGAATGTTAATACTTTCATATCCATATACCTCTGGTGGTGGTGGACCTTGTCTGCAGAGTTCACAGGCTCTCACATGCACACAAATAAATTACATATGAAGTGTGCTGCCTATAGTCACAGAAACACATTGTAGCTTTTCTGCAAACCTATGTCCACCTGCTGTGTAGCTATACCCTCCAGATTGAAACACTCCATCCAAGAGGGGGAAGAGTGGTTCATGTAACTGAGAAAGTTGAGAGATTCAGTAAGCTCAGATAGTTAACAGTTTTTCTCAAGCTTATCCCTGGGCTAATACAAGCTGTGAACAGTTTCTGGGGCAAGAACTCTTTCAAGTGGAGCTGTTTGCAAGATGGGCAATGAACTTTAGGATACATCTTTCATGCATTATTATTCATACTGAAGTGGGCTTTTTGGAAATGCAGCTGGCTTTGAGTCACACATGTTCTTTTCAGTAATTCCTGTCTCAGGCGCCTGTAAGCAACACAAACTGATTAGTTCATCAAGCTATTCTAGGGTAGAAGATTTTGTTTGAGATATTGTTGGGACCCTCTCTGAGATGCCTAGACATCAGCTCATGGCTCCCTGAGAAAAGGCATATACCACCTAAGAAGTCTTCTGAACTGGTTAGGTTAAAAAATAATTACTACACAGCCTGTTTACTCTCTGATCTCTAGCAAAGGTTGCTTTAACACCTGATAATATGATAACAGCACTAGATAACTACGGAGTTCAGTGTGGCTACAAACAAGAGAAGAATTGCTTCCTCTTGAATTATTAGGAAAACTGTTGCAAGATATTTGATCACACTCTGAAATCCAAGATTGTGTCATTTACTGGAAAAAACCTGTTTCTAGTTGTCTTGTGGCTCAGCCCTAGCACACACTTTTAATCCGAGTGCTTTCTGTTTATTGCAAAGAAGATTAAATAAAGTCAACCATGGGTCAAGAGGGACAGCAAGCAGCCATGAGTCAAGGAGTGAACACAGGAGAAAGCCAGAGAGAGTGAGAGGGAGTGAGAAGGATGAACGGAGAAGGACTCAGGCAGTAGAAGGATGGGACATTCAGCTCGAGGGCTTTTTGAGATAATGTGGAGAAGGACAGAGGTCTTCTCTTTTTGGTACATTGGCTGAGGAGGAAGGTCAACTGGGTGCTTTCTCTGCCTCTCTGAGCTAGCAGGCTTTACATCTAGCATCCGGCTACCAGGTTTTTATTGGTAAAATTGAACATTTGAGATTTTGTTAAAACCAACAAAAGACATTGCAGAGGATAGAGTATTGTGTTGAGTTTTACATTCAGTAGAACATTGCCTAGGGATTCTGGGAGCAGGCAGGATAGTGAGACATACCAGGGAGAATTGAGCCAAGTCAGAGATGCCACATCCCAGAAAGAAAAAAAAAATGGATGGGCTAAGCAAGGTGGGGGGGGGGGCATAACTCTTCTGGGGAAAATTTATCATCCTTTAAAAAGAACAGCCTAGAGGATTCTGGGCACATATACCTTGAAGCCTCATGTGCAATAAATGTAAATAACGCTAATGTTCACTAAAAAAATAGCAAAACACTGCCAATGTTATTAAACCTCTTACTGGTACAAGGAATATGAACTCAAACTGTCATAAGTATGATGATTTTTCTCAACACCCACGTGGAGGATATTTTTTATTCCTTTTGGGAACCTGATGCATCTCCCCCTCTGTCTTTCTTTCTTCCCCACTCCCTATCTCTCTCTCTTTCTCTCTCTACCTTGTCCTCCTCTGCAGACTACTCTAGGCAGACCTGTTGCTCCTTGTTCCTTCTCTGTATTTCTTCTCAATCTGAGTTCTGTGCAATCTAATTTTTTGATGATTCATAAAAATTGAAGCAAGAATAAACAGCTGACTGCCATAGATCAGGATGGGGTGTGGGGGGTCAGTGTATACAATGACTTCTGATGTTTTCCTCTGCTGCTGGAAGGAATGGGGAAGGTCCTGGGGTTCTTGCTGAAGAACACAGTTGAATCTAGATAGCACAAGTTTTCATAGACCATCATCCCCATTTCATTATCCTAAGACCATAGAGTCACAGAGATTGGATCACCATCCTGTAGATGTGTGCTGGGAATCTATATTGGCAGTCTGACTTGAACTCATGCTTTTGGCCATTAAGATATTCTAGTTACATTTTCTAATATTATGTTAGTAAGATATTTAAAAATATTTTATATCTAACAGGAATTTCTAGTCAGGACAGATTTTGATATCTTTGGGACAGGAATGAATAAAGACAAAGATGGCCTCAAACACACAATGAGGTTGACCTTGACTTTCTGGTTCTTCTGACTCCATCTGCTGAACACTAGGACTCCAGGTATGCATGGGCAGACCCACTTTGTTGCTAGCTTTCAGTGCTGAAGCTTCCAGCCTGTTGGACAAGCAGTAGACCATCTGATCCTAGAACAAGAATTACTAATGGGTGTGTGTATGTGTGTAAATCTAGGTACTTAGTGTTTGTTTAATTACAAAAGTATTCTTTTGAATGTAAAGGACATTATACAGTGCAACTGCAACACTCTCTATGTATTTAAAGAGCTTTTTCTGACTCATGTATCTACACTTCCAGATGGAACTTTCTGTGGAAAAAAATAGCCTTAAGTAGATTGCCTGTAAACAATTTGGAGCAAATTCTCTCTGTTTTATTTACTCTCTTTCTTTCCAGAAGACCAGCTCACTGTCAAATTCTAGATCATTCTGAAAATATCTAGGCTGAGTTAATAATATTATTTATCTTTATTGCTCAAACCCAGCAGGTGAAGAAAAATGAAGACAATTGGGTGAATAATGGGTGCAGGGATGACTTATTGTTCTCCTCAATGAGAAATAAGCATACTTTATTATGTGACCTTTTCTCAAGTGCCTGTCAAGAACTCAGAGTAATAAAGCCATACATTCAAAGACTGACTGATTATAAAAGGATATATACATTAAAAATTTGTATCTCTTTGTCAAGAGCTAATAGTCCACGTGAGTGAGTGTGTGTGTGTGTGTGTGTGTGTGTGTGTGTGTGTGTGTGTTTGTGTTTAGTGAAACAGCTATGTGCCCCTCCCACCCAGACATTCATGACTCCTCCCTAATGGTGTCCTTCAACTAACTTATTTTCTGCTGGGTGCATTTTGGGATATACTTCAGTTTAAATGGATGAAAACAAATGTCTGGGGTTTTGTTTTGGTTTTGGTTTTTTTTTTTTGTTCTTTATGAAAGGTCATGTTGGATTTCAATCATGTTCCTCTCTGTTGACCTTGAAGGGAGAGACTTCTTCTGATTGTTAAGGGCCTGTTGTGTATGGCTTCAGCCTTTTGGTTTTCTATTTAATTGCTTTAGGTGATGTCTTTTCGTAGTGAGTACACATTAGGACTACTTTCTTGTATGTCTTACTCAGATTGCCCAGAGATGTCATACTATACTTCTTTGGTATAAGCAGAAAAGGTCAGTACTGGGCCCTTTAGTATTCAGAATGTTTTAAGATGACTTACACATATGAGATAAATTTTTTACAGAGGCATGCTTTGTCAAGCCAAGTGTCCTATTGGAACTGGAATGGAAGTGCTTCCTACATAGAAAGTTCTTATTCAGAATTGGAAGCACTCTTGAGAAATATATTTAAAATTATTAAGCACTGCATGACCATAGTCTAAGTTAAGCCGGGTAAGGATGCTGTGCTGGCAGGCCTGATGGCCCGTGTTGTATCTCTGAGACCTCATCAGGGAAGGTGAGAAGCAACCGTAGTAAATTTCCTTAACTTCCAAAAGTGTGCCACCCCCCAGACATACACAGATAGATTGATGAAACACTGATGTAAACCAATTACTGTCTAGACAAAAAAATAATGTTTGACCAAATGCACACACACACACACACACACACACACACACACACACACATACATATACATATATATATATATATATATGTATATAATACAAAAATATAATAGATACTATATATTCTATAAATATAAAAATGTGTGTATATATTTATGTATATAATCTTTCCATTTTTAAATCAGTTAGAAAGATAGTTAAGACTAACTTTCTTGTCAATATCTTTATAAACTTTTAATTATTCTGGCGAAGCTCACAGTAGCAAATAGAAGAAAAGACTGACTCATCAGTACTCCAGTTGCAGTTCGGTTTGGGTTTCCTGTGTTGACATAGTTCTTTGGATTTGCTCTTTGAAAAAAATCTTCTTAGAAACTGCACTTGTAAAATCTCTACTGCATGATATCTGTATCACTGCTGTCCTTGTTGAAGACGAGAACCAAGAAAGTCAGGTAGTGGTGGTGCACATCTTCAATCCCAGCACTCAGGAGGTAGAGGCAGGAGGTCTCTGTGAGTTTAAGGCCAGCCTGGTCTACAAAGTGAGTTCTAGGGCAGCTAGGACTACACAGTAACCCCTGTCTTGATAAACAAACAAATAAACAAACATATATACAACATAGAAAATAAGGAAGAATACTTATTTCTAATATTATTCTAATATCTCTAATCAAATAACCCAGAAACAAACTGTAAAATCTAGCATTATATTCATGTGTAGCTATGCTTCAAAATCTTTTTCATTTCTCCTTACCATGAGCATAATTTATATGAAACTCAGTTATTTTAATGACAAATGGACTCCCTCCTATTTGCTCAGAAGAGAGCTTCTTTTTATATTCAAACTCAGTTGAAACATTTTACCTAAATAATTCTTCCTGGATATTCCAACACCAATTAAAAAACATAAAATTGCATATACTTGATCTAATCATTAAGTGCTGCTGCTTAGGTGTGCTTACCCTGCTTCTAGAAGCAATAACCCTAAGGAATTGTGAAGGTGGAGATGTATGTCCTGTGTGCATGTCTCTGTGTCTGTGTGTGAGACATACAGAAAGGGTGAGTGACAGAGAGAGGAAATGAGTGAGGAGAAAATGTCTTCTCTTAACATGCAGACAACTTACTTGGCCTGGCATGGTAAAGGATTCACATCAAACACAACCTAAGAATAAAAAACCTCAGCAAATTAGCTGCAACTGAGGTCCTTCTGTTCCCCACCATGAATTCATAGAGTTGATGGTTTAGCTGGCACATTTTAAGATTTCGTATATAGGATGGTGTCGTAATAAGGGTTTTATTGCTGGGAGGAGACACCATGACCTTGACAACTCTAAAAGAGGAAAACATTTAATCAGGACTGGCTTATAGTCTCAGAGATTTAGTCCATTATCATCATGGCAGGAAGCAAGGCAGCATGCAGACAGACATGGTGCTAGAGAAGGAGCTGAGAGTTCTACACCCAAATCTGTAGGCAGCAGAAAGAGAGAGTTACTGGGCCTAGCTTGAACATTTAAAACCTCAAAACCCACGTACCATGGCACACTTCTTCTAACAGGACCACACCTTATAATATTGCTGTTCCCTAAGGGCCTATGGAGGGCATTTTCATTCAAACCATCACATAAAGGTAAGGTGGTTTAAAGATGAAAAATGAGAGGACGAATTTGTTTTGGGAGTCTTCTAAAAGACAGCCATCAGTTAGCCTATCACACTGAGCACTTTCCACACTGATAATTAAAGATATAAAAATAAGAATTCATGTGAAAATTTAATAATGCTTAGCCACTTACAGCGTTTCTCTCTACTTTTTCTTCTTTAGTCTTTTATACACTATATTTTAAGGTACACAAGCATAGACACATCACATCTCAACCCATTCTGATACTACATACATACTGCTAAGGTTAGCCTTCCAAAGTTTTCCTCCTCTTCTCTTTATTTGTTCTTTAAAAACTAAATGTATTGGGACGACCATTCAGCACACCTTATGTTTCAGATAAGGAAGTGAGAAGGTAGGGGCATCAGTAGGTAGGGGATCACAGCAGAAGCAACGTGTCCTGTGCCTTTAATATGTAAATCTATTGAAATCCAGCCCTTGACGTGCTCGGGAGTTCCCTGTTTATTACTTTATGACATTTCCACACTGAAGGTGCAGGAGGGGCTCACAGTAATTTGCCTGATGTTTGACTAGAGAGGTTCCCCATCGTGATTCCAGCCCACTTTGGGCCCATTTCATTTTAGAGTTGTTGTCAGTCATTTGAGAGTGATATGCCCCGTGCCTAGAAGAATAAACACATCGCATATTAGGTAAAGCTGTGATGGATGGGGGGTTTGCCGAGTGCCAACACTTCTTTCAGAGAATGAGGAAAAATCCAAACGTGGGAATGAGATGACAGGAGAAAGGGATGGAGCAGAAAAGTCCAACTAGGCTTTCCTGGTGGTCTCCAGCTCAGAATTAACTGTGGGGTGGGTGGGTGTGGGGAGAGAGGACAAGACTCGTATTTGCTTTATTTTTGCTTTGGTGTGTTTTGTTTGTACTGACCGTTCCGAATAGGGATGCGGCTGGAGCACACATTATTTGTGTCTTTTCCTGTTACTAAACACAGAAACAAAGCACAGCTGTTAAGAACCAGAGACGTCCCGAGTTGCTCTGGAGCCTTTTAATTCAACTCATTTCAACCGCTGGTCAGAAAGTGACCCAGAGTCAGCTTTTAAATGGGCGATTTTAGCCTTTTGGTCATCGCCCAGGCTCCATGTTACATTTGGAAGTCGATTTTTAACAATAAATCTGCATTTGATTTGGGGAGCAGGGAAATAAATGCTTTCCTTCAAATCAGACAAAACTCTCGCTCTCCCTCCAGTCTCCCAAAGGCTGCAGAACAAACTGGTCACAGGCAAACATGGTTTCAAGGTAGGAAGTCAATGCATTCAGCATTATTGAGAGAAATGTTTCAACGATTCAGAGAAAGGAGGTTTGAGCAAGAGGAATGTGTTTTCTTTCCCCAACGTGTTCCTCATCAGCCAGCTCCTGCTTATCCTGGCTGAACTGTGGAGTGCTTGTGTTTGCATGATTCGAACACAGGCATTTCTATCCAGGGTGCAGCTGGTTCTCAGGCCAGTTTCCATGAGTTTCCATGATTCTTCTTGATTATTTCATACTGCTTTAAGATGTTCAAGGTCCCCAGATTGCAATTGAATATTGATAGCCTTATGTACGACCTCATGAGTTGGGTTACATGACGAGATTCCCTCATCCCGATCTTTTAGTCACTTTACATTCGTGGAATTGGACCCAATAAACCCAAGAATCATTCCTTCTCTCATTCTTCCATTGGGCTAGGGAGATGCTTTGTGTGATCTTCTCTCCTGTGAGTGAACTCTAGGACATCCCTTAGTTAATAGAAAGGGTCTGTTCAGAAAATTCCATACTGGAAATTATATCCCACCTTCCTCTGCTTGAGGCCCTGCCTCTGAAATCTGAGGAGGAAGTCAGTGTCTCCTGAAGGTAGGTCCTTTCCTTGTGCTGTCTGAAGCCATCTAACAACTCATTTTGATCTGGTTAAAATCAAAGTAGAGAGAGCAAGAAGAAAGTTTAAGTTGAATTTAATGGTGTCAATGATCTACACTGTGTAAGAAATCGAGATGTGTAGGTACATACATCCCAAGCTATGGATAAGGATCTCCATGCATTTGAAGCACCCTCAGTTCAACAGTGAGACGCGCTGATGAAAAGACTTTAACAGTGACAGTAAAAGAGGCAACAGGTTTCTAACCCAGAAGGGTGGATGGAAATGAGATAGTGGAGACTCCACGTTTACACATGAGGCTTTCTTATTCATTTTTGTTATCAATGCTCGAGGACAAAGACCTTCTGGAAGGCCTTTAATTGCCATTCTCAACAATTAAAAGGCATCCTTAACTTTTTCTCTGCATTTTCTCATGTTGGTTAAAGAATCCTGGACCACACGCCTTAAAATATACAATTTATACTTAGTGTTCCGAGGATTCCTGATGAGAGTTTAGTATTCATTTACTGCTTAGATTATGACAAGCATCTTGTAAGGACTTTCTCTGTACTCTGCAGCCCTAGAAACTCACATCTACTTAGTCATTTAGTTTTGGAAAGTTAGAAAAAAAAAATGAAATGAAGATGTCCATGAATCCTTGTTCCTCATACTGACCTGTTCTTATCGACATTGCCAATAAGGTTTTATCAGCTGGGGCACGAGGCAAGTCTATCTTATTAGTGTGGAAACTAATGAAAGATCATCCTGACAATGATAATTAATTGCGGTTGTTGACAAGGACTCAGTTCTGTGCACTCCCTTTCTTGATGCTCTTTCTTGGTCTTTCAGCTCTCGTCTCTCAATTAGCCATATGAAGAGCGGCACCCTCCCCGTGGAGAAAGAAGCTTTTAGATTAATCATATTATCTTAAGGTTCCAAATCTCTGTGCCTGTATGACCTTTCTTCCGTTAGAATCCATTATCTTAAACTATCACAATAATCCTGGCTTTAGGGAGGGAGAAAGGGAAGAGGAATCAAACCTAATAGATGGCAAATAAGATTAATCTATGATCTAAGTGCCGATTACACTTGGCCCTGCCCTTGAACACCCAGGTGTAACCTTGAGATTCACATCCACTAAGGCTCGGCAATTGGATTGAGTGTCCCTCAAGGCCTCCAGGGCAGCTGGCCAAACCTTACCCATTAGTCCCCAGTGCGATCCCAAGCCTGGCTCAATGTCTGACTCTTTTTTTTCCCCCTCCCTTGTGGAATTTGGCAGCTGTGCCTTTTCATGTTTGTTTTGGGATAGCTCACATTTTTTAGATAAAATACTTATTTTGGGTTCTTGATTTCCTTGTTTGTCAGAAGCACCCAGCCAGGGAGGGATGGAGAGAGACTGGACTTTTACCTGGACCTCACAAGAGGAAAATAAATGATCCAGCCCCTCAATGTCTGATAGCTGTACCCAAATAAATTCTAGCCTTTGAGTCTTTCAAAACATCGACATCCTGATTTTCTAAAGCTACATTTATTTTAGAACAACCAAGGAGATGGGGGGGAAAATCTTCCTTGCAACTTTTGTCTTCTGAACTTTGAACTGATTATTTTTCTTCCACATACCCTGGGGTCTTAGAAAGGACAGTCCTTGGGCAAGATGGAACAGGACACTAAGAAGTTGGAGCTACTGGGAAGGTACGTAGAAAAATCAGTTTTGCTCAGAGCAGCCTTTTCTTCCACAACACACTCGCACCATGAGGTTCACGGAGCAGGGAAATGGTCGTGCTGAAGACACCCTCCCAGTTAGAATGTCTGAAGTCGGAAATGGCCACCATCCATCATCATAAAGCTTATGCAAGACTGAACGAACTTTAATATGAAGTAAAAGTGAGATGGGACATGAGGTCTGCAAAAGGAAAAGCTAGCAGATTCTAAAAATACAGAGCGTAAAATCTGATTCCCAGAAGATATGGCCATTTCTCTAAACAACAACAACAACAACAACAACAACAACAACAACAACAACCCACCCCAGGAACAGGAGTAAGGAAATACCTCTTAAACAATTAATTCTCGGCCTGTTAAGCTGACCTCAGGAGTCTGACCCGGTGGATTCTCCAGCACACTTTAGAAACAGAACAGCTTTGGGGTTGGGGTGTAGTTCAACAGGAGAGTGTCACTCTGGGTTTAGTCCCCATCCCATTACCAAATATAAACAACAAAGAGAAATGGTAAATTACTAATACCCTCTGGGGAGTGGGATTGTGGTACTGGGGTTTGAACTTGAAGCATCATGCACCTAATGCAAGTACTCTCTCACTGTACAGGCAGTAGGGTTTTGTTTTTTCTGTTTTGTTTTAGAGACAGGGTCTCTCTAGGTAGACCAGGTTGTTCCCAAACTAGAGGCAATCTTCCTGCCTCAGCCTCCCAAGTGCTGGGATTACCAGACTCATCTCTGTTAACTGTTAACTTTTTTCCCTTCCTTCCTTCCTTCCTTCCTTCCTTCCTTCCTTCCTTCCTTCCTTCCTTCCTTCCTTCCTTTTCTGCCTGCCTTCCTCCCTCCCTCCCTCCCTCTCTCCCTCCCCCTCCTTCCCTTCCTCCTCTGTTTCTCTCTCTTTTTCTCTCTCTCTCCTTCCTTCCTTCCTTCCTTCCTTCCTTCCTTCCTTCCTTCCTTCCTTCCTTCCTTCCTTTCTTCCTTCCTTCCTTCCTTCCTTCCTTCCTTCCTTCCTTCCTTCCTTCCTTCCTTCCTTGATTATCAAGACCGGGTTGCTCTCTGTAGCCCTAACTGTCCTGGAACTTCTTGCTCTGTAGACCAGGATGGCCTTGAACTCAAGATCTGCCTACTCTTGTGTCCCTAGTGCTGGATTAAAGGAGTGGATTAAAGGTGTGTGCCACTACACCTGGCTAGCTTGTACTCATTCATAGCTCATGAGCCCAATAGAATAAGGTCTCCAGCTTTTCTATCACCCATGGCTCCTGTAGAGTTCTCCTATCTTCCAACTGTGAAGCTTGGTTTCCAAACATGCTTTTCTTTGTGTTCTTTAAGACTACATTAGAAAATTAGAACATCACCTTCCTCCTAAATGGGTGGAATAAGGCAGGGCTACAGATGAACTCTTCCAGAGACCACATTTTGAAAACTGAAGTTTGAATCTTGTGTCTATACAGGACAAGGCTGGTCCAAGATCCTGTTTAGATGGTGACTGAACAACCTTGAGACCATGGCTTAAGACCTCTGAGCTTTCATTTGTCCAAATATATAAAGCGTAGGGAAGACTTCCGCCTGCATAAGGCCAAGGTTGCATAACCAAACCCCTAAATTGGTGACAATCACTCGTTGACTGAGTTTAACCTGACTCAGTTGTTCATTCCTTGTATGACTTTGGGTAAAGTTTCTTAATCGCACATATATATGTCCCCTTCTTCTAGTGAGGACATTATGAGTTCTTACTTTGTAGAGTTTTGTGATGTTTAAACACATTAAAAGTGATCAAACTTTGAGAATATGTGTGAGTATCATATAACGATTATTTTCCCCTTCATTATTTGCAGTTTTCAATCACACACACTCACAAACTTGCTCTGGCAATCTCTCTCTCTCTCTCTCTCTCTCTCTCTCTCTCTCTCTCTCTCTCTCTCTTCCCCCACCCCCAATCCCCATCCTGTGATCTTGAGAGCTCTGGAAAACAACACTAGGGGTTTTTTAAAGATTTTTTTTTTTTTTTTGGGCAGGGGTCACAGCTGAAAAAACATTAAGGAAATGAAGGACCCTGTAAGCAGCTCTGGTGAAATACAAAGGCCTCTTCCCTTTCCTTTGTTTTGTGTGGTAGGACAGTGGCATTTTGACAAAATGTCTGAGCCTTCTTCAGCTGTCCAGGGAGGGTTAACTCTCACCTCAGCAGGAGTCTCATGCCATTAAGTCAGGGAGAGTAATGAAATTTCATTTAATTTGTCAGGAAGAAAGTGCTAATGTTAAAAGGCATTTAATAAAAAAGGGAAGAGATTCTTTGAAAGGGAGCCCTTAAGTAATTGCTTCAAGTATCTTAGGCCTGCTCACCAGAATATTTACATTAGTGTCTTACAGCGCTTGTGTGTAATTAAATTAGTGCCACATTTACATTCTCTGCCTTTTTTTTCTTTTAAAGAAGTGTGATTTTATTAATAATCCACCCTTTTTAAGAAGAAATAGAAGATGACTTGACCTAATCAAGTCAGATGTTGGTGCTTGGTTGAAATATTTTGCTGAATCACTGAGTTAAAGTTGTGGGGTGTGTGTATATGTATATGTGCATATATACATGTTAGCTTGTGTGTGTGTGTATGAGTGTGTATTTTCATGTGTATATATTTATGTATATATGTATATATACATATATACATATAGTGTGTGTGTATATTATGTGTATATATGTATGCATGTGTGTGTATTTGTGTGTATATGCATGTATATGTGTTTGTGTGTGTATTTATATGTATGTATGTGTTTGCATGTGTGTGCGTGCATGTATTACAAAGGAAATCTGTTTCTAGAATTGAGAAGAGATGTGACTTCCTCGTTTCTACTTGGAGAAATGCCATTGTTTATGTTCCGTGATCTGCCATAGAGGGCTAGGTCTCTAATTGTCAGCAGTCCTCAGCCAGTACTCCTGCCCAGCCTAGATTCTCCTTTGCAAAGGCCTGCCATGTTCAGACATATAAGTGATGGGCAGTGCCATGGGAGGCAGGTTCATCCTTCATTTTTCTTAGTGCATGGGCAAGTTCATTGTGTCACCAGCATTTGAAAGAAGTGTTAACGGATGTGACAGACATAGGGAGCAAAGAGGGACCAAGACAGGATGCTTTGAGCTTTGACAAGGAGCTCACACTTTAGCAAAGGATCCTGAAGCATTTCATTATAAATAACCAGCTGCTGCTTTCCAAGTTGATATACTTAAGTTTCTCATGAATGAATGTGAGCAGGGATGTGCACTTATTTTGATGTGGCTTTTCTTCCAAAGTGCGGAACTGTGGCACTGAGAAAGAAAACAGGTTTCTGAGCTCTGTTCTTCAAAGGAATAGGTCTTCAGTAGTGTAAAACTTCTTCACCTCGGGCCTTTTGAGCACACTTCCCTCTGCCTAACGCTGTGATGTCCAGTGCATTGGCCACTAGGATTATTTTGCTATGGAAAGTACGAAGGAATTAAGATGATACAGTACTAACTCTGTATCAACAGCATATGAAGCTCTGAACATCTGTACGTGGTAAATCAGCCGTGCTTGGAATGATGCCGTTGCAGAACTCTCCTCACCGTGCTGGTGTGTATGAGACGTTCAAGACTACTCTGCAGTCAGCTATGACTTCTGACTCAGCTATTGACTTTTTAACCTATATGCTATGTCTGCAAGCCTATTTTCCTACTCCCAGCCAATGAGTTCACAGAGTGTTAGTTCATCAGCAATGCCTACATCCCTGGCATCCCAACTATCAGAAGGCTGAGGCAGGAGAATCATAAATTCAAGGTCAGTATTGACCACAAAGCTAAATCTTATCAAAGGAAGAAAAGAAGTGAGGAGAAGCAAGAAAGGGAGAACAGGAAGGAGAGAAAGAGAGAGCTGGAAGGAAGAGACAAAGAAGGGGAGAACAGTAAAAAGAAGAGGGAAGAAGGATCAGGTTGATCTTTTTATCATATCCCCGACACGGAGACCACAGTATGATCATTCAAGTTTCCTAGTGAACAACCACCATATGAGGAGATGGGTCAGCCTCATGCTGCACCCACAGGAAGCAAACAATTGCATCATCCTTCCATGACTCTTCAGTAAATGTTTTAGAAGGATGGTTTTCCTATCGCTGGATGAAGGACTACCTGTCCCAGTACTATGATGGGAATTGTGTGTTGTCCCAGTACAGCAAATGAAAACCCAAAGCATCAAGAGTGTAAACTACTAGCCAAGTTCCCGAGGCTGGTGAGGACCAAGAGACGTGTGCAGAGCCAGGTAGCCCAACACTAGCCCATGTTCTTCTCCCTGCCCTTGGAACTCAAAAGAAAGTAAGAGTGCCCTTGGACATACTTTTAAACGTACAGCAGTTTCTCTCCCACAATACTGCTATGTTTTAAAATTACCCTGATTTTTCCAACAACATGACTATATAATATATAATTCTTCCTTTGGATGAGGACTTTCAATTTGCCTCCATTCAGCTCCCAATTACAGTGGGAAAAAAGAAAGCTACAGTTAGAAACCATAATGTCTGGAGAGGTAAACATGACAAAAATCCCACAAAACTATAATGTAACACGTTATAACTTTGTGTGTCCTTCGGACACACGGAGCACGGAGACTATGAGATCCAAGCCACCAACTTTCATTTTCCTTGGCTGCACTGCCCAAGTCATGTTAATGATCACTATCATTTCATTCTTATTATTGTATGTGTTACTAATATTTTTAGAATGAAAAACCTTTCAACAAACTAAGGTTTCTATAAATTGATCTCTAGTCATACATTATACCTCGTGACTACCAAATCAAGAAAGCCATTAATAAATCAATAACACTGGGGTTATGTTCAGACACTATTATTACTCTTGATGTTGGTTCAGGTTGCATGTTCACCTTGGGAAGAAAAGATTAAGCCAGATTTCTTTAATTCAGAATTTGGGTTGAGGGGAATGCTCATGACTGGAACTTAAGCTTGTGTTTTTCCGCATTAATAAATACTGTGACTAACGGGACAGCAGAGGGATAACTGAACCCTCCGGGGGATTACTTGCCGTTTTGTTAGAAGACCACAGCATCACATGGGACCCATTCGTTCCTTCAGAGTTCACGGCTCCCTCTAACTCTGAGGACCTCATTCCAGCTAAGTGAGAGCCTACATATTTTGAAAACAGAAAAATGGCCAAGGGATTATTTCCATCATCTCAAGGAAGGGAGAACTGAGGCATGGGTCTTGAAATAATGTCCCCAGTCACATACTTGGGGAGTGACAGACAGCAAAGGCTTGAAAGAGCACAACCAAGATCCAGGGGCTTTTAACTACTGCACTGTTTCTCCAATCGCAGGACCAGACACTCTTACATGAATGCATACAGAACTCTATAAGGACTCTGTTAAAGTGGCGGAGTATTTAGAAAATTATTTCCACATTTTAATTTAAGTATACCATCTAATTAGAAGAGAAAACTCTGATTGTCAACAAACTTGAAGGACAAAAGTGGGAAGCATGTCCAAATAGAAAAATATAAGAAAGTAAATCTGGTAAAGTAAGCTTTTTTTTTTTCACTTGATTCAATAATTTGCCTAAGTAGATAAAGAAAAATAGCAGGGAACAATTGCTTAATAAGACATTTCATTCTTCTTTGTAATATGATATACATTTTCTTCCGTGGGAGATGGTAGAATCATTCAAGGATTTAGAAATTTGCTCATTTTCACTCATCGTGAACTTGGAACAAGACCATATATTCCTGGCTGCTATCTAATGTTGGTCCATATAAAACTAAATTCGAGTTTTCTTCTCATAAACACGAAGAAAAAAAAAGTCAAAAAAAAAATAATGTAACTTTAAAAAAAACCAAAAAGGTATCAACGATGTCCTATTAGCAAGACCTTCCATCAAAATCCAGATATAATTTTTCTTCCAATCATAATGTGTCGCTAATGGCATTTTACAAATAAATGGATTGTACTCTGTTTCTCGAGGGCTATTTATACAGCATGTTCATTCTGCCAGTTGTTGCCATCAGTTACTTAGCAGAATCGACCAGACCAGATCCAGTCTGCTGCTATGATCTGTTTTTCAGAGAAGAAAACCAGAAGCTACCCAAAAAGTACATCAACAATTCAAGATTAAAAAAAAAAAAAGGTCCTCTTGCTCTTAAGGACTCTGAAGTAGCTGAAGAAGATTGCAATGGTGGGTGTTTTGATGCTGAAGATCATTTCAAGGCAGGGGAAGGAAAGAACAACACAGTACTTAGCTTTCTAAAGAATGCTTCTGGAACAACTCCTATCATGCCGCAGAAGGGCGGAAAACAGCTAAGGCTTTTTAAAATGCAATTAAAATGACTGCTCACATTATTTAGAGTCAAACTCCCCGCAAAAGAAAACACAAAATGACCCAAAAAATCATGTTTGCAGCATTTAAAAAAAATAGATATTGAAATGGGGAGGGAAGGAATTGAGAAGAAATGATTTGTAAGGATGTGGTTAGAACTGTTTATATGCCGGGTTCTATTTGTTTTACAGCGAGTGGTTCGGGACAGCAGGGAAGGTTATCTTTGACAAGGTTTTAGCTATTATTTTCTTCCACCGAAATGGTATTTCTTGAGAAAAAAAGGTCTTTGGAACAAAATAACAATAAATCCTGATTTAGATACATAAACCTGCCATTGATATCACATAATATCAGTGTTCTTTCTCACTCGATACAGGCGTTTTAAAGATAAATGGTAAAACTGAACTGGAAATCCATCTGGCCGGCTGCCTGCTCTAATGAATAACCCCACTTTGGCTCCTGCAATGTAAGCAGAAAGTTCTCTCCCGGCCTCTTTCGTCTGTCATGAATCTACAAGACAGCCGACATAATATCTGGGCGACAACGGTGCGCTAACAGTGCGGTGACTTCCATTTTCTTTGCTTTCTATTGATTTTCACTTAATAACTGGCGAAATACTAAACGTCCGCCCTGAGTACCTAATAAATCCTGCCTGAGCTTTTTATTGAGGAGAATTTAATAAAAACAACCATTGCGGCTGAGGGATTTTTCTTCTGGACAGAACACAGGGGTAGGGGACAGTGGGGTTGGGGCAAGAGGAAGCTATTCGACTTTTTTTTTTTTTTTTTTTTTTTTGGTATAGGACTTTGCCCCTTTAGAAAAGATGGCAGCGATGTCAAGGATGCATGTGCCTTTGAACCAGGTTCCCCCGAGAGCAGCTGTAAGGTCTCCAGCCAGAACATCAGGCCACTGTGCATAAAGGGTGCCAAGAGGCTACAGGGACGGTTCAGCAAGTTCTTGCTCTGGCTTCTAGTATCCTATGATAACTGATATCAAGTTTTAGTCAAATCTTTTTCTTTTTCTCCATAACACTGGGGTCAAAATCTCTAAGGATGCACACTTCAATGAGGGTTCAAGTTTGGCACCGGGAGAGGTAGAATAGCTTGCAGATTGCCTATTCTTTCTGTAGGGGTCCTCTGATGCCTCACAGAACTGTAAATAAGAAGAGGACAAGTACTCACTCCCCTGCACTCCAGAGGACCAGGAGATTCAAGCTCAAATCTAGCTCTATGGAGAAAGTGAAGGAAGCCTAGCCTACATAAGACCCTGTCTCAAAATCAAACAAATATCATAGAAATAAGCGATGGATGTCTGTGAGCAGAGGTCTAACAGATCGTTCTTTTCAGTGATAGTTTTGAGTCTTAGGATTTCAATTTTGGACGTGTGGATTTTGGACCTCACACATTTTCTTCAGCATTAAATGTCTAGGTCTGTTGTGGGTGCTTCAGGGAACCTCCTGTTTTCTGAAAGCCCTCTGAGCTTTTCAAAGCATTCCTCTGCTGGTGGCCCCCTCCACTCCTTACATTTTAATTGAGCCGGAAGACTAAGGTTAAGTCACTGGGTTTAACGATAAGTATTCCAGCAGTCTCTCTATGTGCATGTGTTCCATGCTATCCTCAACAGAATGCCTAATGAAGAAGCCACATCTTCCAGAGAGAGAGGGAGAGAGAGAGAGAGAGAGAGAGAGAGAGAGAGAGAGAGAGAGAGAGAGAGAGAGAGAGAGAGAGAGAGGCATGTTATGCCCTTAAAATCACGAGAAGAATTTTTCCAGGGTTTTTGAACCCCCACCATCCAAACAAAGCTATACAGGACCCATGTAACTCAACACCAGGGCAGCTTTTCCTACAGAATATGGGGATGGAGGCTGTGTGACTCAATATAGCCTTAATGTCAATGACCTGAATTGAAACTAGAGTCCCCTTTATCTGCTAGATGCTTTGGTTACTTGATCGATGAAAACAAGACATTGTTGCCAAACTGATGTGTTAGGTTTCCTCTTACTAAGAATCTGTGAGTAAACTAATGGGGTAGGTGTTTTCTCCTCAAAATTCAAGAACTAAATTCACAGACACTCAACCCGTGTTGCTGATTTCCCTCACTAGGTTTCTTCAACAAATGAAGTTTGACTGACCCAGTGAGGGAGGGAATTAGTTAAGCCCAAGAACCCCCCTACTCCCCACTTTCTGGTATAATCTGCAAATATCTGGCTTCTGGTTTTCTGTGCCTCAGTTTCCTAATCTTTAAAATGGAACTATGTTTTTGGAAGCATGAAAGGATTCATTATAGTAAATACTTAAAACACTTCTTGATATGAAAGTCTAGACTTTGAGTAATAACATTTGTGCCCAGGGAAGACCCTCATGCGCCCTGACAGGAGAGAAGCCACACATGCCTAAGTAGGGCAGAAGGGAAGCAGTAGGGGAGAAGCCTCTCTCTATACCTGCCACTCGATCCTGTCGAAAAAGGAAAACTTTATTTATCTAGTAAATAAAGTCTTTCTTCTCCCAAGTGGCCCTGTGTATAATCCTGCAATAAATATTCTTTTTTTCTTATGATTTATAAATATAGATAGGATAGCTGAAGTTGGGACTCCTCTAAAGTAGAATCTGATCCCCATTGTGGTAAAATCATCCACCCTTCGCTCAGAGAGCTCTGCCCTTTGTTGGCTTCAGCTTCTCTCTTTTGAGCATTGCGTCTTCTGTGTTCAGTTCTTGCTAAACATGGAATGAGGTCAGGCTTTTAGCACTTCTAATAATTCTCCTTTTCAAAGGTCTCTCTCTCTCTCTCTCTCTCTCTCTCTCTCTCTCTCTCTCTCTCTCCCCCACCCCCCTTTTAGGCTTAGGTTTGCATTAACCCTCATTAACTCTTTCTTGAGCACAAGTATTGGTTTCAAGCCAATGCCAGAGGACATTAAACTTGCAGCATCTCCTGTCCCCAAGCTGGGACCTGGGAAAGATGTTTCCAAGTTGACTCTCAGATATTGGCCAGATCCCTCCTAATCGGTTCACATAAAGGTGTATTGCTATTCAGATAATGTCTTCCCTGCTCTACAGAAGGTTGTTGTACTGAGCTGTGATTGTGACAAATGATTTACTATTAGGGACATTCTGTAATTATTGTTCGGTGGGACCGCAGACCGATACATCATTAACATGATAGACGGGCTTTTATATCAGCAAAAATAACTAAATTAATAAAAATGGCTTCATTCCAAACCCTGTCAGAAAGCCAATACTCAGAACAATCAAATAGCAGTGGTACCTGAGAACGCTGTGGTTTATATCCCAGACAAATCATGTTTTATGCATAAGTAATAAAATATTTGTATTTATAATCTCTGTAATATGGGATGGTGTATGTTATAAAGCAGTAGATTTTTATAGAAATCAGAGCTAAACAAAATAGATACAAAATTTAAATATTTTGCTCCCACAGGATTTAAATTTAAAATGTATGCCTTTATGTACTCACGTTAGTTTGAAAATACTAAAATTTGCCAATGACATTTTTTCTCATAAGATCTCTTGAACAGTGAAAAACATTTTTAAAAAGATCTTAAAGATCAGCATATATTTCCCTTCCCTCTCTCCCTCCCTTCTTCTCTCCCCTTTTTCCTTCCTTCCTTCCTCCCTCCCTTCCTTCTTTCCTTTCCTTCCCTTCCCTTCCCTTTTCTTTCCCTCCCTCCCTCCCTCCCTCCCTTCCTTCCTTCCTTCCTTTCTTTATTCCTGACTTCTTCCTTCCCTCCCTTCCTCCCTCCCTCCCTTTCCCCTCCTTCCTTCATCACTCCCTCCCTCCTTTTCTTCCTCCCTTCCTCATTCCCTCCCTACTTTTCATCCTTTCTTCTTTCTCCTACTTACGTCCCCACTTTTTAATCAATAAATCCCTAATCATTAAGTATTTAGCCTCACAATTTTTACTTGTCTACCCAGAATACCACGAAAGAAAGATGTATTTTTTTTAATATATTCTGTAAGTAGAAGCTATGGAAACAAACTGTGAACCATAAGCACTCATGCTAAAACTCTTTAAAGCATATATAAGTACGACTCACAGTTATATTGCTAGATTCTCCCACTTTACACTGACAATAAATTTCAATGAGGAGTGACCATTAAAATAATGGAAAATCAAGGCTTAGACTCAAGAAATCAAGAAAGGGCTAAAACAGAGCTTAAGTGGTCTTTGATCATCTCTTCCTTCCTCCTTGTATATATTTCAATATATTTGAGACACTATCATTATCCAAAAGTCTTGCAATGAGATGTTCTTTGCCTTCCAGAACTCTTAGTATTTTGGAGTTGAAAAATGCACATATCCATATGTTAGCCACCATGCCCATCACTAGTGGAGTTGATTAGAACCCAGTCATCTCTCATTAAGCAACAGTGAACACCGCTGCAAAGAGAGGAAACACAGAGTGTACAAGTACAACCTTGTCTGATCAATCCCATTTTGCTACACATGAATTCAAGTTGGGTGATGCTGGTGTTCAGGTATACCTAACCACAACCTGGTTCCTGCAGACTCTTAGGATAAGAATTTACAGAACTGGGAGTGGCAAAGGGTCCAACTCAACTATGCGTATCCAATTACTCAAAAACAGCCTAACTTCATTTTTGTGTGATCCTATTTTGGATTTAAGCAATAACAAAACTTTTCAGAGCACTTTTAGTTTTAATAACACAGTTGAGATGAATGGAAAGTTTTATCCCCTGCCATTTTACAACATCTGGTCCTATCATTAATACCCAACATCTAAGGGGCACATTTATGACCTCCATTGCCAGGTGGTGTGTGGTCATAGCACACAGTTTCCACGCATGCTCAGTGCTGGTGCTGTGTGCTCTGTTGCTGTTCCATATTGTTTGTATTTGTCCTTTGTCACACTTCAACGGGCTTTTTTGACTTTTAATGCTTTCTTTAAAGATTAAAATTCATGCTTCAGTAAAATGCGCTTTCTTGCTGAAGCTGTTGCTATTGTAACACCCTAGACCTTTAAGAATTGTGTTCTTGTTGCTCCTTAATTCTTCAGAAATTTGAGTGACCTAATGCTTCACTCTATGATAAAGCCCAGTCATGGCAGAAATTGTTTAGAAAGGTGCTGCTGGCTTTGTGGAATTGGTATAAGTGTGCTTTCTAATTGTCTGCTTGTTGGATATTTCATTTAGAATGCTGTTTTAAAAGCAAGACCTCTCCCTAAAGTGATTTCAAAGAATGATGCTGTAACAACTCAGCCCTTCCAGTGTTCCCTGCAAGCCGGAAATCATTCTCCAGTGCAGCTTGTGACTGGGAAATTGTATGCAGTATAGCTCAAAGAAACAGAGAAGACACAGAAAATTGGCAAATTTTGAAACTCAAAGGAAGCTAAAGAACCATCCTATGCAGTGTCCCCCATGGTGACAGAAGGCATGTATGTAACCAGAGTCAACCTTCCTAGGGTAGACAGCAAGACCCCCACAATTGATTTTATGGCAAAAGCTTGATTGAGATCTATTTTAAACCTCATCTTCTCGGCTTTGGACTTCTCTTCAAGGAAGACAAATGCCCTTGAAAAGGAGTCTTAAAAGTATGATTCACAGACTCAGGAAGAATTACAGGATGCAGACAGCCTAGCGAAGTGCCTCCCCCAAGGACTTCATATTTCCTTCCTCTTAATCTGAGAGAGCCATTAAAAAGTTAGCCTGTTCCCTGGAGGCTCCTCCTCAGGATTCTCCTCAAAGGAAATGCTCACACGGAAAAGGTAATTTACCTAGACATGGTTTAAGAAGCAAGACTCCATTTCAGAGATTGGCAGTGCCTGGGTCTCTTTTTAGGACTCTTCCTAAAGTTAAGTAGCAAAGAGAGAATCAAAGGAAACATGTATCACAGACACACACACAGCACCCCTGTACCCATTATCATGTGTAGTCAACTCCCAAATTTGATAGCTTCATAGATAATATACAATCAAACGATACACATGAATCACACTCTCCCTCTGCAAACCAAGCTCCTGTTACCCAAATTTTGTATTCTGTCCAAAGAATGTTTGTAATTATTTGAGCTTCTAGTGGGAAATCTTTTTTTTTTTTTCCTGAGGGGTCGGGATGTGGGAGGAGAAGGAGATTCTTTGCTCTGGACCTTAGGGAGTGCTGTGGTCATTCCGCTTCACAGGATTTTAGGAAAGCAAACTCAAGAGATGATTCCCTTTTATGGCAAAATAACTTGGATGGATTCGCCTTTCCAAAGTCCATTGGAAACAAGACATGTGCTTGCAGAATCCTGCAGCTGTATCTACGAGAACAGCTTGGGGTCCCATCTTACTGGTTTCCTCTACTCATCCCTCCCTCCGATTTGATTTCCCTCCTCTATTCTGGAGTAGCGTGGCAATCTAGAGAAACATGAATGAGCATGTTAAATTCTCCAGTTTCCCCTCTGAAAGCCAATTGTGTTCTGTATAGATGAGAAGTTGACAACCACAGAGCATTTATTAAGAACGTTCAATTCTCTCAGTCCAGGGTCACAGTGGAACTTTAGCAATGGCCCCGAGAACTCTCAGTTTTGTTGCTCCAGTTGAATGGGGACATGCACTCAACCTCTGCAGACCGGTCCTTCAAAGGGTTACTAAACAGGTGGTTGTTAGGAGAAAATGGGATGGGATTATAAATATAGAAAAATGTAGAGAGAAAATCGTGATGTTAGAGATGGCCCTATGAGATGAAAGCTTTGCCTGTCAATACAACCCAGGAGACTGAGGTGGACCAAGGGTGGCACATCCACTGGCTCATGGTTTTAGAGGTCTGAAGGGTGTGCTTCCTAAACACTGGTAGATCAAAGGTTTCGATCAGGCAACCATCTTGTTGCTTCAAAGAACTCAATGCTTTATGTCTGTAAGCCTGAATCCTGGCACTGTCCACTAACCCAACAGAAAGAAGGTCATTCAAGGGAGCTCTGCGCATTCTCTCCCATGCAGCATAGCTTTAATGTGCATAGCAGTTGTAGCATGTGAATAAAAATCAAGCAGTGCAAACGGGGATGATTTCAACTACATCACATTTAAATAATGCATTTATAGAGCAAATTTAGGACAAATGACCGAAAGCATCCCTTTGGTCACCTAACATGCCACTCTCTGCAGTAAAGCTCCTCAGATATACTAAGGATTCATCTCGTTAGTGCTTGTCCTGTGAAACAGGAAAAACAGTGAAGAAAAATTCCCCTCTCATCTTATTTGCTTTGCACAAAGCTCAATCCCCAGGCTTGCATCTGAGACTCACATTTTTTTTTCTTGTGTGCTTCCTTCTGTATGTTTTGGCCGAGTGGGTGGAATTCTCCCTGATAAGCGGACCACCAATCCAGTGTGCACTGTGTGGGGTTGGCCCAGTCGAGTGGGCCCCACTGGGCCCCCCAGGGAAGAAAGCCAGGAATTCACAAGGGTTGATTATTGCCAGGGTTTTAGTTGTTTTTTCTCTTCCTCTCTCCTGTTTCTAAGCTATGTTCTTCCTTGTAAATCAATGCCTAGACTTGGGAGGCTAAGCATCCACCCTGATGGAACCCAGTCTCTGTAAGGGCGCAGCAGTGGAGATACTTTACCCAGGGATTTCACTAAGCCCCTTTAAAGAGTGACCTTGGGAGGCAAAAGGGAAGGGTCAGCCTGTGTATTGTTACTGGAGGCTTGCAATGGTTTAAATGAACTTCCATGGGTGACACATGTGAACAGGGAGCCTAAAACTATTTTTACTCATTAAAGTCAACACTTCACATCTAGCTTTTCATCTTATGTCAACAACACATCTGTCCACTGAGAATTCTGCCTTTAAAAAGTACAGAAAAATAAAACCATCAGGATTTTTTCCTATTGTGACTTTTCTAAATTTAAAAATATACTGCTTACTGTGTCTACATGTGTGGGGCAGGATAGACGAGTGTGTCCAAACACAGGTGTGGAGGTCAAAGGACACGTTTACTGAGGTGACTCGATCTCTGTTCTCTCAACCTTTACGTAGATCCAGGGAATCAGACCCGGATCCCAGACTTGGATGGTTAATGCCTTTCTTCATTGGTTCAGCTATATTTCAATCTAATTTTATAAATATGTATTCAGAGACCACATTCAAGTCACTGGGTGGGTTCTGTGTTGGTGAAATTAAGGTGAAGAACCAATATTGATATTTTCTCTCACTGTTCTAATAATTGGTAAACAAATATATCTTATCTTCATGTGGTTATCAACATTTTCTTAATAGGCTTGCTTATTACTGTGATCTCTCTTGTGTGCGTATGTGTATATAGTTGCTTTTATGTATGTGTACCTACTTACTGATGCCGTTCTCTAGCCTGCAAGAGCACACAGCCCTGGGTGTTCTCATGCCTCCACCTCTCCACCTCTGGTGTTGTAAATCTACTTCAACACTCCAGCTTCCTAAACGGGCTCTGGGATCAGAACCCAGGAATTTATGCTTGTACTGCAAGCACTTGAGAAAATGAGCCACTTCCCAAGCCCATGTTACTGTGAGCAACTTTTCCACCACCCCTTTGTATTTATTTTGAGAAGAGACATTTGTCGTATGACTGAAGGGCAAGAATTCATTACTTCATTTTTTGATCTAGGGCTTTCCTTACAACTTGCTCTGACCAATAGGAAGTAGTAGAAATAATATGACTTAAGGGGTTTTATAAGTGCTGTGGCTATTTTTTTTAATGCCTGGGCAGCATTTTCTCTCTCAAATGAGAAATGAAGAGTGTGCATGGGTGAATTTCCCCAACCTAGGCAGCATGGTCAAGCTTAGCAATGGCCAACTAAATCCCAGATGACCAACAGAGGACTATAAAAACACAGTTCACTAAAGCTAATAAGGTCTAGAACAGTTGATTGTACGATGGAAGTTAACTGAAGAAATGATCACATTCATCTATTAATTTATTCATTCATCCATTCTCAAACACTGGACATTCATCTGCTAAGCCCAAGTGCATGGCAGAAGCCTGAACTGCACAGTTGAGACTTCCAAAGGACACAGGTCAACGGAGCAGTAAATAAATGGGCATGCAAAGTGTTGAAACCAAGGTGTGACCTGAGTATAATGGTGAATCCTCAGTGGGGGCGTCACACATGTGGAAAGGGGGTTCAAGTTAAATCGTGAACAGGGAATTAGGAAGGCAGTAGAGTCGAAGGAAAGATACACACAATAGCATTTCAGGAAGAGAAAGTACACAGCAGTTGTAAACACTGAGAAAGAACTTTGGAGTGCCTGGCTTAGAAAATGAAAGTCACATGCAGAAATCATGCCTTGAACTTTCTGGAAATCCGCATGGCACTTCCCATAGACAGTAAGGTCAAGTGTAGTTGAAAATGTCACAGCAGTTTTCTTGGTCCTCATCTAGAGAGAAAAGTAGATAGGGTGTTTGAGTAGAATCCCAGCTCTCCATCTAACCTCAGAGCTAGCTAGCTGCTTGAGACTGTGAGAAGGAGGCAGGATGCCTTTTGATTATTTGTGCTGTTTTTCTCTGCACTTCCTGCTTTGATCTTAGTGCACAGGGACCAAAACATTCTTAGAGAAACTACTTACTTCCTGGATATTTTTGGCATTCCTTGCATCAGGAAGTTAGTGGAAGTATTAGCGCCCTCCCCCCCCTTTTTTTTTCAAGAGATTTTCCTTTCAATCTTGGATGGGGGATGCAGACACTTCCTACCTAAACACCCAAGGCTTTCACCATTTGTACTGTGCATATTTTCACCGTTATACACAAAGACTTGTAGAGAAAAATGATCAGGAGGCACTTAAAGGGCCCACAGCCATGTTCTGTTAACTGCCAGGATTTAAGACTGCCAATTACATAAAGCTATCATTAATCAGCGATATCTGAGATGTGTATGTGTCCTGATAAGAAGGCTGTTCTGAGGTAGTAGCTGGCTTGCTGTTTCCTCCACTACAGAACTGGAAGGGTCTCCTCTGGGGACAAAGAAATGACTCATAAAACAGCCTACTTTTTTTAGATAAAAATAGAATTGAGCTTTTGATCTCTGGCTCAGGTGGTTAAAACTGGTCTCCCTCAATTCTTGACTTTGTATGGGCTCAAACGGTCTAGAACTTAACACACACTGTGGCCAAAAGTTAAGAAGAGAAAGAAACAAGATAATTCTGATGTTTTATTTTAAAAATAATAAAAACAACCTGGAAAGTAAAAATGGCTCCCAGGGTGCTAAACAGAAAGGACATTTGTTGCTTTTTTCCTATGGTATTGTGGTCTGGTTCCTGGTGGGAAAGGCAGTGGTCTTAGCATGTAGGCGCATGAAGGGACCAGGAGGGAAGTCGGAAGACGACACTACATCTTTAAACTGAATTGAATGTTCTGTGACTTTAAATAAAAGCTCTTCTGTTGTTGGGCAAATAAATTTAAACCACTTAACATGGCAGAGAAGGTCAGGCAAGCTTATTATAGCGATCATAGCGTTACAGCTATTGCCATTGACCGCTGCTCTCTGGAATCACCAATAATCAGAGACCGCAAGCTGTGTTTGCTGAGAAAGGTCATCATTCATTTTTTTCAAAGCATTAATATCTTTTGTTTGTTTGGCTCAACATGAAACAGGAATCGATAGAGGTAATTCACAGAGCAATTAGCCCCTCATCTGTCAAACGGCATCTGGGTGTATTTAACAAAAAGACCTTTGGAAAGGTTTAAAAAGAAGGAAAGTGCTTGTATGATCAACAATTTATATTTTCTACATGACATGTTGTGTATGTATCTGTGAAAAGGGGGGCCTTGGGAATAAGAAAATATACATAAAGTGTGCTATAAATCTACACTTCAATGTTATGATGTGGCTGTGTAGGGATAGACCCAAGCCAGCTCAGATTACATTCTCAGGCTGTTCCCATGAAGACAGTAAGGAGTAATAGAAATCTTTGTATCATGGACTCACAGAGCTGGGATGCTTGGATTTCTCAGGAAGGAAGCCCTCTAAGACAAACTGAAGGTGGACAGTGTAACAAATTGAAGAAGGTCAAGCCTGAAGAACAAAGGGTCCCATTTGGGGTCACGGGCCATGATTTCTGTGCAGGGCTGGGGTTCCTCTGAGGTGGGTCACGGTGATGTGTTACATCCTTGCCAGGCTTCGGGAGACTTCTCTGCAGTACCGACTGTCCCTTGTCATCGTTCTTAAAGGAAAGATGAAAAATGAAATTTAACTGCGAGTCCTTTGTGTTGGAAAGAATGAATCCTGATCATGGTCTATGTTTCTCTACAAAGTTTCAAATGCGTGAGCCACAGAATAGAGGTGATGCATTTCAGAGACACAGACTTCTGAACATTTTAACACACAGTCTTGTCCGCACATTCACATAAACGCTATTACTCTCAGCAGGACCAGATGTATTCTGTTTTTTCTTTTCAATTCCTGTTCCTTCTCCCCCCCACCCCACCCCACTTGACTTTTCTTCCACAGCCCTCCTTTCTTTTTCGCTTTGGTCTTCATCCAGACTAAAAGATCGTGGCCAAGAAAGAAATAGAAGATGCAAAAAGAAAGTAGTAAAAGCCGTACTTATTTTACGCTTTGATGAAGCACCCTTCGGGGCTTGAGTCTAGTTTTAGTTTTAGTATCTGAGCACTCTGACATCCCATCTATCCTTTAGGCTGTGTCTGCCTACTTAGCAATGCTTTTGTGCAGAAGTCACAGAATAAAGGTAAGTGGAAATGCAGGAGACTATGATAAACTTCGAACTACTATAATAGAGAGAGAGAAAAAAAAACGAAGACCACAGTAAAATATACAAACATGAAGCCATGGCAAGGTGTGCCTTTAATCCCAGCACTTGGGACAGGGCAAGCAGGATGAGCTCTGTGAGTCTGGGGATAGTTTATTATACATAGTGAATTCCAGGCCAACCATGGCTATATCCTGAGAAAAAAAAAATTAAGTAAATAAAATAAAGGGCAAAGAAAGTAAATAATCCTTCAGCATAATAATGACCTTGAGTGGAAGGATCCCGGAGGTTACCGTCACCTCACTCATGACCTTGATTCACTACATTCCTATAACAAACACACACATTTTCATCGGAAACCTTACAATATTGTTTATACCTATTGTGGTCACACAGTATTTTACACAGATCCCAGATAACCAGGGTTTGTGTATGGTTTGTAAAGGACTGCCAAACAAATGATCTATATGTTTCTATAGAAATGTCACAGAATCTGGGGTTCCAATAGGGAAATCAGCACTCACTGTGCAGCCTGGCTGTCAAGACAGAAAAGAGCACAGGCTACAGCTAGGTTTCTGAAATACTGACAGCCCCCGATGTAAGAATTTCATGTCAAATATGTGGGTCCAGCCCACACTATTGAATGTGCTTTTTAATCCTGCGGTGGGGGGTTCTTCCTCCTTGCAACTTTCTTTTCTGTTTATGTCAACTGTATTAGGCATTTTTCCACTCCTTTACAGAGCAGCTCACTTTAATTAGAAAGGATCTCCGTAATCCACAGATATAGGCTAATAAATATTCTCCAGACTTCCTATTACTGAAGCACACAGTGCAGTTAGCCTGGGCTCTAGCTTGCCTCCATGAAAATACCTGAACAGCAGTTAAAGTCACCCCACTTCCCACACGGGGTGCATAAGCTCCCATCATTATTTTTTGCTAGACTTTCTAAGGGGTGTGGATCTGGCTTCCATGGGCTTTGAATGATCTTCTTGATTTGTAAATCAAGCCTAAGTTAGAAGGATGGACTGCCACCTCCTCTGGGCTCTGCTTCATGTCACAGGGGTACAGTTCATCAGACAAACACCTCATAAGCATCAGTTCTGGCAGGCTTCCAGGGAAAACCATGTCATGCCATTGAATAACATTTAGGACCCAATCTCTCACTCCCCCTCCTCTATAACTAAATAAGTTGGGGAAAGGTCTTGGCCTGTCTCAAGATAACAAGAAGTTTAAAGGACTTACTAATGTTTCATGCTGCAGACACAGAACATTTGGGGAGGGAACCAAAGCAAGATGGTGGCTTTCCTGCAGTTCAAAGGCAGCTCTGATAATGAATGAATACTGACAATCTTTTTTGTCCCCTGATGTGTGTAAATCACCCTGCAGACAATCTGAGGGACACTGGAGCTGAGAGATGAAAGAGAAAGGACGCACATGTTTCTAATGCTCGTCTACACAGATTCTCGTCATCCATCGTGAGAAGCAGCAAGAGTTTGCTGCAGATGCCTGGGATCACTTCCTGTGCTCTATTCTGCTGTTATGGTGTGAGAGCTACTGCTGAGAGCCATGGGATAAGTAACCATTGGGTGCTCACCAATCAAACTTTATTGCAAACACTGCAATTTGAATTTTTAATAATCCTTTGTATTTTAAAAAACCTGCCACAAAATATCCTGAATTTTTCTCTATTCCTTTACAAATGTGAAATATGCTTTTCAACTCACCACTGATTAGAGATCTTCAAGCGTTGGAGCTGGCACTTGAGTCCCCAGAAATTCAAGTTCTGGTTCAAGAATGGTGCCTCCAGCATGGCTCTGCTGGCTACTTCTCAACTCCGGGGTTGTGGGTTTGGTGTGGGTGGTGTGATGGTGGGAATGGTAGGGATGGTGGGAGTGGTGGGGGTGGTGGGGCTGATGGGGATGTTGGAGATAGTGAGGGTGGTGAGGGATGGTGTGGTAGGGTGGTGGGGGATGGTAGGAGTGGTAGGGTGGTGGGGGTGGTGGGGTGGTAAGGTAGTAGATTTATGGAGGGTGTTGTGATGGGGTGGTGAGGTGGTGGGGTGTGGTGGGGTGTGTGTGGTGGGGTTATGGGGGCGGTAAGGTATTAGGGTAGTGGGGTGGAGGGGTTATAGGGGTAGTGGGGTAGTAGGGTTATGGGGGTGATGGCATCATGTTGTGGTTTGGTGGTGGGGTTATGGGAGCATTTCCAGAACTCAGCTATCATCGCCTATGCACAGAATATTCTTCATAGTTGAACCTTTTCATTTTCTCTTCCTTTCTTTCTGTATGCAGAATATTTCAGAAGGGCACATTGCACTTTGTAAACTCCTTGGATTTAAAGGAGAATCTTAATTGTGTGAGTCATCCATTTGGGAGAGGGCAGAGAACCAGATCAAATTAGACTGTCAAGCCACGATGCTTGCTCAGGTAGAACTCATAATAATTTAAAATGCTATTGAAATGTTTAATTAAATTATTATTTATTCAGGTAATGAGTGCAAATAATTTAAAAATTATTTTGTGAACTATTTTGTAGCAAAGGCACATGTTCCCTTTCTAAAGCAAGTTTAAATAGAGTTCAAAGCCCAGCACATGTGTGTGTGCTCCAATCTATCTGAAAGATGTAAATTGAAATGCTAATAATGTTTTGGGAGATGGTAAGATTTGAGTATTGTCCTGTCTATACATTTCAAATATTTTCCTATCTGTACTTCTTTTATAATCAAGAGAAACCAATTAATGTTTCAGGAGTAACCTTTGCTTGCAAACGTGTTACTATAGAAAGACTTCTGCTTCTCCAGTATGCCCTAGAAGGGATCATAGAATTATCAGGATGATTTTCTGACCCTGCGAAGACTTGTGAGAACATTGACGTTAACCTCCGGTGAGCTCAGAAAAATAATTATCTGAAATTTGCACAAATTCAGAACTTTTATGACATGCAAATAAAGAAAGGGAGAAAAGGGAACAGCAGAGAATACAAGCAAGATCTCATAAACAGGACAATGGTAAATGCATGTGTAATGATATAATAAAAGTTACTAGATTCTCAAAAAAAATTTTTTGACAGGTCAATAGAATTGAATAAGAAAGAATCAACAGACCTCCCTTGTCTCTATTCGAAAAAGAACAAAGCACGTATTATTCCCTGACATTCCAAATTCTTATTTATATTTACGACCAAAGCTTTCTTAAATGCTGACCTTTCCCTTCATTTATTTTAATGATGATAATAATAATAATAATGTAATAATAATAATAATAATGTGATAATTGGCTGAAGCAAAACAATTAAACTTTCATTGATGGAGCATAGTAATCACAAAAATGATTTTCTGACTATTCTGTGATAATTTTTTATTTCAATATTTTTTAATGCAGATCTCAACCCACAGACTGATGCATGATTCCTACATGCATGTTTGCTCCCAGTTACCTTTGCTCATCATATGGCAGAGAGGAATATGAGAAGTTATCTTCTGCTAGGTTAACAAGATCTTGCCAAGGCACTCTGAGAAGAAGGCTGTATCAGAGGCACATTACTGCCCGGTCTGGAGAAAATCAAAATCAAAATACCCTTATTGATATCGGTCACTGCTTGGAAACTGTGTTAGTACATGATAGTAATAATAATAATAATCATAGTAATAATAATAACAATAATAATATCTGTGGTTTCTCAGAAGTAAACACAGGTAGTGATCTAGGCATTTGCTGTTTGTTGGCCTAAGAGCATGAGGTTTGATAGTTAAACCTGACACACCAATAATTTCTCTAGCAGTAGAAATATGCATGGGAGGGATCCCACTGGATGTTCTTTTCCCTTACTCCTCATTTCTCAGCTTCTATCCCATGGAAACCTGGCCCTGGGTAATCTTCTTAACTGATGGACCTGAAGAGAAAGGACAGGATAGCATAGGACCATCGCCTTCACTTCCTCTTATCAAGCACACTCGCCAATTGATGTTCTTGGCATCTTTCCACAGTCTCACAAGAGGCAGAACTATTCTGGGCCTTTTGAGCCCTCTTGTCTTTTGAAATGGTGACAGTCTATCTTGACAACTCAAATCAAGTCACCGGTTACCACCCACAGGCTACTGATACAGCCTTTCAGCAAGTTGTAAGGGAACCAAGAAAGAAGAGAATCCCAGACTTCAGGTTTCATTCAACACCACAGCTATGAAGTCTATTGTAGTATTCAAAAGTCATCTTGGGAAGATTCTGTTCTGGCTTAACCAAGCTTGTAGCAAAGGAGACACATGGTGGATGTTATGGCCCAAGCTACAATTAAACAAGAGACATGGTAGATAACATGGTCCAAGCTACAAGGAAAAGAGAGACACGGTGGATGCTAAACAGCAGTGACACATCCTGACGTGTGTACTGGTCCTCTGCCCCAAGTGTCCTCTCGAGGGCCTTCAGTTACTTGCTGTCAACTGCATTCTCAGAATATTAAATGGAAAGTTCCAGAGGAAGGGAGAAAGAACACATAGAGCACTTTTATTAAGCTGCATTTTATGATGGCTCTATTTTTTTTATCTCATTGCAGTCAGTTTCTCATTGTGCCTAATTATAAGTTAGACTTTATCATAGAAATGCATGTATGGGAAAAACAGCACGTGTGGGGTTTAGTGTTTCAGGCATTCAGTTGGGTTGGGGGCGGAGCTTGGAAAATACCAGCTGCTGAAGAAGGCACCTATGTATTACTAAATTCATATCATTATATATAAGCACTAAATGAATATTAGAGAAAAATAATACATAATAAAGAAGAAATTACAAATATCTGGAGTGGTGCACAGAAAAAGTAACTGAAGAACTAGAACGTAAGTTGAACTTAAACGTATCAGTGAGTTTAGAGTAGGGAGGATGGGCCACAGTCATGCCCTGCTTTGTATCACTCTGAGTATAGCTCAGGGCCTGTGTTAGTTGTTTTGCGTGTGCATTCAGTTCTCATCAGATGAGGACGATGAATAGCAGAGAATGTAGCTTTCCAGAGATTACACAGCTAACAGGATGAAAAATGAACCCAAACCTCAACTTGCTCCTTCCTGGAGCAATTGCTCTTTTTAACAGCTCTATGAAAAGCTGCTACTTGGGAGACACACACACACACACACACACACACACACACACAAGCAAAGCAATAGAGGCACACAAACTGCTTCTTGACTAGCAGTAATTGGGAGACAGTGGATAATGTCAATTAAAGAAAGGTTTCCTTGGAAGAGTTGCCAGAGTCCTTTGACATGACAAGCATTTGTCAAATCAGAATGTATTGTATGATTAGCAGAGTAGAAAGCCCAAACTCTGGATGTCATCACCGAGTCTATATCTAAAGACAGCAGCAGATTGCTAATATCCTGCTATACTGCCTTTCAAACTTCTTATATTTTTCTTCAAATATGCACCTACTTCTATAGATGTAGTTTAACAATATTGGAATTCTGTAAATTTTGTAAGTCTAATGTCTATATTAGAGATACAGTGAGACCACCTTTTATCATACACACATTTTCAACATTCTTTCTAATGAAAAGTCACCATACATGCTTTCATTGTTTAGAAAGCTCTTAGCCTTGAATGTTGAAGCTATGTTTTCTTTTTGAAACTGTGATGCCTCTCTTATTGTTGTATAAGTCATTTTCTTCATTTATGAAGAAATATTTTCAAAATATGTTTAAAACTTCTAAATTATACTCAAACCTAAAGTTTTAAATATTTTATTTGAAAAATTTCAGCTTGGTTTATTGTTTTAAATAATTCTTTTATTTTTGAGATGATAAGTATGTAATTTCCCATTCCTTTCTCCTTCTTGCTTTCTTCCTATAGTGACATGCATGCATGTGTGTGGAATGTATGTGTGCATGTGTACAAATGTGTGCATGTACACACACATTCCTAAGTAGAACCTCTGCAGTGTGTATAATTGTATAATGTTATTTACATATGTTTTCAGGGATGACCATTGGTATTGCATAACCAATTGGTGTGCTCTTCCCTGGGGAAGACTATTTCTCCCACTCTCAGCATCCCTTAGTTGTCTGTAGGTTATTTTCTAGACCTCACAGTATTGTTCTTATTACTTTGGCGTGCCTATCATCCATAATCAGCAGATATTTAGACAGTCATGATGGTAAGACTTTATCTGATATTACTAGGGAACACAGTCTCACAACAACATTTACAATCCTCAGGCCCTTAGAAGCTTTCTACCACATAATATATAAAATGTAAATAAATTCAATTCTTGGACCATCCCAAGAACTAAAGACATGGTTGAACTCCTGTGGAGTAGATTAATATTCTGAGAGAAGCTTTACCTCATCATCATCACCTTAGGAAGTCAAAGATGGAGAGTCGGAGAGAGGAAGAGAAGAGATAAAGGGAAAGGGCCAGAGAAAGTAAAATAAGGTTGAATGAACACTGGCTTCCTTCCTTTTCAGTTCTCAGGGTTCAGATACTTGTTGTCCAAGAGCAATGGTTTGATTTTAGCGATGCCCATCCCTGGTGATCATGAAGGATGCTAGCGGGGGAGGGCACTGTTAGTCTTTGTCAAAGCAACATCTTAAATTACTCTCATGGAATGCTTCCATGATCCCTGACAATGCACTTCACTTGGAAGCATCACACAATGAAGGCAACTGCCTACATTTCCATCTCAGCCACTCTGCATTGCAGTCCTGTGGCTGGGGACAGCTCTCCTATGTTTTCTGCAACTTGGTGTCCATGGTGGAACAAGGAGATCACAGTGAAACCTGAGAGTGATTGGATTAAATATCATATCATTGGGCAGTCACACATAAGAAAAACTTTCTTTCCCTTGTCTTTTCCCTATTAGATGACATATGTTTCACTCTCTTCCGAAGAACAAATTTCATTCATTCCAAAAGGCTTTATTGGTGGGCATTGTGAGTTCAAGGCATCATCATGGTCTTATGGTCACTCCTGTCTAATAAAAAAACGGCATCATGTCAATGAATTAGTATTTCCAGGTTTAACAATTGGTACAGAAGTGTGAACTCTTAGATAATTAAAGGGCAAAATCTCTTTGAAGGAAGGGATGAAAAACAAGTAGCCTGAGAGATGCATGTTTGCTGGACAGGAGAATGGAAGTGTTTGCTATCAGTAAGGGTAATCTTGGTCCTGTGGTAGTGAGAAGATTGTTAGTGGTTGGTGTGAAAGTCCTGCACAGAAGACAGATGTTATTTTAAAATGCCACTTCCTCTGCAGAGCCCTTTCTGGGTCCTTTCTACAGGAAGCCCTTGCAGCCTTAGCACTGTGATCCCACCACATCTGTGGGTTTCTTTGACAATTACTACTTCCTGCTCTACATGAGCAATGCTATATTTGTGTGCACATTTTACTTTGATGACACCACTGGCAGGCTGACGGTCTATTGCAGTGTGGTATTCTTCACAGTCCTATCAATGTAAAAGTACATACAGCACATATTAATGCATTACACAAGCATAAAACCTATGGATAAAATCCATTAGATTTCCCATTCACTTTCTTCAGAACAGTGTGTAGTTTCACCCTTTTGCTAGTAGACTTGAGGCTGGGGAGAGGGCATGTTTTTGGTCTCAATGGTTCGTTGATCACTAAGCATTAGTAGGTCTGTGTCACCTTCCTCTTCATCCAGGAAAATCACTGGAGCTGATTTTGACATTGCTATTAAAGAAATGGATTTCTCTAACACTCTTGATTCTTCTAGGACAAAACAATTAATATCTTGCTTATAAGGCCCATTCAACATAGATTTCCCTGGGAAGAATCTGGAGCCAGGTAAGCACATAAAAACAATGTTTTGATGACTATCAGCTACCATTAAAAAGTATCTGTGAACCTGAATGAGTGGTTGGTTAATTCAAGGTTGGAGACAATTAGACTTCCTTCAGTGAACAAATGGTGGAAAGCCTTGTTTTTTGGTCAGATACAAGAATCTACTGTAAAAAGCCTATTGTGGCATAATAACTTTTGGATACTTTCTGGGTTCCTTTTTCTTCCTACACTCCTCTCCACTCCTCCACTTCTCCCCTTCCAAACCCTACCACTAGGTAGGAGAAAAAAAGGAATAGAGGGGAAAGGGGGTTGTGATATCGTAAGACTACTTCCTGTTGGTTAGGGGCATTTAGTTCCTTGGGCAAGTGTGGTCTTCTCTGTCAAGATATGTAATTTCTTCTTTTCATATCTTCATTCACAACTACTTGACAAACCACAACCAACAGCATCCAAGCACCAGTTGGCCACCCAGCCCCTTCTATTGGAGCTCTAGCCTTTATATAACCTCTGAAAGGTCCCCAGAATTCCAAACATCACACACTTGCAAAACCTATCTGCAGCTGGCAAAATCAAATCCCTGCTAGAGCACGAGGCATATCGTAGTCAGCTGCTGTGGACAAGCTGAAGCAGCCACTTATCTCATACCTGGGATTAAAATGAAAACACATTCTTACAATATTTCTGTGTTTTTAAAGAAACCAAAATTCTCATTACACTATAGGGCATGTTTCTATAATCTCAGAATTTTTACAGGGGGTTTAAGATTAAGAAAAATAATACTGTGGGCTAGCTCACTTAGAATACTCAGTGTAGCAGAAATAAGAGAGATAATGACTCCACCAAGTAGAAGATAAGAGCTGAGACCTGAAAAAGTAAACCTCTATTCTCTGAAGTTGCTTTCATAAGGTACTTGGTCCTAGATAGTTAAACTTAACCACTGCATCTTCCAAATGGAATCTGTCAGTTGGAAAGGAGGATCAGAAGTGGCATTGAATCTGGCTAAGCAATATGGTTCTGGTGAACCAAAGAATATTCTTCCCTCTCATGTCTGTCTGTAGCTAACCATGTAGTCATACTTTGTTTTGGAACTAGTAATGAGTAGCTATATGTCAAATGAGCCATAATGACTCAACTAAACCTTCTTGGTGCTCATAAGAAATATCTGATTAACTCATTAGGCAGTTGCTTTGATCAGACTGAAAGGTAGGATGACTTCTTAGACATGTAACTGGTTTACAGATTGTCATGGCTAACCTCAATTGGCAGCTTGGTGGTATCTTGAATCATTCTCGAAAAAAGTATCCAGGGATGTCTGTGAAGAATTACCTAGATTGGCTTCACACGGCTAGGAAGACACACCCTGAATGTGGCCATCACAGTTCCATAGCCTAGAATCTCAGACGGGATAAGAAGATAATGTTAGCAAGCTGGAACCGAGCAGTTTATGGTTTTGTTGTTGTTGTTACTGCTGCTACTGCTGCTGCTGCTGCTGTTGTTTGGTGGGGGTTGTTGTTGTTTTTGTTTGGGTTTTGCTCTCTGCATCCTGACTCTGCAGTGTGACCAGCTGCCAAGACCCATGACTCCATTGTGATGATGGACTGGACCATGGAAGTGTTGACTCTTCCTTACTTGATTGCTATTCTAATTTGCCTTCTATCACTGTAATAAAACCCCATGAGCAAAATTAACCAGAGGAGTAACAGGTTAATTTGGCTCAACCATCCCAATCACAGTCCACCATGAAGAAAGTCAGAGAAGGAACTCAAGGCAAGAACCTGGCTGTAGAAACTGAACTATAGGCCATGGAGGAGGAGTGCTGCTTACTGGATTGGTCCTCACCACTTACTTAGTTTGCTTTCTTATGCAAACTAAGACCATCTGTACTGGGTGGGTACTGTTACTGCCCATCATGGGCTAGGCGTTCTCACATCAATCATTAATAAAGAACATGTCTTAAGGATACGCCTAAAGGCCAATCCGATGGAGGCGAATTTTCAATTGAGATTCCTTCTTCCCAGGTGTATATGTTTGTGTCAAGTTGGCAAAACTTAGCACAGTTGCTTTCATTAGGTATTTTGTTTCAGCCTTGAGACAAGTAGCTGATACGCTGGGAAGCTTAATTTGAATAGAACATACCACACTTGCTTCTTGGTTGTGGCTTACAATTCTATTAATCATTCCAAGCCTGTCAGCCCCTGTGTTATGCCAACATTTATCTCTTCTATTCTTTAAAATTAACTTGACAGGATCCTCTAGCTTCCCAGTCCTTAGATATGAAAATTTACTGCTATAGTTTGAATGAGTATGCCAAAATTTATGCTAGAAACTAAATTCTAGGTACATAGCAGTATAAAGAGATGAGACTTTCAAGAATTGTTACACTTGTGAGTGCTCTGTCCTTAGAAGAGAATACTAGTGTTATTAGAGGAGTGGGTTAGTTAGCAGAAGAATAAATTTGTTACCACAGGAGTATATTTCTAAGAAGAGAACACATTTGTTCTCTCTCTCCCTGGTATTCTGTGTTGGCTTTCTTTAGAATGACTCATGCTACATATAGATCCCTGGATCTTGATCTTGGGGGTTTCTCAACATTTAGAATGAGAGAATTTTTATTTCTCTTCTTTACAAATTATCCAGTATGTGACATTTCCTAACAGCAAATCAAAACTGATATTGTTAGTTTATCCTATTTTAAAAGCCAAAGTTTCATATTGACTTTTTAAAATTTTTCTTCCTCTCTTCAACTGCCATGAGAACAGAAATAATCCCATGTGCTTGGATTATAAAAGAGATTCCCTCCCAAATCCCTTTATAGTCTGTTCTAGTTTGGTTTCTGCTGCTTTGTCAATACATTAACCACACCTAAATTAAGGAGGAAAAGTTTGTTGCATCTGAGACTGAAGTAAGAGTCCTTCACTGAGGCTAGGGAGGTGTCTTGGTTCAGTATCTATTGCTATGATAAAACATCATGCCTTAAATCAGCTTTGTGAGAAAAAGGCTGATTTGGGTTGTATTTCTTGATTACAGTCCATCATGAAGGAAGCCAGGGCATAAAAGTAAAGCAAGAACCCCCAAACCAGGAGCTGAAGGAGAGACCATGGCAAAATGCTTCCTAGCTTGCTTCCCTTAGTGTTCTCACTTACTTTTCTTGCACAACCTAGGCCTGTGTAAATAGACAATCCAGAACCTGCCTCACAGCTATGCTCATAGGCCATTCTTATGAGGCCATTTCCTCCTATGAGATTTCCTCTTCCCAGCTGAGTTGACACAACTAGGAAATTACTGTGACTTTGCTTGAATCTGTCCAGGAAGAATTGAAAACCTATCTCACTTGTCCATCGTTGATGGGATTTCTTGTGCTGGGGACTGAGGAGACACCAGACAAAAAGAAAAAGAGAAAAAGAAAGAATGACTTGCCCAAAGTGCAAGTGCTCTTGTCTGGCCTTGTCTTTGGCTTCAGTAATTCTATTTGAAAGATGTTTAATATCATATAGGTCAGTGGTAAGCCACTTGCTCCAGAAGTGTCTGCATTCAATACCCTGGGCCAGCATTCCTTCTGTTCTTATTTTCCAAAAAAAAAAAAAAAGATATAGTTTACCATAAAGCAGTATTGCAAGATCCCACCTACTCCTTTAATGTCTCCAGAAGTTCTTATCCCTTCTCTTTTTGAACTGATCTGGCAGCCTCTTGATTTCCCTCTAATTCCCTTACTTCCTGACAGAAGATGTAGGAGACCGATGTCCTTTGTACTCTGTGAGGACAGGGGCTCTGTACTGGGAGATAGTGGTTGCATCTTCTTCCTAGAAACAGGATACATCCCAGACTACCCTCACACTCATGGGCTACATAGCAATCAGTTTCCTAATACCCTTCCCACTTTCCAGAAATTCTTTGGACTAGTAATGGACAGAATTCTGATAGACACTCAAATTCATATAGACACATGCCAAAGTCACTCAAAAAGCCTGTCTTCCTTCTCTGTTGTGATAAGCTTAGACTATGTTACATTTCTCAGATCTAACAAGCCCTTAGCTGAAGGGTAATGAGTCAGTTCTGTTCTCTGAGTACCTACTGTTTCCTCCTTAAAAGTCCCCATTCTGCCTCTCAATCAACTGTGAAGGGGACAACTGCCTTCTCCTTTACACCTGATTCCTCAAAGCCAAGAGTTTGTCTTTGTAGATAGAGAAGGAACATGAGCAGTGGCCATCGCTTTAGGAAGGTATCTGGTCCCACATCTTGATGTTTCATTTGTGGCTTGCGATTATGGAGAACCTACAACTTGTGTCTTTAATGATGTCTTCACTGCCTAATTAAGAGGACTATAACTCACAATGTACATGTATGAGCTACCCTAGATGGGTTTGGTTTGTAAGAGTAAAGCAAAGCCTTGAGTGGCTTCTAGTTCTCCTCTGTTCAACATCATGCCACATATGGAATGCCAATGTACTTAGAATCTTTCAGATCAAAATGCCCAGTTAGCAGAGACTTGGCAATGCTTTCTCTCTCTCTCTCTCTCTCTCTCTCTCTCTCTCTCTCTCTCTCTCTCTCTCTCTCTCTGTTTGAGCTGAGATTTTCACAGATGCAGGCATGATTTTGACCACAGTGTCCACTCATGACCTTTGGTTTGTTCTTGCTTCTTGTATTTAGGGTTATCAAGTCAAGCACATGAACAACTGTAACTCAGCAGAGCAGGGTCTGTTTGCAAGGGTCGACTAGGTACATACCACCTCCTCAATTCCTATTGACTGCATCCTCTCCTTCAGCAGCCAATGCCTTTCTTCCTCCTTTCTCTCCTGCGTCCTTTGGGACTGTCCACAATATGTCTTAGGCAGCACAACTCTGTTTTTTTGAGCCTTACTGGAAATAGGCTCAGTGCTGACGGGATCTGACCTATTGGTGGGTGGAGGGGAACAACGGGTCAATGCTGCGTTTGACCCTTTGTTCTGCAGACTTACTTCATAGCTGAGCAGTCAAATTTTGATTTAAACTTCCTTTTTTCTAGGCCTTAGATTTGTCCCTTACCTTGGAGCATGTCCCCTTTGCTGAGCTCATACATTTTTATTTTATTTGATACTTGATGTTATGCTTGGATTATAGGGCTTTCATTCAGTAAAGGTTCTGTAACAAATTGTTCTTTTGTATGATTGCCAAATAACTCAGGCTAAAAACATACTGGGGGGGAAAAGTCCAGATAAAAAATTGAAATGAAGGCAAAATTAGGGGCCTGCTAATAAAAATCAAAATTTTCTTGACACTTTTAGTCAATGCAAAAATAATTGTGGGAATATAAAAGGATTTTTATGGTCAATTATTCCTGTCTCAGTAAGTATCTATAATCATAACCCCCTCAGAATAGGCAATAATCTTTACGCAGAGAAGTGGGACTTCTCATAGAACTATAAAGAAAGTAAAATGTTATCACATGCATGCATAAAATATATTAATATTGAAATGTGCTGGCCGTAAGGTCAGGTGGATAGACACTTCTTTTTTTCCTCTACTCAGGAAAAAAAAATCTCCTAGGTGACTTTATTGGGCTGCTGACATGCAATTGATCTGTATTATTCTTAGCTGGCTAGAGTCTATGTATCTAAATGCCTCTGATAATAGGTATTACAGTATTAGGTAAGAGCCTCCATGCAGTCGCGAGCAATATCAAAAGGGTAGAATGTGTAGAGTAAGGGAGATTAAGATGACACCAGAGAGCATTGAATGAGGTGTCATTTTACATTTACAGAGACAACGAGGAAAGTTAAGACAGAAGGGAAAAATGCCCCTTTCACGCCAGCTGCCCTTAAAGGTTTACAAATGATCTGTTAACAGAAATGAGTTTCTCTTGGGCTTCAGACACCATTTATTATGCTGAGAGAGAGACAAAAAGGAGAAAGGAAAAAATGGCAAATTATGCTTATTTGAAGGCAAAACGCTTCCATCAGCCGCATGATGAAAATATACCCAAGGTGTCAGCCAGATGTTGACATGTTAATATTTTTCATGAGGTCTTTCACCGGGGAATGAGTACCAAGAACTTTTTGGGTGTTCTTTAGAATGTGGATTGAAATGCATTGTTAGGCACCATGCCTAGCCTGGGAAATCACCAATCCCATTTGATGATGGAGAGGAAGAGGAAGTGTATCCTAAATAGGGGGCTTGAACCTCGATTCCCTGGCTGCCTCCCAGACGTCTTCAGCTACGAATGGGCTCATCTGATCTCTCCCAGTCAATTTCATCCTGGAAAGTGGCCAGTGGGCCTAGTTCATGACCCAGTGATGTCATTATAATTCATTCTCCCTCACCAGAAAGACTTCGGAACTTTCCAATTTACAATGGTCCTTTTTAATAAAGAAGGGTATCATGTACAGAATTTTAAAGGGTTTCAAATGATTTATCTTTTCTTTCTTTCTGTTACAGCCTCAGAAAGGCTTATCTTATTTGTAAGAAGACTGGGCTATCAAAACCATTTAAAGAATTTATGTCTTTGTTAGAGAGCATGGTATATTTTATAGGTCAAAAGAGGGTAACTAAAGGGTAAGGGAACAATGTGTCCAAACAAAAAAAAATCATATTCATAAATAAGGGAAGGGAATCTGAAGTGTAGCAGGACTTATTCAATGTGTCATCCTGAATGCTCACATAGGAATTCTGAGCAGGAAAAGGACGAGCTTAGCAATGCCGTCTGTGGTTTCAATCTGGTAATTTACAAGATGAGGGAGGAGCCCAAGAGCTGATGGAGTCAGACATGAGTCCTTTTAGAGCAGGGGCTCTGTCATCTGTGTGTTCAGTCCTTTCAACACCTTTTGTGGACTGAAATCTTCATTGATGAAGATCATATATCACTTGAGTTCAACATTGGCCAGTAAGGTCCAGGCCCCGACCTCACCTCCCTGAATTGGGTTAGACCTCCATACTAAAATGAGCTTAGCTGAGATGATTTTTGCTGATCCTAGGCATAGATCTTGGAGGCTCTGGGTAGTACAAGCTGAGTGGATGATCAATGCATTTGTGGCCAGCCCTGTAATTTAACTTGCTCTGTCTGGCAGTAGATGTGGATTAGCTAAAGAGAGGTTTGACTTGTAATCTTCTTATCACCTTGTCCTGGAGTGTCTGTGAAGAGCGGGACCTTCCTACAGGTATTCCCAGTTGAGGGTTAATGCAGAGAGAGAGAAATTACCCTTTTGTGTATCTGGTTGTGTGACCTGATAAAGCCTTCTCTGGATACCTTGCAAGCTCTGGCCTCTTACAACCAGAGTCTGCTTGTCTTGAGACTGAGCCAAATGTCTTTCTCCTAGAAGCTCATTAACAGAAATAACGTGTTGTAATTATAACACACTGGGAGAAAGTGCCTATTTTTTCCCCTTAGCTTTATCCTGAAGTGTGGAATTCCTAACTGGATCCTCACTACTAGACCGTTACTAGTAAGATACCTAAGGCACCAAGATCAGGATGCAATGGTAGGATACTACCAGTACAGTTGGGAAGATGGGGAGCCTGATAGGTGAAATGGCATAGGATACATGAGTGAAAGAGGGCTGGGGTAAGGGCAAAAGAAGAAAGAATAGGAAAGAAAACAAGAAGGAGAAAATAGAAAAGATGAGAAATAAAAAAGTTCAAAATTCCTGGGATGTGCAAAGCCATATCTTGAGTTCTAGTGAAATATCTGAGAGTGGTTTCCAGAAATGGGGTCCCCCAACTTCTGATATAGTCAATCCCCTTTCTTTATAGACACCTGAGTAATAATGACAAGATATTCGGATATCAGGACAGCAGTAACAACCAGAGGGGCAACATCTTGTTATAGCTGTTGACATGAAGAATTGAGCAGAGCCAGAGAGCCTTATAGAAAACATTCTAGTAATGAGGATTATGAGAGTAATCATGAGATCATTGTCACAATTAAGTTTATAGCAACTGCTGCTGTTGCTGTAAGCCCTAACAACATGGCATGTGTCTTCCTCAAATATGTGTGTGTGTGTGTGTGTGTGTGTGTGTGTGTGTGTGTGTGTCTGTAGGTAAGTAGGTCTATATGTCCAGATCCATCTAGTCATAGAACCCTGAACACACCTGAATTCATATAAGCACCAGTGGAACTGTAGATGTCATTGCTCATAAATTCCTTACAAATGTGTTACTAATCTCTTGATTAGAGAGCTGAGGCTCTTTCTAGAGTACAGATAGCTTATAGAACTTATGCAAGAATATGAGTGCACATATGTGTCTGTCAACATCTGTTGGGGGATTGGTCCCAAGATTCATCCCAGACAAGAAAATATATACATGCTAAGTTCCTTTACAAAAATAGTATAGTTTCACATAAAGCTTATATTCATATCCTTTCCCACAGATTAAATCATCTCTACATTATTTTTAATACCTAATTCAATGTAAATACTATATTGATTAGGGAACAGGGAGAGAAGACTTTATATGTCCCACATTGGTTCACTTTCCTCAAACGCTATTAATTCAGGCTTGAATAAATCCAAAGTTATTAAACAACCCATGTACAGGGAAAGATACCTGTATTAGAAAACTTTGATCATGTTGCCCTGAATTGAAAACACACAACTCTCTGTAGTGTCTATCATACATATAAGTAGAATAAGTATAATGGAAAAAGAGAACTATTCAGTGAAGGGAGAGAAGCCATAATTGTTAAAGATTTATTAGAAACAAGATCTGCACAGGCTTCTTGTGCCACTTACAGAAGAGGGTGTTCTGCTGTATGGGCAATAGGGGTGCAAATGCAGGGGAATGGGTTAGATCCATGTTGATAATGGATAGTAAGCTACCAATGGAGGATGAGACTCCAATGGAGTATTATGAGATAGTATGAAGTATGCTGAATCATGATACAAAGAAAGCTATAAGGTCTTTTCTGAAGCCTGTCTAATGATAGATATGATGGGAGGATGTTATAATTTCACATGTAATATGTGAACAATTAATCAACATAAAGAGGTAGATGGAATTAGTTAAATTGCCTTTTTAAAGAAGCTATTGAAGAATTGATTCACTCTGTTCACTCTGCTCAGTATTAAACTAAAATCTACATATTTGTTTTTATTATATTCGAGAAGTTAATTAAATTCAGAAAATAAGGAAATTATAATATCTAAGTACTTGTGTTTGTTAGCCAAATACAACTGGCACATTTAGGTCTAAAGCCTTACTCAGTTGCACAAAGAGTATGATTTGGATGGATGAAACTTATGTGCATAATTTGGCTGTGTAAATGAGAAACATAGGGGCTGGAGAGATGGCTCAGCAGTTAAGAGTACTGAGTGTTCTTCTGAAGGTCCTGAGTTCAAATCCCAGCAACCACATGATGGCTCACAACCATCCATAATGAGATCTGATGCCCTCTTCTGGTGTGTCTGAAGACAGCTACAGTGTACTTAGATATAATAATAAATAAATCTTTAAAAAAATGAGAAACATAAACTTGAATTTAGCTACTTAATAAATAAGTCTTTGTAGAGGGGAACATAGTCCTGTTTACGTATTAGCTGTCTTATATACATCTCTAGGAAAGGAGTCTGCTCAGAACTTCCCCAGGACTGTGGAGGATCTGACATACACAGAGAAGGTATACAACACAATTGTTCCATTTAAAGTCATAACTGTCTCAGATATGAATTTCATCCACACATTGTCAACCTCTTTGCTCTGTGCCATTCTGGACAGCATGACCAAGGACAGTTGTAAAAACTTTCAACTGATTATGAGGAAGAGCATTCTAATGACTGAAACTTTCCAAAGATAGCATGAATCTCTCTAGGAGATGGTGAGTTCCCTGCATCAGGAGTCATTAAACTCTGCTCTGGGTAAAGACAATCATATGTTAAATCCACAGAGTGACACTGCAATATCTGGTTCATAAAAACAATAATGACAGCAGAGAGTTATTGAGAAGTTACTAGAAACCAGACATCATGTACTGTCTCAAAGAACTTAACACCTGTGCTGTGTGGTTACAAAGTTCTTCCTTTATCACAGGTAAGATGCAGAAGTGGATGCTCACAGTCAGCTAGTGGATGGATAACAGGGCCCCCAATGGAGGAGCTAGAGAAAGTACCCAAGGAGCTAAAGGGGTCTGCAACCCTATAGGTGGAACAACAATATCAACTAACCAGTACCCCCCCCCCCCCCAGAGCTTGTGTCTCTAGCTGCATATGTATCAGAAGATGGCCTAGTCAGCCATTAGTGGAAAGAAAGGCCCATTGGTCTTGCAAACTTTATATGCCTGAGTACAGGGGAACGCCAGGGCCAAGAAGTGGGAGTGGGTGGGTAGGGGAGTGGGAGTGGAAGGGTATGGGGGACTTTTGGGATAGCATTGGAAATGTAAATGAAGAAAATACCTAATTAAAATAAAATTTAATTAAAAATTAAAAAATTTAAAACATAAAAATAAATATAAAGCATCTAAAAAAAATTTCTCGAAAACTGAATCCAAGAACAAAAAAAAATGATGAAAGAAAGAAAGAAAGAAAGAAAGAAAGAAAGAAAGAAAGAAAGAAAGAAAGAAAGAAAGAAAGAAAACTGCAAGCAAATGTCAAGGCCAGGATTCATTTAGCCCCATATTTTTAATGACTACTCTCTACTGCATCTTAAGTTAGCCATAGTAAGAAAGAGACCTCCAAGGTCAGTTCAAATTCTAATGAGCATTGATCTTGGATGTTACACTTCACAGGATTAGAATAGTTGTTTGGAATCTGATCAGGGTTCAAATCCTTATTCTCTCCTAGTTACGATCGCAGACCCATAGGTGATATGTTCATTCTCTCTGAAGTTCATTTTCTTCATCTTTAAAATTGGGGTCACAGTGCTTAATTTATGGCATTTTGAGGATTAAATAAGACAATGTATGCAGTGTCCAAGCATGACACCTAGAATTGCTTTTGTCGCTAACAGAAGGTGGCTACCACTTTAATGTCCTGAGTCATAAAATATTATTAGAGTAGCATTCTGACCTATATGCCATCTCCCCTGCATTTGCATCAGAATATTTTTGAAAGGTTATTGAGTTAGACCAGGCTTGAGTCCTCTGTGAGAATAAGCATTTGATTCTGTGCTTCAACCTTTTATGCAGTAAGCAAACTATTGAAAAGCTAAGGCCAATTTAGAGAACTTATTTGAAATATACATAAAAGGAAAAACCATGTAGAATCAAGAGTAAACAAAGGCAAACAAAATCTGCTAAAATTGGCTAAGAGCAGGTAACTCATGGAAAGGCCATTTGGTGAATAAATGTGAAAAAACTTGTTCAAAAGTTGTTTTTGTCCCAATCCACTAAAATCAGCAGCAGCAGCAGCAGCAGCAGCAGCAGTGCCATTCTCACAAACACTATCACCACCACCATCACCACCTCCAACATCACCACCTCCTCATCACCTCCAGTTTTTTCCAAATTACTATTATTATATATATAATAAGATAATATATAATGTATAGTATATATAAATGACATATATCACTTAGACATCACTTAGAAGGCTGGGGCCTAGCAAACACATAAGTAGATGCTCACAGTCAGCTATTGTATGGAGCACAGGGCCCCCAATGGAGGGGCTAGAGAAAGTATCCAAGGAGCTAAGAGATCTGCAACCCTGTAGGTGCAACAACATCATGAACTAAGCAGTACCCCGGAGCTCTTGACTCTAGCTGCATATGTATCAAAAGATGGCCTAGTCGGCCATCACTGGAAAGAGAGGCCCATTGGACACGCAAACTTTATATGCCCCAGTACAGGGCAACGCCAGGGCCAAAAAGTGAGAATGGGTGGGTAGGGAAGTGTGGGGAGGGTATGGGGGACTTTTGGGATAGCATTCTAAATGTAATTGAGGAAAATACGTAATAATAATAATAAAAAAAGAAGATATATTGTGCTGTCTTAGAGGTATTACAATCCTACCCAAATTCTGCTTTACATCATTCTTATGCATTTAAATAATTTAAAATTGTAGTTTTTGCCTGACATTTTGATGATCATTCATCAATCTCTATCTCTCAAAAGATATTATCATGTACTGAACTCCAAAGGAAGTATGGCAGATCCTAAGCAATGTGCAATGGAGGCGAGTGTTGCTTTTAGAAAAACACACATTGAACTGTTTACAACACTTTTTAAAAGTTTCCATCACAGAAAATTCCCTTAGTGTGTTTTACACTGACAGTGATGTTTCCTGAATTGAATTCAGCTCTTTCAGCATAATTTGATGCTTTTGTTTATTATAGTCTATAAATTCTTAAAGCCTACATTAAACACTTGTACCCAACACAGAATAAGACAAATGGTCACGACACATGGGGTTATCAATACATTTGAGTATATTTATGTTTGGCAGAGTCAGACATCCTGTCTGCCTGTTTATAGATACTCATGTTTATGTTAAAATAGTGTATACACAGTAAGTGTATGTGTATATGTAGAGTGCTTCATTATGTCTTTTAATGTATTTGGGAAGATTTATTATATGAAAAGGACAACTTCCTATTAATTATTTTCTACAATTTCAAATAAGAAAATTGCCATTATTATATTCGCTAATATCTTCCAACAAACTTATTAATGAGGCCTCAAGTAGCTTTTGAGTAAAATAGTTAAAACATTACTCCTATGCCCAAGAAAGCACATTTCTTGAAGAAAGGCTCTCAACATATTTATATGTGTGTGTGTGTGTGTGTGTGTGTGTGTGTGTGTGTGTGTATAGTGTGTGTATACAGTTACACACACACACACACATGTATTGCAGAGTGAGTAAGTAAATAGCAAAAATGTATTAGAACTGGTGAGTAGGAAACATGTTAGAAGCAAGAGAATCCTTCTGTGTTTGCTGTGTATTTGTGAGTTTGAGGAAATTTTCCACAGTGAATACAACATTAAATTTGACATTAAGCACTAGTAGACCTTTGGTTGTGTGGTAAGAATGATATCTTTAGAGGGAAAGAAGAGACAAGGTCTAGGAGGATGCCTTGTAGGCATGAGGATGTGAGTTCAAGCCCAGAATTCAAACTCTTGCTAAAACAATAAAATAAAATTAAGTATGATAATGTGTATTTGTAGTTTGAAGTGGCTGAGGACCTCCACATGCCTCTATGTGCACCAGAATATATGTACATATATATTAAAATAAGAGAGCATTTCATATGTGAGCACTGAACATAATGGAGAAACTGGAGAGAGAGCGAGAGTAAGAGAGATATAGATATTTCCACTTCTTAGGCTTAGGCTCCAGGAAAAAAATGAAGGAAGGTTGTGCTGGTTAGACTTACCTGTCAGTGTGGCACAACCTAGAAGCATCTAAGTAGAAAGTCTCAGTTTAGGGATTGTGATTGGACTGCCTGGACCAGAAAAAGTTAAAGACCACTTTGAGCAACTTAGAGGAACTCCATTGCCATGTATATAGGGGACGCATAGACTGAAGCTCAGGGGCAGTGTTAGTCTAGCCTGTGCTGATCCTGAGCTCAATAATCAATGCTGAAAAATAAAAACGTCCATATATATACATGCATGTGCATGTATTTTATATACATATTCATGGGGTATGTGTATATATATGCATATATGTGTGTATATGTATACATATATATATATATATACATATATATATAAAGTATATAGAAAAAGTACCATAAGGTGGAAATGCAAATGAAGTCTGCTATTAAAAGCTTATGCCAGCTGGGCGTGGTGGCACACGACTCTAATCCCAGCACTCGAGAGGCAGAGACAGGCAGATATATGTGAGATTGAGGTCAGTGTCATCTATAATGCAAGCCCAGGACAGTCAGGGCTGTTACAAAGAGAAACCTTGTCTTGAAAAACAAAACAACACAACAAGAAGTTGTGTGTCATTGCACAACAGATAGTATGAAACTAAGTCAAGGCAGACTGTGATAAGGAAGCCTTGGGTACCACAGTCTCAAGCAGCCATTAAGAAACAAGATTGAAGAATGCCTATAGTAAGGAACACAAGGGGGGAAAAACGAGAGATGTTGGGAATGTTGAAAATGTTGGGGGACAAATGGTGAAGCAATGCCAAAAGTTAGAGAACTAAATCCTTGTAAGTTAAGTGTAGCCTATGGGAAAAATATTAGGATCATTTTTGAGAAGACCCAAGTATACCTCTTTATAAGAAATGTTTCTTTAAAGATAGATTGAAAGTTAAAACTACTCTTACATCTGAAATGCTGACAATACGCTATTCACAAAATTCACAGGAAGCCATGCAAATTTATTCTCATAAAACCTAAGTAGATTCATCAGCGACATCCACACAGTGATGGAGACACTCCACTATGCTATCTGACTTAAGGGAACATGCACAGGAGTCAGAGACGAAAGACAGAAGTTAGAGCCCATTACATCTCACATATGCTTTGGGAGTTCGTCCAAATCAAGCAACCATGAGACGGTTGAGCTGTGGCCTAGAGATTTCAAGGCTTAGCATTGAGGACAACATCTCCTCCGACCAGCCTCTGACTTTACCTGTTTCTATCTTTCTCTCTATTTTACCATGACACATCTAAAAATGCACACAGTTTTCCATCCATACTTATGTTTCATAAATCCTTTCAGAACCAGCCCAGTGCCTTATACATAAAATAGTTTCTGACTTGTGGGAAATGAAGATACTAGCTTTTCAAATTTGTTGGGTTGGGCTGACTTTAACCTGCTGAATATATTTAAAAAATTAATTAGATTGGTTCGTATACATTTTATTCCTATGTCAAAAGAAGAATGCCACAGGCTTTAGAATTGCACACCAGTTTGTTCTGTTAATCTAGAGAAAATTAATAAACTAATATTGTAGTCTAACCTGAAAGAACAACTGAGACTAAAAGAGAGACTGCTGACTGAATATTATAGGATGTTAATTCTTGCTGTGTCTTTTTGTTTAGATTTTGTTTTTGGTTTTTTGCTCATGCACATGTGTGTCTCTGTGAGTAGATATATAATACATATGAGTACAAGTGCGGTGCCCATCAAGGTTAAAGGTGTCTGATGCCCCAGGAACAGGCAGGCGCTACAGGCAGCTGGGAACTAGCACCCTGATGTAAGTGCTAGGAACTGAACCCAAGTCTTTTTGGAAGATCACCATGAACTCTTCAGTGCCCAGGTATCTCTCTAGCCCTTGCTTTCTTCTAGTAAGAAAACCTCTAGTTACACCTGGGTACATGGCTACCCAGTTTCTCTTGTAGGCAATGAATGAGCTGCCAAATGTACATAGCTAATTCCCATACACTGTGTCTTTGCCTTCCTCTGTTGCGATACCTGGAATCCACATGAGACACTGGGGCTTGACCTGCCATCTGCCTGCCACCCTATGCTGTGGACCAGTGAGTCAAAGACTCCTGATTTAGTGATACTTTAAATAGTAAACACATAGTGGGCGACCTAGACAGTCTTGTGTTTATAGCTCTGCCCCTTTGAGCTTCTCCAATTGTCCTAAGCCTACTAACCATAACAGGAACCTGGTAAGTTTTCTAATAACAAGATAGGATAATTGCATAGTACACTATCAGACACAGCATTCCTGCCAAATTCAGGTAATTGTCTAGTATGTTTTTTTTTTTTCCTCAAATTTTGACTTATCCAATGAATCTCCTTCCGCAAGAGCGTCATGTTCCCAGTGCTAGTTAGGGAATATCATCATTTCCTATTCTTCAAAGTGAAGCTTATTTATGACATTCACGCTTTCAATTCTCTAGACTACCGTCTTTTACAAACCCTGGCGATGACTGTGGTTAACTTTCCTCCACCAACTCCTCTGAATACACTTGAATGTTTCCCCCAGAGCACACTTTTCATTTTGTTTCCTATTTTCAGTTGTAAATTGGAAAATATATTTCACAGGATACTTAGAGGAAGAAAGAGCTGTGTCCTTAAAAATCACGACATAGCATCTCTCTGACATAGTTTATGAAGTGATCAAATTTTATGTTTTTAATCAAAGTGGACAAAATTACAGTATAGATGGCCTATGCCTGAATATAGATGAGCCAGTGGGAAAATGGTAATGTAGTCTTTACAAAGCATTTATTATTATTAATTTTTTACTACTATTATTATTAAGTAGTAGTATTGAAAGAGATTATGTTTCTCCATCTATGTATCTATCTATGTATAGATCTATGTATCTATTTATGTATGTATCTATGTATCTATGTATCTATCATCTATCTATCTATCTATCTATCTATCTATCTATCTATCTATCTATCTATCTATCCATCTGTCTGTCTATCAATCTATCTAATCATTTAATCAATCAGGGACTCATGTAGACCAGGCTTGCCTTGAGTTTACCATGGAGATAATGGTGACCTTGAACCACTGGCCCTCCTGCCTCTACCTCCTGAGAGCCAGCATCACAGGCAAGCAGCACCCACTCCACTTTATGCAACGCTGGGGAACAAACCGGGGCATAGTCTGAGCTGTATCCATTGCCTACCCATTTTATTTCAACTTCCCCTTATCATATTTTCCATGGAAGTTTTTCTTAGTTTCTCTATCTCACAGATAATTTTCTTACCAGTGAACACCTTTTTTTCCCTTCATTTACCTTCATTATCTTGCCATGTCTTTTGAATTTTGACTTATTGCTCTTTTCCACAGATGATGCAAAATGCAAATAGAATCTAAAACAGCAGAGTAATTGCAAGCATGGAGGATTTGGCAGCAAAGCAGCTCCTTGCCTTGGGGACTTCATCTCCAGCCCCTCCTCTGCCCTCCTAGGGGCCTGCGTGGTGAACTTGTTAAGAAACACACAGCATAGAAGGGCCCTAAAATTAATCTCCCCCAGTACATTAGGGAACACTTCGCTGACACGTGCTGTCCCTGTCAGCCCTAATAAAGAGATTTTTACCTGTATTTGCCTATTCAACACTTCAGCCCCTCAGCCAATTTTGGAAATTATTTCTGATTTATGGCTCTCTCTCAAGCGGGTGTCACCTTGCCTGTCAATTATGCCTCAAAGCAGATGCTAAGTGAATGCTGGCTGGTGAAATTAATAAGGGAAACCTTTACTCAAAAACCTACAAAGACGCTTGTATAGGGATCACTCAACCAGGCAGTGAGGCAGAGGCCGCCTGTGATATTTCTAAGTGGGACAGAGGAATGTGGATGACTTGGTACCACACAGAGCTCTAAGAATTGTTACCCCTTCAGTCTTTGGGGCTCAGCCTCTTATGTGCTCAAAGACCACTATCAAAGCAGTCATTTACCCCAGGACTCTGAGGTGAGACTTGGAATCATGTTTCCATTTGCTAATAAAGATATACTATTCTGTTTCAGTAGAGACCCAAGAAATTTAAAGGGGGTGTGCACATTGCTTTTCTTTTGATACCAACAAATCATAAACTTTATCATATGAATAACTCTCACTTGGCATTTCTCTGGAGGAGTTGAAATCCATGGTCCTGTCAATGACCGGTGATAGAAACTTCCAGCAAAGATTTACAAGCTGCCTTCAGTAGTGCTGGCCACTGCCATTGTATTTTCTGATGTGTGAACATGTGTGTAAGTTCTTGTCCATACACATGCGTGTGTATGACAGACACAAAGCCAACATCATGTTCTTCCTCTCTCACTGTACACCTTATTTTTTGGCACAAGTCTCTTTCAGAACCTTGACATCACAGGTTACCTAGACAGGCAGGCCAGCAAAACTAGAGATCTTTGTCCCCCAACCACATCCCCAGTGCTGGGATGACAGGTATTCACCACAACACCAGGTCTGTGATGGTTTGTATATTTTTGGACCAGGGAGTGGCACCATTTGGAGGTGTGGACTTGTTGGAATAGGTGTGTCACTGTGGTTGTGGGCTTAAGACCCTCACCCTAGTTGCCTGGAAGTCAGTCTTCCACTAGCAGCCTTTGGATGAAGACATAGAACTCTCAGCTCCTCCTGCACCATGCCTGCCTGGATGCTGCCATGCTCCCACCTTTATGGTATTGGACTGAACCTCTGAATCTGTAAGCCAGCCCCAATTAAATGTTGTTTTTTATAAGACTTGCCTTGGTCATGGTGTCTGTTCACAGCAGTAAAACCCTAACTAATACAAGGTCCTTGCTAGGAATCAACCTCTAGTCCTTATACTTGCAGGGCAAGTACTTTCTGACTGAGCCATCTCCTCAAACTTCTAATCAATCATGTTGAGAATTGGGACAAAGAGAGATGATGTCATATCCAGCTAGCAGTTTCCAGAGTGGCTCACCAGTGGTTCAGATAAAGAACTAAAACTATAATGCCTGATTCACTTTTTTCTCACCCTTAAATATATGACCTATGACTTTCATTTCATAGTCTCTCTTTAGGTTAATCAAGGAATTAAATATAATCTTTCTATAGGAGGAATTTAAACAGAAACCAGTAAACTTTTCTAGTTATAACAATCGCCACTCTTCAAACTCATCTATATTTGAAGAGTTTTGATAATGACAGATGGATTTTTGAAGGGAAATAAATTTTTTGATAGATGTATATAAAACAAGGTAACATGCAAAGAACTATTCAAGCTGGATAGTTTACATGTGCAAATCAGGCAATGCCAGACTTAAGCCGGCATGGCCCTGCTTCTCTCCATAGCACCCTTCAGAAAGTTCTTCCTAAGCCTTGAACCACAACCTTCTCCATCTGAGGATGGATTTTCTATACTCACAGTGCAGTTCTTTTCCTGAATAGAAATGCCAATCTCTTCCCTTTGTAGAAAGGAAATATCATGCAGAATTTCTGTGGGTCCACAAGGATCCATCAGGGTATATCTCTAACATAATTTTATCTTGCTCTGCTAGAACCAATGGGAATTGGTGTGAAAGACTGTACAGCAAAGAAGGAAGGGTCTGCTAATGCCACAGAATGTTCTATTTCTGTATATTTTTGGAATCATGGCTTTCATTTTCCTTAGAGAATGCTCATTTATCTACAAATAGAATGTTATAGGGATACTTACATGACAACTTCTATCTTCCATACATTGTGAAGCTAAAATAACTTCAGTGTGGACACAAGGCTGGAGGCAAAAGAGAATGATAAAGAATAAAACTTTGAAATTTCATGGAATCTTGAATCAGAATTCCTTTATAATCCTCCTCTGATAGACAGCTTAGCCAAACCCACAGTTTCATTTAGCTTCTTTTTGCCAATGTTCATGCCTTAACTTAGATATTTTTCAGCACTGTAAAGATTATTTGAGAAGCGGTTATGATTTACTACTACAGAGAAAATATTGGAAATCAAAAAGGTTCAGTTTTGACCAGGGTTCTCACACTTACATGGCTGAGTTAGTTCTGAGACTGGCTTTATGACTCCTCCAATGCCTGTGTAGTGGTTAATGACAACTGTCAGCTTAACAAGACCTTGAATCACCTGGGTTATCTAGATTTCATCACTTGAGGAAGACCCATCTTAATTACCAGTATGACCATTTCCAGGGATGAAGGATGCTGGACTGCCCAACATGCAGAATGTGAGGTAAGCACTGCTAGCTTTAGTTCATCCCTCTGGTTCCTGGTTGTGGATACAATGTGTCAAGTTTCCTGAAACTCCTGATGCTTTGTCCTCTACACCATGACTGTTTATACACTGAACTGTGAGCTAAAATAAACCCTTTCTTCCCTAAAATGCTTTTGTCAGGATATTTTATCACTACAGTGGAAAAAGAAAGTAAGACCATCTGTGTACATACAGAGCAACAACAGAGCCACTTAGAGCATGAAGACCCATCCCTACAATCTCAAGTGGTAGGAAAGGGCTAAAGAAAGTGAGAAATAGAAACAATGGAAGTGATGATCATGAAAGCTAAGGGAGAGGTTGGGGGAAAGAAGACATATATGCAGCATCCCACACATTTGTAAATGAGTTATATAGTTCAGAGATGATGATTTTACAAACTTTTAACCATTTTCTCCATGTCCCATGCTATTTATCAATGGATATATGTAAGGAAGAGATAAATATAACCCTTGAGGTATACCCACTAAGAGACTAGTAACCATTCTCCAATTACCAAAACCCAGGATTTATTTTAGTGATGAATGCAACATACTTAAAAGAGTCCATTGAAGATAGAGAATACTCGTAAAACTTGAGTTTATGAAAGTAGAGATTGTTTTTCATATATTTCCAAAGCTTTGAGTGTCCATCTCTTGCAGTTTTGCCACTTTTCTAGTAGGTTCTTTCATAAGCTTGTTCATTATCAGCCACTTCATTATTATTCCGTGAGATTGACAATGTGCTAAGCTGGGTCGCAGTTCGTAGAAATGGTGAGGTTATGAAACATGCCTTTATAATGTCCATCCTTTCATACTGGGAAACAGTGTCCAAGCTAGAGAAATGCTCTCTGGAGATGGCTCTTTCCACCATTCTGACAGCGGCAGTTTGGGATGTTGGTGGGATCTGTCTCTCCAATGCTTGTAATAAGCCAATCTTCTACTTACAAGTTCAGTTTTAATCACAGATCAGCCATACCCTGGTTGCTAGGGACTCAGAGAGCCCCAGGCTGCTGGATGCATTATGTCATCCAACAGACTTTTTGCCTCATGTCCAAATGTAGAAGAAGAAAGGGAGGGGGTGTTAATAAGAGAGAACAGCGGTATAAAGACAGGTACAGATCATTTCAATTCCCGTTCTTCAAGCCAGGATTGTTCCTGCCTTAGGGATCTTGTAGTCAGTTATTTCCTGCTTTGAGTGGAACAGATTACCTCTCACCTCTGTGGGTCTTGGGTCAAGTGTGACTTCTGCTAGGGAACCTGACCTGATCTAAATCTAAAGCAGCCCCAGGTCTCCAGGTCTCTTCACCAACACATTCAGTCTTAGGTTATTCTAGGATTCCATCACTACTTAGAATTACATTTCTATGGCTGGTCTTTTGTCAATTTCATTACAAGGTAGACTCCCTGAGATAAGGCAAACCTAGATTTTCATTGAGAAAACAACATTCCATTTGTGGACTAAGTGGATGAGCTCTGGATCCGTCACTAAAATGGCTCTTGTGCCTTTTCTTGTCCTTATGTCTATTTTTATAAGCACAGAATAAACATTATTATTATGTAATTGCAGAGTACATGGGGTCATGACTCAGGGTCACAAGCTTGGACAGTGCAGCTGTGGTCATGTTATTTTGCAAATTCCATGACCTTAAAATGGCAGGGTTAGGAGGCATCACAACACCCAGCTCAAAGTTAGGAGCCTGTTTTCTCCACAGCAGAATCTTAAAAAATTGGGTCACTTTGTTCTCAGTTTATTAGTATAGTGGCTTGATGGGCTCTAGACCTTCCTCTATGAAGCAAAGCCTGAGATGGAAGGAACATGCATTCTTATATGCCCTCTTTTTAGCCATGTTGAGTCTGGTATCCTCTTCCAAGAAAGAGGTAAGAACTAGTGTTTTGCAATTGCCCAACCTTCATCAGCATTTGCATTTTTTGCTTCAGTACCTCCTTCCATAGTCTAGATCTTTACTCATTAAAAGGCTGGTGTTTGCTGGGCAGTGGTAGCACATGCCTTTAATCCCACTTGGGAGACAGAGGCAGGCAGATTTCTGAGTTTGAGGCCAGCCTGGTGTACAGAGTGAGTGTCAGGACAGTCAGAAACCCTGTCTCAACACCCTGCCTCCAAAAAAAAAGAACAACCAAGGCTGGTGTTTAACTTCTTGCCTGGCATGTGGAGGACCACTATTCTGTGGATGCAGCCACATTGCCCACCACACAGAATTCAAGGTTGTGAACCAGATTCCTTGGTCCTCCAGTGTGCTGACTGTCTCCAAGCAGTTATGGTAACTATCTACCTTCTGCCCTCCACGGTGGTGAAGGGAAATCTCATTTACAATAATTTCACTGCAAATTTTTAAAAAGTACAATTTCTTGATATTATCTAACAGATATACTGGTATTGATTTGAAAACAAACGTGTAAAAGACTCAATGTTGATATTCTCTAACCAGGTCTCAGTATCCATCCTACCAGTCTTTTAAACATTATTCACAGCATGGCATTATTCATTTCTTATAGGTATGCTTATTAAAAAGCAGCTAAATAGATGTATGTAAAGGATGTGCTAACAATGAAAAGGGAAAAAGAATTTTATACAACAGTCTATCGCTTCTCAGACTTATATACATCCCGAGACTTGAGCCAACCATCCTCTGTGTTTTCCCAGTCAGAGGCAAGATCACACAGCAAAGTTCAAGGTACCTTGTGTTGCTGCCTCTTGAAGCCACTGTATACAATCCCATCACACTGCATCTCTGGAACTGCTGACCAGGAGGTGATGCCAACGAACCTGTCTATGAGATCACAGAGGGATTTACAGAGGCTGAAGGTTTTGTGGGTAAATAAATTTAACAGCACACAAATGAAGTAAAGATCTGATATTTTTTTTCCCATTGGATATACAGAGACACCCAAGCGGAAGCTGGCTTGAAGAATAAGAGACTCTATGAAAAGACTGGAAGTCACAGGAGGTGTCTAATACTTTGATATCCATATAAACACACATGCACACATATATAATAGTGTATATATGCATGCTTACACAGAGAGGACCTGCCTGGCTGGTCATGAGTGAGACATTTTTCACAGGCAGCAAGTGTTCAATAAAACCTGTGTATACCCTCCAAAATTCAACCTGCCTGTGATTTTGCATAGATTATGTCAGGCAATGTTATTAGCCAATTGTGTAGTTAACCTCACGCGTAACTTTTATTGAGACAGTATTATTTGGTACTTATATATCAGAAAGCTCTTGGTATTCAAATTTCTGCTAGGCTTTAGAAAGGAGAAACTGGAGTTTTATAGCATGTTTACAGTTAACTGGAATTATTAGCCATCAGCTTTCTTTTTAATTAGTGAGTTGGTATTTCTTTATTTTTCCTCCCAAGAGGGACAGTTCGGCAACATGTCATCCTTCTCCTTGAGCAAAAATGCCTCCCAGCTGTTCCTGTCCTAAACCAGACAAATCTCTCATAGTTGCAAACAGAGATAGGGAGCCCTTGCTATCTGACATTCTGGTACCAGTGTTAGACTGAGTGTGCAGGATGGCATGAAATAGCCAGTGAGCAATGGAAATGCCATCGTGACAACCCAAGGACAGAGTCTCCTCTCTGAGATCATAACGGCAGAAGAGGAAAGCGCTAGATCCACGGAGTGCAAGCTTCATCGGGCAGCATGCCCTGCGATCACCCTTTAGCACACAATCACAAAAAGCAGAATTTCATTTCTTGCTATTTACCATGCATCTAACAATGGCTCTCAGAATCTCAGACCACCACGGGTCTCTGAAATTCAAAGGCAGACTAGTTATTCTAGGTGAATCAGGAGTCCTGGAGTTCAGCAAGAGAAAAGTCAGACTTTGGAGTTGGAGCATGTCCCCAATAAGGCCTCAAGCTTAAGTGTGCCTTCTTCTATCTGCCGCAGCACAGTCATCACACAGGATTTCAGATGTCATAAAGTAAATGTGTTTTCAGTTATTTGTTTGTTTGTTTGTTTGTATGGGTATGTGAACATAATAGAGCATAAATACAATCTTCAGAAAACAACTTTCTGCAATCAGAAAGACCAAACTTCAGTCATCAAACTTGGGAAGCAAACAGTTTTACCTGTTAAGCCATCTCACTGAATAGCCCTCTCCCCAATTCCTTTTCATTTTAGAAAAGCATTTTATGTATGTATATATGTATGTATGTATGTATGTATGTACGCATGTGTGTGTACATATATATTTAAATTATTATTATTATTATTATTATTATTATTATTATTATTATTATTTTGATGTGTGTGGCTGTTTTTCTGGATGCATGTCTGTGCATCACCTGTACACAGTGCACACTGAGCCCACATCCCCTGGGATTGAACTCAGGGATATTTATCACCTGTCATTTGCCTACTGAGAATTGAGCCCAGTTTCTTTGGAGTAGCAGCCAGTGCCTCTGACCACTGAGCCATCTCCCCATGTTCCAGAAGGAAATGTTTTAAATGAAAGAAAGGAAAAAAAGAAAGAAGAAAATTTAAACAGCATTTTCTATTCAGACTAAAAGTTATTTCTGTACCACAAAATAGCTGTGAAAGCTGGCAAACCAGAACCTGTTAGTCCCTTCCTACCATCACAGGATAGGCTGTGTTTGTCCTATCCCAAGATACTGAGTTTTTTTTTTTTTTTCCATTTTTTATTAGGTATTTAACTCATTTACATTTCCAATGCTATACCAAAAGTCCCCCATATCCACCCACCCCCACTCCCCTGCCCACCCACTCCCCCTTTTTGGCCCTGGTATTCCCCTGTACTGGGGCATGTAAAGTTTGCAAGTCCAATGGGCCTCTCTTTCCAGTGATGGCCGACTAGGCCATCTTTTGATATATATGCAGCTAGAGTCAAGAGCTCCGGGGTACTGGTTAGCTCATAATGTTGTTCCACCTATAGGGTTGCAGATCCCTTTAGCTCCTTGGCTACTTTCTCTAGCTCCTCCATTGGGAGCCCTATGATCCATCCATTAGCTGACTGTGAGCATCCACTTCTGTGTTTGCTGGGCCCCGGCATAGTCTCACAAGAGACAGCTACATCTGCGTCCTTTCAATAAAATCTTGCTAGTGTATGCAATGGTGTCAGCGTTTGGATGCTGATTATGGGGTGGATCCCTGGCTATGGCAGTCTCTACATGGTCCATCCTTTCATCTCAGCTCCAAACTCCGTCTCTGTAACTCCTTCCATGGGTGTTTTGTTCCCAAATCTAAGGAGGGGCATAGTGTCCACACTTCAGTCTTCATTCTCCTTGAGTTTCATGTGTTTAGCAAATTATATCTTATATCTTGGGTATCCTAGGTTTGGGGCTAATATCCACTTATCAGTGAATACATATTGTGTGAGTTTCTTTGTGAATGTGTTACCTCACTCAGGATGATGCCCTCCAGGTCCATCCATTTGGCTAGGAATTTCATAAATTCATTCTTTTTAATAGCTGAGTAGTACTCCATTGTGTAGATGTACCACATTTTCTGTATCCATTCCTCTGTTGAGGGGCATCTAGGTTCTTTCCAGCTTCTGGCTATTATAAATAAGGCTGCTATGAACATAGTGGAGCATGTGTCCTTCTTACCTGTTGGGGCATCTTCTGGATATATGCCCAGGAGAGGTATTGCTGGATCCTCCGGTAGTACTATGTCCAGTTTTCTGAGGAACCGCCAGACTGATTTCCAGAGTGGTTGTACAAGCCTGCACTCCCACCAACAATGGAGGAGTGTTCCTCTTTCTCCACATCCTCGCCAGCATCTGCTGTCACCTGAATTTTTGATCTTAGCCATTCTGACTGGTGTGAGGTGGAATGTCAGGGTTGTTTTGATTTGCATTTCCCTGATGATTAAGGATGTTGAACATTTTTTCAAGTGCTTCTCTGCCATTCGGTATTCCTCAGGTGAGAATTCTTTGTTCAGTTCTGAGCCCCATTTTTTAATGGGGTTATTTGATTTTCTGAAGTCCACCTTCTTGAGTTCTTTATATATGTTGGATATTAGTCCCCTATCTGATTTAGGATAGGTAAAGATCCTTTCCCAATCTGTTGGTGGTCTTTTTGTCTTATTGACGGTGTCTTTTGCCTTGCAGAAACTTTGGAGTTTCATTAGGTCCCATTTGTCGATTCTCGATCTTACAGCACAAGCCATTGCTGTTCTGTTCAGGAATTTTTCCCCTGTGCCCATATCTTCAAGGCTTTTCCCCACTTTCTCCTCTATAAGTTTCAGTGTCTCTGGTTTTATGTGAAGTTCCTTGATCCACTTAGATTTGACCTTAGTACAAGGAGATAAGTATGGATCGATTCGCATTCTTCTACACGATAACAACCAGTTGTGCCAGCACCAATTGTTGAAAATGCTGTCTTTCTTCCACTGGATGGTTTTAGCTCCCTTGTCGAAGATCAAGTGACCATAGGTGTGTGGGTTCATTTCTGGATCTTCAATTCTATTCCATTGGTCTACTTGTCTGTCTCTATACCAGTACCATGCAGTTTTTATCACAATTGCTCTGTAGTAAAGCTTTAGGTCTGGCATGGTGATTCCGCCAGAAGTTCTTTTATCCTTGAGAAGACTTTTTGCTATCCTAGGTTTTTTGTTATTCCAGACAAATTTGCAAATTGCTCCTTCCAATTCGTTGAAGAATTGAGTTGGAATTTTGATGGGGATTGCATTGAATCTGTAGATTGCTTTTGGCAAGATAGCCATTTTTACAATGTTGATCCTGCCAATCCATGAGCATGGGAGATCTTTCCATCTTCTGAGATCTTCTTTAATTTCTTTCTTCAGAGATTTGAAGTTTTTATCATACAGATCTTTCACCTCCTTAGTTAGAGTCACGCCAAGATATTTTATATTATTTGTGACTATTGAGAAGGGTGTTGTTTCCCTAATTTCTTTCTCAGCCTGTTTATTCTTTGTATAGAGAAAGGCCATTGACTTGTTTGAGTTTATTTTATATCCAGCTACTTCACCGAAGCTGTTTATCAGGTTTAGGAGTTCTCTGGTAGAATTTTTAGGGTCACTTATATATACTATCATATCATCTGCAAAAAGTGATATTTTGACTTCCTCTTTTCCAATTTGTATCCCCTTGATCTCCTTTTGTTGTCGAATTGCTCTGGCTAATACTTCAAGTACTATGTTGAAAAGGTAGGGAGAAAGTGGGCAGCCTTGTCTAGTCCCTGATTTTAGTGGGATTGCTTCCAGCTTCTCTCCATTTACTTTGATGTTGTCTACTGGTTTGCTGTAGATTGCTTTTATCATGTTTAGGTATGGGCCTTGAATTCCTGATCTTTCCAAAACTTTTATCATGAATGGGTGTTGGATCTTGTCAAATGCTTTTTCTGCATCTAACGAGATGATCATGTGGTTTTTGTCTTTGAGTTTGTTTATATAATGGATTACATTGATGGATTTTCGTATATTAAACCATCCCTGCATCCCTGGAATAAAACCTACTTGGTCAGGATGGATGATTGCTTTAATGTGTTCTTGGATTCGGTTAGCGAGAATTTTATTGAGGATTTTTGCATCGATATTCATAAGAGAAATTGGTCTGAAGTTCTCTATCTTTGTTGGATCTTTCTGTGGTTTAGGTATCAGAGTAATAGTGGCTTCATAAAATGAGTTGGGTAGAGTACCTTCTACTTCTATTTTGTGAAATAGTTTGTGCAGAATTGGAATTAGATCTTCTTTGAAGGTCTGATAGAACTCTGCACTAAACCCATCTGGTCCTGGGCTTTTTTATTGGTTGGGAGACTATTAATAACTGCTTCTATTTCTTTAGGTGATATGGGACTGTTTAGATGGTCAACTTGATCCTGATTCAACTTTGGTACCTGGTATCTGTCCAGAAATTTGTCCATTTCGTCCAGGTTTTCCAGTTTTGTTGAGTATAGCCTTTTGTAGAAGGATCTGATGGTGTTTTGGATTTCTTCAGGATCTGTTGTTATGTCTCCCTTTTCATTTCTGATTTTGTTAATTAGGATTTTGTCCCTGTGCCCTTTAGTGAGTCTAGCTAAGGGTTTATCTATCTTGTTGATTTTCTCAAAGAACCAACTCCTCGTTTGGTTAATTCTTTGAATAGTTCTTCTTGTTTCCACTTGGTTGATTTCACCCCTGAGTTTGATTATTTCCTGCCGTCTACTCCTCTTGGGTGAATTTGCTTCCTTTTTTTCTAGGGCTTTTAGATGTGTTGTCAAGCTGCTAGTGTGTGCTGTCTCCCGTTTCTTCTTGGAGGCACTCAGCGCTATGAGTTTCCCTCTTAGAAATGCTTTCATTGTGTCCCATAGGTTCGGGTACGTTGTGGCTTCATTTTCATTAAACTCTAAAAAGTCTTTAATTTCTTTCTTTATTCCTTCCTTGACCAAGCTATCATTGAGAAGAGTGTTATTCAGTTTCCACGTGAATGTTGGCTTTCCATTATTTATGTTGTTATTGAAGATCAGTCTTAGGCCATGGTGGTCTGATAGGATACATGGGACAATTTCAATATTTTTGTATCTATTGAGGCCTGTTTTGTGACCAATTATATGGTCAATTTTGGAGAAGGTCCCGTGAGGTGCTGAGAAGAAGGTATATCCTTTTGTTTTAGGATAAAATGTTCTGTAGATATCTGTCAGGTCCATTTGTTTCATAACTTCTGTTAGTTTCACTGTGTCCCTGTTTAGTTTCTGTTTCCACGATCTGTCCTTTGAAGAAAGTGGTGTGTTGAAGTCTCCCACTATTATTGTGTGAGGTGCAATGTATGCTTTGAGCTTTACTAAAGTGTCTCTAATGAATGTGGCTGCCCTTGCATTTGGTGCGTAGATATTCAGAATTGAGAGTTCCTCTTGGAGGATTTTACCTTTGATGAGTATGAAGTGTCCCTCCTTGTCTTTTTTGATAACTTTGGGTTGGAAGTCGATTTTATCCGATATTAAAATGGCTACTCCAGCTTGTTTCTTCAGTCCATTTGCTTGGAAAATTGTTTTCCAGCCTTTCACTCTGAGGTAGTGTCTGTCTTTTTCCCTGAGATGGGTTTCCTGTAAGCAGCAGAATGTTGGGTCCTGTTTGTGTAGCCAGTCTGTTAGTCTATGTCTTTTTATTGGGGAATTGAGTCCATTGATATTAAGAGATATTAAGGAAAAGTAATTGTTGCTCCCTTTTATTTTTGTTGTTAGAGTTGGCATTCTGTTCTTGTGGCTGTCTTCTTTTTGGTTTGTTGAATGATTACTTTCTTGGTTGTTCTAGGGCGTGATTTCCGTCCTTGTATTGCTTCTTTTCTGTTATTATCCTTTGAAGGGCTGGATTCGTGGAAAGATATTGTGTGAACTTGTTTTTGTCGTGGAATACTTTGGTTTCTCCATCTATGGTAATTGAGAGTTTGGCCGGGTATAGTAGCCTGGGCTGGCATTTGTGTTCTCTTAGTGTCTGTATAACATCTGTCCAGGCTCTTCTGGCTTTCATAGTCTCTGGTGAAAAGTCTGGTGTAATTCTGATAGGCCTTCCTTTATATGTTACTTGACCTTTCTCCCTTACTGCTTTTAATATTCTATCTTTATTTAGTGCATTTGTTGTTCTGATTATTATGTGTCGGGAGGAATTTCTTTTCTGGTCCAGTCTATTTGGAGTTCTGTATGCTTCTTGTATGATCATGGGCATCTCTTTTTTTATGTTTGGGAAGTTTTCTTCTATTATTTTGTTGAAGATATTAGCTGGCCCTTTAAGTTGAAAATCTTCATTCTCATCAATTCCTATTATCCGTAGGTTTGGTCTTCTCATTGTGTCCTGGATTACCTGGATGTTTTGAGTTAGGATCCTTTTGCATTTTGTATTTTCTTTGACTGTTGTGTCGATGTTCTCTATGGAATCTTCTGCACCTGAGATTCTCTCTTCCATTTCTTGTATTCTGTTGCTGATGCTCGCATCTATGGTTCCAGATCTCTTTCCTAGGGTTTCTATCTCCAGCGTTGCCTCGCTTTGGGTTTTCTTTATTGTGTCTACTTCCCCTTTTAGTTCTAGTATGGTTTTGTTCATTTCCATCACCTGTTTGGCTGTGTTTTCCCGCTTTTCTTTAAGAGCCTGTAACTCTTTAGCAGTGCTCTCCTGTAAATCTTTAAGTGACTTATGAAAGTCCTTCTTGATGTCCTCTATCATCATCATGAGAAATGTTTTTAAATCTGGGTCTAGATTTTCGGTTGTGTTGGGGTGCCCAGGACTAGGTGGGGTGGGAGTGCTGCGTTCTGATGATGGTGAGTGGTCTTGATTTCTGTTAGTAGGATTCTTACGTTTGCCTTTCGCCATCTGGTAATCTCTGAAGCTAGCTGTTTTAGTTGTCACTGTTAAGAGCTTGTTCTTCAGGTGACTCTGTTAGCCTCTATGAGCAGACCTGGAGGGTAGCACTCTCCTTAGTTTCAGTGGGCAGAGTATTCTCTGCAGGCAAGCTCTCTTCTTGCAAGGCAGGTACCCAGATATCTGGTGTTCGAACCAGACTCCTGGCAGAAGTTGTGTTCCACTCACTAGAGGTCTTAGGATCACGTGTGGAATCCTGTGTGGGCCCTTGCGGGTGTCAGGCGACTCAGCTGGCAAGGTAGCCGGGGCTCGAGTGGAGTGGAAGGGGTTTGTGCCCCAGATCAAGCCCGGGTAGCCTGCTTCCCTATGTACCGCAGTCTCAAGTTCCGCGCGATTGGATTGGGGCAGGCACTGTGATCCACTCACCAGAGGTCTTAGGGTCCCGTGGGGAGTCCCGTGTGGACCCTTGCGGGTGTTGGGCAAGACTCTGCTGGCAAGGTAGCCCGGGGCTCGAGTCTCGAGTCGAGCGGAAGGGACTTGTGCCCCAGATCAGGCCCGGGTAGCCTGCTTCCCTATGTATCGCAGTCTCAAGTTCCGCGCGATTGGATTGGGGCAGGCACTGTGATCCACTCATCAGAGGTCTTAGGGTCCCGTGGGGAGTCCCGTGTGGACCCTTGCGGGTGTTAGGCAAGACTCTGCTGGCAAGGTAGCCCGGGGCTCGAGTCTCGAGTCGAGCGGAAGGGACTTGTGCCCCAGATCAGGCCCGGGTAGCCTGCTTCCCTATGTACCGCAGTCTCAAGTTCCGCGCGATTGGATTGGGGCAGGCACTGTGATCCACTCACCAGAGGTCTTAGGGTCCCGTGGGGAGTCCCGTGTGGACCCTTGCGGGTGTTGGGCAAGACTCTGCTGGCAAGGTAGCCCGGGGCTCGAGTCAGATACTGAGTTCTTAAATGGCATTGAATAGTTTGAGTACTTTGTCAAAAACAAAATGGGAAAAAAAAACCAATATTGTCATCAAGTAAGTTTAGACCTTAGAAAGTGGCAGCCAACTATGAAGGTACTTAAGGCATTCAGGTGATGGATGGCTATGTTGTTAGAGTGGGTGAGCCTCAAGTCTTCAGTAGTCATGGCAGAAATCCAGGAGTGATCTCTCCTACTGTAACCGTAGAGCTGGGAGTGTTGAGACAGACAGACCACCAAAGCTAAAAGGCCAGACTGCCTAGCCAACCAGTGTGGCCCAGTTTCAGTGAGACACACTGCAGGTCCCAAACTTAGCTGCAGCATGATGAAGGAAGACATCAGATGTCCATCTACGCTCTCCAAAAGCACCCATACACTACACGAATATCCAAACACAGTGCAGTGCACAGAGACAGCTCTCTAAAAGGAGAGTCATTTCCACATCACAAGTATTGTTTCGTTCAATAAGGAGAAGCTTTGACTATCAGCCGTTGTGATGAAGATGTTTATACACACATTTCTGTGTTTACATATCAGAGTCTATACAATATTTTTTCCTTATTCAAGGACTGTATGCTGTCAGAATTGCAAAAATTGTAAGAAAAAGTTAACATTTTATTTATAGCAACATCTTATTATTTAAAACTCTATAGATAGAATCATTGTAAGGAGGACAGTAAATTATACGTTGCACCACCGCTTACAAACACCCACTATTGCTTGCTTTTTGACACAGGCTGGAAAGATGTATTTACCCCATTTTCAGCTTACCACCACAGTGTGAGCCTTCTGAACTTCATCCTAACTGGTTTATGACACAGCATTCTGTAGAGATGACATAACTTATTTGGTCAATATCCAATAGTATACATGTTTGTTATTGCATTTCGCATTTCACCCAAGTTCTTAGATATTTGTGGAGAGGCAGATGTCAAGGCACACAGTTGGAAATCAGATAGCAGCTTGCCGGAGTTAGTTCTTTCCTCCCACCATGCTGGTGCCTGGGATCTTTAGCCTTGGCAGTTGTCTTTTCTGACTGAGTCATTTTAATGGCTCAGAAATTATTTTATAAGCAAATCTTCTCTGTATATTATAGATATTGCTTATGAAAGATACCAAAAATGTAATAGCTTTGCCAAAAAGGTATGAGGAATTTTGAGTCCTTGGAGTAATAGTGGTAAATTATTTCTAATAGCACCATGATTTCATGTACAACTATTTGCTTGGTATGGAGACAGTGTAACAAAATTATCTAAAGAAATACTTAAACTGATGCTCCTGCTATAAAAATACAGACTACTGAAGACAGGAGAATTGGGAGAAGCGGGAGGAAAAAGGTGCTCGATTGAGGGTTCTGTGCTCAAGAGCATCTCGAGATCCTCTTTAAAAATTCACTTCTCAGAAGTCAAATCAGGTAGCTCACAGCCATCTGTAACTCCAGTTCTAGGGCACCCAACAGTGTCTGTACCCTCTGGAGTAATTGGACATACGGGGCCAGGGCACGCACGCAACACACACAGACACAGACACACACACACACACACACACACACCCTTAAAAGTAAAATTTAAAAATAAAGAGGAGTCTGAAAGTCTAAAGTTTTCATTCCATCAACTTACATTGCATGAATTCCTGTATAAGGTCCAGCACAGTTTTGGGTCAGTTAAATACTTAACTAAGGAGCAGAATCAAAATGATTTGATAACATTATCTGATGTCCTAGTCTGAGTTGTAGGATAACAGTTGATCCTGTGGATGGTGTCTAAGGGGGATTGTTACGGCTGTCAGTAGGAGTAAAGGGTCGAGCCCATTGTGGCAGGCACCATTGGTGGAGGAAAGGGCTGGGTTCAACTTACTATTCCAGATTACATTCTATCATTTAGGGAAATCGAGGCAGGAATTGGATGCAAGAACCAGCACAGGCCTGCTTGCTCCTCCATACAGCATTTCCTGCAACATAGGAGCTGTGGGAAGTGCAGATGCTATATATAAGAAAGCTAGGGCCGGGTGTGGTAGCACACACCTTTAATCCCAGCACTTGGGAGGCAGAGGCAGGTGGCTTTCTGAGTTCGAGGCCAGCCTGGTCTACAGAGTGAGTTCCAGGACAGCCAGGGCTACACAGAGAAACCCTATCTCAAAAAAGGAAAAGAAGGAAGAGAGAGAGAGAGAGAGAGAGAGAGAGAGAGAGAGAGAGAGAGAGAGAGAGAGAGAGAAAGAAGGAAAGAGAGAAATCTAGGGAAATGGGTATGAGCCTGTGTGTGCCAGCGAGCTGTGCCCCTCTATCCATCCTAGCGCCCCTATTTGACTGCAAAAGAACATATATATATATATATATTTGGTTCAGAAGTCTTGCAGTTCTAAAATATGATTGACTCTTCTTCAAAATATTTTCAAAAGGAAACAAACGCTGGCAACCTTTAAGTTGCATTTGAAGATATTACTGAATGTTCTGAGTCATCAAAGTATCATAGGAAGAAATTGTAGAACGATGAATGCAAAAGTTTTGCATGTCTTTCAGGGACACTGCATTTGCCAGGCACTCGAGAAAAGGTGGGTGGGTGGGGCAACCTTTTTCTAAGGAAGAAATTATTCAGAAACAGACACAATAAAGTACAGAAGGCATAAGTTAGACTGCTAGATCCGTGGGCCCTAGGAATCCTTTGTTTACGATCCAAATAAGATATTTCAGTAAGAGCCTCAGCATTTCCAATCCACTACTACTTGAATTTTTATATCTGAAGATAAAGCTCATTGTTCCTGAATGATGTATCTCTACTCATCAGTGTGGTTAGACATGCCTGCATGACATTATAGTTTTGATCTCCCAATTTGCTACTCATTCTTTTAGACCAATCACAGAAAGTAAAGCCCCAGTGATGGGGAGTGGCTAGCCAGTACTGTGTTAGACAGTATCAGAAGACAGGGAGGAGAGCTATTGTGTTTCTAGACTCATGAACATACAGGCAGCTTGCTTCTTTCCCTTCTCTTTGAAAAGAAAAATCACATTTATGTTTAGGCCAGTTCCATCAAGTTACAAAATTAAATCATGTGGGTTTTTGAGGACTGGTGATTTACTATAGGATGTCTGCCTTTAAGATCTAAACAGTGGTATTTGCATACCTGGGTAATATCTGAGAGTGGACATTAACAGTGTTCTCACTGATAGCTTTCCTTCTGCACTGTAAATTTTGACCCTCCAGTCTTGAGACTGACAATAATCATCTGGTTTAATTTTGGAGTGTGTGATGTCTACAATCAGTTCCGTTCTTTAAGTAAATTGAATACTTTCTTTGTAATCCCCTCAGGCCCACTCATTTGAAAAACACATGAAAGGGAGATGTAACCATGCCCCAGTTTTGATGAGGTCATTTGCATATCTTCGTTACCAATTTGGTGACACAGCAGCACAATATGATCAACCGACAGAAGTTCATCTGCCTGAAGCCAGTGTGTTTATACATATGCAGACAATCAGCGGGGCCCCTCAGCATCACACAGCATCACCTGCTAGCCATACGACCGACCGTACAGTTGTTCTCACAACCTTCCGTGCTCCCTAGGGGGTCGAACGGAAGCATCAGGTTATCCTTCCTAGCTCCACTAGGAAAATAAGGGTTGACACGTGAATGGTGAGCTTCCACGGATGCTGGTGGTTCTGCTAATGTCTTGTTGCCAGTATCATATATTTCCCAGGAAAGCTGCATTAGAGGGTAGCAAATCAGGTTTCAGAGGGATATATTAAAAGTTAGAACTAAATTGGGAGGATCCAAGGGTGTGAAGTCAGGATGTGAAGACAAGGCTCTTTTGAAGCTGAGGCGGGCTCCTTTTCCCTTGCAGCTTCTAATTAACTGTTAGGTATGAGAAGGAACCGTATTCCCGTCTGTGGCCATGTTCTCTCATCTGTGCTGTGGTCTCAAGGGCCACATTGATAGCCAGCTGCAACAGGAGAACAAATGAAGGGCAAGCATGGGCTGCCCAGTTTAGTTTAGATGCCCCTGTCACTGCAAGTTAACTGAACTAGCTTCTTGTTTTGCTCATACATAATATTCTTCTTTGTGTCATGATTATTGATACCCATCTTGCACCCCTACGCAGAACTGGCCATAGTATGTGGGCAAAATGTCACAAAGTGTTGGTTTGATCTTTTGCTTAACAGATACTGTGATATTCGATGCACTGAAAGGAAGTAAGAGGGCCACCTTTGTTTTCCTGTGAGAATGTCTTTTCGGTCGTTCAGTAATCTTACTTACATGGACTAATGATGCACATGCTTGGCTCATCCAATGTTTGAATACAAGATAAGTGATGCTCATGGGTGAATAGTTCATGCTCACTGACGATGTTTTCCTGAAAAATGGAGATAGTAAGCTTCCTCTCATGTATTTTTGCAAATCCCCTGTAAGAAAAGCTACATGACATAGTGATTGTAAAGCCCATCATAAAGTGCTAGCTAAGCCAATGATAGTAATTGTCCATAATAATGTGACGATGATTATTATTTTTCTGGTTTTCATACACACTTCTGGTACATTACTGTCTGAAGTACATTAGAATTGACATAAGAGAAAATACCTAATAAAAAATTAATTCTAAAAAAAATGAAAATTAAATAGAAAAAAAAAAAAGAATTGACATAAGAGCCTTAACACTCAAGTACAGAAAACAGAGCTCAGTTTTCTCCAAAGATCTTAGTGACCAATCAGTTCTCATTTGACTGTTTTTTTTTAAGTGGTACATGAAAACATAAATCATATATAATATTGGGGTGCTAAGTCATTTCCATATATACATACTGAATACAATTTAAATGTTGTCTTTAATAACTGTCTCCTAAAATGTTTGCCATTTTTTTCTTCATGATAGAAATATTCAGAATACTTTCTTGTGCTTTTTGGACTGCAAACAATGTGTATGATTACTCTCTATACAATGGCATCCTTGATCTTTTTATTCTTATCTAATTATTTTTTCCAGTTTTTTATTAGATATTTTCTTCCTTTACATTTCAAATGCTATCCCGAAAGTCCCCTATACCCTCCCCCCACACTGCTCCCCTACCTACCCACTCCTACTTCTTAGCCCTGGTGTTTCCCCTGTACTGGGGCATATAAAGTTGGTAAGACCAAGGGACCTCACTTCCCAATGATGGCCAACTAGGCCATCTTCTGCAACATATGCAGCTAGAGACATGAGTTCTGGGGGTACTGGTTAGTTCATATTGTTGTTCCACCTATAGGGTTGCAGACCCCTTCAGCTCCTTGGGTGCTTTCTCTAGCTTCTCCATTGGGGGCCCTGTGTTCCATGACTGTGAGCATTCACTTCTGTATTTGCCAAGCACTGGTATAGCCTCACAGGAGACAGCTATTTCAGGGTCCTTTCAGCAAAATCTTGCTGGCATATGCAATAATGTCTGTGTTTGGTGGCTGATTATGAGATGGGTCCCCAGGTGAGGCAGTCTCTGGATGGTCCATCCTTTTGTCTCAGCTCTAAACTTTGTCTCTGTAACCCCTAACTTAGTAGCCATTCCTTATCCTTTCTGCATCCAGTGTTTTCCTAATCCCAGGCTCTGACCATCACCTTTAAACCATCAATTTCTTTAAGAACAGCTTCTTCATATGATATTAATGAGGGAAGTCAAGGGTGCTTATCTTTCTGTGTCTAGTATATTTTACATGACATAATGCTGTCCAGTTCCACCCAAACTGTTACAAATGACACATGTGCATTCTTTTAAATGATGGCTTAGCATTCCGTTGTGTATATGTAGAAGGTTCTTTTTTCTATCCGTTGATGCACACTGAGGTTAATCTCTGTCCCAGTAATTGTGAGCCATGCTGCAAAGAATACAAGAGTTGACGTTTCTCTGCTGTATTGATCTCAATGAACACATTCCCACTGACACTCCCAGGAATTCCTTTTCTTCTACAGCACTTACCTTTCTTCTCCTCCTTCTCCTCCTCTTCCTCCTCCTCCTCCTCTTTTTCTTCATATTGATTATTATTACTGAAGTATTATTGCTGATAGCTCATCATAGCTTGTGTTTGCATTTCCTCAATAACTATCTCTGTGTGCATGTGTGTGTTTGTGCATGGATGTGTGCCTGTTTGTGTGTTCCTGTGTGTTGTGTATTGTCATCTGTATACCTTTGCAAGAGACAAGTGCATTTAGGTGTATTGGTCAATTTAAAAATATGGATATTTTCTTTTGTTTCAATGTTTTGCTATTGAATTTCTGGAATTTCAGTTTTAAATAAGTGTTTTTCCTTTTCTGCTTTTTAGGTTTTGGGATTTCTCATGATTTGGATATTAAACCCTTGTCAGAGTCATGGTCTCAGGTCTTCTCTTCATTATCTGGGGTGATTCTTCTTTCCCATGATTGTTTCTCTTGTGGTACAGCAGCTTTTTATCTTGATAAAATCTCATTTGTTTATTTTTGGTGTTCATTTACTATGCTTTGAGGATCCTCTCAAAAAATTGGGAAGCTGTACAGACTGCTGAGCAGTTAAGAGTGTCATTACTCTTTAAGGGGACCAGAGTTTAATTCCTAGGACCCATACATGCTGAGCAACTCTCTGTAACTCTAGCTCTTCTGGCCTCTGTGGACATTGCACTCACATGCTATCTCTACCTCTGTCACACACACATGAGTGTCATTTTTAAAAAGGTGCACTCCATCATCCCAAGAATTCTCTAGCTGAAATTATCATGGTATTTTCATACTTTCAGGTCTTATATAACTTGTGAGAAAGGGGTACAATTTCATTTGTCTACCTGTCAATTTCTAATTTTGCCAGTAGCACCCCCTCTCTAGTTATGTTCTTAGAACTTTTTCCAAAAATCAATTGACTATAGACTCATAATGTCATGTTATTTCTGGGCATGATTGCCATTTCATTCACCTGCATGGCTGCTGTGGTTTCTTTTTATATGCTGGTGTTAGGTAGTATAATACTCCCCTCCCAGATGTCTCCCTTCCTTCCTTCCTTCCTTCCTTCTCTCTCTCTCTCTCTCTCTCTCTTTCTTTCTTTCTCTCTTCCTTTCCTTCTTTCTCTTAGCTAGTCACTGACCCTCAGCCTTCACCTCATTCCATGAGTATAAAGGTTGATGTTGGATTCTAGGGAAATCTATGAAGCTATGAAGCTATATTGTTTACAAAATAATTCTATTTAAGAACTTCATTCTATATCAAATAAGTTTTAAAATAAATAGAAAAGTATTCTTAGTGTCTGCACAGTCACAGTTTCCACAGCACAGGTGGCTTATATATAGATAGCTACTGGGGCCACTGAAATGGTTCAGCTGCTGAAAGCTTATCACCAAGACCAACCACCTGGGTTTGACTCTCTGGGACCTTCATAGCAGAAAGAGAGAATAAAGTACAGCAAGTTGTCCTCTGACCTCTACATGTATACCACAGTGCCCACATGCCAATGTGGACACACACACACAAACACACTAGCATTGGCTAAATACATACATACATACATACATACATACATACATACATACACACATACATAAAATGTAATTTTAAATTGTGTCTGTTAAGAAAAATAGACCCCTTATAGAGACTCAGCAGAGAAGAGAGTCCACAAATAAAATGTGCAACATATTTTTTCACATCAGCATTTACCTAAGGTGACAAATTATTTTGATATAACAAGATGTTACCTAATTTCTCTCAGAAAAAAGAGAAACCGATAATTTCATATGTTTAATTTCTGAAAAGCAATTCATCACTTCTTGATGAGCTCATCAAGTACTAAAGTATGAGTTGAGAAAATGTCTACACCACAGTAATAAGCTGCTTCGGGCTCCCATACAAACCAAAAAATTGTATTAGTAGCTTTCTTTGTAATTGTATACTTCAGTTGTGTAGGTACTAATGTATGATGGTGTCGATATTTCCACATGCTAATACAAGAACTATAAAATATGATTTAAGCCATATGCCTTTTCTCCTTTTCAAACCATTACATAAAATAAATTAGAACATGGGTTTGTAGAGGCCTGTATATATTTTATTCCAGAGAATTAAAGTTAAAATAGCCAGGTGACACCTGAAACAAGGGCTTTGTAAGACCTCTGGGAGATCCAGGTCACCTTTGCGTCTAGCCTTATCAGCCCCAAGGCTAGAAACCATGGGCAATCCATTAGCTCCTAGCACAGTTGGCATACTCAGTTTGCTGAATTTCTCCATCTGTTGGTAGGATGATTGGTATAGGCTCTTGGACCATAACATACATGTTTTGTTGTTGTTGGGTTTTTTTTGTAAAATAGAGAATAAAAAATACTTTGAATAATTCAACAAAATATAGTGAAAAGCACAACTCCCTCATTACCCAATTCTATTTTGTCAACTCATTTCCAGAAAGCCTGTCAAAGAGTTAAGGCTGATTTCAGTTCAAAAATATAGGAGACACTGCTCTGCAAACAAACAGGTCTGTGCCATAATCGCCATCAAGGACAACTATGCTATTTTATTGGTGAGACGCCAGAGAATAAAGGGTGTATGTAGATAGGCAGACTGGTGGATAATTGATAAATTATAGATGACAGAGGAGAGATGGAAAGAGAAAGTATATTAAAAGTAGAGAGATGTAGATAAAGAATTAATTAGTATGAGAGTGAAGTCCTGTGATTGCAGTGGCAACAAAATTCATGATTGGCAAACAGTGTGAAGAGTGACAGAATTCAGTCTGGGTTCTGAAGTTGTCCATGTATAGGGGATTGTGGTACAATCTCCAGTCTGAGGTTGAAAACCTGAGATTCTGCAAGTCTGGTCTCCCTGAGCGTGCCCATGTCCAAGGGAAGGGTAAAGATGAGTGCATTGGCTGTGGACAAGGCAACAAGCTGGCCTTGACTCTGTCTTTCTGCTCTTTCCCAGTTCTCAGACAGTTGGATAGTGCCCTTAGTGGTGGAAGGCATTCTTCTTTCTTCTGAATCAAGAGCCACTGTCTTCTAGAAACCTACAGACATAGGCAAGAATATTTCATTACCCAGAGAGGTATCCGATAGCCCAATCAAGCTGGCATCTAAAACTAACCTCTACTCTCACTGTCCTTATTAGCACTCTGCTAGCACTTACACTAAGCTTTCCTCTATACCACATGAAATAGATCTCTAAGTAACCCCACTAAACCTACAAAGAAATGTTCACCAGGAGCCTATTTGTATTTGACAATCTGGCATGAGGTGGAGATGCTGTTGTCCTGTTCATTGCAAATTAAGCCCTGCTACATTTCACCAATTGTTTCACAGATATTTATGAAATGCTTTCCATGTTCAGCCACGGTGGCATGTGGAGAAGAAGCTCCTGGAAGGAACTGAAGCAGGTGTGACTACTGGCTCTGTTCTTTACAAGCCTCCAAGTTGATTTTGAGCATACAGCTGCCTGCCCTGTCTGAGTTTTATGTCTCCCACTCAAAGATGAGAAAATGTTCACCATTATATGTCAATTAAATAATGCTTAACAAAAGCCTAGCGTTCAGTCAGTCTGATATGCCCATGTTCTTCCTTTTGACTTCAGTTTTCATCCTTGTGAGAGTGAACCTTGCTGTCTTTTAGAAGAGAAATGCCCATTGATCATCTTGAGAATTTTTGCAAAGTATAGTTGCCTTTATTATTTTCTTTTCTTAATCACTCGCCTAAAAGCAGTAGCCACATCCTGTATGGTATCTTCAGATAATCTTGTGGCTAAACCAACCAAACCAAATGTGTTAGTTACTTTTTTTTTTAAAGTGTTGTGACAAAACACCTTGACTACCACAACTTATAGAAGAAAAGGTTTACTTGAGTTAAGGTTATGAAGGAATGAAAGTCTGTCGTGGCAGAGACTCACAACAGCAATTGACAGGCATGGTGGCCAGAGGAGAAATGAGAACTCACATCTGTAATAGCAAGCACCTAGGAGAGGGAGCACATTGAGAATAGCAGGAGGCTTTGAAACTTCAGAGTCTTCCCCCCACCCCCAGGAACATACTTCCTCCAGCACGGCTGCACCTCTAAAACTACTCAAACATTGTGATCAACTGAGGACCAAATCTTCAAACATCTGAGCCTGTGGGGGACATTCTCCTTCAAACTGCTACACCAGTGTTCTTCATTTGCCCGAGCACAATGGTCAGAAGGCCTAGCTGTGACAGGTCCTATGAGGGTGGGCAGCAGCTATACCCCTTAAAGTCTCAGTTGCTGGGGGATGTCCTCACTGCTTCACTGTGAATCTTTTATTTCTGGCAAACTATGACAGATATCCATATTTATGTCCTCTAAGGGAGCAAGCAAAATGTCCAGTTAACAGTTTTTAAGAAGAAAAAAAAACATTTTTGAGTTTTGTAAATATATTTTTGCCAATTTATATTTAGGAAAACATAAATATATAAAAGGGACTTTCCTGATCCCTGATCCTGATTGAACAATTTGAAGTAAAACATGTAGCTTTTGTAAGGAAACATCTGCTTTAATTTTTCAATTGTATATGTAAGGGAAAGCTGCCAAAAGAAACCAGTTCTTTGGTGAAGTAACTGTATGCAAGAACATTTGCTGCCTGTGCTATATATGATCCCACACAACAACTTTCATGCAAACTATTCCTGCCATTTCCATGCAATAATAACTATGATTTAATATTTCACTCACATTTCATGGGAAATAATTCTACTTCTAAGTGAGTGATCTTTGTATTTAGCTATGAGTTCAATTTTAATAACAGAATATTTGGGATATTTCTTCCTAATTTTAAAGGTGAGAGACCAGACAGAAGATGAATGCTTTAGCCTGTGAGATAGAGAATGAATGCCCAGGTCACACAGCAGTAAATATTTCTGACAGCACGTTTGAAGTCTGATTCCCATCTTTCCACTGTGCAATACTTATCAGTGAACATCTAGCTTGTTCACATGTCTTTATCTCCGCAACTCAGAAAACATGAAAGATGCAAAATAAATCTGGTTGTTATAAATTTGGTTTACTATATGGGTAACTGAGCAGCTCTAGTGCACTCTGAAGAACAGCGTTAAATATGGAGGGGATGTAGTGTTGAACTCAGGTTGGATTTATGAGGCCACCATACAATCTCACATTTTAGGACTGGGTGGGGATTTGAGGTTCTAGGCAGTTGCTCCATTTTATCTTGGGCTATTTTCTGACTTCAAAATTCCATATTTCCTTAATAATGCCTAACATCGTGCAAAAAAAAACACATTGTTTTATTCTCTTGTGTCTGAATGAATGTTATCTAATATTTCTTAGATGCTGTTTTAGCAGAATATTTTAGGATTAGGAACTGGGGAGAGACCAGAGGTTCTTAATCTCTTTATCTACTGTACATATGATGTAAACTTATGATCCACTTCACTCTTGGAAGTGAACATTCTTTTCCATATGTGGAATTTGGACTTGGTGGCATTTCTACTGACTTACTTGAAAGTGAGGCTGTTTGACAAAAGCCATGGTGCAAATGTATTTGTGTTGGTGGTCTATACATTTGCATCTTTATCATATGGAAAGATGTTTCAGTACATGAAAGTAGTTGCCTTACAAGCAAAAGGACCTGCGTTCAAATCCCTAGAATCCACATAAAAGCCAGGCACGCACATGGTGATCATCAATAATCCCAGGTCTCTTATGGTGAGACAGGAGAATCATGGAAAACTATGGGCCACCTGACTTGATTCATAGGGAAAACAACAACAACAAAAAAAAGAGACCCTGTCCCCAAAAAAGTGAAAATTAAGTACCATCACCCAAAGTTGTCCTCTGAATCTACCCACCCCATGAGCATAGAACGTATTTCCACACATGAATGCACCCCCCCCCCCACACACACACACAGGTACAAAACAAATGTTTTTTCCAGGTAGAATAATCTAAGTAACAGATCAGGGACAAACCTTTAAGCACCAAGGAAACTGAGGACAGCTAGAGCCACTGTTTAAGCCAGGACAGCTAGTCTGAATGGAGCAGCTGAGAACTGTAGACCCCACCAGAGCTTAAGGAAGGAATTGCTGTTGAATTCTCATGCCCTGTGTCAATGGTTCTGCAAAACATGTGACTGATAGTCCTGTGCAAATGATTTTGTTTGTTTGTTTGTTTGTTTTTGTTTTCTCTTTTGAGACAGAGTTTCTCTGTGTAGCCCTGGCTGTTCTGGAACTTACTCTGTAGACCAGGCTGGCCTGGAACTCAACCACCTGCCTCTGCCTCCGTAGTGCTGGGATTAAAGGTGTGTGCAACCACTGCCCGACTGCAATTGGTTTTTGATGATAAAGAAATATCACCACAAAAATGTGTAATTGCAATAAAGTCTAATGCTTAAAAATTAAAGTATATTTTTTCAATAAACAAATCCCAGGATATATGTCATTATTCTTCTGTAGTGAAACAAGGCTTAGAAACAGAGACAGACTTAAGAAGCCCTTGCTAGGGCAATATTACAAGGTTCAAGCAAGTCCTGGAAAATCGCATTTGCTCATTCATTTACTGAGTAAATGTCTTCTGGGCTTGTTCTTCCACAGACACTTGCTTTCTCAGGATGAAGAGCCCAGTTGCTAAAGTTTGCTCACAGTCTTAAAAAGGGAGACTGAGGGATGGAGAGATACCTCAGCAGTGAAGAGCAATGACTGCTCTTCCAGAGGTCCTGAGTTCTAATCCCAGCAACCACATGGTGGCTCACAACCATCTGTAATGAGATCTGATTCCCTCTTCCAGTGTGTCTGAATGCAGCTACTATATCTATCTATCTATCTATCTATCTATCTATCTATCTATCTATCCATCCATATCTCTCTCTCTAAATATATATATATGTATATATATTTACATACTTTTAGAAAAGGGGGGAGATTGAGACAAGAAATTGGTAAGTAAAAGAAAAGTGTGGAGGAAGAATGTGAAGACAACTTTTAACTAACAAAAGCTAAAACAGATCCTGGATTTACTCTGAAGGAACTGTTGACCTGAGTCCTCTAGTCCCTTTCTCCTCCTCCTCCTCCTCCTCCTCCTCCTCCTCCTCCTCCTCCTCCTCCTCCCCCCTCCTCCTCCCCCCTCCTCCTCCTCCTCCTCCTCCTCCTCCTCCTCCTCTTCTTCTTCTTCTTCTTCTTCTTCTTCTTCTTCCTCTCCTTCTCCTTCTCCTTCCCCTTCCCCGCTCCTCTTCCTCCTCCTCCTCCTTCTTCTTCTTCTTCAAAATTTTTTACATGAAATAGAAAAACAAAAAAGAAAACAAACAAACCAAAGATCCGAATGTTGTTTTTCTTTTGTAAACAGAGCAACAGAGATTTAGGAGGTTAATGCCCAGGTTGGACATCTGGAAATGACAGTGGCTAGACTTGAAATTATGCCACCAAACCCTTCATCATTGTTAAGTCATATCTTGCCTTATTTTTATGTCTTTGTTTAAAGAAGTTTTACAAATTATATAACCCAATCTCACCTCCTGCCCGTTCCTGTCTCTTTGCATCCAATGAGTAGAGAACACAGCTCCAGGTTCCTACAGCTCGACTCTCCCTACTCGGACAGGTTGCTTTCTTTCATACACTCGACGTTGAAATAAACCTGCTTTGTAAAAACTGGTTCTGGTCAGGATTTAGTCACAGCAATAAGAAAAATAATCAGCCTTGCCACTCCAGCCAATGTCTGAAACCATGCTCTTTGTGTGTTCTTTGGCTCTTGCCACATGATGTGCTCAAGTGGGTTAGAGGGCAGCCTCAGAAATAGTCCTGATCACTGCTGTGGGAGGAAACCAAGTTTCCATAATACACTCATTTCACTCCAAATCTCCATGCCTGTGAATCGGAGCGGGGGGCAGGGTAGACTCTGCCTGAGTTAGTACAGCATTCATTGTCCACGTGCCTCTGGCTTAAATGGTTAGAGTTAAACTAAGACCCAAAGCTCCTTTCACTGCCCACCTGGACATAGTTACAGCTGCAGTGGCTACAGATAACTACATCTAACAAACTAGAGAGTATGATAGAAAAGGTACAGTGGGAGTGGTCCTGTTGCTTTTAACCTCCAACACTGGGGAGGATCAGACTGCACAGCAAGTCTGAAGTCATCCTGGGATGCAGGAGGCACTGTCTAAACCCAACAAAAGGGTTGCTTCAGATAGTACTCAGCCTTCTCTGTGATACCTCAAAGTCAACAAATGAATAAACAGCCCAGCATGGCCAAGTCCTTCCTTTGAGATTCCTAGGCAGCTTCAATGTGGTACCCATACTCTCCCTAACTGACAAGGCTGTCCTCACTTACAGAGTATTCCCTACTTCCCTGAGCCAAACTTAACTCATGCAATTGCTGCTTCAAATTGTCAATCCATCCCCCATTTACCTCTTGCCAGACGGACTATAAACTGCGGCTTTTTATTGAATCAAATGAAATAAAAGGAAAGTCACACATGTATTAAAACTCTGCTAAGAATCCAAATAGTCAATTCATATAAAGTCAAAAGGTGTCATGGATTCTTGTCACCCTTCCATTAAATTTCAGTCCTTATATAAATGATATTTATTAAAACAACTTTCCCCCCTCACTTTTATACTTTTAAGAGATTTAGTCACATTCATTATTCATTATTCCCCCCATCAGGTCTAAACATTCCACTAGTCAATTTAACTTTGTAAAGTGCAATCACACATCAATTCACATTTCCGAAAGTAAAACCCCGTGCCCTGAAAACCCCCAAGCACTAAAGTCATGCAGTGGCTTTCATATTTTCCTATGTGTACGGTTACTCACTTTTTCTAAATGTTTTACCCTATACACTTACCGCATTGTAATAAGAAAAATGAAAATCGGAAAACCTGTCAAGCAATCAACAACTTGTAATGGATGTTGGAATTTACATACATGTTCTGCTCCCATAAAACACTTGGAAGTAAGTGGCACTCGATGCAGATATGGGGACACCTGCCAGCTGAATGGGTTCCCTGGTACAGCCCTCCTGCCGGTTTCCTGACTCTTTCCAGATGTAAGTTTTAGATTTACCCTCAAGCCTTGAGAGCACAGCTATCTAGGAAGCAGGGGGTAGGCTCTGCCATACGACTTCCAAAGTCCCTCGGAAGCACTGTTGATAGAAATACATCTGAACTCTTTTTAACAAGACATGAGGAATCTTCTTTCCATAACTCAGTGTGCTTTAATAGTAAGTTCTTTATCTTCCTATCTATGTGTATATCTATGTATGTATCCATCTATTCTCTCTCTCTCTCTCTCTCTCTCTCTCTCTCTCTCTCTCTCTCTCCATTCTAGGCTTCAGTTTCCCAAGATTGCCCGGCTCTGTCTCCTTATCTGTCTATCTCCTGCTTTGCTTATAGTAGAGGTGACAGGACATAGACCAGCATTTGGAAAGAGTGGCTGGGATGGGGCTGACTTCAGGATGCCCTTTAGGAACCACTGTAATTTCAGTGTTTGCATCTGGCATTCTGTAGCTCCTGGCCCCTCATCTTTCTCTATGTGTGAATTCCAGTTGTCTGATTCATCCTGACATGGGAGTGCTTTGCTTCTTTTACTCTGCAGAACTGTGAGGCGACGACGAGAGAAGGATCTCATTCCTTGTGGGTTTCCTAAGCAATCTTCATTTTTTCCCATAGTTAAGGATGGGATTTTTCCGATGAGAAACTCTGCACTTATGACATAAGAGCTCCATTTCACAACCCATTTTATGCTTCTTGGATTTTTTTTCTCATTTCTCACAATTCAAAGTAAATCCCGAGATTACTAATACAATTAAGGGCCTGGAAAGAGGAAAAACTGCTTATTATGGCCTTGATAACCCTGCCCAGAAAACAAGAGACTCCTCTGTCACGAATTCCAATTTTAGAGTTTGATACAACAATAACAGTGAATGGAAGAAACACAGGAAAGCAGATATGTGTAAGATCATCCACAGCCAGAAATGTTTATCTAGAAACACGGGGCTCTAGTGAGATATCTATCATTGCCTCCTTTCCTAGATTTCAGCTTGGCAGAATAGCCTTATCTGTTGTCTAAGAGTCGTGCAACCTTATTTTGGAAAGGTCTCCCCAGTCACACGTACCTTATACTGGAGAGGAAGGCAGTTGATTACATATTTTTTTAAACTGAAAGAATTTTTGGAGAACAATGCAAACTGTATTTATATCACAGCCTGCAAAGATTAAGACAAGTGGATTTGTCACCAACAGTGGTATTGGGATTGCAATTCTCTTTGTTTAGAGGGAAACACACACATTTATTCTTTCAGATAAAGCAACATACAAAAGTAAGGCCTAATTGCTCACATACATGAACTGCCTGTCCATGGGGATTAAGTAGTGTGAATTGAAATGAGCATATATCGGGGAAAACATATCAAGTATATAAATACCATAAATGACAATCACTACCGAACTTCAGAGTCACAGCTTATATGTATTTAAAGAGCATAAGCAGTAATGTTTGCTGTTTATTTTACAATCTGAGATGAGAAAGAATAGATTCCATCAAAGCTGTGCTTAGTAGCATCCATCCCTCAGTTCTAAGTTCCAAAGTTGCTTTCTCATGAATAGTCACCCATCCCAAGTCCAGAAAGTTCTTTCTGATCAGATAAACACCATTCTCTATGCTTTTATGAAGACCCTATAAAACAACTGCTCGAATTATAATATTTAATTACTAAGTAATTCTGGGTCCTTTGGGGGTTTACAGAAAAATTGTTTGAAATTACAAAGAATTCCCACATAGCCCCGCCTGTTTCTTCTATTAGTGCACTACCTGATGAACCAATATTGATAAATTTTATAATTCTTTAAGGTTAATGTTTATATTAGGGTTCACTGTGTACTTTATAATCTATAGAGTCTCACAGATGCTGGTAAGTATCCATTACTTCCATATCACGTCCAATGATTCTGCTGCCCTCACTGCTCTCTGATCTCCATCGATTCTTTCCTTACCTCCTCTACAGCCATGTCCATCACTAGTCATTTTAACTGTTGTATTCATGGATTTGAACCTTTTCCATATGTTGCATATTTTTAATAATAGACTGTGTAGTTTTTGCAATTAGCCTCTGTCACTGAGCTTTCTATGTTTTGCCATGTCTCTTTATTCTTTCCACAGCTCAATTGTTCCTTCTCTTGTCCCACGAAATATGTATCCCATTACATAGCATCCCACCATTTACTTAAACTTTCGTCTACTGAGTGGTATTGGGATTGCAATTCTCTTTGAGTGGAATCTTGGCTGCTGCTATGTTTGGCTGTTATATCTACAGTTTATCCAAACATCTCCCTGCTGGTTTTGACAGGGACAGAAGTGACTCCTGTGAGCAAATGTCACCGAACATGGTTTTGTACCATATTGTGACGTGTTTAACTTTTAAAGAGATTGTCAGTCTGACTTGTAAAGTAATTATATAAGTTTGCATTCTCAGAGCAATGAATGGGAGATACTGGGATTTCAAGTCCCATTCAACATTTGTTGTTATTGACCCTACAGATTTATCCATTCTAATGGGTATACATTAGCTACCTAACACTCTTTGGATATGAAGTCTCTGATAACATACAACATTGAAGGTTATTTCTTCTGCTCATTTGTCATTTTTAGTACATATATATGTGACTATATGTGTCTTCCTAAGATGGTGTTGAGCTATTTTAACCATGTTAAATTAGGTCACTTATTTTCTTATTGGGTTTTTTTATTTGTATGTTTTACATAACAGTCCATTTTAAGATGTTTTAAAAAATAATTTTTCTCCCAATCTGCAGTTTACAGCATTGTTCTCTGGACAAAGTTTTAAGTTTAATCAAATCCAACCTTCTGGTACTTTTCTGGGATAGATTGTGCTGAAAGTGGTATATCAAAGGAAGAAAGGAAGAGAGGGAAGGGGGGAGGAAGGAGGAAGGGAGGGAGGGAGGGAGGGAGGGAGGGAGGGAGGGAGGGAAGGAAGAAAGGAAGGAAGGAAGGAAAGAAGGAAGGAAGGAAGGAAGAAAGAAAGAAAGAAAGAAAGAAAGAAAGAAAGAAAGAAAGGAAGGAAGGAAGGAAGGAAGGAAGGAAGAGAGAAACAAGATGGAGGGAGAAGGAAAAAGAGCAAAGAAAAAGGAAAAAAAAAAAAACCAGGACCAAATTCAGTGTCATGAAGTTTTCTCTGATGTTAGGGAATTTTATAGTTTTGCATTTATATTTGGGTCTATTTTTGTGAAAGTGTGAGGTTTCTATAGAAACTCACACTTCACGTTTTGTCTTAATGTAAGTTTCTGGTGGTTTCGGTGTAGCCTGTTGGAGTTAGTGTCCCACTCTGGATTGCATTTGCTTCTTAGCGTCAGGGAGTAAGTCAGTATAGATCTACTTCTGGACATTCTATTGTCTCACTGAATTTCTTGGTCTTCCTTTTCTGGCACCTTGAGGCCTTAACTACTGCACATTTCTGATGAGCCTTGAATCCAGTGTCAGTTTTTCAACTTTGTTCTTCTTTAGTGTTCTATCGAGTGTTTTGAATCCTTCCTGTTTCCATTTATCTTCTAAACCAGTTTCTCTATTACCAAGATGAACGAAGGAAAATGATAAGGATTCTGAACACCACTCAGGTGAATTAGAGATTCCCTCGGGGTGAGGTGATAGCTCAGCTGCAGCAAGTCTTCCCAGCTAGACACATGAAGTTTCTCTTTTCTTCTTCCTTCTTTGAGCCCTTTCATCAGAGGGTGAGTTTCCATGTCTGGATTCTCTATATAGTTTGTTATATCTGTATATAAGGTCTTCATTTGTTGCTCCTAAACATTGGTGTATTGTTAATTTTAAGTTTCTGGTTTGGTTGTTTAGAAAACCAACAGATATTTTGAAATTTATTGTATACCTATCCACCTATAACACAAAGGGCTAGCTGAAAATAGCAATTAGCATTAAAACGCACAAGAGTTCCAGGAGAAATTGAAGACTGAAATTAATGGTTTCTACCATCATTCCCACTGACCATCAGGTTGAAAATGTATACATCTATTCAGTGTATTCATTTTCCTTTTCATTTTGAGACATTATATAATTCTGTAGCCCAGGCTGGCCTAGAACTCACGTGGCCATATATTGTGGCAGTCTTCCTGCCTCAGCCTCCCTAGTACTGGGATTATAGGCAGGAGCTACCATGCCACATCTGTAATTTGATGTTTCATATTCTAAAGAATTGATTCTAAGTGCCTAGTAATAAATAGCACTCAGAAATCATCAGGGATATATTTGTTTCATTACATTAAATGGGGCTGCTCCCAAAGAAACACCATTTTCATGGTCCAGAAGGTTTTTTGCTGGTATAGGATAGGCCTGTGGTCTCAGAGTTAAAAACATCCTTTTGTGAACAAGGAGTCTATCTCAAGCCTTGGAAGTGTAGTCAATAAGACTGACAGCATTTGAAGAATGCAGTGTCGTCATTGGCATATTTAGCCAAAGTGAGATTTATTTCTCCAATCCATGGGTGTCTGCATCAAGCAGTATGCTCATTCTTCTTACCCGTGTCCTTTCAGTAGCACAAGCAGAAAAGACTCCATCAATAGTGGGTGGAGGCAGCTCCTTTATAAATGGCAACTATTAAGCCTTTGGCACATAGATGCCAGCCAGTGTCATCTATAAAATTAGGGAGCAGAAGCTCACAAATACTTGGCAACATGAACAACAGAAGCTATGACATCAAAGGGACAATGTGGAGCGTCACTTTAGGAGGTGTAAAGAACACTGTACAATACAGCCAGCTATTCCAAACAGATGCACTGTGAAAAAGAGGTAAAGTTTCCAAAATTTCTTTGTATCTGTGTTTAAGATAAATGATAAGACCTATATTTTAAAACACCAAGGTCATCTGAGTATCTTCAAGGAGTCTCACTCACTAAATACACTTCTTTGTATTCAGAAGTTTGGGGGAACTTCCCCCATGATACACCCAATGCTTCTTGTGATTTGCTTTAACTTTGAAGTTTGTTGTGTTTTAAAAGATTAAACTTGAAATTGCTAAGCACATTAATATCATTATCCATAGCCTGCATCAAATGCTATCAGTTATTTCTGTTCAAATATATACAGTCATCGATTGACATCCAAAAGAGTCTGATTCCTCTGTGATAACTATTCTTGGTAGTCAGCTTGACAACACATGGAATTAATCAAAAACATGGACACACTTAAAAGGGATGTTCAGTTAACCGTATCATTTTAGGTCCCAAAATCTGCCTTAAATCTGGGCCACACCTTCTCGGGGCATGAATTAAAGGACAAATGAAAATGAAGCTTTTGTTCTTTGATGGCATGTTCTCATGTTTGTAGCAAGTCCGTTCCTTTCCTGCTCCTAGAATCCACTTTTTTGGGGATCCCATCATATACTGAGACAGCCAGCTCCAGGGATTGAACAGCTACTGAATTGTTCGACTTCCCATTGGTAGTCATCCATTGTTGAGCTACCTGGACCTCAGTCTGTAAGCCCCTCTCACATATCCCATTTCTACATAAAGATGTTTCTCTTCTCTATGTTTCTCTAAAGAACTCTGACTAATACAGAGCCTCAGGATAGACCAACATCTGCAGATGTCCAAGTACATTATATAGAAAGTTGTTGGGAGCCGCCCTCACATTTGCCATTATAAGATGGCGCTGACAGCTGTGTTCTAAGTGGTAAACATAATCTGCACACGTGCAGGGGCAGTTTTCCCGCCATGTGTTCTACCTTTCTCGTGATGACAACTGAGCCGATGGGCTGCAGCCAATCAGGGAGTAATACGTCCTAGGCGGAGGATAATTCTCCTTAAAAGGGACGGGGTTTTGCCATTCTTTTTCTCTCTCTTGTTCTTGCTTTTTCTCTCTCTTGCTCTTGCTTTCTTGTTCTTGTTCCTTTTCTCTCTCTTGCTCTCTTGCTCTCTTGCTCTCTGGCTCCTGAAAATGTAAGCAATAAAGCTTTGCCGCAGAAGATTCCGGTTTGCTGCGTTTTTCCTGGCCGGTCGTGAACGCGGGTAAGAGAAAGTGGTATTTATATATAAGGTTCATATCCTCCAAAATACTTTCAGTTCTCTCTAGATGTCATAGGATGTCTAATACAAGATAGGTTCTGAGGAATTAGCTATTTCTCTGTGTTGTTTAGGGCAAAACAGCCATAAAATGTGTCCAGTACTAATCCATTCTTTTTGAAAGTGTATTTATGTATGGAGCCTATTTGTATGCATGTTTACTTGTGTGTCTGTGTGTCGGGGGGGGGGGGGTGGTAGGTGTATGTATGTAGGCCTATAGTTGATACCTGGTACCTTTCTCAATTTTTCACAATAGTTAGGATCTTTTCCTTGACACCAGAGTTTGTCAATCCCATTTGGTCTAGCTGGACTGCTTGACTGGGAGGATCCACACTTTTCTCTCCCAAGTGCTGGGATTATAGGCACACCTTTTTTGCTTTTCTGTGGGTTCTGGAGATCCATATTCTATATACTCATCCACATAGTTCGCCTTCCCCACCTCCTGGTGCATTATTAGCAAGCATTTTTATACTCACCTGCTTAAAACCATGGATACAGAGAGCTGGTTATACCTAGAATCATAGTAAACATATTGATAGGAGGCATTTGGAGAGTAAAATATTGACCTTGCCCTCTCAACCTGTTCATAGGCATGACACAACTCTCTTCTTACACTTTTTGGCATGTTTTAGAAGTGTGGGGCTCTAAAATGGGTTGACATTTTTTGACAAACATCCATTCACTTACAAAGAAAATTCTCTCAAAACAAACTTCAAATTGTGTCTTTTTCCTCCTGAGATTCATATTCAACCCAAAATAAAAATGGAATTTATCTATTGTCACACCTACAATTTTTAAAGCAATCTGGGTTTTTAGAGGATTGTATATTTTCATATTGAGTTGTCTTAACAGTCATTGACATGGAAAATATTGAGTATTGATTACTTGTCAAATTCCAGTAGGACAATAGTAGCCACCAATGTATGGCTATCAAACTAGAGCTTGTACAAATAGAATGTAATGCATATATGGGAGCATGCATTGCATTGTATATCTGCTACATGTACTTGTTAGTATATTGTATATCTGCTACATGTACTTGTTAGTATAGGTATATGCACACTTACACCTAAGTCCAGTTGTACATTTGTGCAAATGCACATAGAGACAAGACGCAGAGATGGGGGATCTTTCTTGGATCACACTCCATCTTTATCTGTTGATGAGACAGGGCCCCTCACTGAACCTGAAGTCATTGGCCTTGAGCTTCAGGGAACCACCCTGCTCCTGCCTTTTCCTCAAACCACCCATACCACTGTGTCCAGCGTTCCCTCTAGATTATAGAGATGCGAACTCAGGCCTTCATATACCTTAATGACTGAGCTATCTTTCCAGTCCAGTCTAAGTTTTACATAGAAGTACATGTTTACTTGCACACAAGCACATGTTTTTACCTATATATTAATTACCTTAAAAAATAATCAGGACCATCACACCCAGATCCTTGATGGAAATGCACACCTTCATTAATGGTGAATATATTCATGGCATGGGATAAAGTAGGTCTCCCACTCAAAGCCTTGACTGTTACAGAGTTAGCCAGGTCCAGGGATTTGTTTAACTGCCTTTATGCTCAATTGAGGTAAACCTTTATGGATAAAATTTGATCAAACATCTCCACCCAGATGAGTGAGCCACATTTAGAATAGTGCCAGGTCGTTTGCTTTTTTCACCACAGACTTATCTCCATAGGACAGCAGCAGAACGATGAAATTATAATAAGATCGACCACAGCTAAAGAACTGCCAGCCCCATTCTCATGTAGAGGGGGAGCAAATCTCCCAGTTCTCCTGGGAAACTCCAGTTTATGCTCAGTGTTCCTGTGGGGTTGTAACAGCATGATATATATATATATATATATATATATATATATATATATATATATATATATCCCCATGCCAACCTAGAGTCATTGTATCATCCGTGCTAGGCTCAAACTTCCTGAAAGCCTCCTGCTTCAGCCTCTGGAATTACAGACCAGTGTCCTCACATCCAGGGCCTAAAGAATTATTCCCTTCCTTAGTGTATAGTTGCAGTAGCTTTTATATTAAACTTGTGAATTGCTTTGATTCTGATCTACTGTTATCACCTGGCCATGAAATAAGATTGTTTCTGAATTTGGGGAGGATAAAGTACATAGGTATGTATGGACAGTTGACAAATGTAGATGACAAAGTGATACACTCCTGCTATCGTGGCCCCCCAGAGACAGAGAAAGGGGGGTCTCTGATTAAGGACTACCCTGTGCTGCGTAATGAATCCTTGTCTCAAAGACCCAGGGGCTGAACATAGAGCTCAGTGATAGAACGCGTGTCTAGAATACTCAAAACCCTGGGTTTGATTCTCAGGACTATGTGACATCTCAAAACATGGAAAGGTGAGGCAGGAGAACTGCCAGAAGTTTGAGGCCAACCTCAAACACATGAGATCTAGGCCAGCCTAGATCACAACATAAGACCTTGGCTCACAGCAACAAATGAAGGTAGATGATAAACCTCATTATCTCAAAGACTGCACAGCTACATGTAAATTAAAACATATAGTTGTTTAGTTGTTGAAAACAACTGGAGTTTTATAATCATAAATATGCAACACAGCAATTCTGTGTAATATATCTCCATCCTCTGTGTCTAAGTGACGAGGCTGAGTTTCTGAGATGGACCGTCAAGGATCTTTATAACGGCAGTTCCTAACCAAAAAGCAAACATCACATGAATACACATTTGTACAGGAGAGGACTGGGGACCAAACTATCCTAGGGTAGAAGCTTTAAGAATAAAAAGTATTTTTTTAACTACCTTGATACAGTATAACAAGGGTTAGTAATTATAGTTTATATTGAATTGCCACGTACATGAAGTTCAAGAAGAAAGAGAGAGGAGCCCACACCCAAGTTAATCTAAGTTAGAAATCCTCAACCTGTAGGTCTTGACCCTCTTGGGTCAGAGAGGTCAAATACCATATATCCTTCATATGAGATATTTTATATTACAATTTATAACAGTAGAAAAATTATGGTAATAAAATAGCAATGGAACAATTTTATGGTAGTAATCACCAAAACACGAGGGAAGGGTCACAGTGTTAGAAAAGTTGAGAACCACTGACCGAGGTGTATATTCTTTAGAAAACTTTGGCAAACTCTGAAAAAGAGTCACTAGCATCTTAGGGATGCTAATGATAGAAACTCATTGCAACCTTCTCTCTGTCTCTGAACATGCTACCCAGAGACCTGGGCTTAAAAAGAATCTAGAAGTTACAGTAAAAAATGTGTCTCCCTGACCACACACCATAGGTCCAGACCACTCCGATTTCATCTCCTTACTAACACCTGAAGATAAGAGAGGCCTAGATATGAAAATTGGATTCAAAACTATTACCAAGGAGGCAACCCTGGAACACAGACTTGAGAGGACTGAGCCCGCCAGAGAGAATCGGTTTATGAACCCTCTATAGCAGAAGCTATGACAGAGTTTAGCCGTCCTTCTAGAAAACAAAAATTAATTTGCTTTGGCCAAATTAAAATTAATTAAAATTATGCAATGTTGCCCTCATGTTAATTTTAACGGTGAGGTTGTTGTGATTTAAGGCTACAATTAGTTCTAGTGTTTGAAAGAGAAACTCTGTAATCGAGACAGGACATTTTAATAATCCTGGTTATAAACATTTAATACATCATCTTTAGGGACTCACAAACACATTGTAATTAACTTTTACAACTGAAATAAATCAGATTGCATTAGCATATTGCAAAGGAAAAATCATTTGCATGATTGAAAACAGCTCAGAAAATTATGTACAGCGGGCTTCATACAAACACCAGAAACTCACTTTTACCAGGTTTCCTCTGGTGGTGAGTATTTCAGATAAGTCCAGTTATCGACTCTCTGGATAATTCTAGCTTTTGCTATAAAAGGAAACTGGCTCTGAAGAAGCAGCAAACCCCACCCTGTGGTTGGTAGTGCGATGGCCAACTGTACTGTAATGTGATTAGGTGATATAAATAAAATCATGGCATGCCCTTGCTGCTTGGCTATTATCCTGTGAATAAGCAATACAGTCAGGGGAGGCAAGCTCTTATTTATGTATCACTCATGCGTTTAGGAAGGTTGATACAAGATTTATAACGCGTTTTGATGGCTGGTACCACGTCCACTTGCTAGAATGCCAGGCCCTTCCTGAACAGTCTTGCTGTGATTGGTAAAATGCTATTTCTCAGGCTCACTTCACAATGAGGCAAATGAAACCATTGCTTGTTAAACTGACTAATCTTTAAGGAAAAGGGTTTCTGGCCACACAGTGCAGGTAGATAGTTTTAGCATTTTGTGTCAGGCATGTGGATCACACAGAATGATTTTGCTTTCCTGGAAGTCACGTGAGTAGGGCAGTGCTCAAATGCTGATCTGCTGCTCTTGAATTAAAATCCTCTCCTTTCATCACTTAGTTTCTATGTGACACTGAGTCTTCTACCTTAGTTTCTCTATCTGTAAAATGGACATATAAAGTTTTACTGAGGATTGTTTTGTGGGGATTCAATGGGATAATGTGTACCATTTATGTGCAGTGATGTCTGAAACAGACTGAGGAGTAGATAAATGTTAGCTATGATTACTGTCAAAATTATTTCTCTTGGGTTACTCACTAGTCAAGAGAAGATAACAGTCACTCATAGGCTGTTTGGGAGCTGGTATTTGGCTGCTTGAATTTTCTAAGAGCCTTTTCAAAATATGAAATTTGCTCCCACCCTGCAGTCACTTAATTAAATAAATAGTCTTCATCTATAGCTTGCAAAATGTTATATCATCTTTGCAAGAAAGTGAGACCTGGGAACTGACATCAGAATAGATGGCACATAATCTTAACTACAGCAGCCTCATCGAGTTAGGAAATGAGAGAAGGGCCTGTCCTAAGTCCAGTAGGTTCCAGGCATAGTAACTCCTCACCAGCAAAATGGCTTTGTTCCAAAATGCCACAAAAAAAAAAAAAAAAAAAAAAAAGGGAAGAAGAGAAATGGAGAGGAAGGAAAAGAGCAGAAAAGAAACCTAAATCAACAAACAAACAGAAATCACAAGTAGTAGTTGACAAGAGAGTTACCATTTATCAAGCCATGTTGGGTCTAAAGCAAGATGAGGCCAAAAGGAGAGTCAACATGGCATGGGTGCACCAACACTCTCTTCCCAGTTCACTTCTGAGAACAGCCCTGTCCAGTTTCTTCCAGTTACATCACCTTCATAATTAACACTTAAATGACAGCGGTGCCATTTGCATAGACTCATGGGTGTGGATGAGTGAAGGCAGCTTAAATGCTGTCCTTGTTGAAATCACACAGGACAGCGATGGCAGAGGGGTTTCTCAGCCAGTTTCAATAACTGGGAAATGAATAATTTATTTCCTAGAAAATACTTCTACTCAGATTTCTATGCCAGTTCTAGACATAACCTGTAGTTGAACTGGACATATAAGTCACCCTTATAGTCCTCATATGAGACTAACATTCTGCCTGCTTTTGAGAGACCACTTGGACATCTCTAACGGGAATCTCCCCATTTCTCTTGAGACTATTGTTTATTGACTTAAAGGAGCAGTAGCTTAATTAACAGAAGAAATAAAGCCTACTGCATAATTAACTAGACATTTACCTAAAATCAATAACCTAATTGCCACACCTAGGCAGAGACTAGTGGGATCTAACTGAAAACAATCCATTCATATCTATATGTTGAACAAGGTGGCTGTTAGTTTGTTTAACAGACTATCCAGATCTGTAAAGTGATACTTTATTGAACAGTCAATTAATCCTCTCAGTACGGCAAATATAGACCAACAATCAAGAGCTACAAGTGTGTAGTCTTATGAAAGGTCATGTTTAGCAGCCTTCTGTTCTGAGTTATTTCTTAATAAGCATAGACCATGAACATGTTTTAATGCATGCTTTTGGACACAGGCTTTTCACAGGCTATCAATACTATGTAAAGCTGTTGTAGACATAAAAAATACCCATTTGACCTAAAGCCTGTTTGTGCAATGGATTCCTCAATTGTGTTTCCTTATTGGCTGACACACATTAGTCTACTTCAAATGGTGTTCAATGCAACCAGCTCTATAAATAAAATATACTTGGGGCATTTAATTAAATCATGTGAAGAATTATTTCTCATCTAGGAGAATGGATTATTATATTTGTCTAAGAATATGTGTCAGTGCCCAAAAGGTTTAAAGTTCAAGGGGAATGAAGGATCCTTTAGTCTGCAACCTTCCCAGAGTGCATTTCAATCTTTCTATCCTACACAATTGGATGTGAGGTTTTTTTTCAAGACTGAAGTCATTTCTTGCTTCATAAAGCATTTTGTTTCTTAAAATACCTTAATAGATTAGTATGGCCTCTCATATCTAGACATTTTCAACCTTGACATTTTAACTTTATACCAAAATACTTCGAATTATCTGTAATGATCATTGGTACCAGCCCTAGTCTGGGCAGGAGTAACACAGGACTCACACACAGAAATGTAGGAGACCGGGTTTCTGTCAAGGTGATGACGAAGGCACACCAATAAGAACAAAGTACTTGTCAATACTCGACAGGAGCTTTACAGCCTGCTCTCCAAAAGACTGTTTCTAGAATTCTAAAGCAAAGACAGCCTGGGAAAAGGCAGGCTCATATTTAATTATAACTAAATTGTAAGATAACTTTTTGTTGGATTTCAATATGAATGTGGACCTCACACGACAACAGTCTCACCCATTTCTGATAATCTGTCATTAAAAAACCATTACTGATGTGCTCACCAGCCTTTCCATGGTCACCCATCTCAAAATAGCATGATTTCACCACAAGTCTTTGAAGTGTTGACAGCCCCAAATTTGCCTCAAGATCTTAATTAATCTTTGTTGAATTAATAGAGACATAGTTCATATTTGTATATTATAAGAACTGTATTTTAACATACTTTATATTATTGATCTTAAATTATTATTCTGTGGCAGGTTCATAAGATTTTTTTCTCAAGTTTACACAAGAATTGCTTAGCAAACCAACAGGAAGGACCTGTGTTATAGACTCTATAGAGAAAGATGCTGGTATCCTTCTTGCTTTGTGCACAGTGCAGACATAGCTCCTGTCTCACAGCTTCAACTCTCAAGGGTGGCCTCAGACTCAGGGTCATTCATATCAATCCACTATTACCAACTCTTAAGGCAACTACTCCTGAGATATCCCTCAACGCCTGGTGGTACTGAAACTTAAACCCTTGAAAAGGTGGGGACCAAGGGAAGAAAGCAGGGTTGTTAAAGACATACATTTTTAGGGGTATAGTGATAGCAAAACTGCCTCTACCTTGTTTCTTCCTTGTTTGTTTGTTTTGATTCCTGGCTACCCTGAAGGAAGCAATTCTCTGCCACAGGTTTTGGCCATAATGTGCTGTGCTACACTGTCAAAAGCAACCGTGTACTCAACAGTTGAGAAATTACGAACTAGGTAAGTTTCGTCCCTATAAGTTGACGTATTACAAGTATTTCTTATAGTATAGGACAGCTGAGCAGCAAACCAACTGGTGTTTACTCTGAGTCTTCTCTGCTTGGCAGCACCCAGAGGGCGATGTTTCTGTGAATAACAATAACTACGGTTTATGGAGTGCCAGGTTCTTTCCATATGTTTCATCACCGAGATTCCCCACCTCCCCGAGCTGGGTGTTACTGCTCCTTAGAATAGCAGAAAGCAGCTTAGAAGGTGGTAGAGCTAGTTTTCCAAAATTTCTGCTTTTCCCCCCATCTAGTAACATCAACAATTGCATTTTGTCTGAGTTAAGAAATAATAAGGTCACATATGCTCCCGGACCCCCTGTCGTCATTAACAGATACAAACATGAGTAGCTTGCTGCTGTTCTATGTGGCACTTAGCATTCAAATCTCCATGTGGTTTCCTGTGGACTTATCTGATGCTTTATTGCTGCTGTTCAAAATGAAAACAACATTAAGAGGGAAAGCCAAAGCGTTGCATTGAAAGTGAAAGGAACCTTCTTTCAGGGTTGTTTCCCTTTCTCTAGCTCTCTCCAAACTGATGACATAGAAACGCTTGAGTCCCCCTTTTAGGCAAAGTTTTGTGCTATTATCCTTAGGTGACAAGAAGGTGGCTGAAACTACTTTTGCTTTAAAGAATCCACTGTTGTGCGGGAGGGAGACACAGTTGTCAAAATGATTTCCCCTAATAAAAGGAAAAGTATTCATTACCACTCGTTTTAGCCATTTGTTGTGTGTTTTTCTAATTGACTTGCATGTACTTAGTTTTTAAATGTTTAACCTAACTCCAAAGTTTAATCCTTGTCATTGACCCTTTGCCACTGTACATGCAGGTAACCAAGGCAAAGAGAGTTGAAGCGAATTGCCCTACAACACACAATAGTGGTTGCAGAGCTGAGATTCCCACGTAAGGAAGTATACCAAGCCACAGTGATCATGAGCTAAATGAGTCTTCTAACTGTTCTTCTCTGAGTCCGTGGCTGCAGTGATGAAGGAGTGGTGGAAACCACAGGCCACGTTCCCCAGTGGTGGAAGAAATGCTTTTAAAGGCCCTTTGCATCACACAAGCATGTCTTTATTACCTTGGCTTTAGCTGTTCTGAGTGATGTATCATTCTACATTTAAGATTCTCTTTTTAACTACTTCTCAGTTGAGACATGGAAGCAAAGAGCCAGTGAGAAAGATCAGGGGACATTTGGCTTTCATGTAAATATCAAAATGTCCATGGATATTTTCTACTGAAAAAATGGCCATATGTATCATGGCAATTTTCTTTTTAAATAAGGAAAATATAACCTAGGAGCCAGTGAACTTGGGAAGTATTTCCATGTGTTTGTGGTAGAGCCCATCATGTCCATGTTTCTCTAGAGCTATGTGTTGCCTGTTTCTGATAATGTGTTGTTATATAATTTTAGCACTTTGTGAACATCATGGAGTATGCTTACACCTTGTGAACATCATGGAGTGTGCGTACACCAACAGAGAGCTACAGAGTCACAATAGAAATCAAGCTAATGGAGCCAGGGTTGTGTATGTCACCATTATTGAACAAACACCCTCATGTCTGGGACTGTATATTGGTGTATATTTTTAGTTTCCTCCAACCCAAGAGGTACATTTGAGATAAAGGGAGCTTTAATGATTGACCGATTTTTGCCTGTTCAAGTGAATTTTTCTTAAATATTTTCCATGATACAGTGAAATTCACCAATATTGTACTGTATCTCGTGGCTACGATAGTATTCATATTTAATATGAATTAAATTAACAGTCTTAGAGACTGTGGTGCAGCTAATGGCTATGAATGAAATGTTCAAAAACTCAGAAGTTGCTCAGTTTACAAGTCTGGATATCTCAGGTGGTCTTACATAGACGCTGGAATTCTGAGGAAGAATGCTCCAATGCCAGTGAAGGAATTGACTTAGTAGAAAGGTGAGACCACACAGACATGGGGCAAAAGCCTCCTTCTTCTGAGTCCTTAGACATGCTTGCAGCAGAAGGTGTGACCCAGATTAAAGTATCTTCCTGCCTCAAGATATGAATTCAAAGTGAGTCTTCCTATTTCCTATGTGAGATTAATCAAAAACCTTTCAGGAGTGTACCTTCTATTATTGGTTTAGTTAATTCCATGTGTAGTCAAGATGATAGCCAAGAATACCCATCACGGATGAGTAACTTTTACATAAAAGAAATTCTCTTCTCATGGTCCTAGGAGCTGGGAAGTTCAAGATTAAGACAGAAGCAAATTTTGTCTGAAGATGCCTTCCTGGTTTTAACAAATGTAATTGTCTATGTATTGGTATGGCAAAAGAGGCCAGCAAACTCTCAAGCTCCTTTCTTTCTTTCTTTCTTTCTTTCTTTCTTTCTTTCTTTCGTTCGTTCGTTCGTTCGTTCTTTCTTTCAAAAACATTTTTTGCAAACAAATAACATTTTTATTGGATATTTTATATATTTATATTCAAATGTTTTCCCCTTTCCTGGTTTCCATTCTGGAAGCCCCTTATCCCATACCCCTCCCCCCTGCTTCTATGAGGGTGCCCCCCAACCCACCTAGCCACTCCTACCTCACCGCCCTGGTATTCCCCTACCCTGGGGAATCGAGCCTTCACAGGACCAATGCCATCCTCTGCTACATATGCAGCTGGAGCCATGAACCCCTCCAAATGTATGCTTTGGTTGGTAGTTTAGTCCCTGGGAGCTCTGGGGCAGGGTAGGTGGGCGAGGTCTGGTTGGTTGATATTGTTGTTCCTCCTATGACATTGCAAATGGTTCTTCAACTCCTTCAGACCTTACTGTAACTCCTCCATTGGGATCCCCATGCTCAGTCCAATGTGAGCATCTGCCTCTGTATTTGACAGATTCTGGCAGAGCCTCTCAGGAGACTGCTATAACAGGCGCCTGTCAGTAAGCACTTCTTGGCATCTAGAATAGTGTCTAGGTTTGGTGTCTGTACATAGGATGGAACCCCAGGCGGGGCAGTCTCTGGATGGCCTTTCCTTCAGTCTCTGTTCCACACTTTAAAATTATTTCTTTCAAGATGTTTTTCTTTCTTTAAAAAAAAATTAATTTTCCACAGGACTCCCTGAACTTCACCTATTGTTTAGCCTATTGTTTAGATGAAGCCTTGATATACCAGAGTTGGTAGCCATGGAGGTCTCCTCTTTTTCTGAGGACAGGGGAAATGGAGGATGGGGTGTAAGAGTGGGACTGGGAGAAGAGGAGGGAAGGGGTTTTGATAAGGCTGCAAAGTAAACTAATAAATTAGTTAATTAATGCAGGAAATTTTATTTTTTATTGTATGTGCTTTTTGTCTGCATGGTTATCTATGTACCACATAGTCCTGGTACCCATCAAAAGCAGAAGCAAGCATAATATCCCCTGGAACTGGAGTTACAGATGCTTGTGAGTGTCCGTGTGGATGATGGGATCAAACTCGGGTCCTCTGTAAGATCCTCTGGTGTATTTCACTTGCTGAGCCTTCTCTCAGTCTCTCTTTTTTTTTTTTTTTTTCAGATTCATTTATATGTGCTTTGAATGCATGTGCTTGTGTGTGCATGTGTGTGTGTGTGTGTGTGTGTGTGTGTGTGTGTGTGGTGTGTAGGTGTGTTGTGGTATGGATGTAGAGGTCAGAGGACTTGTTCTTTTATTCTGAAATACGGGTCCTTAGATGGACATATTTGGCAGTTTTACCCCATAAGCCATTTTGTGTGATCTAATGCCTCCTCTTTCTTGAGTGTACAATTTTCATGTTCATGATAGCACCTTCCTTCTCATCTCATTATTGCCCCAAAGACCCTACCACTTAGCACTATTGAGTCTTGGAATCTTTTCTAACATGAATTTCTGGAAGGGAATCCAAATGTTGATTTAAAAAAAAGATATTACTTAGATAGGTAGAATTTATTTATTTATTTTTTGGAGACAGGGTTTCTCTGTGCAGTCCTGACTGTCCTGGAACTCACTCTGTAGACCAGGCTGGCCTCGAACTCAGAAATCTGCCTGCCTCTGCCTCCCAAGTGCTGGGATTAAAGGTGTGCCTCACCACTGCCTGGCATAGAATTTTATTTTCTTGTGTCTTACATTTTTGAACAACTTCGTTTTTATTTCTAAAGTAAATTAAAATACTTGAATGATTTTGAACATTAGAATACCAGTTTAAAATGCCTTTCATCTTTCCGCTGGAACTCTGAGATCACTGAGGCTTTTTGACAATGTATAAGTGCTCTTCTTGGAAAGAAGATATGTCCTGGAATGTGCTACTGCTGATAGATGGCTACTTTCATTACTTGGATAACATCTCAGATAAGCCATTACAGATTTGTTATCTATGTTGTATTCTCTGACTAAAAACCACAACAGTATTCAAATATCAAAATAGAATAATGCTGACAAGGGACTGAACAGAAACCCAGCCCTGAGCCACAGCAGAGGGAAGGCTCTTACACTGCCAGAGTCTGTAGTGAAGGAGACAGGGCGAGAGAAGATAAGGATGGACCACAAAGTGAGAGATTCATCGGACAGAGAGAACAACTAGATACACAGAAAGTTAGAAATCAGAGATGTGAAGAATTGGTCAGTGAACACAAGTCATGGAAAATGACACACTGTCTACTGGAGTCCTAAGAACATTTTTCTAGACAGAATTCTGAAATAAGGAGGATGTTCCCAAAGTCCCCAGACCAGTCTACAAGCAATTCTGTTATAGCAGATATGTAAGATCTTTGTGTTGAAAGTTCTCAACACACCGGCTCTTTCTTTAAATCCTCCTTTTCAAGATTCACTACACTTTTTTTTTTTTTTTTTTTTTGCCTGAAATAAATGCCACAGTTTTCCCTGATTCAAACTGGAGACAAGTTATGTTCTGATATGATAGTGTCTGCATTGGGAAGACTCCAGAAGCTGAAGAGGGGGCCTCATAGGTGGGATTTCTGGTGTTCATCATTAAAAGAGGCCAGTTACAGCAGTATCACTTTTAAAGTTCTAGTTTTTCCAATTGTGTGCCACTCCTCCACCTAGCCTCTATAGTTTCTTCCTTGATAGCTGTTACTGCATATCCATCAGCCTTGCCTTACCTGTCCCAGGAGAGGCTTTCTGCTTTTAACCCTTTAAAGGTATTGGCTCCCTTTGCCCGGCTTCACTTTTATCTCCCTGGACCTTAACTAGCCACACGCACACACATCCCGGCTAATCTTTCCAAATTAGCATAGCAGCCGCTCAGGAGGTTCTCATTAGATGAGCAGCTGAGATTTATCAGACCTCATTTGCCTAATATGGAGCCTAACTTTGGGCACCTGGCCCTTGCAGTAGGGGGTAAGGGAGAATAGGAACAGGTCTTTTGTCACTGCTATGCAGTCTCACTAATTTGCTCCGCCTAATAAAATTACAAATGGATACAGCTTTATTCATATTGCCTTTATAGGTTATAATAACCTTGCTACCCCATAACCTCCTGCTAGCTGAATTAATCAGATCATATTAATATTTCTTCCCAGTTTCTTTTAACTGGTTCTTCTCTTAATTAAAGGGGCCAAAGACGTAAACAGGGTAGGTGAGTAGAAGCGTGGCGTGGAGTTATAAACAAGGCTCATTAAAAAGATGGATGTGCAGGCAGACTGCAAAAATTGCTTACTTCGCAAGTGTACATTTTGTAATTTCCTGACGACTAAAAGAACTAATGCCATATCACACCCCCTCCCTTTCTCCCATGTATAAAAGATGATAATTTTTGAACGCTGGGGTGGGGATGGCAAAAACCAAGCCACCTATTTATCAACTCACGGAAAAGGCTTTCACATCACAGGACGACTTCCTGTTCTACGGGCCTCCAAAGGCCGACAGGAGACAGAAGAGAAACAAACAGGCTGGGAAATGATCTCAGTGCAAAAGAAAATGTAAAAGGATGAGAAACTTTGAATAGAAATCATCCACTGTGTCAAACTACTGTTAAGTTCGAAAACAAAACTGAGGGTCTTCAGAACTTTACATCTTCACAGCACACACATGTTTGGGGTTTGCCTAGGGTGCAGGTGCGTGTTCCCTTGCACAGAGTACAGCAGAGATCTGCATCTTCACATGGGGACAATAATTGTTAGGATATGTAATTCTCCAATCTGAAGCTTCCATGCCCTTAGAATTACAGCAACAATAGATCTGTAAACAACTTGACTTAGAGATTTTAATTCAGATGTGTCCTACATATAGTTCAGGACACTATATCCCATAGTTCCCCAAACTGATAGTATACTTACACAATATTGCTGTGTAAACAATCTCAGGAATATAGAACATAGTACATATGATTTAAAGAATGTATTTCCATTTTATACGTTACATGTTTAGAATAAACAACTTACATTAGTTTTGTATTCTACACTTGCCCGTGCATGGGTGCTTAGTTCTCATCCTACCAGTCACAAACATTTCCTCACCATCATTTCACTAAGCGAGAAGGTACTGGTGGCTTTCATTCATTTGTGTGTGGGGTGCATTGTTGTTTTGTTTTCTTGCAGCAGTTACCTCAAAAGCCCAGGCTTGTGTTCCCTGCCCACCCCCTCCCACCCCCATCTCCTTTCTCAACAAGAGAGAAAGTCATTCTGACAGCATGATGCACAACCAGGCCAGGGAAGACCTGGCTCCTTCATGAATAAATTAGAGATGAAAGTTTAACAGATCCCTTGCATGTTTATGGAAGAATCTCGGCCTAATTTACCTAAATGTTTTGAGTAGAAGGGAAGGAAAAATAAGAGGCTGAGGTGGAAAGGTTAAAATCCCTGTTTAAGTTGAAGGCAGTTTTTTTTCTTTTTCTTTCTTTCTTTTTTCTTTTTCTTTTCTTTTTTTTTTTTTTCCTCAGCATACTGCAACCCGTGGGTGTTGCGATGTAACTATCAATTGCTTTCTCAAATATCTAAGGGAGAATCCAAAGGAAGGACACATTCCTTCTCCCTCTAACTCTGTTATAAGGGATGTGTGTGTGTGTGTGTGTGTGTGTGTGTTTCTGTCTGTATTATCTATGACTACCTGTCTATCCATCAGCCCACACACCATAAGCACTTATATGGAGACTGTTTAAGATTTTTACTTCCCAATGGTTATTAAATTCTGTGGAAAGGGCATTTTTCTTCAGGTACTTCTAGGTTATGTATGTTTCAGCAAGTGACCTATTACTCTATGTTCTCCATGAGTGAATTTTTTACTGCCAGGCAAGCATGCCCTGAGATGCACTGTGGTGCAGAAGATGGGATGTGTGATCAAAACACTAAATGTTCCATACAGGATTAGACCACTGGACTCGTGGTTTTGAAAACCTGCAGATGGCCCAGCCTGTTACCTGATGCTTCAGAAGCCAGGAATGAACTTGCGTGACGACCCCAGCCCTGAGATGCTGGGCTATATATTTCCCCAGTGGAAAATAGTAAGTTGGAAAGGAGAACCACTTTGCTACATATGTGGTTTCTAAAGGATTTTGTCTTCTCTACTCTGTCTAGTAGGCTCACCAGCAATTGCAGCACAAACTGTCACCATACACAAGTTGCTAACTCTTGGGATGTGACTTCTTAGTCTTCCTTGCCTTTGGTGATTAGGAAAGTTGTTGAATCCCATGCTCTGACAATATTGGACCTGAAGCAGAAAGCTGGCATGGGCAGGGTAGGAAGAGTGTGGGGAGGAAGCTACTGCGTTCCAGTGCATCCCATTCATCTTGCTTAGTTATCACTCTTGGCTGTTTTGATTTCCTGCTTATTTAGCCATAGACTGAAGAAGGAAAGAAAAAGGAAAGAAAAAGTGAAAGCCATTCTGTTCTTTTTTTTTTTTTTTTTTTTTTGATCCCTTTACATTTGAGGAAAATACCCACAAGGATACAAACACCCTTTCTTCACAAGACACCCTTCTCAGTCATACTGTTCTTACTATGAATAAGAAAAGCTCATGCCAGGCCTTGACTCTGTGGTGCACAAAGCACTCATCTTACTACCAAGCATTTTAATTTTTCTTGAATTTTTCCCAAATTTTCTTATCAGCTCCTCAGATAACTTTTGGATAGTTCTCACCATTTTTTTAGGCCAGCTGTGCCTACCATTCCTTATTTTAATGACCACTCAGGTTTAGTGTTAAAGAAAGTTGGCTATAGGATAGGATATGTTCAGTTTAATTGTGCTTGGTTTGTTGGCTTGTACTCAAATGAGTAGTTTCAGAAACATCTACAACCCAACATTCGAAAGGTCAGTAACATTTCACATTTGGGTATACTAGAATATTTCCTTCCTTCCTTTCTTTCTCTCTTTCTTTTCTTTCTTTCTTTAACTAATTAAAAAATGTTTTTCCTTGCACTTTATTTTGATCATAATTATCCCCATAACTGCCCCCCAACCCCCTGTCGTCTCTTCATTTCCCTTTCTTCTTAGGAGGATAAAAGAAAAAAATTCAAGACTGCCACAGACTACCTATAAAGATTGATATGGAATGCTGAAACTCCTCTATTTCCTATTTGGGGTCATTCTCCCACCCCTAACCCCAACCCCCTAAAACGGGTTTTCTCTCTCTTCCTCTTAGTATTTGTCACAAGAGGAGAATGGGATTTCATGAGCCTTCCATTCAGCTTGCAACTTCCTCTAAGCAAAAGGACAATAAATAAACAAGAAGATAAGACAGTCTCTTTGCCTGCCCATCCCCTTCCTTGGAACTCTAGGACAACCAGATCTATGTTCTTAGAATATTTTCCTGAATTAGAATTTTCTCTAACTCAGTGAGTTTGAAGTCTGTGTAAAACAGATAGCAAACAAGAGGCCTGCTGACACATGTGGATGTCATATTTTTATACATATGTGTGTATAAAAATTTTTTGTATGTATGTGTGTACACATACAACAGTACAAAATACAATTTTTTTCCAGCACTTTTGGTAAGCCAATCTTGTTGGCTACACTGATGAAGGTTGCAGGTAATTCTGTCCACAGTTCTATGAAAGATAAATGACCTCCTTCCCAAGGACACTTGGCCAGGCCTGAGTTTGAGTGTGTATGTGTATCCCTGCACGTGTGCGTGTGTGTGACTGTTTTCTGAAGATCTGACAAGGCATCTCGATCATTTCCTGGTTTTGAGGCCGACCCTCGGCCGTGCACACAGCCCCCCTCTCTGAACTGTTATTATTCTGTCTTGAGGCCTTCTTTGGCCAGGATGTTGCTTCATTTCCACCTTTTGTCTCCGCCTGAATGTGAATGATGCTCTTTCAGCAATATCCAGCCGCTTAAACTCCCTGCTGTTGCCTTACATAAATATACAACACCCGTCTCGCCCTATAACTCACTTCAGGCCTGGAAAAATAGTGACTTCCTTTATTGGTCCGATTCTCTGGCAATTCCCAACAGCTGTATGTTCGCACCTCAGAGGATCCTTATCTTCAGCTTTCCATTTGTCTCAGCACTATTCCCGGGGATTGCCAATAAAAATGATTCCCATTTTTATAACCCCTGAGAACACAGGAGCCAGCTTTCCAGAGAAACCATGTCCTTCCACCATCCCCTGAATAAACAAACAAACCAAACCTCGGGACTACTTAAGAAAAAGGTGCATTTTGTCTTCAAGAGAGATGACCGAAGGAGCCCAGTGCACAGGGACTCAGTAAAACGTGGAGTGTGGTCCCTAAACACATTAATTACGGTCAAGAAAATCTGTGTTTATTTCCCTCCTCATGAGAATAAATTGGGAGCTACAGCATGTGATTGTTAAAATAACACATGTTTAGAGGTATATTCAGTATCCATCTATGTAGGAGGCGTACATCTCTACAGGATATTATATGTTATTCCCTATGCTTTATCAGTTCATTTAACCATTTTTCAGTGCATCTGAATTCAGGGTTATTTTAGAACACATTGTGGGCGGGTCGGTCTATTGACTTTGCTCTATGTCTGAGATATAGAAAAGAAAGGCATGCACTTTTGAAGCTGAAATCACTGTTCATTTTAAAGTAGTCTCATCAATGAAGGGTCTTTATCTAATTAGATCCGATAGGCCTGAGCTTGGGCTCTGCAAGGTTCTGATGTGGGATGTGGGGTAAGGGGCATCCTCATACAGCTGAGCCCCAGTCAGTCACATCTGCTAAACAGAGACCAAAACCCTCCCTCGCCCCTCCCTTATCTGTTAAAACTCAGAAAGTGAAACTTACTAAAAAGCGAAGGGCTCCAGTGTGCCTGAGAGATGGGAGTCACATATTTAGTTGTTGCTCCATCAGGATAAAGTTCTGATCCTGACAGACAAGTCTGAAAGAAGAATGTCCAGAAGGGAAAGGTAAATGTGTGAGATTTCCACTGTTACAAGAGTGTGCCCAAGAATGAAAGAGCAAGAATATTAACCACTCACATGCCAAACTGCATCCACCAAATTGCAGTCGCACCAGGGGGAAGGAGGGCCGTGGCAGGCACCAGTCAATGCGCCCCTCTGTTTCTGATCCTGCAGTTCTCTACAGCAGGAGGAAAGGGGCCTGGTGGCTACTGAACTTGTGAGCCAGCCGGCTTGCTTGGGAACTCACTTGCAATGGTTAGCATCTCTGTAAGTGTGGACGACTTAGTTTCCGGCTTCTCCTCTTCCTACCTGACTTCCACTCCAAAGCATGAATGATAATATTGAAATTGACTTCAGCTGTGCTCCACACATTAAGCCTGCCCCGAAAGACAGTTTCAAAACGAACAAAAAATCTTCCGCTTAGCATGGGTGCAAACATAAATATACAGACAGACTCTTCACTCTAGCTCTCTCTGTTTGGAACTGTGTAAGGAGGCTGACTTTTTATACCAGCTCTTCTCTAGTCTTTCAAATTGGACCCATAGCTCCAAAACTGTCCCTCTGAAGGAGAGGTGATGTCATTTTCCATACAACATCATTAATAGCAGTCTTGAGTATTGCGTTGTCATTACCTCAAGCAGCTGTGGAAAGAACTTAACATTTTCTCAGGGTCAAATGTTCCCTTCTCAGTGGGGAAATTTTTCTGCTCTAAATGAAATGTTACGAAATACATTTTTCCCCCAGCAAGCTTTGCACCACCGAGAGCTGTTTTATTTATCTGACTGTTGTGAGTGTTGTAAAACATGCTGTCTCACATGGTAACACAAGCTCTTTTTAAGAGTGTGCCCTGAGTATTTGCAATTGTTATCGGGCCCAGATGTATCCTCCTGTCATCTTGAAGCTCTGCTAGTTGGCTCGGATATGCAGAATGTAATTATCTCAAAGGTCTTCATGCTAAGTATGCAGAAGCATATGACTAAGGGTAACCATTGGCTCCGTCCTGCCCACCCACTGCCCTCAAAGAACCTGTGACAAAGAGTAAAACTTACTGTTTATGGATTCCAAAGCTATTCAGAATAGGACAGACCTAGGTTTTCATAGAGCTTTGAATGAGAAGGAGCCAGTCAATATTGGGCTGAGGAAAAGAGACATGTTTAAAAAGAAGAAAAAATTGGAACTAGAAATGGATGGGGTTAGAGAGCCAGAGCCAGAGCCAGAGCGAGCGAGAGAGAGAGAGAGAGAGAGAGGGAGAGAGAGAGAGAATAGTTCACAACTACCATTTAAATTAGACACTGGAAAGTAGGCCTCTGATTAGTTTGGTTTCTTCTTTCCTCCAGACCCACAACTTTCAAATGTAAGTCCATGAAAACCCATAATCAGGATAGGTGACATTTCTAAACCCATGGTTTGCTCCAGAGGGGAGAAAAAAAATCATGGACGTGATGAAAAAAGTCAACCTACACATGAGGCAAGCAAGGGGAGGTGTGAGCTCAGCTGACCTGAATTCCTGGGAACACTGATCAGTATTGTAAGATGGGGAAAGGGTTGAAAAACAACAAAAACAAGAAAGAGCACACACGGGTTAAGGCAGCACAATTCCATCATGACCCTTGCTGGGAATCACTTTATGCCCTGAAGCATGAAATTTGATTGTAATTATTTTAGCTTGCTTGGCTACATATGTTATTGATGATCTTTCCTAAAAAGCAGCAGCCTTCTAGAAATCCTGCCACAGTACTTGACTCAAAGACCTGTAAGGTATCCATAATAGAAAATAAACCGTGCGGGCATTCTCTATCGATTGCTTCACGGAAACTTGCTTATCCTGAAGTGTGTGTCTCCAACTTTCTACATCACTGGGGTAGAAAAACAAGGTGACAGTTCCCAAAGTAAATATTTATGAAGTGTGCAACAAGCACATAGTGTATTGCTCTGAAATTCCATGCGGTTTAGAACATACGAAGCTCAAGTAGACATTTTGGCCCATTGGGAGTAAATATGAAAGCTGGTTACCTTGCATGTATGAGCTGAGACAGAGTCATATGATAGAAATGATGGATATGCATACGCAGATAAAAAAGACCAGCCCTCTATATGTATCAGTTAAAAAGACATGGCGATTTTCCATTTCTTCATTTTCCTTCCTATGGAACATATGAGTAGGCTTAGCAGGTATGTCCATCAGTGATAAATCGGTCAGATATACCAGGTAATGCAAGATACTAATTCCCCAGGGCACCCATTCTCTGAACTGCAAAACGAAGGCTCATAGCATACATAAGCTATTGGGTATATGCATTATCTTTCATTCTGTCTTCATATGAAACAATTTTCCAGGTAGGCAGAGGACATTCCTTTTCATTATTCAAGAAATCTATGTCTAGGCTTTATGCCATGACACTGGGCCTTTGGAAGTTTTTCAGTTTATTCATTGGAAGGAATCCTAATTGATACTGAAGTCAGCCTTGGTGATATTATGCACCTCCCTCTGCTTGCTCTGTTGAGCAATTAAATTCAGAAGTTCTGGTGGCTATGGCCATATTTCTCAATTTCCCGTTATGTCTGATGTCCAAGGAATTAATGCTACTATGTGTTTTGCCCCTAGGCACAACTCTGCAAAAACAACAACAACAACAACAACAACAACAACAAACAAACAAAACAAAACAAAACAAAACTCCACTACATTTGCAAGGCTTTCATACTCTTAGATGAGATCAATATTTCAAACAAAACAAGCGGGGAATTCATGCCTATGCCTCCAAGAAACAATGAGAAGAAGCTCAGAGACAAGGCCCTTAGCCAGGGCTGGGAAGCAGAAACGGTTCCTCGGGAGCCATTTCTGAAACAGCTTTGCGGCTTCTGTAGGAAGTGAGCCATCTACTTAAACAGAAGGCATCTCATACAGAAGAAAGCCCTCTGTTAGAGGCGTGCATTTGAATTTGCTCAGACGTCTGAGGTTTTCATTCAATGAACAGTAACGCAGTAAGTTCAAGAAATCTAGAAGAAACTTGGTTCCACATATCTTTCCTCCCAGTAGAGATGGGCAGATCTCTGAGAGCTGAGGCCAATCTAATCTATGAAACAAGTTCCAGGGCGCTGAGGACCACACAGTGACTGTCACAAAGCAAAATAAAATAAAATAAAATAAAATAAAATAAAATATTTTTTAAACAATAGGGGCACACATTTTTTAAACCCAGGAATGAGGAATTAGAAGCAGGTGTGCATCTCTGTGAGTTCAAAGCCAGCCACGTCTACCTAGAACTCAGTACTAGTCAAAGTGAATTCCAGGCCAGTCAGAAGAACTATGTGAGGAACCCTGTCTCAAAATAATAAAAATAATTAATTAACATTAAAAATAGGGAAAAGGAAATCGGTTTCCTGTGTTGATGAACGGACATTTCATATCTTGAGGTGTTCCTTCCCTGACTCCTCTTAACTCCACTGTGATGTTTTTTCAATTTGTAAGACTCACATCATTTCATGTGTCCAATTGTTTTGCCTGCATGGATGTGTGCACACCACTATGTGTGTCTGCTGCCTTTGAAAGTCAGAACTATCTGTGAGCTGCTATGTGGGTGATGAGAGGGGGCCTGGGTCCTCTGCAAAAGCAAGTGCTTTTACCACTGAGCCATCTACCCAGTCTTCCGCTGTGATTTTTCTCTGGAATCTCTTCCAGAGCCCATGAGACAACTTTGTAAAGTCATTGAGAAACTTGGGAAGGCATGAGTACCTGTACCTCACATCAGGTTAGCTCCAGGGAAACCCGTTAAATTGTGAATACATGGAAGAGAGTTCTGACCTAAGAGCATTAATAGTCAGAGAAAGGGATGGGAGAGAAGTTAGAGAATGCAGAGGAAAAAGGAAGGATATCCTTCCTGAATATGTTTCCTTGATGATTCAAAACCACGAACGCCTAAGAGGCATGGGGATGCTCAGAGGTCTGACGGCAGGAAAAGAATGTAGAGGGAAGTGGAGAAAGTTCACACATTTTTCTATGCTTGGATACCCTGCCTCCTTTCCTTTCCTCCTGTTCCCCACCTGACCAGCTTTAGCAAGCTCTCCCACCTCCCCTTATGAGATAATTCCCCCCTGCAGCCTTTGTTCTGCAAAGTCAACACGGCTTATGAAAATCAAGTTGTATTCTGTATATTTAATACATCATCTCTAAGTATAATCATCCTGGAATCTGAACTTGTTTCTGTTATCTGGCTCCACTTGACAATGATTTATGAACCAGAAAACAAGACAGCTTCATTTTCATAAAGCAAACGGAACCTTCTGGGCCAGGAGGAGCTGGGAAACTTGTTTTGACTAGGAAACTGAAACAAACATGACATAAAAGTCAATACGACGGCACCACTGGGCTCTCATTTTACAAAATAACTTTTTTCCCCCACACTCCGGCAGGATGACAGCTGAGACGTTGTATTCTCAGGTAGCAGTTTTTAGCTTGGCTAATTACCCGCCCAGTGTGAGGATGAAGGACCCTGGAAAATGGAAATAAGCACATGACAATCATCTCTATAGAAATGTCACACACATTCTGCAATCGGGAACTTTAAAACGTTCAAAGGCAATATTTTATAGTTTCTATTAAGCATCCTTAATCCCTTAAAGACGAGATGAAGTGATTTGATGGATGCACGGGCATCGTTCACCATCAGATAATGGGACCGAAAATGGAAATTTACGATATAGTTTAATAATATATGTGAACCACGCTGACCAGTGTGAATACAGACTTGTGTCCATATATACATTTAACATATGCATCATTATAGTTAACAATCCTTTGTCCATTCTTGGTATCTTGGGGATAAGGACAGTACAAGAGAGGATTCACAGAGCCAGGCCACAGTTCTCTCCACAGCTATAACTTGGAGTAAGTTCTCTTTGTCCCAATTAGTTTTCTCCTTTGCATGATGATGGTATGAGAGTTAAGTTTTGCTGAGAGAGGAAATTATGGCATACCATGGGACATTATGGTTTTAGTGCCTTCTGTTGTTTTTGGTGGCAAGTTCAGCTCAGCAAGGGACATGGAGTACTGTCACCTTCTTCCATTTATTTTTTGGGTAACAGGACAAAGACACAAGCAATACAAATACTACAAACTACTCTAAGATGCAGGACTGAAAAGATTTCTCTAAATCCCCTCAAATTATGCAGCAACAGTGATCTTCCAGATACATCCTAAACACACCTGGGGAGAAACAGGATGGTGGTGCCTTAAGTGTCTCATATGGTCTGAAAATTGTCCTCCAGAGAGACAGGGACATAAAACAATGGACATTCTAATAGACTGCATTTGGCTAACTTAAAGGTCTGAATAATTGATTTAAAATCATCATCTTTATACATACTGGTAACTATTAAGTTCTTATGAAAATATTACATATGAAACACTTGAGAGTTGACTATAATTTCCAGATTTATTACATAATCTCTGCATAGCTTTGATTTACATCTCATGCTGCAGGGATACATTTTTATTCGCAGAATGAGATGTACAATTTAGAGAACTTCCCATTTCTGCATATATTAAAAATACTAATTGGTCATTGTCAGAAGTCTGTTGTTATTTCTTAACAAGAAGAGAATGGAGCTGATTGCTTTGTATGTGTGTGTCATGGCCACCGCTTCTCGACTTCTATTTACCTAATTGTTACTTTTAAAATTTAAAAATGTATACTAAAAGATACAGGAGTTGCATTGTGCAATTTAAATCACCTGTGTTTTGAAAGTGCCATTATTCTTTTGTTGCAAGATTAATAGAAAGCGTGCTACCAATCCATTCTGGAATCCTTCTCTCTCTCTCACTGAGACTTTCCCACTTTGTCTCTGCACACTCAGGGTAACAGCTTGAACAGTGCCATTTTGCAACTCTTTTTCTTTCTTTTCTTTCTTTTCTCCTTCATATAGATTTGCCCCACCAATATGGGATATTGATCTGCTGGTTTTCAGTGCGATGCAAATGGATCCATGTGTTTCCATGGGTCCCTCTTTCAGCAGCTCTTGCAGATGCTCACAGCCTTGGCTGGCCTCTTCTTTCCTCCAGGGTGCAGATCTTGTCCATTCCGGGTACACTTTGCTCTATTCCATTCAGCTATAGGTGAGCCTGTGTCTTTTTCCAGCTGTAGGCCATTCTGCAATAGCACTGGGCAGAGACACAAGACTTCTCACAGGTTTACATCTGTAGAAGTCAAATTAACGTATTAGAAGGGAAACAAATTTACAAGTGATTAGATAATATTTAACTGTTGCCCAAGATGATTACATCAATTTATTCTCTATTCAGCATTAGATTTAAGTCCCCTTGTCCTCCATCTTTGCTAAGTCAAAATAATGAGCTTATTCATTGAAATAAAAAGGGAACAATTCAATCTATGGGCAATTAGTCATCAAGAGGAAATTTTGATTAGAAGGAGATGGTTCAATGGGTAAGAGCACTCCTGTGAGCATTAGGACCTGAATTCAAAGACTTAACACCCACATAAAAAGCAGGGTGTGGTCATTTACATGACTGCAACTCTAGTGCTATGGGGACCAGGGTGTGAAGACAGGCAACTGTTGGGGCTTGCTGGCTGCTCCTTTCAGGTGAGCTACCTATCTGAATGTAATAAGCAGAGAGTGACCCAGCAGGGCACCCAGACGTCTCCCTCTGGCGCTCCTCAGTTAATTAACTCCACACTCATGTTTTTGGTGAAGCATGAAAAACAGCATCAAAATGCTCTGTTTGGGTTTTGGCAAGAATCATCTGTCTTTGCAAATGCCCACAGTCTCTCAAACATCGCAGTGCAGAGGTAAACTGAAGCAAGGATGAGGCAAGCTGAAAGCTGGTGAGTGCTTCCCTGCCTCAAGGCTCATTCAGGCTTTTAGAGGGAAGAAACTGACAGGTTTTTTTTTTCCTAGAGGGAAGACAGCAAGACACTCAGAGGGCATAGAAAACATCCCTGAGGAGAGAGCTTGCTCCAAAGCCTTTACATAGGTCTCTGTGGATAGGCAAGCCAGGGCAAGTGAAACATTCAAAACCAGCTAAAATAGTCTGCCAGCCTCTCAGAGACAAAAAGCGGTGGTTCTGAGCCCCTGGCTTCCTGTCCCTTAGACAAGTAAGGCAGAAGGAAATAGCCCACTGGGGTGAGTGTTCTGTGGATGAGTTATATGTCTAAGCTCCTGCTGGGGCAGGCTTTCTCTAGACAAAATAGTGTTTCCCTCCTGTTTTCTTAAGACATTGAACAAAAGCAACAGTGAGGGCTTATGATTCCTTAATGCAATTTTTCTAATCCTTGGACTCGATGGCTTTTAATTTCTTTTATATTTTTAACTGATAAACAACATAGTATGAAGATCTGGTCATCCTGATATGGTGGTTAACATTTTTGTTTTCTTAAACATCTACCTTTCTCATGTGTTGGAAACCTCTGGGTGTCTTCTCTTCAGGTTCTCTGAGAATATGTAGTAAATTTGATTACTGGATATCCCCCATATCCTTGTCGGTCATCTGTATAAACTATCTCACCTACAAGGCTGCACTATAGAACACCCATAGAAGGAGTTACAGAGACAAAATTTGGAGCTGTGACGAAAGGATGGACCATCTAGTGATTGCCATATGCAGGGATCCATTCCATAATCAGCTTCCAAATGCTGACACCATTGCATACACTAGCAAGATTTCACTGAAAGGACCCAGATATAGCTCTCTCTTGTGAGACTATGCCGGGTCCTAGCAAATACACAAGTGGATGATCACAGTCAGCTATTGGATGGGTCACACGGCCCCTAATGGAGGAGCTAGAGAAATTACCCAAGGAGCTAAAGGTAACTGCAACCCTATAGGTGGAACAACAATATGAACTAACCAGTACCCAGGAGCTCTTGTCTTTAGCTGCATATGTATCAAAAGATGGCCTAGTCGGCCATCACTGCAAAGAGAGGCCCATTGGACTTGCAAACTTTATATGCCCCAGTACAGGGGAACGCCAGGGCCAAAAAGGGGGAGTGGGGGGTAGGGTATTGGGGGGATGGGTATGGGGGACCTTTGGGATAGCATTGAAAATGTAAACGAGGAAAATACCTAATTAAAAAAAAAAGAAATTTGAGGCAAAAAAATACTTCTTCATCCATTGCCTGTTAGCTAGCAATCTTGGATCCTCCACCTATGCCTCCAACCTCCTCTGGAGGGCGCTATTCTGCTTTCTCTGCCTGTGTTTAGTTGTTGAGGAAGCTGTAGCATTTGCTGCTCAGTCCTCAGGTATTTCATTTAACATAACATCGTTCCATGAATCCATGCTGTTGCCAATGGCAAGTTTCTATAGGTACATTCCAGATGCCCATCTATTGCAGACATTTGCACCATCTTCTTTTTCTAATCACTGTCCGTGGACATCGTGAGGCTGCTGAACTGAACTGCAGTAAATATTTTACAGCAGTTTTCTCTCATACACGGTTTCACTCTCTTGGCATATATAACCAATGGCAGGAACGCTGGTGGCCCTATACCTTCCCTTGTGAAGAGCCTCCACACTCCCTTCACATACATACACTAGTTTATAATATCACCAGAGCGGATGAGTCCTATTTCTTGGTATCCTCACAAAAGGGTTTTTAAATTATTGTTTATTATTATTATTATTATTATTATTATTATTATTCAACCTCCTTCCCTATCCACTCAACTTTGTGGTCTCTCTCTCTCTCTCTCTCTCTCTCTCTTTCATTAAAATCGTCAAGACTAATGTGCTGCCTACAGCATGGTTAACTTACCATGGGCTACAATTTTAGGGTATTTCTTCCCCTCCTACCAGATAATGATCATCACTAGCTCCATGGCTAAGGGTTGGGTTTCATGCTCAATTGCCATTGCTATGCTGGGATGTGGTCCAACTTGAGTTTGCACAAGTCTTGTGAATATTATTGTAACCTCTCTGAGACCTTATTGCAGTTGCCCTGCTTTGTTCACAGAGAATTGCTTCCGGTAGCCACCTACCCTTTCTGGCTCTTACACTCTTTCTCCTCCTCCTCTTCCTCTTCCTTCTCCTTCTTCTGCAATGAGCCCTAAGCCTTTGGAGGAAGGGATGTGGGACAGATGCCCCATTCAAGGATAAGCATTCTTTATTCTCTTAGTCTCTGCACCTAGGCCACTCATGGGTCTCTGAATTAATAACAATCTACTGCAAATAACAGCTTTAAAGACGAGGATGGAGATGCATTGATCCATGGGTATACTAAGTCATTACTTCTTCTTATTTTTTATTATTGTTCTTATTTTATTATTGTTCCGTGTTAGTTTCTGGCTGGTCTGATTTGTACTCTCCAGATAATTAGTAATGGTTGAGTATTTTCATTACATATTTTGGTCATTTGTATATTTTCTAAAAATTTTTCAAGATATTAAATTATCTTTAATGAAGATTGCGTGTATAACATGATACACACACACACAACTTGGTAGATATTTTTTCACATACAATCAACTGTTATAACATTAGTACATTGAATCTAATTCATAATGTCTTCTAGTAATAAACGCAGGGAATGGTTTTCTGAGTAGCCATGACTGGTGAAGAATAGTCTGGAATGAACACATATGAAGAACCTACCCATGCTGGCGAGGCTGATTCTCCTTCAGTACACAGGTTACTAGTTTCCCTTCAGAGGAAGCAATGTAAAATTGTCAAGGGCCATTGGCGTAGGTTCTTCTGTGGTGACTAGACCCTCTGAAAAATAGACAACTTAATCATTTGTACTACAAAGGAAAAATAATCATAGCCAGTTGTCTTGACTATAAGAATAGACAAGAATATCAGAATAGACAAAAAATATGAGTTTGAGCTCAACCTATCCTCTTGTTCAGGTAGGTAGAGAGATCCTCTCAAATTTTCTTTTTGGCGAAATTCTACAAATACAATTAGAATATAGGACTTGTTAGGTCATTTCTTTAAAAAAAAACCCAAAAATAGAACTATTAAGTTGAAAAATATAAGTTGACAGTTATCTTGGGACATCTGTATCACCTAGGATCTAAAAGATCATACTCAGAGATGAAAAAGAAAAATGTCTAAATACTTCCTCTGCTGTTATTAACTTTGTATTCCCTAAATAATATTGAGGCTGTGAGCGAAAGATCAAGCATTTTTCTGTTTATGAGGGGCATGTGTGTGTGTGTGTTGTGTGTGTGATGATGATGATGATGACTGTGCAGGTAGTGCTGGGTACAAATGGACAGAAGATAAAGGAGGGCATCAGGTGTCTGGGTCTCTCGCTCAGTCTGAAGCTACCGTCTCCAACCACAATCCTGGCGTTACAGATAAGTGCATAGGCAGCTTTGGGGTTTGGAGGGTTTGTCTTAATGTACATGGTAGAAATTTAATTTCAGCTCCTCGTGTTTGCTCAACAAGTACTCAGCTCCCTGAGCAATCCCTTCCCCTTTCTGTGCACCCTGAGCAATACTTGTAAATGACTACTGATGAGCATTGTACACTCATTAAAATATGTTCTCATCAGATATTTCAGATGGCTGAGTACTGTCCAGTTACCAACAGAGAGCTTAGTGACATTGCCGTGAGATAGCCAAACAAAACTGTTCTGTGAACACAGGACTTCAGATGTATCAATGACAAAGAAAGTGACATGTCTTTCTTCTTCTACAAGACATAGGTGTGCATCTTACCAAGTAGCCCATGTGATGACAGGGGATGGTCTACCCATTTGTCCAGTCCTGTCATTGATATTTTTTCATTGCCTACAGTGTCCTGGGCTTTAAGTTTGGGGCAATGATTCCTTTCCATCTCCCATTTGAAATGAGAGAAGAAGGCATGTTTCCAGGTAACTAGAAAATAACCCACTTGGAGCAATGGATGCTAAATAATCCAGTCTGATAATGCTTTCCCCCATGATGGGGATCTGTTTAATATGAGCTCATGTTTGCAAGTTAAGTTTGCATCTTTAAAATTACAAAACAATTTCATTAAAATTTTACAGGAGATAATATAGTTCACTTTGTATGTGTGAATGAGTGTGTGTGTGTGTGTGTGTGTGTTCACATGTTTATCTATCCCCACTGGTGTAGATATACTGCTGTCCTTTGGAGATAATTAAATTTCTGTGATCAAAGTTAGATATAAAACTATTTATAATGTTAGTAGGGTCTGTATCCTGTTTAAAAATGAGTTGGAAATGGAATTTATACTCTATTATCATTATAACACTCACAAAGCAGTCAGTATATGTTTGTTTTTGAAATTTCAGACTCCAGAAACTGTTGCACTGTTGAGGAAACTCAGGGTTTTGCCTCTGGGTTTACTTAAGCAATATAGACAGACTTTCTCATGTGCTTATTACTGAAAGAGGAGGAAAGCCTAGCAGGGCTTACCCAAAATAAGTCCTGTTTAAATGCACCATGAACCATCGCCTAGATTATAATTGGTGCCAGTTTACACAAAGAGCGAGATGGAGATGCAGTCATTTCAAAGACTTCTGATTTAGGTCTTGCCTGTCTGCAATGTTACTCTAGAGTGTTGGTTTTAACCTAGTCCAGTCTCTCCTGCAGGTGCCTGCCTGAGGTCTATGGGCAAGGCAAGTCACATAGAAACCCTCCAGCACATAGCCGATAACTTAAGCAGGCAGGCAGCGAGATTACCCCTCAAAGCCATTCATTATGTGTTTTCAATATCCTCTAAAAGGGTTGCCCACCCCTAACTGCATATTTATACATATTTACTTACTAATCAATAAAGGAAAATGGCTGCATTATTTTGATTAAAATATCAGACCTACGTGTTACTATAAAATCACATTTAAGAAGCCAGAAAAAAAAAAAAAAAGAGGAGATAGCAGTCCGTGTAACCCTCCAGCCTATGATATATGGTATTTCCAGGCTGCGAGGAGAGCAGACACATTAAGAAAATAGTGCTAATGATATTAAAGTACTTTACAAGGCTTGTTACTAGGAGCTGACAAACCTGTCAAGTGTATAATGTAAGAGGCTATCGTAACGTTCTCAGAAAACCATACCTCTACCCCATTTCAGTGCAATCTCCTAATAATGGAGTTGCTATAAATTCTAGCCAGCAATGGGACGGAGCCGTGGCTTCTCACCCCAATGTGAGGACATGATAAATATAAAAGAAAATGGCTGTCAGTTTTGGCGCCCGAACCTTATTACAAAGTCTTAATCTTACTGGCCTCAGCACCTTTTATCACCGCCTTGTTATGCGCTGATGGCTTTTTTATTTGCTGAGAGATGGAGGATGTGTCATTTGATGTCCTTTTATGTAGCCACTGCTCTGTCCTCTCAAGAAAAAAAAAAACATTTTATATGTTTATTACAGTAACCGATTAAATACAAGACCCACACTGTTGGCTTAGGTACTGAGGATTGAGGACTTAACAGGGTCTGGATTTAAATACGTCATTATGAGTATTTATGCGAATGGAACTCAAATAGGAAATTAATTCTTCTCAACGCTGGAACTGACACCTACCTAATGTTCGTGATTGTTTATTCTTGCTATTATTTGCTATTGGGATTGGTCATTCATGGTTCCAAGGTCAGCCGGAAATCTCAGCTCTCCCTTTGCTCCTTGCTGCAGGCGCCCTGCTTGGAGGAAAGAGACCAAGTAAACAGAAGCCAGGGAGAACTCGGCTGGCTCAGGCTCAATCTGCTTGATCCTTGAGATGAGATAGATTGCAGTTATCTAAATATTAGTCTGAATATCTCACAGCTCACTTCCCATCTCCTTCATTTGTGGCCAGTGAGAGTTTGAACATCACTGGGAACGCAAAACCTGCTGGGACTTTTATCTTTGGAAGCACTGCAAAGTGACAGCTTCAGGGACTTTAAGGGAACTAAACATTCATGAGCTAGTTTCGCGTTGCAGCCAGAGTCTTCAACACAAGGTCTTATCTTCAATTTCTGCCCATAAAAAGAAGAGACTCTTAGTTTCTACACACAGAGGACTTAGTCATGTCTGTTAAGCCTTCCTATTGAAAACTAGACTCCAGAAGTAGGAAAATCACACAGTTTTAGAGTGTGTGTGTGTATATTCTTGTACATGAGCATATATGAATTCATGCAAGCATGTATGTATGTATTATGTATGTATGTATGTATGTATGTATGTATGAATGTGCATGTATGAATGATTGTGGAGACTAGAGCTAAAGATGTGATGTCTTCCATAGTAACTCTCCATCTTATTTTAGCAGGATGACCCAGACTGTCACTGATCCTCCCACTGATCAGGGTAGTCTGGTTAGCTCTACTGAGTGCCTGGTATCCACTTGTGGTCGCTGCCACCCTACCACTGGGATCACAGACAAATGCACCCTGCCGTGCCCAGGTTTTTACACAGCTAATAGTGATCTGAATGCAGCTATTCATGTTTGTTTGGCTAACACTGTGTCCACTGAACCTTCTACTCAGACCTGAGATCGCTAGCCCTATGGTAAGGGTGGAATGTGTACAGCCTCAGCGCCATTTCCCCAAACACTCAATACAGACTCAGCCTCACTCAAGGCTTTTGCAGCAAAGTCAAAGGCCAAATGGACAGTGAGATTTATTTACCTATATGGTGCAGGAGATTTTCAAATTGGTGTCTCCACTCTTGACCTATGTGTGGTACATGCCCAAGAAAGTAGGTATGTGAAACAGGTTGAACTGATTTCAAATGAAAGTTGAGTTTTACCACCAAGGTCTTCCTTTCTGTAGCTGTATCCAACCTAATAATGGATAAAGATGGTATTTTTGACATGATGACATTTTACTAAAGGAAAACAATTATCTAGCAGTTTGGGATCTGTAGAGGCACAGACCCCATTTCTCCTTTTTTTTTTTTTAATTTTATACTCCAGTGTGTATGTTTGTTTTCTGGGCATGTATGTATGTGTACAAAACTTTGCATGCATTAGGGCACACTATTTTGTGCATGTGGAGGTTCAACGTTGATGCCAGGAGTCATCCTTGATCATTCTTCACCTTATTTGTTGAGGCAGAGTTTCTCTATCAAACCCAAAGCTCACTTACATGTCTAATCTTACTAGCCAGCTTTATGAAGAACCCTGTGTCTGCTTCCTAAGGCTGTAATTTCAACCAGGACACCACAGTCACCATGGGTTCAGGGAATCCAATCTTCAGGCTCCATGCTTGAGTGGCAAATGCTTTAACTACTGAGCCACCTCCTCATTTCTCTACTTCTCTCTCTCTCTCTCTCTCGCTCTCTCTCTCTCTCTCTCTCTCTCTGTGTGTGTGTGTGGTGTGTGTGTGTGTGTGTGTGTGTGTGTGTGTGTGTGTGTGTGTGTTGTTTTGTTTTATAATCATCCAAGAAAGTTGCCCAAGTTAGACAGAAATCTTTTAGGTTCTTGACTATGGGAAAACATAGAGACTCTTTTACATTTTTTTTTTCTTTTTAGAAAATGAAAGAACCTAAGTACTTCCAGGAATACACCGTTATATGTGGGTTGAAAAGCCTCCATCATTTTCTTTGTTCTTTGTACCTTGACTTTTCTCTACAACTCTTTTATATGAGTATTTATGCTTGAAATATAGACATGGCAGGAGTGGGCACAGACAGCCCCTCCTATGATTGTGCTTGTAATAAGCCCTATGTGATTTGCCACTGCACCAAGAAAAAGTTGATGAAAACCCCAACACTTCGGAAGAGGCAAATTGCATGTCTGGAAATTTAATTAAAAAGGAAATAGCTGTCCCTGTATAAAGGTTGGTGGTTCCCTTCACAATCCTCTTTACAAGTATGCTCATCTCTACAAATAAAAAGAGCACTTACCAGAGGCAGCTAAGCATGCTTTAGGAGTGAGACAAAGTGGGGAGGTCTGAGCAATCCTTAGAGGCTGCCCAGCCACGTCTAACCCCACCCTAACCTGGAGACGTACATATTTGTTTTTTGCAACCTACTTTCAATAAGGGTTCAACTTCTCCTCTAACCCACTACCCAGCAGAGATAGTAGAAGAGAAAAGTTATTAGGATATGGGGGAAGTGGACGTGTTCAGAAATGGTTCTTTGAAGGAGAGCTTGATCTTCTTTGGCAGCAGCTCAGTCTCATAGCAAACACTAAATATGATCCAGCAACTGCAGACCAGTCAGTCCTCTAGGCAGGCAGACACCAAGCACAAACCAGCAGCCACAGTCCAGTCCTTTCAGCAAGCAGATACCAAGCAGCTATAGCTCAATTCTGAAGAGACAAGCTGCCATAGGAACCTAATGAGCAGTTCTTGAGTGAGATCTCTCAGTGGTAGTGTTACTATAAGTTGAGCTAAATAGCTGTGTAAGACAAACCAATACCTGAGTGTCTTTAGCAAAGAATAGCAAGGTAGAGCAAACCAAACCAAGGCTCAGTGCTTTTCTTCCACAGTCTTTGGGGTCATATTTATACTCCTTCATCAAGTGTCCTTTCATGTGTTTGCTATATCAAAAACATCCTTTCACCTGTATGCCCAGCAAAACATTTGACATGCTAACTTTGCAAAGAACTAGAAGTTTCAACTTAATCAAACTCTACTCTAACTCCTACTCCAACCCACTATTGGGCAGCCCGAGTAATACACTCATACTGAGCAACATCTCACTGATTGTAACTATGCATTCTTCAACCTGAGCACCAGCAATCATAGTAATATCTAAGTCTACCAGTTGGATATTACTGTGGATGCTTTTTATTGACTTTTAGATGTGTGTGCATGTGACATCACCGGTGTGAAGGTTAGAGGACAGCCTCTGGTATCAGTTTTCACATCCCACCTGCTTAGAGATTCAATAATCATTGATACCATACTAGCTGGCCCAAGATCTGCCAGGAATTCTCCTGTCTCCACTTCCCGTCTTCCCATGGAAGCTTTGGGATTACATATAGGTGAAATCTTCACTGGTTTCTCACAAATCCCGAGAATCCAACCTCCAGACCTTTCACCTGTGCACAACAGCTTCTAAGCACCATTTAGGATCCACAGCCCTTTCGTTCTCACCACCACCCTCTGTGACAGCTGTATCACACATGCCCTAGTCTCTATTACACAAAAGGATGGGGGTAAGGGTTGCATTGTGAAACACAAGATGCCCAGCTGCATTTGAATATCAGAATAGAATAGACATTTTTAATTAGATATTTTCTTTATATACATTTCAAATGTTATCCCCTTTCCTAGTTTTCCCTCCAAAAATCCCCTATCCCCTCCCCTGCCTTCTCCTCAACCCAACCACTCCCATTCCCAGTCCTAGCATTCTCTTATTCTGGGCATAGAACCTTCACAAGACCTAGGGCCTCTCTTCCCATTGATGACCGACTAGACCATCCTTATCTACCTATACAGCTAGAGCCACATGCCCCACCATGTGTTTTCTTTGACTGGTGGTTTAGTTCCAAAGAGCTCTGGGGGTACTGATTAGTTCATATTGATGTTCCTCCTATGGGGCTTCAGACCCCTTCAGCTCCTTGAATACTTTCTCTAGCTCCTTCATTGGGGACCTTGTGCTCTGCCCTATGGATGATTGTGAGCATCCACATTTGTATTTGCCAGGCACTGACAAAGGCCCTCAGGAGACAGCTATCTCAGGCTCCTGTCATCACGCCCTTGTTGGCATCTGCCATAGTGTCTGTGTTTGGTGGTTGTTTATGGGATGGATCCCCAAGTGGGGCAGTCTCTGGATGGTCGTTCCTTCTCAACCCCGAGATTCCACCTCACATCAATCAGAATGGCTAAGATAAAAAAATCCAGGTGACAGCAGATTCTGGCAAGGTTGTGGAGAAAGAGGACACTCCTCCATTGCTGGTGTGACTGCAAGCTGGTACAACCACTCTGGAAATAAGTTTGGTGGTTCCTCAGAAAATTGGACATAGTACTACCAGAAGATACAGCAATACCTCTCCTGGGCATATACCCAGAAGATGCTCCAACATGTAATAAGAACACATGCTCCACTGTGTTCATCAAAGCCTTATTTACAATAGCCAGAAGCTGGAAAGAACCCAGATGTCCCCTCAACAGAGGAATGGATACAGAAAATGTTGTACATTTACACAATGGAGTACTACTCAGCTATTAAAAATAATGAGTTTATGAAATTCTTAGACAAATGGATGGGTCAGGAGGATATCATCTTGAGTGAGGTAACCTAATCATAGAAGAACACACATGATAGGCACTCACCGATAAGTGGATATTAGCCCCGAATCTTAGAATCCTTCTTAGAAGGGAGAACAAAATACCCATGGAGGTATTTACAGAGACAAAGTGTGGAGCAGAGACTGAAGAAAGAACAGACATTTTAAGTAGAGGTATATTACAAATGTTGCATAGGGCATTTTACTGTGAAAACTATTTGTTTTCTATGATATGTATCCTGGATACTGGATGTGTGTGTGTGTGTGTGTGTGTGTGTGTGTGTGTGTGTGTGTGTGTGTGTACATGTGCCACAGCTTCTTTGTGGAGATAAGTTAACAATTCATGGGAACTGTTCCCTCCTTGTCCTATATGGGTCCAGGGGACTGAACTCAGGCCATTGGCTTGGAGGAAAACCCCTGTAGTCACTGAGCCATGTCACCAGCTTGATACTTTAGATTTTAATTTTTCTAAACCTGAAGGAAATAGTCATCAATTAGTACAAGCAACAAGGAACAGAATTGCTAGCAGACACTCTTAGATTGGCTAACACTCAGTATGTATCAGTATGTATGTATTAACTTCTCTAATGTTGACAATGTGAGATAATTCTTCACATTTACTAGAGGAGAAAACTGAAGTGTCTGAGAAGCAAGTAACTTTCTCAGGCTAACACTGGTGCCAAGTAGTTCATGTCCAGATTTTATGGCATTTACTGCCATATGACCTGGGGTTTTGGCCCTGTGTGTGGAGTTCCTATCAATTGCATGCTTCAAGTGACTGGGTTGTAGTTCTAACTCACACTTTGCAGACTGCACACTGTAGAACACAACCTGTGTGTGCTCAGTGTGTGCTAAGAGAGTCTGTTCCCACCAGAACTGCTTTCTGGAGATGGTGGTGACAAGGGTGTCATCATAAATGGTCATGGCCTGCTGCTCACCATAAGCAGACTTGGATGGCGAGGAAGAGATACCTAAGAAATGTGTCGAGCTCCTGCGGGAGACAAGCTGTGGCAAGACTGAGCCTACAGCAGAGTTCACAATAAAAAGGAAAAACAAAACTCTACCTAGAGTTGTGTCCCAAATCAAGTGGCAAAAAAAGAGAAGGTGAGCTGGGAAGTGAGCAGGCAGGGATGGAAACAGCCTTGACAACTGTTGCACATGTGCATCCTAAGAGAGAGCTTGACCTGATTTCCTCCTAAGCACTAGGACATTTGTCCTGTACACTACTGACAGGGCACACGTAGGATTCCCATATGCCCACACTATGTGGACACATGGTACCCACTGCTATTTAGCTTTCTCATTACTTGTTTATCAGCACAGCCTGGAAGTGGCTGAGGTGTCCAGCTCTGAGCCCTAGCTTTGCAGGCCCTCATCATGTGCTTCCCAACTTGCTCAATGAACTGAGAGAATGTATTTTTTTCTCTCCATCTTATATAACAGCCCCCTTTGAAAATGCCATCACTCTTGATGACTCTTCTTTCCCAGCCTCAAGCTTGGATGGCATTTGGGAAACTGTTTCTTCCAGAAAACTAACTTTCCTGTTCCTGGTCTCCACTCCTGCATGGCACTGGAAGTCAAGAGGGAAATTAGCATCTCTGGAGGACTTGCCACTGTAGCAAAGTCTTAATTACCCTGTTGTGACTACCTTGTAGTCACATGACTAACACCATGGTCACACATTCACAAGAAGAGAAACAGTGACAGGGATGCTAAGTGGCTTCTTTTATGGCTGTTTATCTGAAGAAGGATAAGAGGGGCTCCCATTCCTATCTATATTACAACAGAATGAAAAGTACCCCACCCAAGTTAAGGCAGGAGTACTTTATAACCAAGAGACATCAGACTAGTAGATAATAGAGTCCATGGGTATCTCCCAGGTCCACTTCCATTCCAAGAAGGTTATAGTTAAGCTGTGAGGCTGGAAGTGGGGATAGGGGAAGAAAATGTTGAAAAGTGAAGAAGGAGTTCTCCATGTCAGAGCTCAGAGGGGAAGATTACAGGTTTCTAATTTTCCTTTTTACCAAGGTTAGGCTCAAAGAAACACGTTCATTTGTTAAATTTAGAGTTAATACAACCACAACACTGGGGTTAAGCTCAGTCTTTGGTCCTCGACTTCCATCTTGGAGGATGCTACATCACAGTAGCATCTCACCAAGTCTTCTCTGTGTAAACATGGCATGGATCTGGTTTTGAGAAAGGTATGCATGTACCCAAGAGCTTTATGCAAACAATAACTCAAGGAGGGACATCTGAACTCCCACAGCATCCATTAGCAAACAGCAAATACCAAAGTTAGTGGGAACACACCTCAAACTTGAGGTGAGCCAAAGAACAGTAAAGGTAACAAACACTGTGAAAAATGACTATACCAACCAGAATGCACCAGTGCTTCCTGAGAAACACAGAGGTAATGCATAGGTTAGACTGGAATCTAGTGACATAGGAATGGGTTTTTGTGCTGATAGTCACATATGTGGGAAGCCCAGAATAGAAACTTAGCCCTCTATGACATCTTGGGCCTCTATGACAAAAATCATTGCTGATGATATGGCAGATCCAAACACAGAAAAGGGAAATGAAGAGTGAGAGATAGATCTTAGTTGTTTATCTGCTTGTCTATTATGAAGAAAAATCCTGAGAGTCATCCTTAGCGTGCCATACACAATGATGTGCTGATACAAGTCTATAATCCCAATACTCATACAGGAGATCCAGAGGTTCAAGGTCATTCTCAAATAGACCTTGAGTTTGAGCCTAGGCTGGGATAAGAAACAAAACAAAACAATAGACAAAAAAAGACCAGTTGAAAGATGAAAGAAAGAAAGAAAGAAAGAAAGAAAGAAAGAAAGAAAGAAAGAAGAAAGAAAGAAAGAAAGAAAGAAAGAAAGAAAGAAAGAAAGAAAGAAAGAAAGAGGGGGAGGGTAAGAGGGAGGAAGAAAAGAAGGAAGGAAGGGAGGGAAGGAAGGAAGGAAGGAAGGAAGGAAGGAAGGAAGGAAGGAAGGAAGGAAGAAGAAAGGTAGGTAGGTGACTGTGTCTCCTCAAAATGGAAGACATCTAAAAGACATACTCGTTCTAAAGCTCTTTCATGACATAACCTAGCCCTAAGCAAGAGCACATGTTAAAGCTGTGTAACTGAAATGACCTGATTACCGTTATGCTCTGTCCCATCTTATCTATAACACATAGGCAGCAAGAGTCAGTGAGGAAAATCAAACAAATTAAACCAAAACTAAAGTGTATCGACTCCACCTCTGACTTGTTGAGTAACCACCAACTGAACCAAATGTCTATTTTGTAATATGTGCTACATGAAAGAGTTCAACACATAAAAGGTAGCATTTTATCTGAACTTTAAATGTGATCTGTGCGTGACGAAACACCAGAACAAGAAGACAGGAGGGAGCTGCAGACTGCAAAAAAGTTGGAGAGAAGGGATTTGGAGACAATAAAGGAATGAAAAGTTCAAATCAAATTTGATTGATTTTGGCTAGGAGTTCCATACTAGAGCATGGGCTAGTTCTTTAAGAGACTGTGGTAGGCTAGAGCTTTGGTAGCTGTGATTGGATGAGACCTAGCTATATACCACAGAAGTTAGACTCCTCAGTTATATAGCTTGGTTTATGAACGTACTGTTAGGTTCATTACACAGGAGCCCAAGTATGGGCAAGTTCAGTCGAATGGCCTCATGCTTATTTAATTTAACAGGTATAGATGTGAATTTAAAAGATGCTGAATTATTTATGAGTCAAGCATTGACTGAGTCAAGGAGAATGGAAAGGAATGATTTGCAAATTACTCATACAGCTAGCTTTTAAAAGATCTTGTGAGCGCATTGAGAGAGTTCTGCTTTGAAGTACCCTGTTCTGCACCGTGTCCTTTCTATATTTAGGGCTGTTCTTGATGGGAGTCTCTGATATAAATATTTAGCCCCAGGTTTCTTTCATTTTAAGAGTGTGTGTGTGCATGTGCTTGTGCACATGCGTGCCTGTGTTCATGTGTGTGTGTGTGTGTGTGCACATCAATAATACTTGTTACCTGATGTGTTTGCTGCAAATTAAATTCATTTCCTCTGCAAGAGCAATGTATACTCTTAACTGCTGAGCCAACTCCTCATGCCCTAGGCCCCATGTTTAAAAGCTTTGAGGAGAAATATCAAGGGATCTGGTACAAGCCTGCAAATGAGCAGATATACCTGTTTAACCCAAGCATGGAGAGGTTAAGGCTGACTTTGTATCCCTTCCTCTCTGCCTTGAGCAGCTCATTCTTACAAACCAGCTTTCTGGAAGTGTGTTCTAGCACTTCCAAGTTTCATCTCGCATCTCAGTCTTGCTTCACAGCCACCATCCATATGTGAAAAACTCCAGTAGAGACACAATATATATTGCACATAACATATATGTGAAATTGTGCCTCACATATTATTCACAAATTTAGCAGCTTAATACTACAGATATTTTATCTTACAGTTCTGGTGGCGAGAAGTCTGAAATAATAGGTCTCCCTGAGTCACAGTCAAGATACACATCAAGATTTGTTTCTTTCTGGAGGTTCTTGGGCAATGAATTTCATGTTTGTGCCTTTCCAACTACTAGATACAATTTATGTTCACAGGCTCCATGCAGACGGCCCATAATGCGGGCAGACTGACATATCTCTCTGGTGACTTGCCTGTCTTCTACTTCAAAGAATCCGTCTGTTCACATCAAGCCCTTTCCAATAAGGTTATATATATATATATATATATATATATATATATATATATATATATACCAACTAAACAATAAAATAACTACATCTGGCAAGTAGTTTTCTTCTGTTATAAAGCAATATGTTCAAGAGTTCCATTCAGGCTGTTTATCTCTCTGTGAATCAAAGGACCATGATTCTGCTATCTGGATGCGGTCATTTTGTCAAGAGAAGTAAAGTAGCATGGTAGATCAGCTTGGATCATTTCACTCCACCAACAACTACTGGAACCGCATCATACCAAAAAGGGAAGTTTGGAGTCCACAAAAGAGAAGTCTGTTGTTTTCAAGAATGAAGGAAGGAGGAACCATGAAGAAGAAACAATTGTCCTATGCAGATTGATAGTTTAGTCAAAACATAATTTCAGACAAAGCTAGGGTACAAATTTCTCCAAACGAAAAATGCAAAAGAAGACTGTAGGTTAACACAAATTACTTTTCTACCTTGGGCACCTTGACTTGTAGTATCTTTGAACATACAATAGGAACTATCATACATGAACTATGCTATAATGCCTGTTTATAGCTATGGTCCCCAAAGAGAAAGAACAAGAATGTGTGTTGTTATTAGAGAGGGGTTTGGAGAAAAGAGGTGGAGGGAAATGGACGTCTTGTATTAGATGTGTGTTAGGAGCATAGTACTTGGGAGGGGGGGTTGCACCTTCTCAAACTGACCAAAGGATATTGTATACCTTTGAGGGAGATTCACGGACTACTGATGTGTCCATGCGACCGTGAGGTATCCCTTTGTGGAACCATCAGAAGAAAACCAGTGAACACCACAACTTTCTGGCTATAGTCATAAGTTATTTGAAGATTGCAGTAACTGAACACTTGTGCCATAAACGAAAGTAATCATTATATTATGACAGAGACACATATTTCAGTGGGACAAGTGCAGTGTGCACGAGGCACCAGGAACACATTAAGATCTTCCTGGATGGCATTTTAAAAGTGTGAGACCCACTTAGAGATGAAGCTGACATTGAGAATGGCAGCTTTCTTGATTGAGTGTGGAGATCCAAGATTTATCCTGCCCACCTGACCTAATGTATTTAATCTTTTGGTACAGTTTTCAAAATGGTTTTTCATTCATTATTGATTCATTTGTTTCTTATTGAAATCTTTTGAGCTGAGCAGAACAATTGTGACTCTCCCTTGTTGCAGATTTGTCATGTCATATGGCTTTGCTCATAGGAGTAATGTGACTTCTCTACTCTATCCTGATTTTCTTTTCCCTTCATTGCTCTTCCATGCCCTTCTATCCTTCATTCCTTCTCACGCCCTGCACTCTTCATGTCTTCTTACCTGTATTTTTCTTAGATCAAGGTGATCGCTTCATCAGATGGTGAGCTCCTGGAAGACAGAAATATGCATTTCTTGCTTCTATCTGTTTATTGAAAAGCAGTGACCATGTGCCTGTAGTGGACAAAGAGATTAAGCTCACGGCTTGGTGCTCTACACTCAGTTAAGAGGAAACTGAATAAAGCATGGAACCAGGTATACAAGAGCATTTCAACAAATACAGTCGAAACATATTGTGGAAAACTCGCGAGCGATAACCTCAGGATGAATAAAAATAGAGGAAATGAATCAATGAGGCCAAAATCACGAAACACTTTGAATTTCAAAATAATATGGATGGAAACATATCTAACTGCTAGTGTCAGGAAAGGCAAAGAAAACACAGTAAGATCTGGCAAGCCTAAACAAAAAAATTTTAAAGGATTTCCAAATTAAAACAAAAAAATAACATGAGAGTAAGTAAAATACATCTTATAAATTTGGTTTTTTAAAAAGAGCATTAGGAAAATACTGAATATACTCCCTGCTGCACAACATGGAAATCATGGATAATACAAAGCGTCAGCTTTCTGTCAAAAATAAGAAAATCCAAGTGCAACAATAATTAAGAAGACAAATAAGATACTGCCACACATCTTCCACTAAAAATGACTCCAAACGTTAGAGGATAAACTCTATAAAGTTTTATATATGGAATTGTTTTGTAGAATACCTCAAGACATAAAAAGACCTCGGCATTTTAAGCTTATTATATGAGTTTAATGTAAACTTGCCACTAAAATAATATTGTTAAAATCTCATTCTGCACAGGTAGAGGAGATAGAAGGGGGATGAGGTAAGAGAGAGGGAGGAAGAGAGAAAGAGAACAAATGAGTGCAGAATAAACCTCCTTAATCTCAAAACAAGAAAATATCTAAACAATGCATCTGCATATAGATGTATATATATATATGTATATATATATTACATATATATATATATACACACATATATATATGTACAATATGAGCTAACCCAGTCCAGCAGTGATTTATAGAGATCATAAACAAATAGAGTGTGTCTCCAAAATGCCCCAAAGATGTAATACCAAGAAATCTGTTCAAATCTTCTATGACTTTAAACAAACATCATTAAAGGGAGACCTCTCTACTAGCAGCAATAATATTTATAATTTTTGCATAGCCTCACTGTTTAAATTCTTTAACAGTAAGGCCTTTTAATTTTGCAAACTATCACAGTATATTAAATTCCATTCATTCCTTCACTTTCCCAGTGAAAATTTGGGACAGATGTTAAGTGATGCAGCCAAGTGATATATGCTGCATCCTGACCCCAAAATACTCTCTGCATCAATGTATCATGGCACCAGAATATATGTGACATTCATGATTTAAATGAAAGGCAGTCAAACAGCAAAACATCAGCTAAGACAAGAAGGTGTCTCAACCTTAAGCAATGGATAGTGCACATGATATTTCAAAATGGAATATTAGAATAACTGCTATCAAAACTCACCTTATAAGTAGTGAAACTGACAATTTATCTCTGTGTTAGAAATGCTAATTAATATGATAGCAAGTGAAACCATAAGAGAGATAAGTACTAAAATTAAAAATATAATTGAGTCAGAATTTAGAACAAAACATGGTTGTTTGCCAATATTTTTTAAAGAAATAGACAGAAAAGAGAATTGTAAGAACCATCCTGCTCATAGGGTGCTGGAAATACAAGATTCACATTGTAAGACATCACACTTTCTTAACACAAATAGCAAATTTGCAAAGCATACTGACAACAAAGAAGGTCATTCAGAACGATAAGAACACAGCATTCCTAAAAACAGCATCAGTTAAAAAGAAAGCTGTCTGTGTGAAGAAACAGTAAAGTTCATTTTTACCAGATAGCGATAAAGAACACCTAGTTGTGTGTGATGTAGAAGCCATGCATATCAATTGAATAACTCAATATTAAAAAAAAAAATAGAACTCTAAAGGTATCTTTCAATTGACGGAAACTTCAACCAACATCTCCAAGGGATTATTGAGGGTGCATGACAAGTTGACTCTAAAATGAAAATGCAAACAAATAGAGTAAACAATTTTAAAAGAAAAAAAAGACAAGTTAATAGAACTTTATTTTACTGTTTTGAAGAACATAATCCACACATATACATAAGATTCACTGGCAACTTAGAATTGATAGATAATAAGTTAGAGGATGGCAAATACTGGAAAAACATACCTATTTGCATGTGATAATTTATCCATGTAAGTTACTGGGAGAAAGAAACACAATGTATTTTTAGTTGGTTGATTAAAATAAACCTACATCATAGAGCATAGACAAACATCTTAGGTGTATCAGACATTAGTCATAAGTAAAAGTCAGGGTACTCTATAATCTTGAAGAGCCTATGGCCAGACCATAAAGTTGTACAGAAGGCTGAACAAGGGAAGCCACTGAAGAAAAGAGTGAGGGCCAGTCTGGTAGATTATAACATGAAGAAGCACAGGCTCATATGCAGAGCATATGAAGAACTGCTCCAAATCCATAACAACATATCATAACCATCAAAGAGTCATTACATTAAAATCAAATAACAGATTTCTTTCCCATTACTTAATTATATAATGCCTACATGTGTTCTATTTTGTTACTGGTTAAAATAGAACAAGTTGCTAAATCTCTTTTTTTCTTAATTTCTCTCACTTTCTCCTCGATTTTATTTACTCTCATCTGTCCATTCCCAGGAAATATAAACTTTCTAGAGCACTGTGCCTGCCACTCTGATTGCCTCTTGGTAAATTTACATCCCCTTTTATACACAAGTTCTGTTTTATGTAAAAAAAAAAAATGCAAGTATGGCTTGCTTTAACCTTGCCCTTCACATGACTTAGATATCCTGTCTAAACTGCACTTTTCAGGGAAGCTTAGAGTTCTATGGTACAGACACACCAAGACTTGGGAATCAGTTGCCCATTGCATAAACTGGAGACAAGTACTCTGTTTCAATTATAAACAAAACTTTCTATTTTTTTTTTTAGTTAGCTAGTTTACATTTGATAATGCCAAACTTCTCAATGGTTAACAATCACACATGCATCCTTAGCGGCATTAATCAATACTGTGCAAATTATTTGAGTTAGGAAAGCAATAATTGATAATGGTTTTCCTAATTGCTTTGGCTGTTATCTAGTATTTCATACATTTATGTTTTTCTCTGAAATCCTTGTTAGCTTTTTGTCTGTTTCTCAGTGAGTTTCCTTATCAATTTGTAAAAGCCCCTTGTATATCAAAATGTTAGTGTTATACCCTAAATCACTATAAATATTTTCTCACAGTACATTTTTAAGCACAATGAGGGTTTCATTAGGGGATTCAGAAAGCATATTCTATGTATAAAGGAATATGGCTTCTTAATCCAGTAGTTAACTATGCAGTTTAAGTCTAATCAGTTTAGGTTTAAAAAAAAATCTTAGCTGAGTAGGTGGTGCACGTTTTTAATCCCAGCACTCAGGAGGCAGAGACAGACAGATCTCTCTGGGTTTCAGGCTAGTCTGGTCTACTGGGTGAGTTCTAGGACACCCAGGGCTACACAACAATAACAACTAAACTAGCAGAAATCTTAACATGTATAGAAAATCTTATCGAAATTGCAGTATAAGAGATGTCATACAGACAAAGTGAAGTAGGCATCAAGATACAGGTAAAAGAATTTACTATTGGCTGAGCACACAACATGATGCAAGGATGAGGTAGTTTGTCCTACCCAAAATATCACCTATCTTCCTGTTTCCTAAAAATTTCTTTCACTAAAATTGTGAACGTTTAATTATGTGTATGTGTGTGTATGTGTGTGTGTATGTATGTATGTATGTGTGTATGTATATATGTATAGAGGAAGAAGGGAAGCACAGACCTTGAGAAGGGACAGTGGGACAGTGACAGGGGAATTCAAAGTGTGTTATCCATGGTTAACAATGTCCAGAGAAGAGGTGTGTCCCAGTGCTTCTAAATTTTCCTTAATGCTCACAGGGGGCATTTTGAAAAGTGTAAGGGGTGTATGAGCCTTGAGTAATGTAGCAGTGTGAGTAACAGTATGAGTAATGCCAAGGACATTAAACAGCTTGGTCAGCCCAAGAGCTTATAGAGACAATCAATCTCCCCATGTGCCACCCTCCTTTGCTTCCTCAGGTAGCAGCTTAAGCTGCCACGAGTATGCGGTATGCCCTGTCCTAACAAACGTTACTTGACTAGATTCACTGATATCAAATAGTGACTAGCAAAGTATTAGAATGTGTTTGAATTATATTTGCTGTTTAGAAAAACCAAAGACACAAATACTCTCGTCTCAATGAACTGGCCAACAGGAACAAGGGGTAAGTCCTTAATTTGGTAAATACAGATCATAGGATGTTATGTGACATTTTGAAGATGAGCAATATCTGACTTTAGTCATTCTAAACTTGGAGATGGAATGGAATGCAAATAGACAGAGTTTGTCTGCTAGTTCTCCTCTACCATCTCCCAATAGCCCTTAACACACAATCCTTCAGGAGACATTTTAGATACAAACTATTGAATAATTACAGTTTTCCAATAAGAATATTCCTCATGGGAAAGACCCTCATAGATCTTAAATATCACCATGAGGCATCCTTAAAGGACTGATCACTGGCCCATAGCTGTATTTGGAGATAGTGGAACCACTAAGAGGTAAATGAGAGGGGAGGAGAAACTTGAACATTAAGGTGTGTGCCCATGTGGAAGATACTGTGATTATGGGCTCTCTTACTCTTTTCTTTGGTTTGCTTCATGGCTGCCATGAGGTGGGTAGTTTTTTTTTTCTACACAGCACCATCAGGATGCTTTGTTAGCACATTTTAACACAATGGAGACCAACCACCGTGAGCTAAAGCCTCTGCAATGGTGAACCAATATGACTCTCCCTCTGACTCTCTGGGGCACTGGGCCACAGTTACAAGAAAACTGTTACTTATTTACAACCCCACTGGTTAGCATGTAAAGGTGATATTTGAACATGGTTGTCTTCCTTAGGCCATGGTGTGAGAAGTAGAGCAAGCCTATTCCTAGCCATTGTCTGCTTCAGTTTCTCGTTTGCTACTTCTTGCTCCTTCTTCAGTGTGGAGGTCTTATGTATTCTCAGGGAGACTTCCTGCCAGTATGTTATGGAACTCCCAAACTGATGTGTTTATGACACAAAGAACACTATCAAACACCTGAAGACCCAAAGGACTCAGTGTATGGTTTTATCTTCTAGGTGACTAAAATGAAATGAAGCCATTGGCTATCCTCTGAGGGTCAAAGACCCATGGGCATGTGGGGTGATTAGGAAATTCTTATTCAACAGCATACCTTAAAATGGAGAAAAAAATTAGAAAGAACTGGAGGCATGAATCAATGGTAGAAAACTTTTTACTCCTTAGATTCTCATAATTGGACTGAAAATACATATATGTGTGTGTATACATACATGTATAAGTAAACATGCATATGCATATACATATACATACATATTCATGAACCTAAGCATAAACATATACATCATACAGATATATGTATATCTATATGATGTATATATATACACACACATATATAGTTAGATAGATAGATAGATAGATAGATAGATAGATAGATAGAGGTATAGATAGATATAGATGTAGATGTAGATGTAGATGTAGATGTAGATGTAGATGTAGATGTAGATGTAGATGTAGATGTAGATGTAGATGTAGATATAGATATAGATATAGATATAGATATAGATATAGATCAACCAATTCATGGAGATAACTAAAAATAAATCTTTAAAAATATGAAAACCAACCAATTGGTGATTAAAGTTAACCAATTCTTTCTTTCAAAAAATATTAAAGCATATACTAATTTAATAAAATGCTACCCAAATCTCTTTTATTTTATGACTCATATGTAGCCTAGCCTAAAAATGAACAGCTGAAAAGTCAAGACTGACTTGACTCACTTCATTATGATACTTTGCATGCATGTATTGTATGGACCCAGCCAGTTCTAATGGACCTGCCTTGATCAGCTGCAAGGGCCAGGTAAGGCCACAGTGCTGTTTGACAAGGGAGGAGGGGAAACAGAATTCATGAGCAAAGTGTAAAGTAGAGTCTTGACTCTTGACTCTAGTTTGTGTGGAGAGAGCTCATAGCACAGATTTGCACACCTCAGAAGCTGCAACCTTCAAACAATAAGGGTTTCCAGATTGTGCAAAATGTTAGCACATGATGAGACACAAACTAGTTAAATCTGGCTATACCATCTCATCTCTCTGGATCTTCATCTCAGAGTTACATAATAAAATCAACATCACCCAAAAGTCAGCTCGTGGAAAAGTGGAAAAACCATAATAACAGACCCACAAAGCCAAAGATAAGATCACCAGCAGGACCTAGCTGCATGTCACGGTGGTACAAGCACTTGGAGGTGGAAGGTGGAAAATCAGAAGTTCCTGACTAGCCTGACCTGTAACATGAAACACTGTTTCAAACAGCAGGTTTAGAGGAGGTGGAATGAGATGGCTCAGTGGGTAAAGGGACTTGTCACCAAGCCTGATCATCTAAGAGGGATCCCTGAGATGCAAAGAACTGAAAGAGAACTGACCTTGGAAGGTTACCCTCTGACCTCCACAGTACATGCCCTGGTGGACATGACCTAGCCACGTCCTCTGCTTTCTCCCACACCCCCTTATATACACAATGGGGATGAATGTAATTTTAAACATAATATCAACAGTGCAATGCCTATTAACTATATCTGTGCTTGCTCTCAATCTGATACTACATACCTGTCTCACTGAGTCTGACAGACAACAGATATTATCTCCTTTTACATAGGAGGTAACTAGCTACCAGAGACAGATTAAGTAGCTTGCTGACAAATGGCCAATGTGGGTGAACCCAAATGTGACTGACTCCAGTCTCTCTCTCTCTCTCTCTCTCTCTCTCTCTCTCTCTCTCTCTTGTAAACACTGCAATTCTCTCTCTCTCAATTACAGCTTCAGAATGAAAGATTTGAAAGAAACCTTTGGCATTTAATATTGAATGATTAAAAAATATGGTATCCTCAAATAACAGGGCCAGTCCTTAATCAGTATTTGCTGCATGCCATCAAGCTTATTGCTATGATGGTAATATCTACTTGACAACCCAGAATGAAAGTGATATTCCTTTTAAGATCAAATCATAAGCTGGTATTTCAAAAAAAAAAAAAAAAGAGAGAAAGAAATGTAGGAAAGAAATCCTGCTCAAACTTACGTTTAATTTAAATCTTGAGAAACAGCTTAGCCAAAAATGACTTTTGCAAGTCACATAAAATATTTCAATCTGTCAGTTTGTATTGACCTTCACAAGCCTGAAATATATTACACTGGACTTGGGTTGCTACTGAGAATGATATTAATGTTAGTAATATTTTTAAGTCTTATTTTATATCCACATCAGCTATGTACATATGGTTCCTGGAAACAATGACCCTCTAGCTCATTCTTAGGTCAGTACCAATGTTCTTGTTAATTGGATGCTAGTGAGATTAAGTCAAGGAATCACTGTGAAGATGCTGAGTTTACTCAAAGGAGATGTGAAGGGTCAGACACAAGACAGTTTCCTTGATAACTCCATGCTGAGAAGCAGCTGACGCTTTGATGCGTTATGTATGTGAGTTTCAGGCCTAACACTCGCTTTTGTTAGAGTTCATAGGCACAAGTTGAATCAGAAGTATCTTGCTTTCATTAAATCTTGCATCATTGACTATAACTCTTCTGTGGTCTATTTATCCTATTTCAAATTTCAGTCTTTGATAACCCCATAATAGAAATTAATCCTTAGTGTGTAATACCATTTCTTACTGTGGCTAATGCCAAACACAATTCTTCATCACCCATTCTGTGTATTCCCCTTCATAGTCGGTCATTCCTTACTAACACTGGGTCTAGTCAGTCGATGACATAATAATATGCTACTTCAAATGATATAATATTGAGATAACCTTGGAAAGCACTAATGCACTTGCTATATAAAATTAGCATCTCCTTGGAAATTGGGAAATTATAAAGATTAATATTTCAGTATTATATAAATAAAAAACTATATGTTTTTATTTCAAAGTGTTTTTAAATCTCAAATAAAATAAGCTGGTTTGGGTTAGTAAAAGTGGCTCAGTAAGAAAAGCACTTGCTGCCAAGCTTGACGACCAAAGCATAGTTCCCAGGACCCACATGGTTGTATGAGAAAACCAACAACTCATAAAAGTTGTCCTATAACACACACACACACACACACACACACAGACAGAGAGAGACAGAGACACAGACAGAGAGAGAGACACAGACACAGACACAGACAGAGACAGAGACACAGACACAGACACAGACACACACACAGACAGACACAGCACAGACACAGACGCACACACACACAGACACACAGAAGGACACAGACAGACAGACAGGGACAGACAGACAGACAGACAGACACAGAAACACACAGAGAGAAATGTAACACATTTTTAAAATGAAAATATATTGAACTACAACATTTTATTTTTGTGTAACCAAAATAAAATCAATCAAAAGGGAAAAAAAATCACCACAATCTTCCTGTAGCCAGGATGGACTCCCAGTAGAGGGATAAGGACAACAACTCACTCATGAACCCTTTGACCCAAAAATGTGTCCTGCCTACAAGCTGTACAGGAACAAAAATAGAGACTCAGAGAATGTCCAATCAATGACTGGCCCAAGTTAAGACCCTTCCCATGGGCAAGAACCAACCCCTGACACTATTAATGATACTGTTAGGCTTGCAGACAGGAACCTAGTTTAACTGTCCTTTGAGAGGCTCCATCCAATAGTCATTGGAAAGATATGCAGAGACCCACAAACAAATATTAGATTGAGCTCAGGACCGCTGTGGAAGAGTTAGAAGAAAGATTGAGTGACCCAAAGAGGACAGGAAGACCAACAGAATCTACTAATCTGGACCCTTGGGGATTCTCAGAGATTGAACCACCATCCAAAGAGTGAGCAAGGACTGGGCCTAGCCCCCCTGCTCATACGTAGCAGATGTGTAGCTTGGCCTTCATGTGTATCCACCAAAAACTAGAGCAGGAGCTTACCCTGACTCTGCTGTCTGTCTGTGGATCCTGTTCCCCTAACTGGGCTGACTTGTCTGGCTTCAGTGGGCGAGGATGCATCTAATCTTGTGGTGAGTTGATGTCCTTGAGTAGGGGGTGATACCCAGAGAGGGGTTCTTCCTTCTCAGAGGATAAAAGGTGGGCAGAATGGGAGAGGATATGCCTAAGTGGATACTGGGAGGAGGGAAGAACTGATATTGGGATTTAAAGTGAGTAAATAAATTTTAAAAAAAATTTAAATTGTCTTCTAGATGAGAATGGTGACTTGAGTACATGTATCAGAAATTAACTGCCATGAAGAAAGTAAGGAAAGAAGGGAAAGGAGGAAAGAAAGGAAAAAGGAAGGGGAGAAGAAGGTAGGGAAACATAAGGGAAGTTGAGGGGAAGGGAGCAGAGGGACAGAAAGGTAGAAAGTACAAAACTTAACAAAATATCCAAAAAAAGAAAGAAAGAAGAAAGAAAGGAAAAGAAAAAAAAAACATTAGGCGTGCAGTTGTTTAAGAATTAATTCAAGAGAATTGGCTGGCACTTAAGGATCTATTCTACATTTTAAAAGTTTTTTTTTTTAATTCACACACACACATACACACATACACATATACACATACACATATACATACACATATACACATACACATATACATACACACACACACACACACACACTTTCATTTTCTTTACTAGAAAGCTCAATGTTCAACAGAAGACATATTAGAGAAAGAAGAGGTAATTGAATCAGTACTAAAAACACAAGCATCCATATAAATTTAGATTATTCTCCAGCAAAAAAAAAAAAAAAAAAAAAAAAAAGTCTGCAAGGAGGTTCTACCCTGGAGTTTGCCTGCAGAGACTCCCAGTTAATCTCTTTATAGTACAGGAACACTGAACCACAGACTCTTTGACCAGTTTCAGAATGAGCCAGTAGAAGAGGAGCTCCTGAATGGAGGCAGACTTAACCGAAACCTAACAGAACTGTGCATTCTAACATTGATTTAAATTTAGGGACAGCCCAGAATGGCAGCTGGATCCCAGGGTGAAGGGTAATTAATGTACTTGGAGGTAGATCAGAAGACTCTGGAAAGATGTTTTTCCAAATTCTTAATTTGATAACCAGGGGTTAGCAAGATGGCTTAGCAGGTAAGAGTTTGCATTGCTCTTCCAGAAAACTTGAATATGGTTCCTAGCCCTCATATCAAGCATCTCACAACCACCTGTGTCTGCAGTTTCAAGGAATCTGATGCCTCTGGCTTCTGTAGGCACCTGCCCTCAGTTGCTGCCCTATCCACACACAAGCACATGCTTGTAATTGGAAATACACCCTTAAAAGTACTCACAAACTAGCAAAGATCATACAATTATAGGTTCCAAGATTAAAGGGAAGTTTGCTAACTATCTAGAGAGGTAAGTGATAGAAGGAAATATTTTAACATAGTTACCAACACCAGAGCACTAAAAAAAAAAAAAAAAAAAAAAAAAAAAAACCAGCAGAAGCAATAACAGCTTATTCCTTAGACCAGCTCTCAGCAGGATATTTTTGTTTTGGCTTTTTGAGACAGGGTTTCTCTGTATAGCCGTGGCTGTCCTGGAACTCATTTTGTAAACCAAGCTGGCCTCAAACTCAGAAATCTGCCTGCCTCTGCCTCCCTGCTGGGATTAAAGGTGTGAGCCACCACTCCCGGCTAGGATTTATTTATAACAATACACACTACGCATTAATTTAACACACATTGCAACAGAATCGCCTTGAAAAACTAAGAGATTGGAGAAAATGAGAAACAGGATTAGGGAAAAGAAAGAAATGTCCATTTCTTTTAGTAGAAAGTCAATAAATTGACTTGTAGCACTAAATAATACTAAGGAGAAGGAGAAATGGAAGGTAGTTTGTTAAAAGGCTGGGCAACTCTGAAAGAACACAAGGGAAATTCGAGAAGTAGCTGCACTTAGCGGGAAAAATCAAGACAGGAATAACCAGGAATGGGATAGCCTCTTATTTTGGAAGGAACTTTTGAAACCAGAGGTGGTGTAATTATACCATATATAAAATGGGATGTATGTAAATGCATTTAATTAGTAGGCTAAAGTTGACAATCGTATTAATCTGCAGCATCAGCAAAGTTCAAGTCACTCAGAATTTTTAATAAGCTCTGCCCTCATTCTATCAAGAGTTAAACACATGTGGGTTTTGTTGTTGTTGTTGTTGTTCTCATTGTTATCAATTAAGACAATTCCCCTTCTCAATTATCAAAAGACATACATCAAATACCATATACAGTCTTAAGGTTCTGGGCATTTTAGCAATTCTATAGGAGAAAAAGTGGAATGTAACCAAGAATCCAGGGCTCATCAAAACAGTCTTCCTGCGGATAGATAGCACCATTGTTGTTTTGTAAATGAAATACACAACTGGGAATGCTTAGAAACAAATCTCTTTTAATTTAAATCAATGTTAGTATGCACAATTCTGTTACGTTTCAGTCTAATTCTACAAAGTGATAAATATTCAAGAGCATCCATTTATAAACTGAATTCAAGAGGCTGGGCATTCATTGAATACTCTTTGAGGAAGGATTTCAGAGATGACCAATGTAGTCAGTTTGTCTGTCTCTGGCACCTGCTCGTGAATGAAGTCTTAAGATGCTTAGGAATCTTTGAAAATGACATTTATATTTTAAGTTGTTATATTTTTACATTTTAAAAAGCTAAGTAGTATGTTTGAGTTTAAAATCACAAGCTTGTTGATATTTATTAAATGTGCAATACCTTTTTGATTCAGGTATAGGCAGAGAGAGAGAGAGAGAGACAGAATGAGAGAGAGGAAGGAGTGTTTCATGAATGTTCTCAATATACCTTATTTGGAATCTAAAATTCATTTCCCTTTGAAATAATGGCCACCGAACACTGTATTTGTGTTCTCAGACCTTTGTGGATCATTTGTTTTTAGTGACAATACTCACATGCATGTGTCTGAACATGAAAGTGGACTCGGATCATGTTGTGCTTGTTAAAATTATGTACTAGGTTAGTCAACTGGTTCGGCTAGAGATTTCCTTTCTTTATTTCTTAATCAAGGCAAAGGATGAACCATAGAGCCAAGTGTCTCAAATTCCAAATTAGCTTGGATTCAACATGAAATTCAACAGTTGATAGAATAACACCTCCACTTCCATAAACCTTTTAACATGAACTGTGTAGTGTGTGTGCTCTGGGGTTTAGCAAAGGAGATTGAAACATTAAATCCAAATTCTTCGGAAGATGCCTTTCAAGAATAAGTGACGGGATATAAACATAAGATGTCCTCTGTCCAGTCATTTAAGGAGACATTCTGTTCAAATAAAGATTCTTTTGAGGTTTCAGTTTTCTTGAAACTATTATGTTGAAACAGATATAACATTTAGAATTTAGCTCATACACAGAGGGTCCTGTAGAGGCACAGTGTTGCAAATGTGTGACTATCTCTGCAATGCAAAGGGTTTAAGAACCATTTCCATTACAAAGTAGGGAGTGGGGAGCTACTGCATGCTTACCTAAAGGTGCCTTCCCTGATATTCTAAAGGGAGACTGGTTCTGCCCCTGCCCAACGTTTCACACATTAATTAGTAGATTTTACTATTGTATGAAAACGTATTAAAGCCAGGCAATGTCCAATTGTTTCACACAAGTGTTACCACACAATGCAAAGTATTAACGTTTAAAATAATAATTGGTGTTTGTCTTGGCTTACACAAAGGTCTGTAGGTCAACACATATACACTGTGCATTTTATAGTGGAAGGAAAATACATCTGCATACTTGACATTCAATAATTATTGGATTAAATAATTAAATTAGTTTTGAAAATACACAGCTCTTTTTTTTTTTTTTTAGATACTTTGTTTAAAAAATTGCTTCCTGAGCAGACTTTAGAATATTAGCCATCAAAATCTAGGTCTGGCCTTGCAATTTGAATATTAGCAGTCAGTGTTACAGCTGTTCCATTTAGAGACACACGTTACAACTATCACATTTCAGCCGTCATTTCTTCCCCTCCTCAGCTGGCCCTGGCCCTTAGCAAGTTTTCGTGGTGACACCGCGAATGTGCTTCGAGCAGAGTTATATGGCATCATTTGGAGAAACATTGCGTTAATAACCAGAGTTCAAGGGCAAAGGATATAAACGGAGCAAATTACAAGTCCGAACAGATATATAGCTTTTGCTAAAAGGGACATGGGCTGCTACTTTATTTACTGGGCACCGGTGCGCTTGTGGAAGGTGCGGGGACACAGGAAGACATTTTTAAATGACCGGCCTCACAGCTTAAGAAAACAACACACATTTGGAGACTAGACGACAAACCACTGCGAGGATGAACGATTCTGGCTTTCCTAATAAGAGCATCGGATCTGTGTAACGCACCTTAAGTTTCTGGGGGTAATTTCACAGATGAGAATATCATTTGATGTGCCACCCTGGAGAGAAAGCAAAGGCTTGCTGGAAACCTAAGTTCAGTACATAATTTCTGCCTGCAACTTAGCCCGGGTTTTGTTGTGATTTCCTGCGTCGCTGATTGTAACCTCTTTAACCATAGCTTCCACTTTAGTTCAAAATTAACAGCTTTAAAGAGCGATTTGCAAAAGTGCTATGTTCTACTCTATCTGTAAATGTCGGAGCCACCTTTTGGACTAAATGAGAACAGAACCAGATATTAAGAAGAGATATATATCAAATAAGAAGAACAATTGGGCATAAGCACATTTATTAATAAGCAGAGAAAATGAATAACATATAATACTTTCCATAAACTACGTTACTAGATATTGTTACTAACAGCCTCTGTAACATTAAGCATAAATAATAGGCAGTTTGTCAATTTTACCTCAATAAAGAAAAAAATAGCAAATAATAATTCCCCCCCCCCCCGGAGTGGGAGGATGTGTGTGTGTGTGTGTGTGTGTGTGTGTGTGTGTGTGTGTGTGTGTGTGTGTGTGTGTGTGAAAAATCAGAACACTGGTTCATTCATTACACTTAAGAAATATATGAAATTCACAATTTAGGACAATTTTTTAAAATGTTCCTTACTGGTTTGTTTACCAAGACCTAAAAGGAGCCGGAGACTCAGAGACTGAAACCTCTTGAGATACTTTGTAATAATATTAACATAATATGCTATGAAAATCCACGATATTCAGCTGTTTTATTTACTAACCGTATAAGCATGATTTGATTGCTTTTGCATCTCACTGGGTGAACCCAGTGGGGTAGAATGAATAGGTGTCTTTAATTTTTTTCTGCTTCCTAAATAAACTGTTATGAAAATGTGATACTAAAAAAAAAAGATTCATGCATTGATAATTCAGCCTCATTGATTAGACTTATTAGCTAGCATACACCGTGGCAATAAGTTTCAAACTCCGCTTAGCTAACATATACCTTGGCAGTAAGTCTCAAACTCTGCTCTCCTTTCCCTAGTGGGGATGGTGTTGAGGGCAGAAGGGGACATTGGACATTTAAAGGCACCGTCGGACAAACCACAATCTCTCTACATGGGGGGAAAACCCAGCTCTTCCTGAACTCCCAGAGGCGAGAATCAGCAGGCTGACTGGACAGGCTTTTCCTTGACATGAAATGTATTCCTTTTAGCAGCCTGGCTGGCTGGAAGAAATATTTGCCTTGAATGGGCCTGTCCTTCAGTTGCCAAACAAGAGACCAGGTGATACAATGACTTGCTAGCAGGCTCATTTCAGTGGCTGATACCGACATGTATTCTCCTGCTATCCATCTATCTGTCTCAATCCCTAATGAGTTTTAAAAGGACACTCTACACCGAATGGACTAAAATCATGGACTTCCGGCTTTTTACAAGGACGAACAAAACATGTTCAAATGGCTTGTGACTTTTAAGCATGTAAATGACGAAACTTTTATACTTCCTAACACGCAATATATTTATTCTCTGTCCCACTTATGTCTCTGTGAAAAGTCTTAGTGGCTCTGAATAGCAAATGATCTTGCGTTTTTCACCTTGCATAGAATATCGGAAACATATCTTCCTACTTACTCGCCTTTCATCAATTTTCTGTGGTTTTCAACATTGCCCCGGGTACCAGATTGAAGAACTAGTGTCTAGATCTGATACCACGGTGTGTCTCCTATTCGGACCAGGAATCATTATCGTTATGAGCTAATCTGAGTTTTTAAACTGTCTGCAGTTTGAGTGGAGCGGCCGGTTTTGCTGGCAAAATGATTTGTCAGACAGCCCGAAATCGTGCGGGGCTGTCCTCTCTCTGATTTCCCATCCGGAGGTTTTCCTTTCTCCCACCAAGATATAATAGAAACTAACCTTCAAAATCTAAACATTCCAGGGCCAGTCCTTTTGTGCAGGCATCTCTCCCTCCCTGCTCAGGCGCCTCACTGTGCTGTGAGTGTGTTCCTATTTACATGCGCAGGTTCCCCGCTGGTGGGACCCGGGCGGGCAGACAGACCATCCATCATCCATCTTCCTCCCCGCTGAGCCCTGCATCCATCGCAGATCCCATGGCCGGTGGGGCAGCACCTGCGAGACAGCCTGCAGCTTCCCTCTGCTCTCCTTGCCACGCCTCACAGGCTGGTGGTGCCCTTGAGAGCCACTGTGTTCTCCAAGGCCAAACCCAGAAAGGTAGGCTCCACTGACCAGCTTGCATTTGTGTTGAATCCCAAGGTGTAGCTAGTGAGGAGGTGAGAAAATGGAAGTATGTTTACTTTGCATGGGTCCCTTGCAAACCGTCACAAGAGTTACTCTCTAAAACACTGGAGGTTAGGATGCTTGCCTTTGGAAGAAGAGAGGAACTAAGAACAGGTTTGGGGGTTATAATATCTATATATACCTCTGGCCTGTTGTGCTTTCTGACACTGACCTGAGAGAGTTTGCAAGCTTAGTTTGAATTTGGATGGCCCATGCACCTTTAAAACAGCATTGTTCCAAGAACAACACCAAGCACAATTCTTGAGATGAGCCAGTCTATAAACATTGACACTAATGCTGACCTTCGGTGTTATGTCTCACACACACACACACACACACACACACACACACACACACACACACACACACAGCCAGTCCAAAACAGCCCAAAATTTGAAAACAGCTTCTATCTGACACTGCAACTATCACAAATAGCAACTTAAGGTTTCAAGGACCAAATCCCAGGCTGTGGCAATTCAGGTTAAGAAATGGTTGCAAAGCTCTGGAAAATGTTTGTCTTAGAAAAGAACTTCAATACAGTAGGCATCACCCTCAACCTGCCCTTGCCTTCCTTCTGAACTATATAAATCATCAAAAGGGAGAGACATGAGGATTTTAGTTTAGCCATGCTTTTAGAACTCGAACCAAAATGACCAAAAAACGAACAGAAATGGAGAAGTTGTGCTTTGTGGCTGTAGAAAGGAGCAGCTGCTCTTAGAAAGTTCAAGGGTCCTTCTGGGAGAAGAGTCATCTTCTAAGCAAGTAGAAGCCTAATTTCACTGCTGACTTCTGGCTACTTTTAAAGAATTATCTAATGAGGGTTGTCTATGGTGTGGCCAGGATAGAAGTAGTTGGGAAACTTACCCAGAACTGGAATATTTATATCAATGGGATCCTGGAAGAGCACTCTAACCTGTGTCCTGGGTTCCTCAGCCCTCCACACGCGAGTGATGACACGTGAACAAATCACTCCCATGCCTCAGTGAAGTGGCTTGATAGGAGTTTTGAGTTTTCTTAATGCTGATATTGATGAAGATATTTATAGCGTTATTTAGAATAATTCTTTCAGGTAGGTGAAAAGAAAGTCACAGATGAACATCTGAAATATCTTTCCCAGAATTTGAGAGCTCAGACTGCTGGAACCATCACTATTGTGCCAATTGGGTTTTTTTTTGGGGGGGGGCAGGTGGGGGTGGTTGGGTCTCTCTGAAGTGTGACCCATGTCATTCTACACGTTGACTCAAGTGGAACTGGGATGTCTCTTGGTTTTCCCCGCCATCCATGGCCAGCAGAGGCTCCTTTTTGAGTTGGGCAGTACATTTTTCCTTGTGAGGTAGATGGTCAGTTCTTGGATTAGATACCTTGACCTTTTACGCGTGCTGGTCATTGATCTTGATCAAGACTGGCTAGGAAGCTCTTGACTCAGCTGCCAACATGCCACAGGGAAATTCAATTTCTGTGTCCTCGAAGCCTGGGCTCAATTAGGCTCTCTCGTTATTATTTTACTTTTTATTAAGGAAAGCTTCAGCCCCTGGTTTCCTGCTCTAGGTTTTAGTTACAGTAATCAATTTCTTCAGTATAACTGGCTATAATTGTTGGCACGGGTATCGAGCTTTCATGGTACACAGACATAGTGTGTACCTGGGAAGGCTCTTCTCCATATCTTGCCGACAGATGGGTAATAATACCATACATTAATACCTCCACATTGGTTTATGCGTGTTTGACCACAGTGCAAGCATAATTATTTTTGCCCAGTAAAAGCTATTAGAGATCTATTTGGTAGGTTTTACGATCAATAGCTCCTGTGATATTTGTGTAGCAGCCACAGAATAATCAATGGAAGGTCGTATAAAGTAAATTACCACCCTCCCATAATGATTCTTCTTTTTTTCTGGATGAGAATTGGGTTTTATTATTGCATCAAGAGCCCCTCATAACGCATGCTCTGTCTGTCAGGGAAAGAGAGATATAAACGTTGGGAGCGTGTTTTGAACATAGTATTAATATCCATTACTTGAATTTATGTTATTGGATTATTGAATTAGTGGATTCACACTGGAATTCCTTCAGAACCCTTTCTTATGTACTCAGTGACACAGTTAATAACAGTCAGGAGCGTCAGATGCCTTTGCCACATGGTGGAGAGAGTCACTTTGCAAAAGTCAATCTCAGGAGCTGTCTCTTTAAAGCAAATTTAGAGTTGGTTAAATGTGTTATACCGACACTGTGACGGAGCTTCTCTTTGCAAAGCATTTGGAGAACTAAGCGGAAGATGAAGTAAGGAGGACTGAATATTACAAATGCGCATCTGTGAGTAGATTCAGGTGAAACCAGGGGAGGAGCGAGTGTTCAAGCCCCTGCCCCCATATCCCACCAGAGATGACTAACCTGGATTTCACTCTTGCAGTTCGAGTCTAGGTGATGCCTGGTCCCTTATAAAAGATTGCAATTTGCCAAGCAAAGGCATGCAATCCCCCAACTGTCTTAAAGGGACCCATTTTCAAAGTTGAGCTTTTCTTTTCGTGGGTGCAATCAGTTGTGCACTGAAAAGCTGCAGCCACAGTTGGATAACTGCAGGCACAACAGGCCACGAGAGGCCTCTTTGCTCCAAATTTTGTACCTGCAACTAATCGCGCTTACAGCAAATGGAAGTGCAGAAGAGACTTTTTAAAGAATTTGGGCCAGTAAATTCTCCATGGAGGAAACAGGCAAGAAAGGAGACAATTACTCACGTTCTTAAAGACAAAGGCATATAAAGATATTTCTCCTCACACATCTGATCCACTCTGTAGCTTGCTCTGCTAGGCAAGCAGGAGGTACTACAGTACTGTAATCTTTTGCAACATAATCTGGGAATTGATTACAGTTTACAGATGTGCAAGAAATAATGTACTTAAAAAATACCCCAATGATGTGAAATGGAGATCATTAGCATTGAACAAATGGAGGGGCCTTCTTTTGCAAGAAATTGTGTGATTACTTTTATCTCAGTTTTTTGTTTTGTTTTGTTTACAGCAAAAATATGACAGCAATTTCCTCTAGACCTCTATTTCCCAATCAAGAGTAAAACCAGGGGAATACCTCAGATTTATGTATGTATATACACATATTCACATCCATATTTATTTGTATGCATATATTCCTTCACAGAAGTTATACATGTGTCTATGCATATATATATATACATAAAACCATGTGTATGTATACATATTTTACCTGCATGTACATACATTACTATTTTCAGTATGTTTAAAAGGAAAACAACTTTCCCTTTTAAAGGATGCATAAATGTGACCTTTGTCATACCCAGTTCCAAAAGTCTAGATATCTGCCTGGGGGACCCTGTGATCCTATAATCTTACAGGGACCATCTTCTGCCCTCTCCTCTATTCATGTGGTGATATGGGAACTGAGATGGAAACCAAGCTCTTGCTTTCTATTTTTTGTACTTAATGAAAATTAGGCTCATATTCTGAAATTTAGGTGTCCAATACAAAAAGACATTGACATCCTGAGTTACTATTCGTATGGAAATACCTCAAAGGAACATGTATCCTAGGTGGATTCTACCACTGCATAGGAGATGACAAAAAGGTCTTTCTTGGTCTTCTAGGCCCTAGGAATTCCTGGTGAGTGCCAGAAGCACTTACAAAGTGAAGAAAGCTAGACAAGCATATAGAGGAGCAAAAACACAGAAGAGAGAGAGACCACAGAAATGACTTTATACATATACAATCAATGCGGTGAGCTTGCCAGGAATACACAATGGGAAAAAGACAGGCTCTTCAACAAATGGTGTTGGGAAAACTGCAAATCCACAGTCGGAGAATTGCATGACAGCTTCCTCTTACACCAACCACAAAACCAAAACGGGACTGAGAATGGATTGTAGACTTCAAGAAAAAAAACCTTGAAACTGTGAAACTTCTAGAAGAAGAGTGGGAACAAGGTCACAACACTGGCCTGGGTGTGTTTGTTTGGAAATGAGCCCAGAATCGCAGACAACGAAGATGAAGGCAAAAGGAGACAAGCGCTATTACATGAAGATGGAAAGCTTCTGCACAGTGGAGAAGCCAGAGAAAAAAAGGGAGAAAATATTTATAAACCATATGGCAGATCAGACATGAATTTCAAAAATATGGAAGAACTTTTACATCTCAATAGCAAACAACTGACAACCAAATTTTCAAAATGGGCTAAGAACAAAAACAGACATTTCTACAAAGAACTGTTCGTGGTGCCTCCTGCCTATAACCTTAGCACTTGGGAGATTGAACCTGAAATTCTAAGGTAATCTGTTCTGGTACAGTGAGTCCTTCAGTCCAAGGAGCAGGAGAAAGAAGCACCCTACAAGTGGCCAAAAAAATGTGTTAACACAAGATCCATTGTTACTAGTAATCACCAAAATACCTACAATGGGGGATGAGAAAGATGACTCAGCAGGTAAGAATACTGATTGCTCTTTCAGAGGACAGGAGTTTGTTTCCCAGCATCCATACTGGGTGGCTCATACCCACCTGGAACACCCCATCCAGAGCATCCAATGTCTTTTTCTAGACTCCTTAATCACCTGCGAATATGTATGTGTGTGTGTGTGTGTGTGTGTGTGTGTGTGTGTGTGTGTGTGTAGGTGGGTGGGCGTGGGTGTTTATGTACCTCTTTGTGTACACTTTGGTGCACATCTCTGTGTGTATACAGTGGAGGCCAAGGTTGACTCTGGATGTCTTCCTCAATCACTCTCACCTTTGCCTGTTGAGACAGAACCTCTCACTGAACATTGAAGTCATCATTTGAAGCTAGGCTGACCAAACCATGAAAACTAGGAATCCAACATCCCCCAGTGCTGGGATCACAGATGCAGGCCACCACATTTGTTTTTATCGGAGTATTGGAGGTCCAAATTCAGGTTCTCATTATTGTATGTAAAACATTTTACTAACTGGGCCATCTTTCCTTCCAAGCAGCTTATTAGAAGCCATACATCTGTTCTATAATTCAAAGAGGTGAAATTATAAATTGTACTTGTCACTTCTCCTTGTCTTTAGTTTGTGACACTCTACATCAGTGACGATAACATTCTCCTTTGAAGAATTATCAAATAAAAGATTAATTTTCCGCCATCCATTCGTCTAAATTCTGCATTTAGCTTTGGTCCTGCACTGCAAAGGGAGATGGAGAGATGGTTGAAAGTTCAGAGACTAGAGATTCAAATGATAGAAACAAAAGAATTTTGAGACATGTTTAGAAAATTATCCTGCTGAGAGTAAAATAAAAGAGGATGAGTCTAAGAAATGACCTATGAGGAAATTGCAGGTCCATTTTCTCCCGAGGTAAAGGTAATAACACTTGAGGGAATGGACTTAATTTAGGAGCAATTTTATATGTACAGAAAAACATTACATTAACCATAAAAGCTAAAAAGAACCTGTAATGAACAACAAAGAGAGGCAATAAAACACCATTCCTTTGTACCTAAAATAATGCTACATGCAAATGAGACCTTCAATAAATAATCAGGTGCTATGGAAGCTGACTGATGGCGACAACGGTGATGTGTCAGAATCACCTCCTTGGGAGTTACTCTAACAACCCTGTCCCACCCAATCTTTCAGTATATACCTTACATTACTCTAGCATTGAGTTAACTCAGCCATGCTCCTTCACCACACCGTGCAAGCAGCATCTCCCCACCATTAGCTGGAGGGAGATTTTACTTGGTGGATAAAATGGTAAGCCTCAAATAAGGTTACTTGCTAAACTCTGCCTTCAGCCCTCAGAAATGTCTCTATCACATTAGATGCCCAGAAAAAAAAATCTCTAGATTGACCTGTGTCCCTCCCTGTTGAAGTCTGCATTTTTCCTGTTCGCTGACTTTATGTCTCATCTTCTCCCAAAACTTTGTGAACTTGATCTTTTTCTCTTCTCAGCCAATGCATTTGCTGTGTCAGCATATAAGCAAAAACAGTAAACAAACTAGTAATAAGCAAATGTTAATTTTCACAAGGGTGGGGCATCGACCTTAATAATGATTACTTGATCCTTAGGCTCTTGATTAAAAAACAAACTACTTTTAGATCAAATGTGAGATCTTCCCATTTGTCCAGCTTTCTTCTACTCTTGAATGAATGAATACAGCATGTTCAGTGACAGCATCTCAGCCTCCCATGACTTCCTCATATGCAAATGTTAGTTCAGCAGTGAGGTAGGAAGGTCTAAGCTGTTCCAGTGGCCTTGAGTTTCTCACCTGTTGACCTTATTAAGGATCCATACTACTTAAGCTTCCATGATTTTTCTGCATCACTTTGCTACCAAACTCTTCCCTTACTGATATTTTCACCTGTTCATCTTCCTAAAACTCATCTTATTAAAGTCATCGTCACCTGTTTGGACTTTTGTCCACAGATAAGTACTTTAGACATCTGTGGGGACCTTCACATCTTCCCTGTCACCAGGTCTCAGCCTGCTCCAGTTGATTTCTGCCTTGTGCTCACAGAAATTGTGCCCCATTGGCTTCTGAGGCTACCATCTTGCCTGGCTTTGTCTTATGTAACAAAGCAAGAACAATTGTCCTGATCTATTCTCTTTCTTGGGAGAGCATTCTAGACTCCTGATGCCGTAGAGCCTGTGATTTCTTCAGCCTTTCTGTTCTAACAGGTCTATACTGCAACTGACAACTTCACCACTATTTAAACCTAATATAGGCAGCACATACCATATGCACTCTTGACATAAGAATCCTTTTCCCACTTCACAGATGATGTGTGATCTGGTTCCCCAATTCCCTTCTCCGCTTATTCATTCTCAGATTAACCAAAAGAAATAAAATGTCATCTCCACAAAGGACTAACACTAACCTCCTTAACAAAATGCCCTGAACAACCGCATTCTCTCTCATGGGCTTTCCTCTCAGATCCTCAGAAAGAGCCTTAGTTCCCAGGCCTGAATTCTGGAACAAGACATTTGTTCTCCAGTGTTTTCTTCTCTGTGGCTTCCACAGTTGCCTTCCCTCTTCATAGCCCTCCTGAAGTATCACTGACCCAGCAGAACTTTCCATATTTTAGGAAAATATACTTATGCATATACCAATGTTCTGTGACACTTCCTGGGATTTCTTTTTCAACTCACAGTTTCCGAGGTGTATTGGGATAATTACTTAGATAATATTTCAGCAGATGCTCTGAGGTTCTCAGTTCCTATACAATTTATCTGATTTAGGTGTATATTCGCTCTTTTATATTTGAAACAAACTTGGCATATTCAGAACCCCCAATACAAGTCACTTTAAAAATAGTTCTCCTACGCCAATTAGACAGTTTCTGTTCCCAGACTGACTCCAAACAGCCCAGTAATCTAAATTCTGCCTCTTTTAGTTTGCCTTTTTCTTGACACACAAATGGAATTCTATGACATGCAGCCCTTTTCAAATGGCTTCTTTTATTTGTCAAAATAGGACACATGTTATAAGCAAGCTATTTAACAGGAAAGTACAATGCATTATGCTATATGTCTCTCTGCTCCCTCACTGTATGAACTATCATGCTTTGCATCGCTATAATCCCCAGGTAACAGTCATCGAGGCTGTCCTTAGTTGAGAGCTACAACTTAGTACTTTTAACTGTACAATTCTGATCTTATTGATTTTATATCTTTTCCCCAAGCCTGTAAGGCTGAGAGCAGAGGCCTCTACCTGCTTTGGCACCAGGGCATGCCCAGGATCTAGCAAATTCTTTCTAAGGAACAAATCCACCAGATACAATTACCAATGAATGAATGACATTTAATTTCATATGCTCCTTCCAAGGAGCATTGATCAACCAAAATGATTAGAGACATTAGAAATATGACTCTCTACATTTGGAAAAAATCAGTTCTGAGGGTTACCATCTTGTAAATGTGTGCTCACTTTCTCTTCCAATATTTGGGGAGTTAATAATCTAAAATAAGAGGCACATAGTAGGTTGTATATCCATTTCTAACTCTGAAAAATCTTGGAGCCCTTCAAAGGGCTCAGGTGTGGTTATATAGTATTTATCTGCACATCTAGGAGAAAGCCTTTGAAGGACTCTAGAAAGTTCCTTCTCTGTAGTTGCAGTCAAGTACTGGAAGGGAAAATGTGAATGAAAATTTAGGGAGCAGTTTCTAAGTTGGCGTGAGTGTGTGTGTGTGTGTGTGTGTGTGTATGTGTGTGTGTGTCTCTGTGTGTGTGTGTGTGAATGTGTGAATGTGCATGATCTTTTTGGTCCTAAAACATTATTTTATGTCTTAATGCAAGTAGTTTTCTTTAATATCTGTTGAGGAAATTGAAGCAAACCTTAGTCTTTGGGAAAAAATAAGGAAATTTGGTCTCGAGTGCCTGAAACTCAGAGTCTATGTAAGCATAGTCCATAGAAAGTCATGACCAGGTAAGGACAAATATGATGACTGTGCTCTGGGTCTGTTTCATTGAAACAAGGCTATTTTAAACATAATATGGGTTGAGGAATTTGGGGCAGTCCCTTTGTGATTTATAGAAGATATTAGGGAAACAGAATTTGCCCTCTTACAACTTTTAGTGTCATTTATTAAAAGAACTTAATGGGGCTGGAGATAATGGCTCAGAGGTTAAGAGAAATAGAAGCTCTTCCAGAGGTCCTGAGTTCAGTTCCCAGCAACAGCATGGTGGCTCATAACCACCTATAAGGTAAGCTGGTGTCCTCTTCTGGCCAGCAGGCATACATACAGGTAGTACACTATATGTAATCAATCAATCAATCAATCAATCAATCAAAGAACTTAAGCATAATTGACCCAACTGAAAGCTGCAGGACACTATTACTAGAAGATAGAAAGAAAATTCTGGGACAGGCAAGATAGAAGGCTCAAAAGGTGCTGCAAGGAGGTAAATGAAGAAGGAAAAGAAAAACAAACAAACAAACAGTAAACAAAACAGAAAATAAAACCAAAAGAACCATTGTGCCTTTTTAACTAAGCTGGCATACAGATCAGTCAATCATATCACATGATTGTCAGGGAACCACATGGCAGGAAGAAGAGCCAAGTATCAGGGAAGATATGCTTAGAGCAGAGACAGAAAGAAGGAAAGGAAAACTGACAATTGTCTGTGTAATGCAGACGAGCGGACAGTGTTATGAAGCTACACGGCTATGACCCCAGTAAGCTACTGTGATGACCAAAAGAAATTCTGAGACGAAAAGGTACATTATTTCATTAAAGGAATAATTATTCTGCCCACCTCTTTTGAATAGCTTAAGGGGGACCCATCTTCCTAGAAATGGTCCCTTCTCTGGGTCATTAAGAATGTTACCTGCTCCCACAGGCCAGAGATTTCATGCTCTTGATCAGAAGGGAATCATTTTTTCCTTATATAAGCTTTGCTGCGGTGTCAATTACTAGCAACTGGTGTCCACATTGCGAAAATTATAACCTCTCTTCCTTTTCTTTTTTTTTTTTAAATTTTGTAAAGATTTATTTATTTATTTATTTATTTATTTATTTAATGTATATCCATTACAGATGGTTGTGCGCTACCATGTGGTTGCTGGGAATTGAACTCAAGACTTTTTGGAAGAGCAGTCAGTGCTCTTAACCACTGAGCCATCTCTGCAGTCTCCTTTCCTTTTTATGATGTCAGAAAATAAGAGATTCTGTGAAATTCTTGGTGAGAGATAGAAGTTCATAAGGGCCATGGTAACTGTATCTCACTTTCCTCAGGGGAAAACATGGGGTCTGGCACCTATATGAAGCCAATGTTCCAGCAGATGAATCCAACCTAGAAGAAACTATGAAGGTTCTGGGTAGTTCTCATCCAACAAAATCCTCAGAGAGGGTTGAATAAAGTTCTTACCTTATATGTAAGATATGTTCATTTTTCCTCAGAAATTTAAGAAAAATTTAAAAGGAAGGTAGTAAATACATGATCATTTCCCAAGCATTCTTTTCTATTGGAGAAAAACAAAACAAAGCAACCCCCCCCCCCCAAATTCGAACAAACAGGATTTTAAGATAGAGGTCTGTGTAGCCCAGGCTTTCCTGGGACCCACTATGGGGTCACAAATGATTATGAACTCTTGACCTTCCAGAATCAATCTCCCCACTGCTAGCATTATAAGTATGTGCCACCAGGTCTTCCTGTCTTTTCCTTTTGAACATTTGAAAAGCATTGCAAGAAGGGGTCATCTATCTCTGCCACACCCTTCCCACTAGTATGCATTACTTTATCATGGGCTCAAAAGCAAAGGGCTAGCTGACTATGGACTGGACTGCAAAAATCTATAGACATAGATTTCCTTCTTATAAGTTGAGTATCTCAAGTATTTTGAAACACTGCTAGAAAGCTAATATTTTTCCCATTTAATCGGGATATTGATTGTTAAAAATGACAACAGGATGAGTTTAGAGGTAGATGCAGAGCTTTAGGGAAAAAGAATATATGTGCATCTGACAATAACAGGGATATAGGGAGCACTTCTTAAAATGTGTTGTCCAGGAAGATCAGCTTGATAAAGATTAAGCAAGAGTCCAGACGGAGGAGAGGGCAGTTTGTGGACACAGGTGAGTTTTGTCGTGGCAAATTGTTTTCTGTAGGGAAAGACGTACAAGAAAGAGTACACACTCACTGGAGAATGGATGGTATCAGAATTTGCAAATTAACTTGCAAGTAGGCAGAGCCTCAAGCAGACTGCTTTCCGGAGGAATGTTTAGAGTTTCTATAGCAGGCTTCACGACCCATGGCCCACCCCATGCATCTGAAAGCTGCCTCTGTCTAGCGTTTCTTCTCCACCATGTTCCACCTTCCTGTCTTCGTTGGTGCATGCTCTCTGCATCAAGAGAAAATGCTTCTATTTCAAATATCATCTAAGTAGTTCGCTACTTATGTGGCATTACAGACTAAGATAAAACAATAAATAATGCTGTTGATTGGCAACCCTTAGTAAGACTGCAAATAACTTTCACTAACTGGATGATTTTAAAAAGTGACCGTAAGACAGAAAGCAACTTATTATCTTGGAGAAAATATGTGAGCTACTTGAGGACTCAAAAACGTGTTTTAAAGTATGTAGATATTAATTATAAAGTGTAAATTGTGTTTAGAAACTAAAAGACTATGTATAGAGGCAGAAAACTTGTAGCAGAAAAAATAATGAAAGATAGAATTAAAGAAAACTTTATTAAGTTCAGAAACTGACCTGAATGTTTTCATTAAATAAGTTCAAGGCAATGTTAAGTAATTTGGGGGGAATAGTTTAAAAGGTTGGCAGGATTATTAAGTAATTAAATTCAATATCATGTAGACATGTAAGAATAATAGTAGAAAAGAGAAACACATGAAAAATAACACAAAAGAAGACCTCCAATTTTGTTATTTTGTTGTTGCAAATGTCAACAGTAGTGGAGAAGAAGCCAGGCCCACTTCTGTGATACAATTTGTGTACATTGCCACTGATCAAATTTCCTCTTGCACAAAAATAGGTCATAAGTACATTTGAAACAATCTGAAGACAGAGACCTATGAACCCTGATTCCTGTGAATCAACCCATAGAAAAATGAATCAAAGCTAAGAAATATGGAATAGGGACTTGTGGTTTGAATGAGAGTGCCTCTCTTAGGTTCGGATATTTAAACAATTGGTCCAACATCAGTTGTACTCTTTGGGAGGGATTATGGAACTCGTGGGACATATAGCCTTACTAAGGGAAGTAAAACACTTTGTGTGGGCTTTGATAATGAAGAACCTGGCCCGACTTCCAGGTCAGACATTTTACTTCCTGTGAGCATTTGAGATGTAGTTTCTCAACTTCCTGTTTCAGCCTGCTGCTGTGCCTCCTCTGGCATTCTAGACTCTCCCTCTGGAATCACAGCCAAAATGAACTCCTTCTTCTATAGATGGTTCTTGGTTATGATGTTTTAGCTCAGCAACAGACACAAAACAGATGCAGGACTCCATCTCTAAAACGGTTGCTTCTTCACGTTCACCCTGGACAATCCATTTTAGGAATGCAGTTAGAAAACAAAATCAGGAGTCTCTTGTCATTGGAAAACAGACGCAAGTCCAGTGTCACTGTTCTTTGCCCATATCAATGGATTCTAGGAGCCTTCATATCAGTGCCGAGAAGCAGAACATGAGTTGTGTGCTGTAATTCCGCTATCTGGATTGGAGTGAGACTTAAAACTATGGCCAGTGATATTGTCTTCAGCTCCTCTTTTGGGTGATTCCACTGCACCAGGCTCAGGAACCTGCCCTGATCTGATGTAACCTGGCTTGTCTTAACTGCCTTGGCCCTAAATAAAAATTGTTTGGGAGTTAAATGATTATCAGTTTGTTACTGTACTCTGAGCATATCTTCAGGATTAATGTTATCTCTAAAAAAAAAAAAAAAAAAAAGAAAGAAAGAAAGAAAGAAAAAATTAGTTCGGGGGTTGTGGTTAATTTTAATTATGAGAGCTATCAACAATCCTAAAAGTGACCTGTAAGACGATTTGTCAAAGACAGCATCATCTGGTTCTAGTTATAAAAAGAACTGATTGGAGGATGAAGTCATTTAGATCTTGCATGTTCCCCAAAGACCCACAGCATAAAGGATGGCTGCCAGCCTGTACATTTAGGACGTAATGAAACCTTAAGATATACAAGCTAGTAAAACAAGCTAGGTCAGTTGTGGCTGGCATGAAAGGAGGTGTCTGGAATTCTACCCACTCCTAGTATCATTTTCCCTTCTGTCCACTATGAGGTGAGCATCTTTCTCCACCACAAAAATACTCCTTCCATGATTTACTGTGTAGCCACAGCAAAAAGCCATTAGCCAAAATGAGCTTCTCTTTCATATAAACTGCTTATCTCAGGCACTTTGTCACACAGATGGAAACAGGGGGATTCGTTTTCCAAAAAAGATTTCTTTACAGTTATTCTCACACATATTTTAAAAATCAGTATAAAAAATGACTCATTTTGATGGCACCATTTTTGTTGTTGTCTTTCTCTTACAGCTTATAAGTTCTCTTCTTCCTTTCCTCTCTCTCTCTTGCCAGCCCTGTTCTCATAAATAATGTGAGCCACCTAGTAATAAGCCTTCCTGTATCATTAAGTGTTATTGTCCTTATACAAATATAATCCTGTGATCATCTATGTATAGATATAGAGGGAAGGTATATATCTAAGGGGTTTTATTTTTCTAAAATGATTTATGCTTCCTACATAGGATTCTCCATATTTTTATGTAATTTTACTACTCCATTGATACAGCTTTATTATTATAGTGGTGCATAATATTCCATGCCGTGTTCAACTGACTGTTTTCTAAGTCTGAAAATGCTATAGCAAATATGCTTATACGTAGGTTTTTGCAGTGCTTAAAGGGGGTTGCTTTTCTGCCTTGGAGTAGATTTCTACAAGTGGAACCACAGAGTAAAAGGCTATTTATGCTTTAAATACACAATCAGATTGCTTAAAACTTCAATAAATTGTGTTTGAATGCACATTTTCCTGCACCTTTTCCTGCACATCCTGTCTATAATAGATTCTACCAGTTTCTAGATGCTTGTTATGGTTGGCCTTTGTTGTCAGCTGATTAGATCTGCAATAAACTGGAAAAACAGTACTCTGGGTGTGTTTTTGAGGGAGTGTCCTGGAAGAATTGACTAAGAGTGGAGATGACCTATTGGCCTCCATCCTGACAGACTGGTAAAGCCCCGAGTGTAGATTAACTAAAATTTGCACATTATTGCCATTATGATAATTTTAAAAATACTTTATTTGAGAAAAGGTGGCAGAAGATGAAATGATCTGAAATTTGAAAGATAAAAAAAATACTCAAAAGGTATTCTTGTAGAAAGATTTTCATTTTAATGAGTATGGAACTTGAAAAGAAAAGGGTAAAGTTCTGTGGGAGCTGTAATCATCAAGGCAGGGGCAAGACAAATCTCTGAGGTGGGTGGTCTGACATGTGCTCATCCTATAGGTGTGAAGTGCAGGCATGCTGCAGGATGTACATACGCAGTAAAGCCAAACAGTGGGCATATGTTCACTGTTATGCCCAAACTCACAGCGGAAAAAGGAGGCAGGTGCTGGTTTCCAAGTGAACAATGGCCCTTCATTCTTTTCTCTGGCTGAATAGTTTTCACTGTGGTAAAATGAACATAAGGTCACTCTGTCTTACCACTTTTACAGGAACACTGAGTGCAATTAAATTTATTCACAATGCTGTGTAACCATGTAGACCATCCAATCCAACCTGAAGCTCTAGGTCTTAGTGTTTTATTGCTATAAATAGAGACCCTGGCCAAGAAAACCCTTACAAAGGAAAGCACTCAATTGTGGGGTGGCTTATAATTTTAGAGCATGAGACCATTATTATTATGGACTGAAACATGGAGGTAGGCAGGAAGGCATGGTACTGTAGCAGTAACTGAGATCTTTATATCCTGATTTGCAGGCAGAGAGAGGCCAGACAGAGAGAGACTGAGCCTGGGATGGTCTTTTTGAAACATCAAATCTTACCCCTAATGGCCTTTACCTCGCCAACAGCTCACCAGCTGGCAAATAAGCATGCAGACATATCAGCCTCTGGTGGACAGTCTCATTCAAACCTCAACACTCTATGAGAATTTAACTCTTCATTTCCTCCATCTCCTAACCTAAGAGCCACCATTCTGCCTTCCATCTCTGTGTTTGACTACTCCAGGGGATTTTCATGTACAATACCCATTTTTGCTATTTTCAGTTTGACCCCCTCCTTTCCCTTTCGACCCTGCTTTAAAAATTATTTAGCAGTATTTAGAAGACACCATATAAAAAGTCATATCCCTCAGCATTTGCTACTAAATGACTAAGTACTTGTTAAGTGCTCTGAGAACCTCTAGTTTTGTTTCGTTTGTGTTTAACTTTTTTGATTGGTTTATTTCTTTAGAATAATATCCTCAGGGTTCATCCATGTAAAACACACTTTTTATCTTTTGCTTGTAATCCTATGTGCCTATAATGTATGTGTGCTTGTGTGTGTATGTGTGTATATATATATACATATATATGTGTGTGTGTGTGTGTGTGTGTGTGTGTGTGTGTGTGTGTGTGTATGCTTGTGTATGTTTCTGTGTGTGTACTTTTGTGTGTGTATATATGTATGTATGTATGTACATATGTATAAGAGAAAGATGTGTGATATTTATATGTATGCATATGAGGGGCTCAAATGTTAATGGTTACACTCCACTCTCTTTGAGATACCTCTCTTACTATTCACCAATGTGTACAATGGGTTACTTGGCCTGTAGACTTCAATGCATTCTCTCGTCTCCAACTTCCATCTCAATAGAGGAGTCTTAGGCTTACAGACACAGACATGGGTTCTGGGTATCCACTATCTAGTAATTATTTTTGCTTGCCAAGTGCCCTTTGAGCTATCTCCTGAGTCCTGGTGGAGAAGTGTAGGCAGTCCGTGCTGAGGCCAAGCATGCTAAACATGCCTACCTGATAGTACAGCAAGTGCTACACTTTATATTTACATTTTACAAATAATAGTAATATTTATTGTTAAGTAAAGTGTTTTATAAATTTTGGAAGTATTTCGAAGACTTTTTCCATGTTTTTGTTTTGAAGAAGTAATGTGAAAGAGCTCAAAATTACATCATTGGGACTTCTAAAGGGGTCTGGAAACAACATGGTGATTGTTCATCCCTTGGCTGACATGGAAACAGTGATCTCCGCTTCCAGAGCAGAAGAAAATTTTTTGTGCAGGGTGTAGATGGATACACTTAGCATATGCTAATGTCAATGTCTGCATATGTGTGGGATGAACAAGCATCCATATGCACGTATAAGTGGAGTAGACATAGGGTGTAATTCCTCTATTATTCTCTGCCTTACTCTGTGTGTGTGTGTGTGTGTGTGCACGTGTGTGTGTGTGTGTGTGTGTGTGTGTGTGTGTGTGTGTAAGTATGTGCATTCATATGCACACATTGAGAGGTCATAGGACAATGCCTGGTGTCTTTCTCAGTAGCTTTCAATCTTATTTTTTTTGAAGCAGAGGCTCTCAGTGAGCTTAAGGCTCACTGTTTCAGGTAGCTTGGCTGGCTAGTGAACTCCCCCAAGGATCGACCTAGGATGACACACACTTGCAGCCACGGTCAACTTTTCCATGGAGTACAGAAGACTGGAGCTCTAATCCGGTTCCTTTCATAGAAGGTATTCTTACCCACCATGTCCCTACCTCACTTCTTACAGCAGTGCCTTTTGCTAAAACTAGAGCACACCAATTGGTCAGAGAGCTCTGTGGGCCCATCAGTCCCTAGCTCTCCAGTGCTGGAATTACAGACAAATGCCACCATATCTGTGCTTTACACTGGTGCTGGGTACTGAACTCATATCCCTATGCCTCCTCAACAAGCATTTTATCCACTAAGCCATCTCTCCAGACCTCTAGAATGGAATGAAAGTCCTAAGAAGGTAGTTACTGTTCCTGAAGAGACAGGAGAACAGGAAGTGTGGGAGGGACCATTGCGATATTGAATCTATCAGTCAAACAACCAAATAAACAAAAACTCTCTATGTTTTAGAAATGCTCCAAAATTCTGCTTCAGCTGCAGACATTATACTAGAATAGAAGGATAGAATAAAAATCTCTAAAAAAAAAAACTATAAATAAATAAAAATAAAGACTGGAGACCACTTTAATGGCAAGGTGGTCATAAACCGGAGTGTTAGAGTTTCACCAATATGACATCATTCCCAGTGAGACACCGAAGAGTCCACCATCTACTCCCTCCGCACTCCCCTCTCACACATCCCCTCTCCTGTTAGAGAGATGATGAAGCTGCTTCTGCCTCACAGAAGGATCATAAAAACCTGTATCCCATAAGCTGAAGTCAGCCCAATGAACTACACAAACAGCAATAACCAAAACAAAGCAAGCAGGAAACGCGCAGCATCTGTTATGATCGCACAACCACAAGACAGCTGTTTAATCCCAACTGTTAGCATAAGATCATTTGAGTGTTTGAAGAGCGATCCCATTTGGATATCCCCCCACTTATTTATTTATTTCTTAGCTTTTCCAAGAGTGAGGCTTTCTCAGCTGGAGGACACGATCTGCGCTCCTGGCTCTCTCCCCACTTTCACCCGCAGCTTCCGAAGGAGAGAGGTGATGTGATTTTTTTTTTGAACTATAAATACTCCGAGGGGAATGTGGATGGCTGTGTGGTCTTCTAATGGAGCAGGGCATGGCCCTTTCTCGGCCTCTGGGACCCAGGTTTTGCTCCCCAGAACATTCATAAACCATGCTGGTCAGATTATGGGAAAAGGCCCTCACATGAAACGCACTGGTGGTCTAAGCCAAGTTCTGGTACGGCTGAATTTTCTCAGCACCACCCAAGGTTGGAATCAGTCCCTGTGAAGTTCAGTTCCAAAATCCAAAAACAAAGTCATTAGGTTCACAATTGTTTAGGAAGGGTCAGTGAAGGATGTCAAGAGTTTGGGTGGCCCATTTAAATGCCCACAGTGGAAATGTGGGTAAGACATCCAGTTAGCTCAGAGTGGTACTATAGATCTCCTCTCCTCTCCCTCCCTTCCCCTCCCCTCCCCTCCCCTCCTTTCCAATTAAATCCATAGCCCCTATTTGTAGCTTTCCCCAAATGCTCTGTGAAGAACACACTCTTCACTATGGCTTTCTGGCCCAGGTGTCACGCAAGAGGCTGGTGACAGCAGCAGCTATTCAGAGCTGATCATGTTGTCTCTGAGTAAAAGGAGCAGGCCATGGAAACAGGAGTAAGTGTTAACCTTGAAAGCTGCCTGAGATGCCTACGCCACACATCTCTCCTCACTTCCTCTTTGAAATATTTCTCCCAAGCAAACCTTCCATGTTGGTCTGTGCAGAAAGACATATGAATGCTACTAAGCTTATCTTTGGGGAGAAAGTCAAAGCTCAAGTCTTTTGAAGGCGTAGGAAAAAATTGTCCTAAATCTGACTCTAGAACAATTCTTCTCTAGGTCATGTCAATCTTGGAAACGGAAGGAACGCCTTTTTTCTCTATGCATTTTCAGCTGTAAGTTTATAAAAATACCTGTTGTATAAGAGCAAGTCAGGTTTTGGAAATGACAAGTATTGTGGTAAGAATTCTGGAATGATCTCAGAATGAATGCTCAATACAACCATCATTATTGCTCTTGTTTATGACATCACTACACCTCCTTGAGCTATTAGCTTATCCTCTTCTTAAGTACCCTCAAGAAAAAGGTAAACTATATACTGACACTACATTAATATCTACACATATCCTAAGAAAAAGAAAAGCAGTCAGCTGGGGGAGTCAGTCAAAAGATTAACCACCCATGATAGAAAGAATTAAATTCTTAGGTCAGTCTATGGCATGAGTTTTTCTCATATTTAGATAAAGCATTTTACCTTTAGTCTGCTATTCTTTATCACACACACACACACACACACACACACACACACACACACACACACACAGTTGCATTGCACAGGAGGGAGGCAGAGGTCTCTACAGATTATGAATATCCATCTCAATGTTCAACTTCCCCAACACAGGACAAAATCACCAACATCTTCAATGGGAGAAAATCCTTTATCGGCTGATTCATTTCCATGTTTTGTTTCTGCAGGAGACGGGATATCCTGTGAGTCTATGAGAGGGACGGGACTTGGTGGGATCATTTCAGATATGCCATTTAGCATTATTATTGTGGTTGAGATGGTGAATCTGGTATTATATTTATCAACTAATTTTCATTTTTGGCATTTTCATTTTCTTCTGCTTCCTTCCCATTTTACCCTGATTTGAAAATTACTTAGTAGGATTTGGAAAACATAATGTAAAGAAGTCATATCCCCCTGCATTTGCTACTAAATGATGAAGCAGTTGTTGTGTGCCCTGAAAGCCCTTAGTTTGCTACTAAATGAGGAAGCAGTTGTTATGTGCCCTGAAAGCCCTTGGTTGTGTTCCATTCTGTTTTCTGTAAGTTTGGAACCAGTAGGCCACACACCTTCCCCTGATATTAGAGGAAGGGGAACAGAGGAACCAGGCTACTGAGAGACATTCCAGTGTGAGCAAGCTCACAGAAGTCCCAAGTATCTCTTACAGGCTCATTAGTCAGCCCAAACCAGGAAATAAATATCCTCCTGTTTTGTGATCACCCCCTAGCTACTGCTGTAACAGGAAACATAACTGAGAGGAAGACATCTGAGCACTCTGCCGCCCCAGTTGGAAACCAGCCCTTTCCCATACCTCTCCTGAACTGTAGCTCTGAGGGAAGGAGCCCCTGATTCCCCCACTGCACCGGGGTTACCTTTGACTTTAAAACAAAGTTTCAGGAAACTATTTGTGTGGATTGTGAGTTTAGGTTGCCTTTTGGTCAGGTACAATCCTCTCCGTTTTACAGCGACTTGCTTCTGTGAAACACAGCTGAGGATTTTCTGCACACCGTGTATTTCATGGCGTAGAAAACAGATCTCTGCCAGAAGTCAATGAGTTGGGATTTTATAAATAGGTTTATCTAAAGAGAAGCGAACTAGAAATAAGATTGGTTGACACCTTGGGAAAGGGAACTTTTGAGAAATTAAGCAAATGTAAATTAACCAAAGCTGATTTTGTTTTGTTCAGTAGGTAGACCATAAGCTTCTGGGGTTTTTTTTGGGGGGGGGTTGTTTTCTTGGGTTTGCTTTGTTTTGTTTAGCTGTCTTAGTCGCTCATGCCAGGGTGGCTTGACCTCAATGTGGTTATTTTGAGTACAATTCACCAGCAAAAGCCTCAAGGTTCCAGGCTCCAGAAACGGTAGCTCCCAGTTAGCAGCTCCAGTGGAAACCCCACCATATATTCCTTAGACTTCCTTATCAACCACCCTGGGCACACTCACCAGGGTACACTCTTTGCTTCATCCTACCTCCTGCCCAAACTCTGTTTCCTGGTTTGCCCATGTCCTGTGATATACGCAGCTCTGAAAATTAAGATTGCAGCTTTGATTTCTCTAACCTGCATTTCCCTTCCAGATTAGTGTGGAGGCCAAAGGGAGTTTCTGCTTAACGATTATCTACTTCTCTGATTATTTCATTATGTAGCATTTTCTTTATAACTCTGAGTTATGAGCAGGACTTGAGAACGTCCTTAATATTCTGAGGTATAACCAGAACTTCAAAAATTACCTCCCTCATATCCTTTGATGGCTTGTATCTGGGGGACGTTTTGAAAACAGAAAGTGTTTGTGGCCGTCTTCTAAATAGCTGGTCTGTTTCCCACTGAGTCACCTCTCCCCTCTCACCCAACAATACACACTAATTATGGGGGCAAGTGGAGGTCATGTCCCTGGCTGGTTCACCCCTATTTGCCCTTATGAATCTGATTGGACATAACTCAACACAATGTAGAGAATTCATTTAATCTGACTCATTAGACAATTCAAAGAGAACATTTTATACCTCCAAGTATATCAGAGTAGGATTTGTTTGCTTGCTTCATTGCTTTTTGTTATTTAAATTGTGTGTGTGTGTGTGTGTGTGTGTGTGTACTTGGTAATTTATATCCTGATATCTAGAAGGAAGATAATTCTCACAATTAGGTACAAGTATGTTTGATGGATTTGAGAGAGAGAGAGAGAGAGAGAGAGAGAGAGAGAGAGAGGGAGGGAGGGAGGAAAGGACAAGAAAAGCAGGCTATGCAGGTGTGTCTCCATTGGTAGAATGCTTGCTCCTTATGCTTGGGTTTCTTTCCTGGTAACATATAAACTGGCTATGACAGTATACTCCTTCAGTCCTAGCACAAAGGAAGTATAGAAAGATTAGGAGTTTGAGTCCAAACTCATCTAGACAGAAAGCTTGAGGCAAGCCTAGAACAATGAGATCCTATGTTCAGAAAAAGAAGAAAAAATATTTCCATTGAACAAAAATCTTAAAAAATTAGTAGTCTAACAAAGCATTTTATACAGCCCCCTCCCCTAAAGGAAAGGCATGCCACCTTAGTTCTAAAATCTCATTCATTCGAACAACTGAGGTGAATCATGGATGCTGTGATTTCAAACACCCTTGCTACAGGGATGGTGTAGACAAGCAAATTCTAGGTCTACACTTTGATCATCAACACATTAAGTTTCACTTCATTATGCAGGTCAAGACCCAACTTTAGTATCAATGATCACCTGTAATTTTGGATCCAATCTATGTAAGCCTCAAACATTTAAAATCTTCCAATTTAATTTATTTCATATGGCCCCATTATTATATATATATATGTATATATATATATATATACACATATATACGTATACATATATATATAAGCTTTTATTTACAACTTGAAACAAATCAGATTTTTCAAAAAGGATTTTTACAGCAAACCAAGTTGATTCAGAGTTTCCATGGTGGCAGCGGTATGAGACAGATGGATGGCTCCAGTCATCTTTAGGAACTAACTCAGTAGTGTAGCCATTCTATCAGTACGTGGTCTGACTGCCTCCTCTCTCTGAAAAGCAAGTGCTGAGTTGGGGGCCATCAGTAGTTCCAGGTCTTCGGTAAGTGGCAGAATGAGTGACTAAGAATGGAGTTCTCATCTGACAGCGATCTCTCATCCCTATTGTCTCCACCAGCTTCATCTTGCCATGTGGGAGCCCAGGAGTGTCTATCGGTGAGAAAGAGGCACCTGGTTAATAATCATTGATAGGCCAGGATTTCACAAATGCTCTGTCCCCTTTCCCAGTGAAGGAGGCATTTTCATACTCTTCAAGCATCGAGTAAAGCAGATCTCAGAGGAATTTTGAGTTTCTCTTAGCATTGAGACCTGACCACAGGATGAAATACTAAGAATGGAGATCTCACCTGGCAGAGATCTTGGCATCCTTGGTGTGGGCTCTGCCAAACTGAATCACTAAGCATAGACAGCTCAATGATGACAAAAGACTCTTAATACATAACGTCTTCAGAACCTTAGTTAACAACCTCAAAGCAAGGGTGAATCTTTCCAGCAATCACTTAAACAAAAAGATGCCCTCGCTTCTGTTCATCAGACTCTCCCTCCTTAGCACGTATTAACTTAAAACAAAACCTTAACCATGTCAAACCTGTGAAAAAGGAAGAAATCCAAAATCCATTTTTTTTTGTTCTCTTGAACCTTGTTTAAGGTAGAGACTTACAGTGTGCATCATTACAGAAGGAGAGCTTACCCAGGGTCACCCTCGCCCTGACCCTGAGCACCAAGACTCTCATTCTGTAAACTTGCTTGCTGGAGAAAAGTTAACTTGGCACTCGTCTTAAGTATTGACTCTCTGTCTTGAGGGTGAGGGCTGTAAATTCTCTCTCCTAAGATCCAAGTCGATTTGTTATCAAATCAGGCATTGAGAAGCTGATTCATTGCTATTCAGCGCTATGCTGATTTATATGCAGAATGTAAAACAGATGCCTTCTGTGATACATATTTATGGTGAGTGCTGTTCGAGGAAGATTTATTACGGATTCCTTTGTCGGGGTTTGCATGAGCAGAGCCATGATGACTTGTATTTCCTCTCAGCTGCCAATGCCAAACTCATTAAAAAGAGGTGTGACTATTAATATACATTGTAATACTGACAGCCTCTAATTTATAACACCCTGGCTGGTTGGAGTAGCCTCCTGACTTGAGAGGTGGTTTCTGCATTTTTTCCTCTGTAGCTAAATGGTGCAAATAGAGATGTATATTCTTCCTTTTTCATATTCTCTCTCTCTCCCTCTGTCCTTCCCTCCCTCCCTCTTTCCCTTCTTCTCTCTCTCTCTCCCCCTCCCTCCCTCTCTTCCTTTCTCTCCTTACCTCTTTGTCTTTTCTAGTCACCTAAGTCAAGGTACAATCTGCTCAAAAAAGCCAACTGCTTCGATGATCTTCCCTCCATAGCCCTCCTAGCCCCCAGACCAAATTCAACTGGAGTTTGTTATAGGGCATAGCTTGGCTTTAATGCCCTGCAGTTCTCTGGGTTGAGAAGGGCACATTTCTAACGGCTGGAACCTGAAGTAGATGAGGGCAGTGTTCCAGGTTAGGAAGGAGGGACAATGACATGTCACCTGGATCAGGAACTCAAACCCTGGGAAAGGACTCAAGGACAGTCTTGGGTGATGCTCAGATGAGGGAAAGACACAGAAATGTGTGGAAATTAGCCTTTCCTGTACCTCATGCTTGATTTAAAAAAAAAAAAAAAAGCTACTTACTACACAGAAAGCAGAGTGCACAGTTACATGAATTGGGAGCTGGAGAAGAATACCTTTGAGAGGTAATGCCATAAGACACAGAGCTTGAACAAGTTCTTAGTAACTCTGCAAAAGTATGTTTTCTAAGTAGGCAGAAACTATCCAAGTATCTCCCCATCTTTTTAGGCTGTGTAATCAGGGGTGGGCAGCGAAGACTGCCTTAGGTGCGAAGTTCAAGAAGAACAGGAATCACAAGGTACAGTATTTGAATGTCATAGGCAGAGGAGTCCAAATGAGGGCAGGCTAGCTGTCGGGTAAGAAGAGACTCAAAGTTTAAGTGGAAGCTGAATTCTTCAATCAGATTTTCTTCCTGCTCCAGGCTCATAGGTAATTTCTAAGTGGCCATTTTGCAGATTCTTTCTTACACATGGTTACAGGGCTCATCAACTTCCCTGTAATCCAATGAGAGAGACAGAAGCATCCTGACTGGCAAGGGTGAGTTTTTCATTGTTGACCACACTTGATAGCAAGGGAGTGAAGGTGGTTGCCAGAAGCAATGCTTTGAAGTAAATAAACAACTTTAAGATGTGATTTCTCCACATCATCTAAATTCAGTGCAATTGTCCCAATATATGCAAATTCCAAACTCCCAGCTCCATCCAGTATTAGACTGAAAAAAATCCTTTAAAAAAATCCCACGTGCTAACTATGCTCTTCCTTATTCCCTGTATGACTCGGTATCTTGACACTTTTTACATGGCATGTACACTGGATGAGATGCCATAATGATTTACACCATTGTTACCTAGAGACCATTTACAAGGGCTTGCATACATTCTATGGAAATAGTATATTATGTCCAGTTATGTAATGGAGATGACCATCTTCCAATTTTTGTGTCTTATGGGAATCCTGTCACCAATTCTCACAGGATTCTCCTCTGAGAGCTAGAGAGCTGCGATGACTAGTTTTGGTTGTGATATTGATTGATTGATTGACCCATGGCATTCTTCAGGCACATGTTTGGAGGTGTCACTGAGGGCTATTTCAGACAATTTTAACTGAGTGACGATAGCCCCTTACCAGGACCCATATTAGACTCCTCCACCGATTGAATGGAGTATCTTAGATCCAAGGGAGTATCTAAGCTGCCAAACTGTAGCTCTGTGCCAGCTTCTCCTCCCTCTGATTCCTGGTCAGCTGAGAAGTGAGCATGCCATCTCCTGCACCCACAGTTCCCTCCTTGAAGGGTGATGCCTTGGGTACTGTGAACCAAAATAAAACTTTCCTCCTTCAAACAGGGTTTTCTCGATCATAGCAATGAGAAAAGTGACTAATGCAGCAGCTAAATCTCTTATTGGAAAATAATGGGGTTTCAAAAAGAAGTTAGGACTTTAAGTAGAGAGAGGTGGACTAGGTCGTTCCCAGACCAAAGTTCTCTCAATTAACAATTAAAACTGGCCGGGCAGTGGTGGCGCACGCCTTTACTCCTAGCACTTGGGAGACAGAGGCAGGCAGATTTCTGAGTTCGAAGCCAGCCTGGTCTAACAGAGTGAGTTCCAGGACAGCCAGGGCGAAAACAAAAACGAAAATGAAAACGAAAACAAAAACAAAAACAAAAAACAATTAAAACTGTATGATTAGCCACATATTTCTAGAAAATATCCCTGTGAAACTCATACATGTACAACGACTAACATAAAGTGAAATTGTATGTGTGTATAATACATACAAACACATATATGTGCAATATATATGCAATTATGAGCTATATGTATGTAGCCTATAGATAACAATGTATAAAAACCAATCAGAAGACTCTTCAGAGTACCGTTTGCTATGTCTAGCCACAGGGATGACCATGGGAGCCAAGCAGTCAGGTAAGAGGTGTCTGAGAGAAACTTCAGTTACTCAAGGTTGTGGCCCATCAACTTGGTTTCATCAACTTGAGGGCCTAGGCCAGATCCAAGCAGGAGCTCTTGTTGTCGGTTGAGTCTCTGTGAAGCCCTATGGGTCCAGATTAGTTGCCCCTGTAGGTTTTCTTGGGGTGTCCTTGACCCCTCTGGCTCCTACAATGAAAGATGTCATAAACCAAAAATGCTGTGTAACTGCTGGGATAAAAATTTTAAAAATTGACATATGAAATTTCTTAGATATGAACAAGTATGTGGGTTTTTTTTTTCCTCCTTCTGACCTCCTATGAGATTCAAGAAGCTTTAGAGTGGGCTCACACAGAAAAGAATTTTCTCTTCCACTCCTCCTTCTCTTCGTCTCCCTTCCTTTCCAACGTATAGAGAGGATTTCAGAATCTCAACAGAAATGTCAGCAGCATCAGCAACAGAGTAAAGGTGCTTGATAGCAAGACAGCAAAAGAAATCGTGGATGTCGGTTCAGCACCGTGATGCTCGTACCGTCCACTGGAGCAGTTTGAAGAAAGACTTTCATTAACATACTTACACAGCAGTTGGCATGCTTCCGGTAAGAAAGGGCGTAGTATACTGTTTTCCCTCTTTAAGTAAAATGTTTGCAAGGAAACTCCTGTAGAGATAGAGAGATGGATCAATGGGATTAGTGAGTAAAATGCTTACTGAACAAGCATAAAGACCTGAGTTCAAATCCCCAGTACCTATATAAAAACTGATGTGGCAATGGGGGTCTAAAACCTCTAGGGTTGTAGGGACAGAGACAGAAAGATCCAGGCTTAATGGTTGGAGCAGTAAGCTTTGGGGTCACTGGAAAGACCCTGTGTCAAAACAAAGGTGAAGAACAGAACTGAGTACACAGCCATCCATACATGTATGGACCCATACAGATCACACACACACACACACACACACACCACATATAGATGTGCACAAAACCTAAATAAACAATAGCAAGCACTTTCTCTTTAAAAAGAGGACTGTTTTGTTTGTTTGTTTATATCCCAGCCCTAATGTCCTTTCTGGAATTAGGCCTGATGTCCCCGTCATTTCAATGTCAGTCAACATGCCCTCACGAGCCAGGTACTAAAGCTTACAGGGCCAGTCCGAAAAGAGAACAGAGCCAAAGGCTACCCAAATGCAAGCTGGTAGCATAAAGAGCCCAGGGAAACGTGTAGCTGTCACTAGCAATCAAACTGGAGGCCAGAGAAAACTTCTCTTTGTACAAAGAGCTGATCACATGTTGACAGCTGGAATCTACATGGCTCCTTATTCAATAACCTCACGCCTTGCCCGAATTCCAACATCAGCAGCACAATAGTGGCCCAGAAGCAAACTGACACATTCCACATGGTCCAGCTGTCCCATCCCCTCTCTGAGGGCCCCCTCTCCTCCTTCTCTGTCTCCTTTCCACTCACTAAACACATATCCAACCTAAAGGGGACCTACATCGCGGATGTCATTTCCACCTGCCCTTTAATGCTTGGCTGTATGTGGAATTCGACTTCTGTGTGAGAGATGAAAAAACAAACAAACAAACAAACAAAAATAATCAAAAACTCAATACAGGAAATAAACGAATAACAAAACTCACATTCCTTTCAGCTTGCCTGCAAGTGAGGGAAAATATGTAGTATGTGACCAGTGTCTGCCCCAGCACATTCTTGACAGCACACTACAATCCCTTTCTCTATATCAGTGTATGTGGCTTAGTTGATGACCTTTAACACAAGGAGATGTGACCTGTGGCATATCCAGTGCTAATTAGTGCAACTTGCTTATATTGCCTGATGTAATACAAAAACAAAACAAAACAAAACAAAACAAAACAAAACAAAACAAAACAAAAAAGTGTCTTCTGGGAGGAGACACAAAGTTTCCACAATACCCAAGAGCCCACAGCACCTTTTTTGAATACAAGTACATTTTGTTTCTAATTTTGGCAGCACCAACCGATCATACTTGTTTAATATTCCCCATTAAGTCCGTCCAGAATGTTCCCAGGAAGAAAGTTACATTAGGGGCGATGTCTGTTTATAGTATTGTGTACTTTGTTTAACAGAGAAGTGCAGAGTGTTGAGGCTATACAAGGTATGACACAGAGACACAGGAAGCAGTCCCCTCCCCACAGTGCAGACATGCACTGTTTAAAATGCACCCTTGGCCAAGGCAAGAGGGTACACCTCAAGTCTCAACCAGTCAGGAAGCTGAGACAGGTGGATTACAAGATTAAGAGCTCAAGGTTAGTCTGAGAAAATGGCAAGTTCCCATGTCTCGAGGGCAAAAAGAAATATATCCCAGGCAGCATTAAGTATTTAAGCATAACGCTGGAAAACTGAGGTGGCTGAGAAGGGTGTATGACGAGGCAGCCATTATTAATTTCTACCACTAGGGGGCAGAAGGTAGTTCCTTTCCGAACTGACTGCTAGGCAATCAACCATCACATCCTTGTAACATTGAAGGCACTTCAAAAAGACTCAGATGTTTAACTATTGCACTAGTGATCATACATTCATATTGGGCTGCAGGCCAAGAGAGAGGGGGCGGGGGAAATCCAGAGACTTGCAGCTGAAAGGCTATAAAGTAGTGGCTTTTTACCTTAGAGCGGAACCCATCTTCAGTGACAAATTTCAAAGGCCATATGTAGGAGATTTCCATGAAAAGCAGACGACCCCAAATTTCTTTGTTTAACTAGGAGCGATCTTCTTCACAGAACAAGCGGGTTCTCCCCTTCGGTTCTTCTGGTTTATTACGCCGTTAAGGAACTCCCGTTCCTTTCCTTTCAGGTGGCACAATCAGGATTCAAGGCAGAGCGCTTAATGCCAAAGGGTATTTCATTGACACTCTCAGCACCAGAATCTTCAAGGACTTCACCCCAGGCACAACGATACTGAAGCAAATGAACGTTTAGAGTGTTCTGATAAAGAACGATGGGTTTTTGTTGTTGTTGTTGTTTTGTTTTGTGTTTTTGTTTTGTTTTGTTTTTCCTTTTAAATTAAACTCTCCAACTCAACTGCCTTTCTTCAGTAACAACTCAGTGTTCCCAATGCAATTTTCCAACTGGAGACATCATGATTTTTTTTCTTCCCCCACGTACTTAAAACACTAAAAGGGATGAGTCATTAGAATTGTGGAGATTATTTCTAACAAAAATAGTTTTGGCTCATGGGACCTCTTTAGAATGTTTACTGTGTAGGCTTGATAGCTGGATATTCCTGATTGTATTTTACACTGGAGACTCGGATGCTTTGAACATACTTCAGAACGTGCTAAACAATGAGAAACATGTTTTTTAAGAATCCATAGCAGACAGTCTGGGGGCTATGGGCAGGGTCTTTGCTAGGCAATCAGGGAATTTATAAATTCAAATAATGTTTAATTTTTATTTTTTTAGAATGAAGTTGGGTTTTTTTATTTTTTATTTTTTTTTTTAGCTCAATTCATTTTTTTTTCCTTCTTTGAAGAAGACTGTGATCCCAGGAAAAGCAAGCAAGGACCTCTGTGAAGTGCTGGGTTTGGCACGTTCCCTGCCCCCACCCTTCTGGGAGCACAGGCCTCTTTTGTAAATAGAGATAGTCAGAAAGGAGACGCACCTCTTCTGCACCAGGAGTGTTACTTGATACGTACCAATATTTCCTGACAGCGCAACAAAGCAAAATCTCAGGCCTTATGGTATCCTTAGACGGCTAAATATTGTTTGCTTAAGTCAGCTTGCCCCAAACCTTTTATGCAGCCTGACAGTTGATTGGGACAAGTCCCACTAACTTTCTTAAACTGTGCAGTCATCCGTTTGGCGGCCGGCTCCGGGGGTTCCACACGAAATCCTCTTTAGATAAATTCATACCGGCGCAGGGCGATTAGTCTTACAGCCTGCTTGATTCTCTCCTCTTTAAAGACGACACTTTCATGAGCAGTGTGGGGTTGAGGTTGTCGCCTATTAACTGTCTCTTTTGCCTTGCCTGAAAAGCTCAAAACTGGTGGAGAAGATGCAAACAGTGACAAAAAGGGGAGGGGGATGAAAAAATAGAGAAAGAAAGACAAGTAAAAAAGAAAGACAAGGAAAGGAAAGAAGAGAAAAGAAAAGAAAAGAAGCAAGAAACAAGAAAGCACCTTTTTTTCTTTTTGCTGACTCCAAAGATGACAGGTTGAAGTTGACAACCTAATCCTTCAGGCTTGTCTTACTTACTGAAGGCTCAACTAATGTCAAAGGAGGCATCTGATAGCCGTCTTCATGCCAAACCTAACAGCTCTATTGCAACAAGAAACTTTCACATTATATTTTCATGTGTTTTCCCTGCACACTACTTCCTAACTTTACTGCCCACCCTTCCCTCAGCCCACCTCCAGCCCCCTCATTTTTTTTTCAAAGAGAAGAAGTCTTCTGGGCTGCAAAAACCAAAGAGAAACTGCTGGAGAGGGCCAGCTGGGAGCCAGTCAAATTAGTGGATTATTATTACCTTGGGGACCTTAGAAATCAAGTTTGTTGTTGACAGGCCCCTGTTTCTGTAAGAGCCATTAGGAGCTGAGATGTAAAGGCAGTTTGTCAATCAGCACAACATTATTTTCTTAAGTGGGTAACGGCCATTTGTCTCTTTTAGTTTGCTACTGCTGCCTGCAACCAAGTTTACCTCAATTGTTTTGTTTTTTTGTTGTTTTTTTTTTTTTCCTCTTGAATCAGTAAGAATATCAGTTCACACAGAAGCAGAGATAATAATTTTATAATTTTCTTCGGAACCTAGGCTTGTAACCCGGGAGGAGAGGTGAGGGGCTTTGGTAGCCTCGATATCACCAAGCAATACCAACAATGTTAGGCTCACCGGAACACATGATACAAACCGGAAACCACCGGGATGTCTACTGATTTGTGTATGGTTTGGACATCAGCTACTGTTTTACAGAATGCAGGGCTCCTGCTCAGTGGGCTGATGCTTGGCGACATTCTCACTAGATGGTTTTACATTTTTGAAGTTAAACAATTCATCTAAGAATTTGAACTTGGTTCCACGGTGTTTTGTTTTGTTTTGTTTTGTTTTGTTTTGTTTTGTTTTGTTTTGTTTTTGATGTTGTTTAGGGTTGATCTTAATTTTCCAAGTTCTGTGAGGAGTTTAAGCAAAGCCGAACAGGAAGACAAAGCACCCAAGTGTGCAAGGCAGGGAGGGGCTCACAATAAATAACTCTTTTGTTGAGACGTTAACTTCTAATTCCCTGAGATAAGCTGATTTTTTTTTTAGGATGATGATGCATCTCCACGATGGGCATTGGTCACCTTCTTCTGCTCTGATTAATGGTCAGAGGAGGAAAACCAAAATCTTCCAATTTAGCCTATTGCAAAATTATATGTCTGACCGGGACAGCAAAGCATCTTAAACATTTTTGGAAAAGAGAAGCGGATTTGATCATTTCCACGAAAACCTTTGCTAATGTGATTGTGTTTAACTCTTGGAGTCCCTTTATCTGCCAGGTGGCTGGATTGATTAAGGACAGCCAAGGGTATGGGTTCCCACCTGAAGAAATTTATCAAGGATTGATCAGCAAGGGACTTGATTTACAAAGGCATGGGTGGAGAAGGGCATGCGTTCAGTAGGATTTCTCACTATGTAGATTAAGAAGGTATTTTTAAAATGATAGCCACAAGTTTCCTCACATCTGTAATAATGTGTGCATGAAACAGCAGAATCTTCCAAGACATTCGGAGGAGGTTGGAAACCCCCCCCCCCCCCACACACACACACTGCTATATTTAAAACAAATATCTCTTCCCTGCCCCCACTCTTTGTAACTTGAATTCAGGGAAGCAGAAATAACTCATAAGCTTTGCCTGATATGAGTTTGTTTGGTTTTCATGCCTTGTATTGCATTGCAAATTGCTCTGCAGAAAAGAAAAGAAATGGGGGCGGAGGGAACTGCTGGTATTAGCTTTAAAGAACGGCTACAAACATACTCACATCCTATGAATTCTAAGTTTTATTGCAGCCAGTGTCTAACTTGCAGCTAAGTAAGGTAGACCATCATATCCATGCATTTATAATGGGTCGTGTACAAAGATGTGCTATATACTGGTAGTGTATATATGAAACAGACCCATTGTGTTCAAGACATGTGAGCCCTAAGCAATGTGATTCCAGTGATAGGCTATGTCCATTTTGCAGATGGGGAAATTGAGATGAAACAGACTAGCACCAGGAGGAGTGCCATCAATACTCAGATAATAGAAAAAAATCAGCTAAAAGGCTGGGTGCCTTGGACATCAGAAAACAGACATAAATATCTCCAGACATAAAAATCTCCAGTATTCAGGCCGTCTTGCCAAAAGTGTACACAAGACAGGATGGTTGGAAACGTTAAATGCAAATTAAATCTTGGAGCTAGGAATAAGAGCAATCATAATAAACCCATTTTCCTAGGTCCGTCCGACAGCGGCCCTTTTGTGAGCACAGAGCAGACAGACTCTAAAGAAACAACGCAGCCGATTTGAACTTTCCTCAGGCTGCAAAGTGTGCCTGCAAAAGCAAGCGGCTTCCAGACTACAGTAAGAAACAGCTCCCAGCAGCCTGGCTCACAAGCACTGAGCAGTCACCAATCCTTCCCGTTTGAGCATCTTTGGTTTTTGCCTGCAAGAGGCAAAGCAGGGAGCTGGCTCTGTAATGTCCTCCTAGTGCTGGCACAGTTCTGCGCTTCCCCTGGAACACACGGCCTCCCCCAGCTCGCCTCCGCACTTTTGTTTTATTTACGAATATGTTGCCAGAATTCCAATGAGTTATCTATTCTGCGCCCCGTCATTTTCCCACCGAGGCCTTGTCGCCGGCTGACTCAGGGTCCAGTCGCAACAGTGAGAAGAAAAGAAGACAGCGAAAGAATTCTTTTCAACTTTTTTTTTTTTTTTTTTTTTTTTTTTTATGTTTCACTCATTTCTGTCTCTGTCTCCTCCCGGGCCTCCTCCCCTCCTCTGCCCCCTCCAACCTCCAGGCCTCCCCCAGCCTCCTAGGCCCTCCTTCGCCCCTTTATGTTACACGATCGCTCAAATTGAAGCTCAGGAGGGTCCTATAGGGAATGCATAGGAACCCTGGGAGAAAAAAGCCCCAACAAGCTATACACCAGATGTATAATGTTATATGGTCAAACTGGCAAACACAAAGGCTCAAAAACAAAAGGCGTGAATTAGGGAGAGGCATTCAAAGGCGTGTTTTCAAAACAGCCAGCCAAGAGCCAGGATCCCCCTCCTGAGACTAAATGCTTGAAAGAAAAGGTGCTAAAGAAAGAAAGGAAAAGAAAAAAAATTTAAAAGCCCATTTTTTCTAATTAGCTGAGGCCTAACAGGGCCCTGAATTTAGCAACTAGTTTTCATCAAGGGGGCTGTGCCTGCGAATCTGGAAAAGATGCTTTGAAACCTATGATGTAGGCCTTCTTCCAACCAAAGCTAGGCTGGGTCCTTGGGTTGTTTGTTTGTTTGTTTGTTTTGTCTTTTTTTTTTTTTTTTTTTTTTGTGCTACTCCTGGCTTTGCTTTTGTGGATCTACCTTGCTTCATATCACATTGAGTCCCCCTTTTTTTCCGCCCACATCCTTTTCCCCTAATGCAAATATTAGCTGGGTATTATAAAAAGAAAAAATAAGCAGAAGAGAAAGCCACAGAGGGGCTCTCTGGCTCTCCTGGTTCTCCTTGCCAGTCACAGTGTAGAACTGCTAAGCAATTCATTCTATCTCTGTACAGAGCACCCAAGGCTTTAGGGAAAGGTGTCACCTCAGAATGTCTGCCTGCTCCTGTGTGCCTGGCTGGGTGCTCTCTGTAAACACTGGTCTTGGACATAAAAGGCTCTCCACCACTGTGAATTTAGACTCTGGAGCCTGATCTCTGGCTGAGGGGGTTGTTGTTTGTTGTTGTTGCTGTTGTTGTTTGATGCGGTTAGGCAAGGTTTTCAAGGCTGTAAGGTATATGGCAGCCCAGCTGTTTGCTCCCTAACCTTGGAACCTTGGCAAAGGACACACACTGACAGAGGCAGTTTTACATTTTATTGTCTTCCTAACTTGTTCAAAAAAGAGGGTGAGGCATGGACTGAACCTCTGCTGCCTGACAAATTATGAATTTGAATTCTTCAAACACATTTTCAATAAGAAAATAAAATAGGACTGGTAGGTGACAGTTGGGGCACAGGCTTCGTTTAGAAGGGAGGCAACTTTAATTGCTTCATGGCCTGGCTCCGATTGCCTGTGGTCCTGCGTGGGGGGTTTAGTAACAAACACTTGTTCTAATGAGTTGGCCTTATTAGGGGGCTCCTCGTAGTCTTTCATAAAGAACAGAGCTATTCTGGACTTCTGAATGCAACAGTCTCTTGATATTCTCACGCTAAAGGCTGTAGTGTGAGATTGCATTTCCTTCCCTGTGCTTGCAAAAGGCGTCTCATTTTTAAAGGCAAAAGAGTGGGCAGCGGAAAGATAAGAAAATACAGAGCTTGCAGGTAGCAGTTATCCCATGGATCCGAGGCCATCAAAGGCACTTGCAAAATTATTATGCTAAAAATGCATTTGCCTTCACAGCTGAACAATCTGGATTTTGGTTCAGTCATCTCCCGGAACATTTTTTTTTTTTTGACATACTTGTGGCAATGGATAAAACAGATTCATTAGCTTTGATTAACCTTCTTTAACTTGAGTTAAAAACCTGCTGGAGGCAGCTGAGCTACCAATGCAGCCTTAAAGATACTTTATCATGTTTAAGACCCAATTACTGTTACACTGAATACGAATAACACATCACAATAAAATGTGGTACAAACAGGCACTCCACTGCACGGCAAAGAGTCATTAATTTATAACAGCGACTTTTCAGTCTCTATGGTCTGTCTGATGGCTGCCCTTAATTCAAGTTGAAGACTCTACAACTGGAGGCTGATATGAGAAACTCTGTTCCCCAGAGGTATTGACTGTTGGATATTCTCCCCCTGCTTTAGGACGCAGTCTGAGAAAACTCATTTGGTAATTTCAAATGAAGGTAGCAAAAGGTAAATTGAGCCAGCAATTTTGTACACACTCTGAGGAAAAGGGGTAGGTATAATAGAAGGGGGGGAAAAACTTAATATGAAACTTTTGGGTTTGGAGCACAACTTTTCAATAATTAGGAATATTTTTCTTTAGAAAATTTAAATATTAAAGAGACAGACCAGTAAACTCAGTTGAGTTTATTTTTAAAAAAGAGTTACAGTGAGGTGAGCAAGGTGGGGAGACAGAGCAGTGCACAAGGAGTTAATTTTGGATTTGACTGAACAGGGAATAATGAACAGTGAGATACTGCAGCTTTCAGGCAAAACAGAGTAACGACAATTAAAAAGAGAGAGGGAGATAAAGAGAAAAAACAATCCCCAGTCAGTTAACTACCAAGAGCAGCCCAGTGTTTGAAACAGATAAACCGGAGGCCACCAGGAATGCTGCTGTGGCCCACGCCGCTGCCGCTGCTGGCTTTGTGCAGGGGTGCATGGTAAACGGTACACCATTTGTGAGCCAACTGTTTGTGGGTTTCTTCTCATCTGCTTTAAAATATTTGGTTTTGCTGTATTTCCACAATAACCACAGCACAGTCTCCCACCCCCCACAACAACAGATGTGTGTTCTAAAAGGAAATAGAGACACTGATATAATCAGACACTAGTTAGAGGGCTTTCATACCAAATTCTCCAGTAAATTCACAACAACAACAACAACAACATCATCAACAACAACAAAAAAAAAACTCACAACCACTGATGGAATTAATCTAAGGTCCTTGATTATTCGAAGTTCTTAAAGTTTTCATTTTGCATTTTGCGTTTGAATGTATAGGGCTTTATGTATCAAGCTGCCACATAATTTTCCCTTCAGTTTGAGCCTGTGACTGTGAAACAATTGGAAACTTAATGCCTGTTCTCTCCAAATTTAGTCCCATTATCGTTTTAAGAATGTGCTCTACTTGATCATACAGAAGGGAGTGGGTGGATGGTTGTTTAGCTGCTAGCTCAGCGATATGTTGGGTAACACATCTCCCTTAGGGCTTGTTTTATTGATGTGTGTGTGTGTGTGTGTGTGTGTGTGTGTGTGTGTGTGTGTGTGAGAGAGAGAGAGAGAGAGAGAGAGAGAGGGAGAGAGAGAGAGAGAGAGGCAGAGAGAGACAGAGAGAGAGAGAAAGATTACAGGGCTATAAGATCTCTTCCTAACAACTAACTAATATTTGTCTTTTCAAAGCAAGAGAACAAGTATATTTGTCAGATATTTGAATAAAACAACCCCCATTTTAATTTTGAAAGGGGATAGTGATTATTCCTTTGAAAATCGTATTTTATCAACAATGTGTCTGTACCAGAGTTACATGACCTTCTAATGTGTATCAATAGCGACTTAAAGAATATTACATGTTCCATATAATATCAGATATTTTAGAGTCTGTTAGACTATCAAGTAAGCATAGTTGTTCTCTCAGATAAATACTTTTGTGATCTTTGGACTATGGCATTTTGGACACAGAGCTATAGTGTCTAACTTTGTTCACTTGAAAAAGCTCATTTCATCTCCTTTCATTTGCAAATGCTAATAGATAGATGATATTCCCACACCAAGAACTAGTTAGGCAAAGAAACTAGGATAGAACTTTTAAAACAATTATAGTGATGATCACTTTGGCTTTCTGCCTCTATATAGAAGCTGGAACCACTTAACCCCAAGCTCTGATCCAGCCCCCAAATGCCTGGAAACTCTCTTGACCCCAGGCCTGGGGAATTCAGAGAGCAATAGACTAGCCTTTCATCAGCCAAACACGAAGGCCCTTTGGCGCCTAGAAAAACTTGGTTCCCTTTCCAGAGACTTAGTCCAAGTTTGTTCCATGGCACAAACCTTGAACTCTTAGTTTACTTCATTCTATGCAATTGCCCCAGTACAACACCACCTCTTGCTTTTCTATAAAGAGGCCTTTTCTGAGCATCTGATAATCTGTTCCGTGGGTACCTGACATCATCATCCTATCATCATCCTAGGACTCAAAATTTGAATTGGATACCAACTGTAGTATGCACTAAATGCAGTGTTATGTGACATTTGTATCTGTTTCCATGCTTACTGCTATGAAGCCCCATACTGCTCATATTGCTTAGATACCTACCAGGACATTAGACTTTGATTTCTTGGGAAGTCCTAAGTTTTTGTTTTTGTTTTTGTTTTTGCTTTAAAAGCAACCCCTGGGCTCTGGCCAGTTTTATTCTAGCTTATTGATCTGAGAAGAGCTAATGACACAATATGTACAAGCAGAGGAAAAGATCAACAGTGCTGAAGTCAAGGTTGTTGGGATTTTCAATGGGCTTTGTTGCTTATATCCCTTGTTCTCTGCACTGTATCATCTCTTATAGCTTTGACCCCAGTGGAACGACTAATGGCTACTCATGACCATAGTCATTAGGTCAGTTAAGCCACAGACTATTTGTCTTCAGTGCCCCACTATAATATCAGGGCCAGCCTTCATAGAAGCTTGATCATCTGCACACAGCATCAATGACCCACAGACGTTGAGGAGCTGTGGGTTCCTAACTTGGTTCTTCTTTACTCGATCTGGAAAGAACTGTGAAGGGTCAGAATCGGTGCTTACCTTGTTGGGCCCACCTGGATGGTGTCAGTTTGCACTGCTTGCCTCTGGCTAATAACTGCCCCTTGATGCATTTCTAGATGCCATTAGAGATAATTGACAGTAGAGTCACCAGAGAAAATGTGATTTGAGTGTAAGCTTTTTAGACATTTTTTTTATATCTTAAGAATTGGAAGTAGATTATTCCTAAGCTTACATTGGAACCGTTTAGGAAACCTAAACCACACGGGGAAGCCCAGGTATCCCCAACTGGAGATTTAAGTTCAGTTGGCCTCAGGTAAGAGTGGGCTAGCCAATTTAAGTTGAAGCAATTCAGGGAATATTAACATTCTACACAGAGAACACTGTTCCATATCTTCAGTTAACTAAGCATGTGTCCAGCCATTGTCCTACTGAGAAATTGGAAACAAGAAAGTGTTATTTCTCCCAGTTTACCATGCTAGTAAGATGACTCAAACTTTCTCTCCTGAGCATCCCCCACACTCTCATTAATCTAAGACACACCTTTCTATACTGACTTGATCTGCACCACTATTTGTAAGTGGTACTTACTATATCACTAAGACATGAGTTTGAATCTGCAGGCCAACAAGGCTAAGGGCTTTCTTTGGAAGTCCTACCTAACCCTTGCTAACCAGCTACTTATTTGATTTATCCAATCAATTTCTTGTTCAGAGACTTGTTTCCCCCTAGGTATACCACATCCTCCCATCCTAGTCTCTCTCCCCTTACTATACTCTTTGATTTTCGAGGATCCAAATAATTGTGTCTGCTATGGCTATTTCTACATATTGTATCCAAGCTTGCTAAAGTCTTCTTTGAGCCTACAGCTGCAGAGATGAATTCTTTCTCCGGCACCCTTGTAGACTTCACTTTACTAATTCTATTTCCAGCATAGGTACCAACTTGTCTTTCTCCTCAGCTACTAAGTTCAATTCCACTGTTCTGGAATCTTGTCCTGGAAAGCCAAGAACCCAGTAACAAGTTTGTCATTTGCCAGCATAGAAATGGAATTAAAATACTGTGAGAACTAACAACATTGCTTCTTTGTTTTATTTCTCCCGTGTCCCTGCTTTTCCAAGGAGGATGTCACTCAGACCTTGCATGGGACTCAGCACCTATGATCCCTGTCCAGTATCTGCATATCTCTAAGAACTAGAGTGGTTTCTTAAAAATAAATTCATGGGCCCTGACAATGTATAATGTTTGCAGAACACATTACGGCCTAGGTAACACTTTTATATGCATTATCTCATTTACTCTTTCATGAGCAAAGTGGCTGACTCGTCTAGATAAAAATAAAGAGAAAGTAACTTAACCGTGTGGCATTGCTTAGAGAGAGAAGTGAAGTGCCACTAAATGGGGTACTACGTAAGTACTCCAAACATCTTTTCAACTCCTTCCAGAATGTGCTGTCCACTGCTGGCATAGTATACTTATGAACAAGACACCAGTTTGGTTTTTCCTCTCCTTTGGTATAAACAGTGCACACGGCAGATGATTAGCCAGACCTCTGATGTTCTCTCCTATGTCTTTATTTGGGTCTTTTACCAATTCTCTAAGGAGAACTTCATACATTTCTGAATTACATTTTCCTAGGAGTCCACAAATTGTTTTTTTTTAAAAAGGCACGAATAAAAAGACAACGGCAAAACTGAACTGCAAGTTAGATCTAAACATCTCATTCCATCCCAAGATCCCTGTCACTCCTTCCCAGCCTTTGGTGACTGTAGTGTAATCACAGTGCTGGTGTGGGAAGAGCAGAGGATGTTTAAATGTCCTCTGTAGACATCATCACTGCTCTCTGGAAGTGCACAGACAAGAATGGCCAACGACTCACTAAGGTTTACATAATTCTTAGGCTCAATGCTGGATCACAACAATGAAGAACAGGATTTAGCACTATGAAAATCATAAGTGCTGAAAATGTTTGGAAAGGGGCTCATTACAAGTGCATGGAAAAAAAATCCAATTTGTAAGAAAGACTGCCACCTCATGATATAACCCGGCAAACACACCAGAGAGATTTCTTCTTACCCTGGCCACCACCCTGAAAACTATTGGGCCATTCTCAGTGGGAGGAGGGAACATCCATTATGAGTTCTCTGGATTGTGGGAACTCTCACCCTTTCTCTTAAACAAATATCAGCACCACCAAATCTGTAATTGAAGTCATTAAGATGGGCTTTTTAATGTTCAAAACAGGAACTGTTGATTATATTGTTCTGAAGCCCTAAGTTACTGTTGCAGAAAGTTCATAGGGAACAAACAGCATCAGTGTTCTTTTCCAACTCACTATGGGCAGTGTAAGGAGTAAAGGGGTCTAAAGGCACAGAATACACAAGAAATCCCAGTAAAGACCGTGAGTTCAGCCTATGCTTACTCTAGAACTGATCGACCCCTTTCATACCTGAGATGAGTGAGTAAAGGGATTATGCTGATCTGGGAGGATCTAACTCTTTGGTGTTGTATCTGCTTAAAATGCCTGGAAATAAAATTTAACCAACAAGTAAAAATGTGTACTTCAATAATCTTCTGTCCACCACTAACAGTCATGACTGGAAACTGCACACAGAGGTAGTCAGGTAGAGATGAGCAAGATAGTCCTAGCATGCAACATACCAGGACATACAACAGAACAAAGTTATCAAAAGTCCATCTGATTTTCCTTTGATGTTTGTGAAGAATTCTTTAGAATTTTCTTTCTGATAATCTCCAAGTCTTACATCACTTTCTATGTTTTTTTTAATGCAGTGACTTTTAACATTTTGACTTTGCTTAAGATGAAATATGTATGTTTTAAAAGAAGTTTACCTTTGACACAGTCAATAAAAGTCCAACATAATATATTAAACGATAAAAATAGGTATCTGAAGGTATGGTATGCTTCTCAGACTCGAGAAGTGACTTGAATTGGATTCAAGAAGGCAATGTACTTTTTTGTACTGATCTAAACCAACAAATAAAGAAAACGTCTCTAAAAGCGCAGTTCTACAGACATGAGACATCTGGACACTTTAAAAAAGGAATCCACATTCTTGGCAGTGTGTCCAAACTTGAGGGCTAAATCTTCTGAAGTTTGCACATGACCATTATGACAAAAGAGCTTCCCTACCACCAGGGGATCTTTTTCATATTGTGTCAAGGTTATCTGTTGTTCGGGATCTCTCATTCAAAAGTTGAGTTGCTGAGAGCAAAGGCAGCTTCATCCCAGAAGGCCATGGAACTTGATCCCGCTTGTTCATCCTGCAGGGAAGGTACTCCATGTAATTTGCAGCTCATGATTCGAATGCTGGCAAAGGTCACAGGCTTAGTTCAAATAAAACGCCTTCTCTATAACATTCTGGCACAGGAGGCAGAGAACGGGTAACTGGAAGGTGGGGCAACTGAAGGGAAAAATTAGCCTGAGGCCGGTCCAGCTTAAGTTTAGGGTCGCCTTATTTTTAGTAAATACAAATTACTGGAAAGAAGACCAAAAAAAAAAAAAAAAAGGCTAAAATAAAGCAAATAAAACCAGCCGGATGGCCCTCGTTTCACAGGAGGATTTTAAGTGAATCACCTAAGTCGGTCAAGCCCTCGCTAAAGGTAACTCTTGAGAATTGTCATCCTGAGAACCCAGCTGACCTGTTCTCTAGGCATTCCTTCTATTGTCTCAGCCTGTCTGCTAAAAGGAGAGAAGAGGTTCTTTTATACTTTATGGAAATTTCCAGAAGCCCTAAGCCTAGACAACCACAGCAACCAACACTGAATATACTTACTTTCAAAAGAAAATGTCTCAACATATCCGATTGCTTTCTGTTTTGTATCTCTCTCTCTCTCTCTCTCTCTCTCTCTCTCTCTCTCTCTCTCTTTCTCTCTCTCCCTCTCTCCAGTGGGAGGAAGGGAGAAGGGAGCAGAGACAGTGTCATGCTATGTGGCCCAGGCTGGCCTTGAACTCATAGCACTGAGTCTTGTGAGTATTGGGATTGTAGTTTTGTGCAAACAGGCAGGGAAATTTGTTTTATGTATCACTAATGGAAGATTTACTATGTTCAGGCTTTTGCTATTTTCCCCGTAACTCTAACTCTATAGCAATATGCCCATATGTCCTTATATCTCTAGTGGTAATGTTAGAATTCAGCCTCAAGCCTCTCTTCCTCTAAAATTCAGGAGTCCCGATAACAGCGATATCTGCTAATAAGGAATCCAAAGGAGGCATCCTCAGATGCCCCCAGAAGAATCTCAGGCCTTGTAACTGACAGCCAGGAGAATGGTGGCATTAAATTATTTTTTCAAGTATGGCTTTACCAGTTGCAGAGTTCATGGACTCTGGAAAGAAGTCAGGTGTGGAAGGAAATGCTGGGCACTTTTGCAGTGGGCTTTAGCTAAAGAGCACCTTGAAAAGCTGACTGTTAGATTTATGGGGAAGGTCTTGCCTAATGAACTTGTGAAAGTTCCCTGCAGATAGGATAGCAGGCTTTGCCTGGAAACACACTGGATTCTGGACCTCATCAAAGAAAGTCATTTGCTAGCACTCCGTATCAAAGTGCACGGCTTACAGTAAGAAGCCAGACTGTGATAAGTCTCAGAGACCAGAACGGGACTAGAAAGAGGCACAGCTAGAATCCTTCTCTAGCCAGAAAGAGGCTCCCACCAGGGAGGCTCACAGGAGTCTTTGCAGGAACTCTCTTGTTTACATTAAAAGTCATCCATTTGGGAATGGAAATGTCGAAATGCAGATTCCAAGAGCAAGAGGGCCTAATAATGATTTATAGTCCAAAACTCCTGTGTTTATGATCCTTCTCCATTCTGCAATTGGGGCTGGGATTGTAGTGGGAGGAGGGGTCAGAACCCTCATTTGGTGGGACACAGAGATTTCCCAAGTCTCTTTCTCTGATGACATAGACTAGGAATTTCTTCTAATATGGACTACTAATTACAGATTATCATAAAGAAACTGAACATTGAAATGTAAATTATGGAGATTAAAAAAATTAAGGGATGCTTTTCTGACATATTAACATAGAAGAGAAAAAATAAGACTTCTAAATCATGGATGTTATTCTATATTGTATTGAGTATTAGACATATCCTGTGATATTTTGCCCAAATAGTACAGATAAATGCAAATGAATAAACAGTAAGTGGCACTGAGGATTTGGCAGAAATAATAAAGAAAAGAAAAAAAATACATGCATATAAACAACTGAAAAGAAATAGAAGATTTAGGAAAACATAATTATACTTATATAAATATTCATATAATTGTAACAGTTGCACTTTGCCCTGCTTTTGTTCAATTATGTTCAGATTAGTTATTACTTGTTTTAAATAATGGAAACTAGGTTTTCAGTTGTGTATATGACACACACAATATGAAAAAACATATACAAATACTCTAATATATTGATATGAAAAAATATTTACACCAATGCTATGATTTATAAAATATTTTACTTTCTCTGTCCCACTTGACCCTCACATAAACATCCAAAGTGCTTTATTCTCCAGCTTCTCTAGGAAGGTTTCAAACACATCTTGACTTCTCCAAAAAGATATTTGGGCCCCTATGAAAAATCTTAACATGCTTCTGCAATGAATAATGTGCCTGCTATTCTCCCACATAAGGAATGTCAAAAGGAAAGAAACTGTTCTCATTACATATGTGACCGTGGTTCCCAACTATGCTATACAGACCCTAGTTTCTACAGGGATCTCAAGATAGTAGATTAGAAGATGATGCAACATGATGATATACACATACCTTGACAGTACCAATATAACAATGTCTAGCCTGGATTCTATAACCCGTCTTGATATCTCCTTGACTTCTAAAACCCTGCACAGCATGTGTGTCTTTGACGCTTCTGTCTGGTTGCTTACAGTGAGTACTCAATATGTAAGGGATTCTGTAACTGGTATCATGGAGCCACTTAGACCTTTAGTATTGTTTCTGACACTGCCAGCCTGAATCCTTCTCTTGCCTTAGGATCTCCAAGGCTCCATTGATGTATATAATTATTTAGGTTGAGAAGTACCAAAATAATTAAACTATGTGACTTCCCCTTGGCATTTTTATTTCTTTTCTTCTTTATGAGTCTGAATTACATTACTCAAAAGATACCTGATGCTGGGGATATGTCTTAGTGGAAAAAGAAAAAAAACCCTCAGAATCCGAGTGCACGTGGAAGCCTGTAGTACCAGTATAGGCAGAAATAAAGGATCGCCTAAGCAACCTGGCTAGCTAGAATAGCTTCAATCCATGATTTGCAGATTCCCTGAGAGATCCACTCTCAATAAATAATATTAGAAAGCAATTGAAGAAGACACCCAATATCAATGTTAGGACTCCACACTTATATTCCCACACATGCCCAGGCATGCTCCATGTCTGTTTGCCCATAGACATGTGAATAGAACACAGACACACATGCCAATAGACTACACACACATAAAGAAATTCATTAAATTCAATGAACCTTTATAAGAGATCACCTAAGTGCAAGGGACAGCTGTGGCTAGAGGGTGAAAAGGATAGCTACAACAGACTACTCCACATGCTGACCATTGAGCTAGGGATATAGCTTCTTCCCCAAACTGCTCCACTTTAAGGAAACTGAACTCTCATGGGACCAACAGCAGATCCCAAAACTGTAATGGATGCTTTCAAACTGGTCACAAGATGGAACCTACGTCACAAAAAATGCCTTTTGGAACTGGGAAGTCCTTTTTTTCTTTAAAGCCAACCAAGTAAGTGCCCTGCTATTTAAATAACAGAAAGTCTTACATTGTACATTTTTAACCATCTTAGCTAATGTGCATTGAATTTAAAAGGAATGGCCGTTGACTTTCACTTGCTACAGTTCGTTTCTTGCCACAGTAAGACTCACGGATCTAGAAGTGGAACCCAGCTATCGCTGGGACATTCTGTGTCCACATTTTCTGTGTAATCAGGTTAACTATATTTTTCAACCATGCTCCATTTCACCCCTGGTTGTATGGACTAAGCTTTAATGCACCTGAACCCAATGAAGTGTGATTTCCCTCCTGATATGACCAGCATGCTAATGCTGAAGAATTGAGAAAATTGTGGCTTTGCTTCTAAGCCCAGGACCTGGGGGTGGGGGTGGGGGTAGGAAAACATTTAAAAACCACTTCTAAAAATTGGAGGTACTGGCCAAGCAAATGCTAGAAAGAGTACTTGTTCAACAGTGCACCGTAGTCCCTAAGCACTGTCTACATGAAAAGTAGATTAACACCGACAATGAGGACTGTTCCATACAGAACATGTGAACAGTTCACGGCTGTGTGTAACTCAGTTAAGAGGAACATTGAGGGGATATCACTATGTGAAGTCCATATTTGGATAATCAGCTATTCGGTAATCTAAAAGGCTTCACTTGAACTTTGTTTCTCACCTCTGCCCAAACCAGAAAATATCAAAATCACCAGGAGGGAGCATCCATTTTCCAGCAAGTGTTTGTCATCTCTGGAGCTTTAGAACACTTTATCTATGGCCTTGGTAGGGATCCAGGATGAACTTGATCTTCAGATATATGATAGTAACCCATCACTGTGCCCAGTCCAAGCTGTGTGGAGGACCCTATGGACCATCACCTCATTGTTTATTGTGGCAATTATAAACATATTGATAAACCCAGAACAGTTCTTACCTGTCAGTAAGTATCACTTTGTTCTTTCCCCTGTTGTGTGTGTTGGCAGAGTTTCTAAGTGTCCAGTTGGTAAGGCAGTCAGTACTATGGACAAGTTGATATGCTCCTAGTTGTAGTACATTTCTTTCTCTTTTTTAAAAGGTATTTTTAAATTAATTAATTAATTTGCAATACATTCAGATCACAGCCCCTCCCCCATCCCTTCTCTCCTCCCAGTTCCTCCCCTCAGTCTCCCTCCCTTTCTTCTCAGACAAGGGGAGCCCTTCTGTGGATATCAACCTGCCTTGGCCTATCAAGTTGAAGTAAGTTTAGGGCATTTTCTCCTATTGAGGCTAGATAAGGCAGCCCAGATAGGGGAAAGGGATCCAAAGGTAGGCAACAGAGCTAGAGACAGATCCTGCTTCTGCTGTTAGGGGTTGCACATGAAACCCAGCCACACAACTGTTACAAGCAGTAGAAAGCTGACGTCTATCCCAAATATGCTTTTTGGTTACTAGTTCAGACTCTGTGAGCCCCTATGGGCCCAAGTTAGTTTATTTTAGAGGTTTTCTTATGGTGTCCTTGAATTCTCTGGCTCCCTCAATCCTTCCCTCCCATCTTTCACAGAATTCTCCAAGCTCTGTCTAATGTTTGACTGTGGGACTCTGCATCTACTTGATCAGTTGCTGGGTGAAGCCTCTCAATGACAGTTATGATAGGCTCCTGTCTGCAAGTATAGCATAATATTATTAATATCATTAATCATGTCAGGAGTGGGCTCTGGCATTGCATAGGTCTCTATCTGGCCATTTGCTCAGATTCTGCTCCATTTTATTTACCCCTGCACATCTTGTAGGCAGTACAAATTGTAGGTCAACGGTTTCGTTGCTTCCCTCATGTCCCAATCACTCCATTGGAAATCTTGCTTACTTTCAGGTTCTGTATCCCCCATTTCTATGAGTTTTAGCTAGGGTCATTTTCATAGATTCCTGGGAGTTTCCATTGTCCCAGGTTACTAGCTCATCCAGGAAATCCCACCCCCTCAATTCTAGTTGTCTCTCCCAATACTTCTTCCTTCCTTCCTTCCTTCCTTCCTTCCTTCCTTCCTTCCTTCCTTCCTTTCCTCACTTGCTCCATCATGTCCCCATTCATACCTGCTCTCCTACCCAGTTCCCTTCATCCACTGATATCTGATGTCTATTTTGTTTCCCCTTTTCAGTGAGATTCTGACTTTCCTTCTTGGGCTCCTTGTAACTTAGCTTCTTTGGGTCAATGAATTGTAACATGGCTATACTGTACCTTATTGTCATATCTACTTACAAGTGAATACATGCTGTGTTTGTCTTTCTGTTTCTGAGTTACCTCACTCAGGATGATCTTTTCTAACCCCATCCATTTGCCATCAAATCTCATGATGTCATTGTTTTTAATAGCTGAGTAATATTCCATTGTATATATGTACCACATTCTTCTGCTGAGAGACATCTAGGTTGTTTCTAGTTTCTGGCTATTACAAATAAAGCTTGCCTTCTCTAAGTCTTCTCAGTTTTCAGAAGATAGTAGAAAAGTAACAAGAAAAAATAATAATAATTATAAACACATTGATCCACACATCATTAAACTTTAATTCACAGTCTGACTTTGTCACTACATGATCATAATGTTGTGTACAATATGTATACAATTGGTTTAGTTTTTGTACAATTCATTTGGTCACAATTACACATCTAAGAATAGTTATTCTATAGAAGGGAGTGATATCAGGGTCCTGAAAGCAAAAATTAGAACTATTCCATTAGCCTAAACTCTAGGAATGAAAGAAAAATAGGAGATGAAATGGAGTTATGAGATACTTCAAATGAAAAAACACTATAGAAATGAGGTACCCACTAAGTTCATAACATCTACAAAAGTTGTTATTCTTGCCATTATTTTATAGAAGGGAACTCAGACTCATTCAGAAAGCAACATAGCCAGCAGTGAATCTCAGGCATATCTGGATTGAATGAAAATGATCATTTTAACTTCTCTGCAGTCAATGTGAGTGACTGATGTTTGGACAATGAAGGTTGGGGTACCAGCTGGTTTGAAAATGGAGCTGATAGCATTTGTGAATTGGGTCACAAAGAAGGGCAGCTTGTGCTATAAGTGGCCAGCTGATGAAGACATGAACATAGTTGAAATCACAGTACTTAGGGTTGAGTTTGTTCCTAGAGACAGAGATGAGGGCTCTACTCTCCATCTCTTTGCTCATGGATAATCTCTATTTGCATAAAGGTGCCTAGAGATAACAGTTTCTTATCAAAACAAAAGAATAGTGTTCAAATATGTTAGAAAGGAGAAAGAAGAGGGCTATCAACACCATAAAAAGTTTTATTTGTTTTGTCACTATTTTAGTAGCAGGGATTAAAATACAATTTTTGCCTAGGCATTATTCCAAAATAAATTGCATATCTCAAAAGTTTTGTAGAGAACGAATGGGTGTGACTCAGCAGGCATGGAGAGAAAGTCTATGTTTAGCCACATTTAGTGGAGTATAGCTAAAACTAAGAATAGGGTTAAGAATGAAGAGGGACTCAGCAAGCCATAGATCTTAGAGGGATGTGACTGTGAAACTCAGATTTACTGGGACACCCTGTGAAAGTGGAATTGCTAGGGAGCACAGCATTGATGAAAATGGAGTGATAGTGAAATGTGAGAGATGTCAGAGCAACTTTATGGGTCAAAGAGAACCGAAGATCAAATTAAGGCAGGTTAACTAAAGATCAAATTAAGACAGGTTAGCCAAAGATCAAATTAAGACAGGTTAACCAAAGATCAAATTAAGGCAAGTTTTTAAGGATAAGAGGCAGGGCTTTCAGTGAAAAATAACTAAATGGGGATTAAAAGGACTGAGGGCCAGTAAAGGCAGACATTGAAAAAAATATAGTATTGTGTTGTAAATGAAGACTTTGCAATCCCAATAAATCAGAGGTTTCTTTCTGGTACCAAGGGAACCTGCTGAGGTCCAGGGATAGAGAGACTCAGTACCATGGGGCTGTGCACCAGAAACATTGGTTGTGGTGTTCCTAGAAGTGGGAGTGATGCCATCCCCAACCCAGGATGAGCAGAGAGCTAATGAAACATGCTAACTGTTCAACTCAGAATTTGAAAAACCTAGACGCCAGAAAATGTCAGCACTCCCATCGTGTCTTACCACAAAGAGAGGCTCATGGCAACTGGAAACAGACCAGAAAATTGGAAATCGTAGACAAAAGGTCATGGTAAGTGTTAATGTGTCTAGAGAGAAAGAAAGAATTGTGGGTTGACCGAAAGCACCCAGAGAGACTGGGGAGGGGAAGCTCAAAAGCACATCCGGTTATTTGATTACTCGTGTGTTGAGCAAAGTTTATGACCAAGGAGTCCTAAGATATATGACTTGCTGTGGCAAGAGCTGTACCAGGCACTAGAGATACAAAACTCATTACGGAAACTCAAGCCCAGAAGTTCACATTCTAGTTTTGATCATGAGAATAAAGAGTCTAAATCCAGTGCAATAAATGATGTCCTCGAGATGGGCTCAAGCTGTCGGTCTTCAGCTCCTGTTGCCTGACTCTAGTGGGAACTCCCACCATATCCATTTCTCATGGTTCCAACTTCCTCCCTTCCTCCGTCTTCTTTCCTTTAGCAGTTTTCTGACAACACCAACATGAAATCTTTCATTCTTTACCATCAAGCCTGGAGGGGTAAAATGATATCTGGTATCTACTCCACTTAAAAACTGATTTCTCATTAGCAAATTTTTAATAACAATGTATGCTAAATTCTTGAGCTGACATTATACCACGGAGCTGGTTTTATAACAGCAATGAAGGTAGTATTAATATAGCCTCCAGTCTCCATCTAAGACCAAAGTGTCTGAAGGGGTTAATTATTTCAAGGAAAGTCCTATAAACAAACAAAGGCTCAAAGCAAGCTAAGTATACAGATTCCACATAGTGGCCTCATAGCTCTTTCTCAGACTGTGGCAGGAGCTTTAAGCACTTGGATCACTCATTGAGTTCTCAGAAAACAAGCATACGTTTGTACTTTGAGTTACTAATAGTGCATGCATTGCCCAAGTTGTAGACTTAGGCAGCTGCTTGGATATCTATCATAGAGTAAAATAAAAAATAAAACTAGGAAGTATAAAAATCACAACAGATATGTCCAGTTTCTCTGAGTTTCCTCAGGAATTCCCATTGTCATTCTAGTGTGGTGTTATTGGGGGAAAAGCGAAAGCCCCATCTTCAATCAAAGGCAGCAAAGATAAGAACTATAGGAAGTAAAATCATTCTTCATGGTAACCAAACAATGGGTTAGGGAAAGGCAGCCGGATAGAGGGAACAGGATGTGGGCAAAGGAAGTCCTGCTTCCCTCTGTGTTTTTGAAGTATACAGCTCTCAACTTAGTGGGGTGTGGGGTGGAGTTCCTGGCCTCACTTGTCACGGGGAACTGGCTGCTTTTCAGGTTTAAAGAATCTATAATGCCTAGATAAGTCCTGGAAGTCCAAGAAAAGAGAAAGCAGAGTAAAGCCTGACCTATTTCCTGGTTGCCTCTTGAAGAGAAAGGAGGGACGAAAAGGATAGCAACCACTGTCTCTTCCTATTGGTAAAACACCATGAGCTCATTTCAGAAGCTCTGAAGTCAAGCCAGCTGCTCCTATAGACTCAAGTCTTAGTAATGTCTCCATTGGTAACAGAGTCGTGCATGCACCCATCCATCTATCCATCCATGTCTCCATCCGTCCATCCAGGCATTCATCTAATTTAAACCCAATGGAATGCACAAAGTGGATCTACCTTTGCTGCCTGCAGGGTCAGAGCACCTAAGTTTTCTTACAAAGGGTTACCTGTCTTAGGGCAGATTCTAAGAGATTCAGATGAAACTCATAAGCATCCGATGAAATCCAATGACCATTCTGTAGACTTTTAGGTTGTGTATATAAAGTGAAGTTCATTCAATCATTAGGCACTTAGGCATTAGAACACTTAAAAGAATCCATCGACAAGAGAACTGACCGACCTTCAGTGCTGGGGCATGGTGAATAACTGGAAGAGATCACATGACCAATGTACTGCCAATAAATCACCCAATGACAGGTAAAAGGCTTCTGATGTTCAGATCTTATCTCTGGGAACACCATATATTTATGAGTGTTTATTTCATTAGGCCATTACCAGGGACAGAGAAAGGGCACATTTTATGGGTTTAAAAATTCCCACAAGAGTCACAAACTGAGAAATTAGATATGGAAAAACCATGATCTGTTAGAGTGAACTGGTTCCTTTTGGCTTAGTTTTCCTGGCCTGTCCCAACCCCCTTCAATGGAATTTTATCCAACGTAGTCTGTATCAAGTCTAGGGAGATTTCCCTCTTCCCTTGAGGTGTTGTTTCCCAGATGGAATATTTTTTTAATATGTAGTCTAAATTGTTGTCTCATGAATTCATCAAAAGAAATCATTTGATCTAAACATGCCTTAAGTTACAATCTTTTTTGTTTTAAATTGGGGAACTCAGAGTTTCTGAAAGCCCATTTTTCCAGAGAGCAAAAATGCCCCCATAAAAGACATAATAGTTTATTAAAAAGAAGCATTGAGACATATTGCTCTTTCTTGAAGTCTGTCCATGAGAAGCAATGCAGATCTCATTTAGAACATGTTATAGTGATAAAAATTCAGCATACAAAAGAGGGCTAGGTAAACTTCTAATGGGCACTTAAACCCCCAAAGGAGATCCACTCTTTAAACTTCCATGATTGGACCATCTGGTGCTCTCAAGAGCATTTTAGTTTTGTTAAGCACCAACAGCTGGAAATGAAGTACAACTGGATCTATTTACATAGGGCCCAATATACAGCAATACCCAGAAGACTGAGTGCCCAGAGCCTTCCTGAGCTGAACTGAACATATGAAATATTCTTATTTAAATTTAAATGTAGTTTCTTTAACATTTCACACTCAGAGCATAGTTGACCCTGCAACACTACCGATGTTTTTGGTAGTCTGAGTGACAGAGTTTCAGTACAAATTAGAATAAATGGTGAAACCAATAGGAGAAATTTCCAGTATAGGCTCAGATGTGTCTGGACCAATCATGTGACCTTACAAAGTAGGACCTCCTTGAAAAATCTTAGCTCTCATTAGAAGTTGGCTATCATCTTTTAGCACACTAATTTCTCAAAAAGGCGCATGTTCTAAATAATCTTTATAATAATAATAATAATAATAATCTAATAATCATGAGTACAAATTAGAAGAATGCAGCATACAAACTTTACTCTCAGATCAACTGTTACCACATTGTATGGCCATTTTTATTATTTAAGTTGCAGGGTTTGAGAGCTTTTGAATTTTTTCATTAAAAGCAAACTAAGCTTGTACTTATCTTGGTGGTCTTCTCCCAGCCCCCCAAAAGAAGAAAATCCCATTGGTAAATATTGAACACTGAGTGGCTAATATTCATCCAGGAAAAAAGAGAGAGAGAAATGAAACAATGTGTTTCCATGGCCGATGATGTGATTGAATTTGGCAACGAGTTACTTAGTAAAGAATAGTTGGATAAACACAGATGCTGTAGTGATGAATAAGCCTAGGAAGACTCATAGAGGAAACTGTCTGAAAGAGAGAACAGTCGTGTGCAAAGAGAAAGAAGATGCAAAATGAAGCCAAGTTCTGAAACATCAGGAAAACATACAAGGTCTGCCACAGAGATGGAGTAGGCAGAGTGAAGGAGGTGAGTGCTTCAAATAAGAGAATGAGAAGAGACATCCTGGAGGAGGTAACCTGCAGTCCATGAGAGGGATCTAGCCAAGGCTAGAATGGAGGAAGAGGATTGTGATGTCACATGCATGTACGGTAATGAGGCAGGAAACAGGTGGCGACTTGAACAATTGCAGGAATTATTGATCTCTAGACCAGAATAAGAAAATCTCAGAAAGAGCGAGAGAGAGAGAGAGAGAGAGAGAGAGAGAGAGAGAGAGAGAGGAGGGAGAGCAGGAGAGGGAGAGAGAGAGAGAGAGGGAGGGAGGGGGGGAGAGAGAGAAAGAGCAAGAGTGGGAGAGGGAGAGCAGGAGAGGGGGAGAGGGGAGAGAGAGAGAGAGAGAGAGAGAGAGGGAGGGAGGGAGGGAGGGAGGAGGGAGGGAGGGAGGGAGAGAGAGAGAGAGAGAGAGAGAGAGAGCGCCTGGGAAATGGAGGACCCAGAGGGAAGTTAAGGGGGCATCAGACGTGGACATGGCCTTTCCTGATGCAATGCTTGTAAGATATTCAGTGTACTCCTTTGTGCCCTTTTCTTTCTCTTCCTCCTTCATACGTTTATTGCAGGGTAGAACATAGGGCCCAAGGACAACAGAATTCAGATCCTTCCTTTAAGAAGATTACCTGTGTCTTAGGGTTGTGAACACAGAAAGTAAACCAATAGCCACCCAGTGATAGATGTTAGGTAAAAGGATCTACTGAGCATGGCGCAGACCTCTAGGAGCCTTGGGTTCCACACAGAGGGTTGGTGTTAATTCTGGAAACAAAAGCTAGTGGAATCCAGGTTTTAAGATAACCATTCTAGGCTGGAATTATGACAGGCAAAAGGCAATAGCTCTTTTCCAGTAGGCAACTCTGGATTGCCATATTCCTCCAAGGATACTTCTGGAAGCCATAGTGTGAACTCACAGTGATAGTGATCTCAATTCCATAGTGGCACCTTCCAACTAGATGCCAAGTGTGGGGAGGACGTGGTGTCACATCTCATAGCCATAGGGAGATGAGACAGCAAAGATACTCATAATGTCACGGTCAGAAAAAAGTTCTGGATATTCTTCTCATCTATCACATCACTCTGCATTGGCACTTTTTTTTTTCAAGGTTTTCTCTACAGACTAAGCCTGCTAAAAGATATATATATATATAGATATAGATGTGCATTTTCTGGTCTCCATGCTCAGATTCTTCAAATATAAAATACTGTCACTCATTATAAGATAAAACAAGCATTTACAGTTTCCTGGAAGTGTTTTTTTTTTTTTGTTTTGTTTTTAAGTGTATCAGCAATTACATTTGAATTGTAAAGTCAGCTGGTATTTAGGGCCAGACTGAATTCCACGGGTGATACATTATGGGATGTTTGAGTCCAGAAGCTACAGCTAGCCAAGAAAGAAAAAGAAAGATTTTCTTAAAAAAAAAAAAAACAAAAAACAAAAAACAAACAAACAAAAAAAAAACATGCATTGACTAAGCTGCTGACAATGACCTGACAATTGAAGAATGTCTTGAGTTTAGTTTTCAAAGAATGGAGAATGATTCCCTAGGCCCTCAGTACTAGCCTAGAATACAACTGATCCTGCTTGCAATCCAGGGATAGCTGCTCAAATTCTGATGCCCAGGACATCAGTGTTCAAGTAAAACTTGGTTTCAACAGAATCGGATCCACAGAAGGAGCAAGATGAATTTCATGTTTTTTTAACTACAAATTTCAACAGGCATTACTTCAAAAGGAAAGAAAAAGCATGGGAGCCAGGGAAAATGACATCAATACACCCATGGCGACAGATTCAACTGGAATAAGGAGGAAAGTTCATTGGTGTATCAAAAACAAATTCCCGCACTTTAAGATGGCATTTTGAGGAAGCATCAATCTTATAGGCTACTCATACCACTATAGAAAGCACTCAGGAGAAATGATAGATTTGTCTCACCATGAGTTATCCCCTGGGCCCTTGACACGCACTGGCAAGACAGAAGCCAAAGCAGAACTGGTAGCTTCTTTAACCAGCTCTTTCTTACAGTTGAAAAGAAAATGTAACTGTGATAGAGTTGTGTTTGGTATTACTGCCATTATTATATCATTGAACCACAAGTTGCCTTGTTTACTGTATTTTGTTGCTTTCTCTAAACAATGACGGAATATTTATTTTATTTTCAAATATGATTTGAAGCTTGAAACTGATCTAACACGATGTATAAAAATAAATGTTAATTTGAGTGACAAATGTCCACAATTCTCATACTAGTGCTTTATCTGGTTAAGAAGACACTGAAGGTAGTAAATAGCTTTATCATCCACACTAGCTGTCACCTTGAAGAGAGTTGCTCTGTTGACATGTCAATAAAAGATAGTCTTCATTGTCTTAATTGATGTTGGAGGGCCCTGCCCACCATGGGTAGCGCTATTTCTTAGGTAGGTTGGTCCTATAATGTATAAAAGTGCTATCAAAGTATGAGAATGATCAAGCCAAAGAAGAAGCCAGCAAGAAGCATTTCCCTCTCATTTCAACTTCAGGTTAGTGCTTTGAATTCCTGTCTTGATTTCTCTCAAAGTTAGATTGTGAGCTGAATGGCATGCAGAATAAACCTGTTCCTCTTCAATTTGCTTTTGGTTAGAGTGTTAACATGGATATGAAACAAAATTAGGACAGGAGCCTGTGAGAAGCACACATCCACCCCTTCCAAAGAGTTGCAGATCTTTCCACATAAAGTCAAAGGTGGGGCCAGTGAGATCACCCTTCTGGGAAAGGCACCTGCTACCAAACCTGACAACCCAACTTCAAGCTTTAATTGGTAGAAGGACAGAGCTGACTCCCACAAGTGGTCTTCTCACATGCATGCTTGCACACACACACACACGCACACACACACACGCACGCACGCACACACACACACACACACCCCAAATAATCACAAAGACACAACAAAAAAATCAATTATAAAATAAACCCAGAGCCAATTTTCACAAATCTGTGTGGCCCCTTCACTAAGCTGGGCGTTATTATAGATGGTCTGAGACTCAACTCAGAAATACATTTTTTTGTCCTGGGCAGTGGTTTCTCTTTTCAGGGCTTCCTTGGTGGGTTGGGTTTGATTTCCCCAGAAAGTGTTTCTTTAAGCTCAAGATGTCTCTAAAAGATGTGGAAAAAAAAAAAATGACAGGACCCATAGCTAGTCCTAAGTGAGAAAAATTGTGCAGAAAGCTTCCTGGGATGCGGCGGGCCTTCTTCAGTTCTCAAATGGTGGTGTTGCTTTTGTTTGAATTAACTTGGGAGGTAACTGGGGCGTTGTTTGGTGGAGCCCTATAAAATAGGTCACCTACCACAAGTGTAAGAAGAGACGTCAGCCAAAGTCGAGCCAGGAGCAAGGACATATCACAATTCAGAGAGAATAGGATTTAGTGATTGTTACACAAGGAAATTGTGTCCAAAGACCCTTTCAAAGAGCTTAAGAAAGAAGCCTTTGTTACTGGGAGTGATTGGATCTGCCTCTGTTACCTTCCTTTACACATCACGGTATTCGGTGTCACACCAAGCCACCGTTTAGGGAGGCGAATGTCATGTGATACAACTTAATAAACACAGAGACACAAGGTTGGTGTTCAGTTCCCTACTCCTGCCCTACTAGCTGTATCACACATTAAACATCACAGGGCGCCCTGTTCTGGGCTCGCAGATGCCTGGGCACACTTGAATGAACTGGGCGCCGTCTTTAGGACTGCTTCCAAGCAGCTACAGCTAGCCTTGTTAAGCAACCTCTGCTGTCCCATCCTCACCTTTATTACCTGGCTTCTCTGTTTCTCAGAGGACATCTGAGCTCAGGAAATGGAAGCACTTAAATTGGCTGCGCAGGATGAATTTCAAAACGCCCTTCCAGTGTTTACCCAGATCATTTAAAAAGTAGAGTCAAGTTTTGTTTTTGAAACTCGAGTTGAGAACTTTGCTGTTCAGAACTAGCTAACAGGTATTTACCGAGACGGGTCTCATATAATTATGTCCCCGGTTTGGTGATGATGAAGGAGGTGTTTTAACTCTTTCATTACAGACGCTTAACTGAATATGTTAATAACAGCAGTCATTATTTTTATAAACTCTTTACTCGTTAAGTTCCTCTCTTATACAGTGTTGCTTGCCAGAGCTCATTCAGGTCAGAACATTTAGCCTATCAACTTGAAGATTCGTTTTTTGCTTAATAAGTAGCAGAAGTAAAGTTAGGTAAGGTTCGAATCCTTATTTCAAGTAAATGAGCCACAGGGGTGGTTCTCAATGAGAGGTTACTTTGCCCTCAGAGGCATCTTCTACGATCTGAAAACGTCTACTATCACAGACTGGGAATAAGGAGGGCATTGCAGTATCAAGTCAAATAAGGCCGATGATGATGGACTCCATGGCTCCGGCCAATGAAGAGTATCTAGCTTCAAGTTTCGAGAGTTCTGAGGTGGGAATGTTGTGAGGTGATCGATCTACTTTCAGGGTTCGTTTGTCTAAAAGCACACAGCTAAGGAACACTGGGCAGATGAGTCAGTTTCTATACTGCTTGTCATCCAATCTCGAGGACCTGAGTTTGGGACCCAGTGATTAGATCAGAGAACTAGGCTCAGCTGTACTCACTGGTCACCCTGGTGCTGGCAAAGCAGAGACAGGTGGGTTTCTGAGGTTGGCTGGCCAGCAGCTCTAGTCAAATCGCTGGGCTCCAGATTCCGTGAAAGATACTCTCTCAAAAAGATGGAAGCCATAGAGAAAGACACCTGCCATCAGCCTCCATGTGAGTGAACACGCATACATGAACATGTACGCAGACATACACAGACACACATACACACACAGACACATGCACACACACAGACACACACACACACACAGACACACACACAGACACACACACAGACACACAGACACACAGACACAGACACACACACACACACAGACACACACAGACACACACACACACAGACACACACACACAGACACACACACACACACACACAGACACAGACACACACACACACACACACACACACGCGCAGGTGTACTAAGTAATGCTAACTCAAATAACACAAAACTTCCGAAACAAAGACTGAGAAGCAAGTTAGGGGACAGCGCCTTTAAAGTATTTATTAAAAGTTGCAGAACTTTCTGTCTGGATTCCAGAACATTTCATTTTAAGTTGTTTTACAAATCACTACAAGTCCACAGTAGTTCAGCAAGTCACAGTAGTTTCCTGTTGTGTTCTCTAGGGAAGATTCCAGAATAAGATGGACATTGGAGATTCTTTCAGGGCCAGGAAAGTCGGGTGCTCTGATGTCTTGGGAATGGATGTTTGGGCTCTTCCTAAAGATGCTTCCTTTTCTTGTTTTCTTAAAATTTTATTTATAATAAAAAAAAACAAGCAAACAAACAAAAAAACCATGATGTTGCCTTACAGACAAATTGGGAATCAAGTATATAGAAGCCACAGAAAGCTATGCTTTCTCGGAATCTGTCTCTGTCTCTCAGTCTATCTGCCTCTCTGCCTGTTTCTCTGTCTATCTCCGTTTCTCTGCGCATCTCTGTCTTTCATTGTCTCTGTTTCTTTTTGTTGCTGTCCCTCTGCCTCTCTCAAGTGTGCCCGTGCTCCCACGATTGTGTCTGTGTGCGTGCTGGTGCATTGACCCACGCATGTGCCCATGAAAACCAGAGGCGGTCCTGGGGTATTTCTCCTGCTCATACTTCACATTAATTTAGAGACCATGTTTCTCTCTCTGTGAACCTGGTGCCCACAGACTTAGCTACGCTGGTTGGCCATCCAGCCCTGCCCCAAGGATCTGCCTGACCCTGGCTTCCAGCTCTGGCATTAGAGACACCAACTACTACCCTTGGTTTCCCATGTCCAGGCTTGGGCTCAGAATTCAGGTCCTCACTCGTGCACAGCAAGCGCTCTTGCTGCTGAGCCACATCCTCAGCCCTTGAGGTTTTGGTTTTCTTTTTCGTTTTGTTTTTTGTTTTTTTGTTTTTTGTTTTTTGTTTTTTGTTTTTTGTTTTTTGTTTTTATCCTCACCTGTGATTAGATAGACCCTTTCGTTTTCAGTTTGGGAACATTGAGATAATTGAGATGAAGCCCTCTAAATGTTTGGATGCATTCTTAAGAAGGCTAAAAGGGACACAAATTAAAGACAGTTACGCATCTGATTCAAACGGCTCACCCTTTACTCCACTCCAGTATTCCAGGAACCCCTATCCCCACCCCTATCCCCACCCCTATTCCCACCCCCTATCCCCACCCCCTATCCCCACCCCCGCTCCTCAAAAATGCCCAGAGAAAGAATGAAAGATATTTTATTTTCTCTCGCTGATGCTGGCAGGGCTTCACTCCTACACGTCTGAGTTGTTTTCATCTTGCCAATTACTTTGCTATTTGTGAATGTGGCTACATAGCTCACATCAAGAGCCGTGATAACTCATGTTAATTATTCAGTTTGTGTATTAATGTTTGACAAGAGGAAGAAGAACTTTTTCTTCTTTGATTCTGGTTATAAAATGAGGAAACACCAAACAAAGCAGAAAGTGGGCTTGTGTGAGGAGGGAGTTTGCAGACTGTAGCGTTCATGCCTTTAAAACATCGGGAGAAAATTGCTTATAGAGCATTTGCCTTTAAAGATGTCTGTTAGACACTCATCTGAGTCAGCTTGGGTATGTCCTGACCCTCTGGTCTGAGCTGTGTTTCTTACTCTACAGGGGGATCAGCAGAGTTCTCACCATAGGATGGGAATCCCCTTTAGTCTTGATGCCTGCGTTCTTCCATTTTATTTAAGATAAAATTCTACCAAATTAGAAGTTCTGGTGGCCACTTAGCATCCCCATAGAGAGCATGTAATGTAAATTAAAGTTGGGGGAAAACATGCAGAACATTCTGGAAGTTCAGAGCGATTAAACGGCATGGAACAAGATATATACTGATCTCTAATGGAATGACCTGGGCTGCAGAAAGAAACAGCTAGCTTGGCTCAGAAATCCAGGGTGGGAAAACAAATTGCTTAGATTTGATTCAATATCTAGGAACCTTTGAAGTGGTTCTGGAGCAACAAGTAAATCACTTCGTTTCATGCCTCGGAAGGTAGATCCTTCTCTTCAGTGCTGAGCGGGAGATGTGGGGAGGAAGGAAACCATTCAAGTGCGTTATCTGCAGGGCAGAAGTTGTCACAAAACTCTGAAAAACTCTGAACTCCTTTGCAAGCAGTTCACACTAAATGGGAGGCTTGGGACAGCCTGTCCCGCTCGCCAAGGACCTGCAGATGGGTCTAGGCAGAGGGCCACTTCTCAATGAGGAGTGTTAAGAAATCCGGGTCAGGTATGGGCACAATTTTGACATCTTGTTGAAATCGGTGTCTCCTTTTGCCTGCGATGCTAAGTCTCTACTCTGGGGTCTGACCCATGGCTCTGCAGTACAGTTTGTTTATCACATACAGGTCCTTAAGTTGGAGCAACTCAGGAAGCGAGGGATTGGAAAGGAATGGAAGGGCAAGGGAAAAAGGCAAAAGCAGAAAGGGGCAGGGGCAGGGGCAGGGGCAGGGGCAGACAGCCCTCTACTGCTCTACTAGGTATAAAATGTGACTCAGTTTCTTCAATCTGGTGACTAAGCACTTAATACCCATGTAAGCTTTACCTCTCATGGATTTGTGCCAGAATTCAGAATATAGCATTGTGGTATCTGCGCAAACACAACTAGAAGAGTAGCAAGAAAATCAGCCAGGTAAAGTGCTGTCTGTCCTTCAGTCTCCTGGTCCAAAAATACCCAGATTACCCCCATACTGAGACATAGATCCCTGTGATAACATCAGATCACAATGTTAGCTCTTGAGTTTGTTTCAACACTGCCTCTGTCTCTTAAGTTTGGGGATTCTATGTGCTACTATGCCTGGCCCATACTATTATGTATTTTTAATGGGATTCTTTTCACTTCCATTTCCAGGATGAACAACTGTGATAAAGTAGTGGAATACCAAAAATAAAACTTTGCCCGAAATGATTTCAGCTCTTTCAGCCTGGTCCTCTTAAAAAACAACATACAACAACAATCGACAGATTAAATACGTAAGATCACCTGAGAATCATGATTTTCCCCCCTCTGTGGTTTATTCAGAAGTCAATTTGAAAATTATGAGAATGTATAATAACAGAAAGGTTGAAGGAAAATGCTCCTAAGTTAGTTCCTGTGTTTGATTTACTTAGAAGGGACACTAACCCCCGTAGAAAGGTGGTATCAGCTACTCCCTGAATGTCAGCTGCAGGCTTGCTTTCTACAGAGTTGCCCATGAGGGACAAATGAGGGAACGAAAGCAGATAAGTTCCAGAAACAGTCTGTTGGGTTTTTGTTTGTTTGTTTGCTTGTTTCTCAAAAAAAAAAAAAAAAAAAAAAAAAAAAAAAAGAGTGACTTTCGCTTCACTTAGTGGCTTTAAGAGCCGGGTGCACAGACTAAGGTTACAAAGTAGCCTTGGCGTCCCTTACATTGTTCTTTACAGGCTCTTGACACAGGCTCTGTGACTAACAGAAAGAGGCGGATCTTGAAGCAGATTGATCTAGAAACAAGGGTCCCCGAGAGCAGTTTCACTAGCGACTTGGGAGTCTAGAATGAGCCCCCAGGCTCCTCCGCCTTCCTCATGCCAGAGCTGCGGAGCCAGGAGCCAGGCTTTCCACCTCAAGCATCAAGGGCTATTGTAACAGCAATGTGCTAAAGCGCCACAATGGAGGATTAGGATAGAGACCGGAGGACTGACCTCTACTAAAAATAAAATTTGGCTCCCCTTGGGAATTCCTTCATGGATTGTGCAACCATGTACAGAATGCTTCAGGGACCGGCATATTTTCTGCCTCCCCCAACCCCCCAACCCCCCTTCACCAACAGACTTGGTGTACTCTGCCGTCCACACTGAAGACCACAGCTGTTTTGTTTGGACAGGCTGGTCTCAAAGTTTGAGCTTGCACACAAAAGGCTTATCACCGACACCAGCCTTTCTCTGACAGCTGTTTTCTTTCCCAGCCCCAGGGCTTTGGTTAAAGGAAGAAAAAAAAGGGGGGGGGGTTGCTGAAGAGAGAAACCGGGTTATCAGTAAACTCCAGTAGATACCTGCCTTCGAGACCTGAGGGAGACTCTCACACACTTTAATGCCACGCCGAACAACTAGTTTGATAAACTATTCATTCTCTCCTTAAAAGATGGTGTGGAAGCTGAGCCCAAATTACTTCCTATTAAAAAAAAAAAAAAAAAAAAAAAAAAGGCGAGGTACATTACAAGGGCTGCTATGCACGGAAAAGCGTGCCTGTGATCATGAGTTTGTGAGGTGTATCGTATCCCAGTAGCATGAGGCTGGCTGGAGGGAATCAGCTCCAGGTATGTGCGTGCTGCATCTAGGAGAACTGATAAAATCAGGGTCCTGTCAGCTGTGTAAATTGAGAGGAAGAGCCAACTTCAGCGGCTTCCTTCGGGAAGGTTGGTTTTGTGCTGGCGAACTGCTCCCCCTGGTGGATCCGCAGCTGCCATGTTCACAGAACCGTTCTGCAGGGACCAAAGGCGGTTAGAGGCAAACCCTCTGGAGGAAAGTTAACTTCAGGGCGCCCTCATCAATTCCAGCAGAATCCCTCCTGTGTATCATTGAGACTCTCTTATCTTCCCACCTTGTCACGTCCTGTGTCTGTTCTTCTTACCAGGGTCTTGTTGATTTGACGGGCATGAAAAAAAATCTCTTTTTGGTTCTCTATTTTATTTTATTTCCCTTTAAAAGTAAATCTAGATATATACAAGAAGGAAATTACCCACAGAGGGAACATTTTATTGTGACACCACTGTTTTCCATACACCCTATCCACTGTTGGGCATCTCGTTCATTCATACCTAGGCTCCTTGTTGTACTTATATGTTCTATAAGTTATATGAATTCCTGAAGACCAACTTGTTCCCATTAGTATACATTTCAGTGCTGATGTAAATAATTGATGTTGTTGTTTTTACTAAGAATGTTTTCTGTGTGCCCTGCTATGCAAGGATAGGAGGTGATGTTAACTGGGCATGGACAATTGTCTAGATCAAGTCTCTCACTTTTGAACATTCTGTAAAGTCAAACTGCAGCCTCTTTTCGAACACTTTATAAGCCAAATAAGGAGGGATTTTAAATATTTATTTAACAAGACATATTTTAAATAACCTACATATGTAAATAGAACGTTCTTAGCCTGTACATTATTGCCAGGTCGATTCTCATGTTCTGATATATAATTAATTACAGGCTTATTCCTCTGTAAACCAAAGCAGGAAATAATTCAGAGATGCCAGGTCACCAATGCCAACGAAATTGTAATACCTTCTTTTCAGCAGAATCGGCAAAAGAAATGTTGAGACAGTAATATCTGAGGTGTTCCAGGGAAAGTCTGTCTAGACGGTTGCTTGTTATCCTCATTTTGTCGCTCTCTCCTGATGCCCTCTGAGTCCTGAGACCTTCTCTCTCTGCTACCTAGGTGAGCTTGGAATAAGCACCTTCTAAGTTGAAAGCGAACTACCACATGGGTTCTGCGGATTGAACTCAGTTCACTGGGATTTTTCAGCAAGCTCCTCTTCTCCACTCAACCATCTTGCCAGCCCTTACACTTAATTTTTGATTGTATAAAATAAGTGTATTGTTATTTAAGTCCATGGTGTCACAAGTGTGTCCATAAAGCCAAAAACCTACATAAAATATTAAACTCAAACTCTGTGGAGTATCTTACCAGCTCAACCTCAGTGGGTTAATATTAACTTCATAGGAAAATGAAGGAAAGGCGAAACTATGTTAGTCTGTAGCTAACAATACAAATGAAAAACACTTAGGAATAATTCGTTCATGTCACGAGGACACACCAACCCACTGAGTGACAAACCTCCATTAGCAGCCCTGATCACACTTTCCCACACTCAGCACTTAATGCTCAGTGGACACTTTTGCTGTACTATATCAATAGATACTTTAAAAAATTGGGCATATAAACTAAGGGGAAAAAACAAAGCTGTTTGGTAGTTTGAAATGATGACATTGGGTTCAAAAATCTATGCCTGCATTGATATTATATCTCAGTGGTTAACATATATTGTCTATAGATAAGGGAATGGGGCTTGTGGAATATGAATCGCAACAGCTTCTTAAGTGAGTGCCCTGGAATTACCAGAAGAGGGAAATTAAAGGTTAAAAATGGCTGTTCCCGTTCTTTCTTCAGCGAGGCCTGTGAGGTGAAGGTTGTGATTAGAACTTCAGTGCTAATCAAGGAGGCCTCAAGGAATTCCAGTTGGGGATTTGAGGTGGAACTCTCTATTTGCCATAACTGAGATGTTAGGTTGGGCTTTTCTAATGATATATTGATTAAGTTGACATATACAGATGAGTAAAGAAAATTAACTTTCTGCAGAAAACAAATGGGACAAAGCTGGTGACAGTGGTCCATGCCTGTGATTCCTGAAATTCTCGGTGGATCAGCACCCCGAGAATAGCCTGGGGTTCTGAGAGAATGAAGCACTGCTTCAACAGAAGAAGAATAAACTGTGACAAAAAGATGCTTGGAATACACAAATATCAGTGTGATTTATAGCTCTGACTGTGTCAGTGTTCTTGTTAACAGTTCTGTTGAGGGTGCGGGAGAATTTTTTTTCTTTTCTGTTTCTTATTCTGTGTACAGCCACCATGCTGAGAATTTATATGAAACACACATAAGAAGCTGTTGAAATGTGGAGAGGAGACATCAGACTGACCTCGAATTTCAGGGCACAAGGAGAGCAAGAAAGAGCCTGAGTTTCGCCTTTCCTTCATTTTCCTATAAGAACTATATCTCAAAGAGCCAAGGAATCTGGAGTCTCGATGGGCATAGACGTGATTGTCTCTCATGATTGTTTCCCCTCTCTTCTCTTGCCCTCCTCTCTCCCTTCTCTCTGTTAGATGTCAAAGAACCAGGAAGCCAAGAAAGAAAGAAAAATAAATAGCTGCTTAACTAAGCCAAGCACATGAAACTAACTTGAGGAGGAGACCCCAGGAGTTAATGTGGGGATCAGAAGCATTCAGTTCTGCAAGACAGACAAGAGCCCCACCGTGGGCTTCTGGAAGAATACACATTTGGAGCCAGGCAGGCACATCTGGCCCTCCCACACAGGGAAGCACTGTTGCAGATTTATCCCAGTTCAACTGCAGCAAGTGGCATCCTCTCTTCCTTCTCTCCCATCTGTCAATTGGAAGCAATAGAGGGGCCTGGGCGTCTTCTATCCCAACTCTTATTCCCTTTCCTCAACTAGAGTGGTCTCAGAGGAAGACAGTTAAAAAAGAAAGTTTAAGAACTCCATAGCGTCTCAATGTCCGTATTTCAATGCCCCCTTCTCCTCCTCCTCCTCCTCCTCCTCCTCCTCCTCCTCCTCCTCCTCCTCCTCCTCCCCCTCATCTTGTCATGTCTAGAGCAAGAATGAAACCAACCTGCAAGAAACAAAGCAACAAACAACACAGGACACAATCTATGACATAAATGTTAAAATTATCTGACCAAGATTTTAAAGCAACTATTGTGGGAATGATTCATTAAGCAATGTAAACAACCTTGAAACTAATAGATATAAGGAGCATGGAGAGAAAGAAGGAAGGAAGGCCTCCATGAAGAAATAGGAAAAACAGAAAAGTTCTGTCCTTCAAAAATCATAGATACAATCATAAGCCAGTTAGAAAATGCTTGAACTGAAAAAAAAAATGCAACTATCAGCATGAAAAGGCAGTGTTCCGGCAGGCTCTGGGGCAGAATGGAAGAGACAGATGCGAAATACAGGTGAACTGGAAGCCATGAAGATTGCTGATGTTTAAAAGCAAGGATACGGTCTTCAAAAAGTAGTCTGAAAAAAGGAAGGATACAATCCTGAAATACAAAAGACCTATCATTTGCATTATCAAAGTCCTCTGGGGAAAGAAGGTAAGGACTTGAGAAGTTTCCCTAATAAGTCATGGATGGGTGGACTTCTCTAAACTTAGAAAATTTATATATGTAAATTATATATATATATGTGTGTATATATAATTATATCATATATAATCATATATATCTTATTTATAAAAAATTGTAAAATAGAGTTTTAACCAGATAAAGTCAAAGAAATACACACCAAAACACATCACAGCTCAAATTTTGAGAGCTGAAACACAAATACACACATACCAATAACGACAGCGGAAGACACGTGTGTCCATCTACATGAAGGTCTCCAGACTTGGAAAAATGACAGATGAGAATTTTGCAATGTTTCCCTGTTCCATGGATCCATTTCTGTACCAATATTGAGACAATAACTGGTAAGGTGAATGGCAGGAAGGATTGCGGAGGAAGAAGCTGTGCCTGTCAGAGGCAGTGGGAAGGACCTTGTAGGTATATTACAGAAGAAAACAGCACTTCTTCTATTGACACTATAAATGTCAAGACTTCAGCTAGGGGAGAAACCAAATAAAGAACTGTTTAATAGTCTTTTAATTACATATCAATCTATAATGATTTGAAAGTTAATATTTAGTCTAATATGTGGTAATCTAAAGGTTCTACCAATTTGGAATTAAATGTTGGGCCGTTATTTGGCTCCTGCCTATACAACATTGAGCAGATGTTGAGAGTGTTGGAGCCAACTTCCTTGCCACATGAGTGCGCAAGACAAAATCTGCATTGCTTCTTTATGAGTTGTGGTCAAAGCAAAATGAAACTAAAAACAAAACAATGAATGTACTGCCCTCCTTCAATACTACAAGAGAAACTAGCAACAGCTAAACTTTGGTAAACACCATTAGCCAGGTTCGAAGCTAAACTATGTAGATTCTTAAAAAAAATATTCAATGGTCATAATATGAAATATTTAAAAGGCATGGCCCCTTTGCTTGAATGGCAGAGCATAGAGACATTTAATGGGAGGCCACAACAGAGCTTCCAAGTTCAGGGTCATCAGTGACTCTTATTGGTATCTCTGATCTTCAATGTGTGACTTTCCAGATAGCATCTCATTTTTGTAATCCTTAAACACGCTGAACCAACCTGTGCATCTTTGTCTCTCAGCTTCCATGTCACTGCTTCTAAACCCCAACATAACAAGCTCAGATCCCAGTTTTCTTCTGTGTTACTTGCTTTTCAGAGGAGAATCATCCTACTACACTGGCTTCTTGTTCCTTGTAAAATATATATATATATATATATATATATATATATATATATATATATATGTATATATACACATATATATATACACATATATATACACACACATATATATAACATATATAATATATATGTGTGTGTAATATAAATATATTTCAATAATTTCCAGTTTTATAAATGAAGAAATGTTAGTAAAAATGTACAGAGAAGATAAAATTCCATTATTTAGAATACTGAGACAATATTTAGTTAGAAAAATAATGAATATTTTATTTTTTTCCTGTTTTCTGCCCTGAAGAGCCATGCTAGTAAGTACATCTGTTTGTTTACTTATTCATTTGCTTAATCACATATTCAACTCACCATTTATTTAATAATAAATACCCAATCGTTACTAATGCCAATGGTGTGCGCTAGACCCCAGACATAGGAAGATGAATAAAATTCTACAACTCAGACAGATAAATATGGGATTAATTATAATGGGAATATGGTACATGATTCTAGATATGAAAGTGTAACAGGAAGACAGAGAGGGAATTACGTAGCTGTGGACCCGTCAGGATACCTAGGGAAAGTGCCAGTAGCAGTAGCCTGCAGGGCCGGGCATGAGCTGACTGCTGTGTTGGAGTATCCAAATGCTTATTCTGACTTAATAATATCCATTTCTGTATTCAAAGCAGTCTACTCTACATTCCAAAAGATCTAAGATGGTTCCCAGGGGTCAGATATTTCTACAACTTGCTTCAGCTAAATCCAGTGTTACCTCTGCTACATCAGGTGTTGGCTTGACGTAAACACCACTCTTTCATCTTTTATTTCTTTACTTTTCTTCCTGGCATCCTTTACGGTCTGCACCTGCAGTTGCTGGCTCACTCTGCTTTCTGCTCATCTCCCTGTATTGTTTGGGGCTTTACCTAGAGTCTATAGTGTTGTCCAGGACATATATGCTAAAAAATGAACTACAAGGGCCATGGGGATTGCAGAATCATTTAACACATACACAGGAAGTGGATAGAGAGTAGGAACAGGCAAGGGAAATGGCCCAGAAAACAGAAGAACTCTGGAAAAACACAGGATCCATGGGGCACTTCCTTAGCAAGGTGATTCCTGGCCACTTAAAGTGGAGATGCTTACAAACAGATGTACAGTTCAGCAAAGTCAGTCTGGCTGTATTAGTGGGGAATTAACTTGTCTGAAATAGATCAAGGAGGGCTAGGAATAAAAAGATGTGTAAGAATACTATTCCAATCCTGATAAGGAAAATTTGAAAAAAGATGTGACATATTTCAATACCATATTTCCATTCTGTGGAAAGAAATGGAAACTCAGCATCAAGTGGGTTATTTTTTCTTTATTTAGTAATAAGCCTAAGAATAAAGGGAGCCTAAATAAATTAATAATATATAATAAAAACAATGTGTGTTTTTCAATAGTTCATTACTATTCTCGGTAAAATTGAAAATATGATCTCACAGTTATCATTAAAGTTTCCTCTCTTACAAAATGGATGAATATAAACTAAAGTAGGTTTTACATATTTTAACGCATGTTCAGACATTTCCAGAAGCCAAAGAGATCATGGTAGCCCGATATGTATGTGTCCCTTCAATATTAGGGCCTCTGACTCCAACTGTAGCTCAGCATCTCTTCAATGAGCACATTGGCTCATGGGCCATTTTTATGTGGAAAGAAAGAAAGAGGAAAGAAAGAAAGAAAGAAAGAAAGAAAGAAAGAAAGAAAAGAAAAGAAAAGAAAAGAAAAGAAAAGAAAAGAAAAGAAAAGAGGGAAGGAAAGAAAGGGAAGGAAGAAATCCATATAACTTTATTTTAGGTCTCTTCTGATTTCTATTTGTGTTCCTTTATGTGTTCAAAGCTCAGCATCGAGTTTTAAGCTATGATCTCATTACAGTCTCCAGTGGTTAGTTTTACTACTATGTATTGTCCAGCTGAACAAACTCTCAGTAAGTCAGAAAAGCTTCACCTGTGAAAGCACCTCGGAGTAAATGTTTAACCTTTTCTGGCTTGGCTGATGCAGTATTGGAGGGTGGGAGTGTGGAGTGGGGATGTGCATATGCCTATGGAGACAGGCTTCAACCTTAGGTGTTGTTCCTAAGGACTTGCTCATGTTACTTTTTCAGAGAACAATGACTACACCAGCTAATAAGCAAGTTTCAGGGAATCCTCCTGTCTCTTCCTCTACAATGCTTCCAACTCGACCACATCCTGCATTTGTACTTTTATTCTGGGAATTGAACTCAAGTCAGTGATGTTTTGCCACAAGCACTTTACAGACCAGGCAATCTCTCCAGTCCCTGGCAAACCCAGTATTTAGCAAACTTCCCACCCCTCCCCAACCCCTGCATTCTTTCAGCCTGATATTATTTCAGTTGAAGAAGTAAATCTAATTAAAGGCGCGCAGGAAATGGAAGCTGTTTTTCAGAGTGGGAGAGGCTGGCTCTGTGTATCTTTCACCACTGATTGGACTTGCAAGATGGAAAATTCCATCGACTGCTGGGCAAAGTGCTCTCAATGTGGCGGGAACATCTGCTTTTCTTTGTGTAAAATCTCTTCTGCAGGGTGAGCGAAGATTTTTATTCTAATTGAATTTGTAGTTAATTTGAGATAAAGAAGAGACTGTTTTTCTGCTGATACTGCTTAAATCAGGGCTCCCAAGCTCCACTGTTCAAAGCTCACTTTTTCCTCAACAGAACTCTAAGTAACAGGTGGGTGGTTGATAGGGTTAGGGTAGAAGGAAACTTCCAGATATGCTTGATTCCTGTTTGGATCTTTCAAGTCTCCCATGTGAGAGCTGGAAGGACAGCCTCCTTTGACCTTTGTATGTCAAGCTTTTAACTTGGACCTCATCTTGAAGACGACTTGCCGTCTTGCACAAATTTACCTGGTCCTGGATTGTAAGGAACATACTAAAGAGTTGAGCTTTCCACCATTTTTTGGAACCTTTTCCAAACAAATTGAGAAATGTATCAACAGAACATGCAGCATGTGCATCTCTCCCAGTACCTTGGGCAGGCCTTCTACTTGGTAGCCTTCCACCCATACACAGTGGTCTGTTGAGGTATAGACTCCATGGGTTCTCAGTTTGGATGTTAACAAGTCAAAGCATTAAACTATGACTAGTTTATTTGTGGAAATAACTGAGCCAAGAAAAGAGACATGGATCGTTCCTGTACATGAGAATCTAAGTTTACATCTCATAATCATGTAAAAGCTAGACACAGCAGCACATTTCTGTAATCCTCATGCTACTAAGGTGAGATAGAAGCTGGGGACAGCAGGATCCCCAAAAGCTCCTGGGCCAGTTTGACAGCAGGGAACAACCACCACTAAGTGACTCAAACAACATGGAGGACTGACATACCAAGCCGTCCTTGGTCTCTACACAGACAACTTGAAGTATATATACCCTTGCTCACATACGATAACTTAGACTCACTTGCACAATACACACACACACACACACACACACACACACACAGAGAGAGAGAGAGAGAGAGAGAGAGAGAGATTCACATGTGTGTTCTTAAGTATTAATCATATCTGAAGAAAATAAATCAACTGTAGCATGAATAACTGACATTTCTTTGACTAACTCTGAAGTTGATCCCTCTGGTTTTGTATCTCTCTCTCTCTCTCTCTCTCTCTCTCTCTCTCTCTCTCTCTCTCTCTCTCCGTGTGTGTGTGTGTGTGTAATTATGTCTATATGTCACTTATCACATATTTACATATAAAATTTTGGGTATGACGGTGCATGCTTTACACCCTAGCACTTGTCAGGATGAGGCAGGCAAATCTCTGTGAGTTATAGACCACCCTGGACTACATAGCAAGTTTTAGAACAGCCAGTGCTACAGAAAAAAAAAAAAATCCTGTCTCTAAATATAAAATAAACAAATCAAATACAAATACAAATACAGATACTTACATACTGGAAATTTCAAAGCTGGAAATATTTTTTCTAATTTGTTGGATAATTTATATTACTGCAGACCCCTGGGTGTGGGGAAAGAGGGGGTAGAGAGAGAGACAGAGTCCCGCCAGAGTTCCGGTGCTCTGGGCGGGCTGGATGATTTCTGGGTGGGCATGTGGCTCTGTGAAGCCACTGACCCTACACAGCAATGGGTGAACAAGGGGCAGCCCCCAGTACCAGATTCTCAGACTCTGGCATCCCACACAGGATACAGCAGAGAAGCTGAGAACAGAATAGGGGCCCCGGAGCAGCACTTGGCCCGGAGGTACGAGATACAGGAAGAGAGGGCAGGGGGAGAAGGAGGCACTGGGTGGTTCCCATGCAGGTGAGAGTCTTTAGTTCAGTCCTTCATGATCAGAGACAGTCTATGGTTTTAGAGCTTTATTGTAGAAAGGCAGGGGGAAAGAGAGAAGGTGAAAGGAGAGAGAGACTGGCCATGGCCACGTGGGGGGAGGGGAAGAAAAGAGAAAAAGAGAGCTAGAGAATAAGAAGGTAAAAGCTTAAGAGAGAGAGGTAAAAGCTTAGAGAGGGAGGAGGGGTCAAACAGATAGTGGGATGTGTTATCTTGCTGTTGCTAGGTAACTGTGGGGAGGAGTCTAGCCAGAAGGCCAGAAACTTGGGACATTGTCTACCTGACTGCTAGCCATGAGCCAGACTCTGTTGTGATGACTGTGGGGGAGGTAACTTCGACAGGAGCCAGGGGTCCAGGAGACATGGTCGAATGCCTACTGTCCCATGTAGGTAGAAATTACCACCACCAGGTCCTACCGGGATTCAAGATCTCAGCTCGACTGGAGACCGGGCTGTCTGTGCATAGCCCATTGCCCCACATATTACTATTGGAGAAGCATTTTAAAAATTATAATCCAATTGAATTTTGTTTAATGTTTCATGAAATTTTTAGAATTCTTTTGTATTTTAATCTTTGCATTGAACCATAATTTTTCTTAACTTCTTTTAACACGTCATGTGAGAAAGGGACCTAACTATGTTCCCAGTCTTCAGATATGTATCCATTGCCTGTTCTTAGGCAACTTTTCTCAATTGTTGTGGAACCTTATGTTGTGATGCTTAGGTGATGTGTTCCTCTAGCATTTGTATAGCCACCAAGAGTCCTTCTTAACAGTATTAAATAACATTGAGACTTAAGCATGAAATCACTTTTGATTTTAAAAAAAGTATATACTATCTATGTTAGGGCAAGGTTGGCTTTGAGTCTACTAAATCTAAACCCATTTTCAAGATATGAACGGTATGGAAACTTACAAATTATCATGCTTAAACACGGGGTCTTTGGTAGGTGACTAAGATCAAGTTAGACCATGAACTTAATCACTGGTGTCCCTACAAAAGGAGGAAGAGAGAATAGAGGCGACACACACTTCTCTTTGTCTTCTGCAGTCAGTGCCTTCTGCTTTCATGCGTTCTACTAGAAGAACAACGCTGGTATTTGTTTCTTTTTTAACTGGGCTTCCAGAATTGTGAGACACAAGAACCCCCTTTACTTTATAAGTTAGCTTGCCCATATGGCCTAATATAGTAATGGGAAACAACCAGATGAAATATATAAAACACAATCTTACCTATGCCAGCCTTCAGAACCATGAACCAAATAAACTAGTGCTTATAACTTAGCTAGTCTCGGCTCTCCTGTTATAGTAACACAAATCAGACTAAAAAAGTAGCTAGACAATACTTGGCTTCCTTCATCAGTCTCAAGATCACTATACACTCAAGGCTTTGAGTTAAGAAAAAACAGGAATCGGCTTTTGCTTCTACTGAATATCAGAGTAATTCTTCTTTAAATGAGTCTTAATTATTCCCGTGAAGTTTGGTGTTTAATAGAACAACTCGCTTGCTGATTTGATTATAATAAGGGCTTACAAAAGGTTTGAAACCAAACTTACTTTATGTGCTGCAAGCTCAATTTGCATTTTGCAGTGTTGATTTTTGAGACAAGCCCCTATCTCTCTCCTGAAGAGTGCTTAGCTCATTGTCACTGCCAGCTTGTGAGATGGCTTGCCCTAAAGAGAAGCTCTATCTTCTAGAACACCTGTAGTCTCTGCCTTGCTAAACTTAATGTTTAGTTCAAACTGATTGTCTATGTAGAGGCCACAAGGCATGGGAATCTAGCAATCAACATTTCCAAGGTTAGAAGACATTCTTCTCCCTCTCCCTTCTTCTCTCTTCCTCCTTCTTCTCTTGCCATTCCTTTCTTGTGATGGTCTCTCTGTGCAGCCTAGGCTGGCCTCTAACACTTGCTGTTATCCTTCTTGAGTTTATAATACTAACCTACTCCTGATTGCAGGTTGGTACCACATGCCCAACTAAAGCCATCAATCAGTTTTGAAATCACATTATGCACCAAGCACTGAACTCTGTGTTTTTATACACTATTTTAATACCGGTCACATACTGATACAGTAGGTGGACTCATTTTTTTCTTAGTTTTTAGATAATAAATCCAAGATACATAGAGGAGAAACACCATTCATAAGGTCATGTTGCAAACTGTCAAACTTGGAAACAAACATATGTCCTTCTAAACACTGAAAGATTTTATTTTTCCTAAAATGTTATATCATATTGCATAACTGACCCATATGTGTTAATGTTGTTTAATTTATCATATTCTTACATTATACTGCTGTTGCAGGAAATATTAAAAAGCCCAGCATCCTGCACTATTACCAGATACTCTTGGGCCCCAGTGACCCAGATCCCATTGGCCTGCCTCAGAAATGCTTCTACCTCTTCAGCCATCTACTCCTTGTGGCTAGTTGACACAAATCCCCTTAATCCAGTAAATCAAAACTCTTGAAGCTTCTAATTAATCAGTTAGATTTATATATCAATAAATTCTCAATTCACAAGATACCCACACAATAATTTCAGATTCTATTATTAATGATATAAATTGCCTACCTAGATAAGACAAATTCTCCATCCCTTAAAAGATATTCATAGCTACCTGTGGCTATTTAGAGCCATGCGAATCTGGATCGTCTTGTTCTTCCTCCATCTTCCTCCCTCCTTTTCCTGCCCGGATCCTGTCTCTGAAACTCTTAGCTCCACCTCCCTTTTTCCTGTCCAATCACAAGCTTTATGTTGTATTAATATTTAAATCAATTGAACAGGGAGAATTCTGCTACATGCTACTGTAAGGTTATCTCTTTTTCATCTGTCTATCTATCTATCTATCTATCTATCTATCTATCATCTATCTATCTATCTATCTATCTATCTATCTATCATTCTATCTCTGTCATTTATCTATCATCTGTCTATATATACATCCATAACCTAATCAAGATATAATTTTGTTCTGTTTTTGACCCAAGGCCTCATGTAGCTCAGACTGTAACCTTAAACTGAATACATTTTGAAGCCAAGCATGGCTCTCAATTTCTGACCCTCCTGCCTCTATCTTCCAAGAGCTGGAATGGCAGGTGGGTGCTACCAAACCTGACTGAAAATGTACATATCAGTAATTACTCATGATCACTGACAGATTTTATCTGAACACCATTTTTTACATTTGGACAAGACTACTCTAGGAATTTAAGTTTAGTGGGTAGCTATCCCCAGAAATGAGTAGTTTGTGAATTACTCAATAAACACTGAGTGTTTCTAGTAGTCTATGAGTATATTTAATTGATTTTTGTCATTACTTCTTGGAGCTAAGATTCTATTGGAAGAACTCAAGACAGTGAGCATGCCATAGTTAGTTATATTTAGCGAGAACCCCATTTAGTACTTAGCAGTAGATGATGGTTAGCTTTAGAAGACAGGAAAAATCTCAGTGGGGTGATATGTTAAGTGATTGTCTTAAGCTGATATTGGAGGCACCACTCAGCAATATTTTAATAGAATCACTTTTTGACTAATAAAGGGACAGAAGGATTCATGGAGACTAATACTGAATAACTATACACTTTAAAAGTAATCCTCGTAGTACTACTGACTACTAGGCAGATCACGTGCTTCACTTGAAAGCATCAGGATTTGAGTTTGGATCTTCATCATCAGTAGAAAAAGTTAAGCACAGTGGCACATCTGCCTTTCCAGTGTTGGGGAATTAGTGTCAAGTAGCATCGAAAGGGCTTGCTGGTAAGGCAGCCTACTCTAATCTACGGAATCTAGACTTAGTGTGAGACCATGTTTGCAACAATACAGGAGAGAACAAGAGAGGGAGACTTCATACATTGACCTATGGTCTCCTTATATGCACACATGTTCAAAACCAACTACACATGTGTGCACATAACTAAACATATTCACAACATACACACACGCACACACACCAGAGAGAGGCACAGAGAGAAACAGAGAGACAGAGAACCAGAGAAAGAGCGACAAAGAGAGAAAAAGAGAGAAAAGAAGAAAGAGAAGAGAGAAATAAAATTTCTCAAGTTTATCTTTTGACTGCTGATAGAAAACATCAGGTATGTTTAACTCTTCTGGACCCATTTTACATGAGAAGGATTCTGAGTTTGTGAATGGTTTGTCTCCTTTGTACTAGAGGAAGCCACACACCTGAGATCTCTTTAGGCAACAGGAGACACTGCTCCTTCCCTTGCTGTTGTGATTTAAGGACATTTCTGAAGCAAGCTCTCCATACATGTGAAGGCAGTGTTAAAGAAACAGAAGCAGCAGCAATGAAAACAAGATGATTCTCAGAAAGAAAGAACCAAGAATTTGACAAGACTACATTCAGAAAACCAGATGGTGCCTGACCATCGCCATCTTCCAAAGAGAAAAACATTAGGAGCCAATGAATGGGAACAGGTAACCCCAGACTGGTGTCCATGTAGCCTCTAGACAAATGTAGACACAAACATAGGGCAGCTCACTATCCATGGAATTATTGCTATATCTTCACAGACATCTATCCCTTTAAGAAGCTTTGCTTTTGTTATTTCTTTCTTTCTTTTCTTTCTTTCTTTTTTTAACTTGAGGAAAAATAACAGCATTTCTCTTTTGAAATAATTAAAGGGACAGGAAGTTTAAGGAGAAACTGAATGACATCCAATATTCCCTAATACCCTCTTGTTGCTTTAGGTGATTGGTATGCTTAATTAAGGAGGGTCCTGGGTCTATCATCCATCCACCAGGGCTTGACCTGAAGGTGGGAAGGAGCCGGGTGTAACCTGACCCAGTCCAGGTGTGTGCCTGCAGGTCAGAGACTAAGAAAACATGTGGCCTCTTGTAAGCCTCTCCCTCAGCCTGCCCAGGCCTTCAAGTATTTGGGTTGTTTCTTAGATGTCCGCCTTCTGCTGTGCTTAATAGATGTCAGCATGCTTGCCTCTAGATTCAGATTTTCATGATGGGAGAGGAAGTGCATGAGGTTAAGACACTCTTACTTGCTTAAGGCCACGGAGTCAAAGGGGGCAAAGGAGAGAATGCCATTCAGTTAGTTGCTCTCTACTTACAGCTCTGCGATGTCACACAACAGGGTCATGTGTCAAGGGACTCTCCCAAACACCACCAGTAACTGTAATAATTTATAGAGGCTAAACTTTAGTCTTCCTTTACAATATTGCCTCATTGTATTATACCCTTCTTCCCCTCCCCTCCCCCATTTCTTCACAGGTAAAACAAATTTGAGTTTATAATATATCTTGTATTGAGGACACAGTGTTGAAACACAACAGTAAGTTATTTTTGTCCATGTTTGTTCCCTATCCCATGGGGAGGTTGACAGACAGAATAACTGGTTAGATAGGGAGATATTAATCCCCTCTAAACATATAACAAAAACTAGTGCAAAAACTAGTGTCTTCCCTACAAATGATGGCATAGCTAGCTATCCACGAGTGATCCAAATATTTTCATGACACACATACACACAATTTGCACATTAGTCACCTTTAAATAAAATTATTTGCATTGTGAACATTCAAATAATCCACAGGCACTGTTGCTGTCTCAACCTGTGATTGTGTTTGTAAGTCAGGATTTTTGGTGTTTTTTTTTTTTTTTTTTTGAGGGGGGGATGGGTTGGGGCTGATATTGAATACTGTGTTCTGTTGTTGGGTATGCTAGTGATGAGACCCAGACCTCTTTCATGCTTTAGAGCCTTCTAATATTTAGCTAGACCTTTAGGCCTAAAGATTGCTCTTAATATAAATATTAATAGCAAACTCGTTTATCCTAAAGCTCTGAGTCATGGGCTACATTGATTTGTTGCTTTTCACATCCATCTGACCAGGGCCAGTGCTGCTGAGATAGACACATCCATTTGGCCAAAACCCTCTTGAACTTTAATGGGTCATCTTATGCTAGGAGTCTTATAAAAAACTGTGTTGCTTGCTCTTGTTCGTCCTTCCTAGAAGGATTAGTAGAATGTCCAGGGACACTTGGCACATCAAGCTTAGACTACAAATCCATTTATTGTTAGTGAAACTAGGTGCCAATGAGTCCTAGAGAATCTTAATTCATATATATATATATATATATATATATATATATATATATATATATATATATATATGAATAAAATGGATGCTTATGGCTGGAGAGATGGCCAGCAATTCAGAGCCCTTGGTGATCTTGCCAAAGACTGGTTCAGTTCCCAATACGACATGGTAGCTCACAACTATTTGTAATTGCATTCTAGGGGATGCGACACCCTCTTCTAGCTTCCTGTGGAACTCCTCATGTGCGGTACACAGACGCATATGCAGGTAAAAAGTCCACATACATAAATAAAAGAAAATAAATTAGAAGTTACAGATACATGGTGACCGGACATGTCAACAGCTTCTAATTCTAAGACATACAGTGCAGTTCAGTATCCTTTGTGATTCACTCTGCTCTCAGCAGAGGTTGTCACTGGTCATCACTGGTGACACTGTCTGTTACAGTTCTAGAGTCTCTGGCCCCCAGATTATCATTATAATACTACCTCTACCTATCCATTTGGCAAAGTGAAATTTACCAATTGAAAATCCATTAGGATAGGTAAGGATCCCATTTGTGCCCCAGTTATGATCTTTATGCAATTCCATTTTAACATTGATAAGCCATCATCTTTCAGTTAATCCCCTCCCCACCTTTATATTTCTTCACTTCTGTCACAACTGTAACCATTACTGCCACTTTATTAAGAATAATCACTTGATTCTGTTTTGTTTGAAATCAACACAGATCTTCATTTTTCTTTAAATATTACTATTATTATTATTATTATTATTATTATTATTATTTGCTCACAGACTAACTGTTTGACCCAAATGCACACATTTCAGGAAATAAATTAAGTGCTATAGTTTGGATGTTGAATGTTCCTCCAAAGACTTATCTATTAATGTGTTTGTTTGCCCAAAAGGTAAAGAAAAACAAATAAAGATGCAACTGGGTGGTAGTGCACAGTATACTTTAACTTGAACCCTCAGGAGACAGAAGCAGGGAGGTCTCTGTGAGTTTGAAGCCAGCCTGGTCTACAGAATGAGTTCTAGGGAAGCTAGGGCTACAGAGAGAAACCCTATCTCAATACCCACTATTCCCCTGTTGAGAGATAACAGGACTTCTGAGAGATGGAAATAGTGGAGGCTTAGGTCATCAGGGCCACACCCACAGGGGGAAAGGCAGGATGTTTCCTTCCTTGTTGCCTTTTTTCCTTCCTGGCCATGGGATGTGCTCTACCACATCATCCTGGCAGATATGCCACTCCAACAAAGTGCAAACATTGAGGTTAACACCTCAAAAACTGGGGTCTACTATACTGAGAGCCAAAGTGAAACTTTTTCTTATAATTTACCTTACGTATTTTATATAACTTGCCTCATTACAAATATAATAATATAATATAGCATAATATATAATTATATGATATGATATAAATAACATAAATTACTTATATAATTTACCTCAGATATCTGTTTCTACAGCAGAAGTCTAACATAACAATAAATTTGCTCTAATGGAAAATGTGCTCAAGTATATTATACAGTCACACTTTTAATCAAAAAGTATTTCCAATTTCATCTGTAATGCTGTTCAGTTTAGGGCTGTCCATGAAAATGGCTTTTTGCAGAGTCATCTTTGGCTCTAACACTCACACATAAACACACACACACACACACACACACACACACACACACACACGCCTGGCAAGTAACAATGTATAGTTTGATTCTCTGAGGACAAGAAAATCCCTTACTTCTTAATATAACCATTCACTCTGTTACACTTTATCTTTTCAATATGTATTTAGAGGAACTTTCTATGATGGTCTGAGTGACAAGTCTCTGCCGTATTTCTTTGCCTCTACTTTTGGTGATATAGGGTTTACTTCCATTTCCGTCCTTTGGTGTTTGTGGGGTTTAGTTCCTTGTTGTCTCCTTTGCTTTATTTCCATAGCAGAAGAGTACTCAAGTTTCTAATGATATTCATCTGTCCTTATTGAAAAATGAAGTATATTAGGTTAACATAGAAGCTTTGTGCATAGAGTGATGAGGCTAGTTTGTGGGCTTTGATTTAAGCCTATAGTCAAAGCCTTTTAAATGATAACTTTCCTTCAGAATCACAATATTTTGCCAGCTTTCCAATTTCCCCTTCATAGTTCCATTTCTTTAGTTATTGATATCTAGCACATCTATGTGTACATACATATGACGTATTTACTATATATCTAGAAAGCATAATCCACTGATACTCACTGATTTCTACTTTTAGACATTAGCAGACATATTCCATACACTTTTGTCAATGGCTTGCTCATGGTCCTTTGAATATCTTTTGGATTCTGCCAAAGGTATGTAGTTGTACAGAGCTTATAACTAAATATTTTGTGCAGAAAGTGAGAGACTGAGTTAAAAGATGTGTTTACATAACTGAGATCACCTCAGGTTGTCTGCATGTGCCTGCTGGCTGGAGCAGAGGCTGACTGCTATGCTCAGCCTCCTCCTTTCCTGGGCCTCTTTTCTTCCTCAAGTTGTAATGCAGAATCTCTCTGCCGCCCCAGGAAAGAAGCCCTCCAGCTTTGGCTTCCTTCACATCAATTTCTGGACTGTGCCTTCCCAGTTGGTTTCATAATTCTGGAGGCTCCTATACAGCTTTTGGTTTTCCAAATGAATTTAAAAAAAAAAAAAGAGGTGGCCTAGGTTACACAGAGTTATGTCTATTTTTCTTCCATAGTGGCATGTATTTGGTATTTGGGGATTCAAGATGATTATGCCTGTAAGTTACCCTGAACTAGAATTAAAATTTAATTTTAAAAGGCTTTCCACAGGACTTTGATTATTTGGCAGTTATCTAACTTTTTAAGAATAAAAATGTCTGAAGTGCTCCCTAGGAATAAAAAAAAGCATACCAAGTTCAGTGCTTACAAAGTTCCATTTTATTCTCCTCTGGTCACTAAGCCGTTTGCATTCCTTTTAGCAAAAAAAAAAAAAAAAAAAAAAAAAAAAAGTTTGTGTTATTGTATTTTGTGGAAATAATTAGTTAAGGAATGATTAATAATTAACTGGAAATATTTTCAAGAATTTTATTCTAAACACTACACAAACATATCATTCAACATCGTTTTCTCAAGTCCCACAGATTTTAATAATAATTTCTTTGAGTTTATCCTATTTGTGGTTCTGGGTTTTGCCTTTCTCCCTCCAGTGTCCAGCAGCTCTGGTACGCCTGCTCAGAGAGGACAGGGCAGAGTCTGGAACAGGTGGGGTCCACGGTCTGCCTCTTCCCTCCAGGGAGTCAAATGCCTCTGTATGCTAGGCCCAGGAAGGTGAACTGGAGTCCAGAGCAAACAGGATCCTGGTCCCTTTGGAAGTGAGATTTTTGAGGAGTGGTCTCCAAGGACCTTAGTGCTACAGCTCTTTCAGATGAAGGCCTTCTTCAATGAGTTTTAATGAAGCAGCTTTCTGAGATGATCTTAGCTTGTTCATATTTCTTTATCGGGGATGGATTTGAATGCATACATTTTATTTGGGTTGAACAAAGGGTTATTATACATTTGGGGAAAAGCATAACAATATCCAGGAAGGGAAAGGTCATTGGCTGGAGGCTACTGAGATGCCTCACTTGCATGGAGAATAATTCCAAGTGATTTACCCAACTGACCTGTTGGGGGTTGTGCTCACCTGCTTGGGGGTTTCCGAGTTATATGCTTCAAGAGGCAGGCACAGAAGCAGGAAGGGTGTTAGGCCTACTCCTGTCAGGTGTCAGGCTAAGATATTAATCTCAATGAATAGAACTAGAAAATACCATCCTCAGTAAGGTAAGCAAGACCCAAAAGGACACACATGGTATGTACTCACTGATAAGTGGATATTAACCCAAAACCTCAGAATGCCCATGATACAACTCAAAGACCATATAAAGCTTAACAAAAAGGAAGGCCATAGTGTAAATGCTTCAATCCCACTTAGGACAGGGAACCAAATAAACATGGGAGACAGAGGGAGGGAGGCATCTGGGTGGGAGTAGGGAAGGGGAGGGGAAAAAGGGGGTGCAGGACCAGATATAGGAAGAGACAGGAGAGAAGTCCAGAGGACCAGCAGAATGAATAGAAATAAGTAGCACTGGGGCTTGGGAGGGAACTACTAGAAAGTCCCTGAAACCAGAGATGCAAGAGGATCCAAGAACCCAGTGTGGATGACATTAGCTGAAATACCCAACAGTAGGAAGATAGAACCTGAAGAGACCGCCTCCAGTAGATTGACAGGGCCCCCAGTGGAGGGATGGGGCCACCCACCCATCTAAAATGTTTTAACCCAGAATCATCCCTGTCTAAAGGAAATGCAGGGACAAAAATGGAGCAGAGGCTGAAGGAAAGGCCATCCAAAGACCGCCCTACCTTGTGATCCATTCCATCTGCAGACACCAAACCCAGACACTATTGGTGATTCCAAGATGTGCTTACAGACAGGAGCCTGGGGACCCCATTAGAAGTTAGGGGGAATGGAGAGCTGATGAAGCTGAAGGGGATTGCAACCCCACAGGAAGAAAAACAGTATCAATTAACCAGACGCCTCAGAGCTCCCAAGGACTAAACCACCAACCAAAGAGTATACAGGGGATGTCTATGGCTCCAGACATATGTAGAAGAGGATTGCCTCATCTGGCATCAGTGGGAGGGGAGGCACTTGGTCTGGTGGAGTCTTGAAGTCCCAGAGAAGGGGGATGCTAGAAGGGTGAAGTGGAAGAGGGTGGGAGCATCCTTTTAGAGGCAAAGGGGAGGAGTATTGGATGGGGGGGGAGCGTTCATGGAAGGGAGACCTGGAAGGGGAATATAATTTGAAATGTAAACAAATAAAATGATTAATAAGAAAGAAAGAGAGAGAGAGAGAGAGAGAGAGAGAGAGAGAGAGAGAGAGAGAGAGAAAGGCCGGGCGTGGTAGTGCACGCCTTTAATCCCAGCACCTGGGAGGCAGAGGCAGGCGGATTTCTGAGTTCGAGGCCAGCCTGGCCTACAGAGTGAGTTCCAGGACAGCCAGGGCTACACAGAGAAACCCTGTCTCGAAAAAAACGAAAACAAAAACAAAAACAAACACAAACAAAAAACAAAAGAAAGAAAGAAAGAAAGAAAGAAAGAAAGAAAGAAAGAAAGAAAGAAAGAAAGAAGGAGGGAGGGAGGGAGGGAGGGAGGGAGGAAGGAAGGAAGGAAGGAAGTATGGAAGGAAGGAAGGAAGGAAGGAAGGCAAGCAGGCAGGCAAGAGAAGGGGGAGGGGGAGGGGAGAAGAAAAAGATGCTAATTCCAACAAAGGTTTCGCCAAACACCTCTTTGGTTCTAACAGTTTTAGCTGTCTGGGTGTCATATACTATGCCCTTTGACATTTATCTACATGTGTCTAGAGTGTGATCTGCTTTACAGAGTCATTTAGAAGTAAGTGTTGGGATTTTGACTTGAAATGTTACTCTACAGATTGGTGTAAAGGAAAACCATGTTTATGGTTCTCAGTCTAGTAATGGCAGACACAGGAGAGTATGTGAGGAATTCAATCCAAACAATGATGAAAAAGAAAAAAAAGCCCACTTAAAGCAAATATGCTTTACTGACATATTAGCCCCACCAATGGAGACAACTTTCCATTCATTTAAAAATCTAGAAGTAAGGTATAACCAGATGAAGAGATGAACTCACAGGGGAAAATAAGTTTAGATAGAAAATTGAGGTGAGGCTTGACTGTTGCTCCAAGACCTTGGCACTCATTATTCTTTCTGCAAAGAATTTGCAGTTCTGAGAGTAGCATGCTTTTTATTTCCATATGCTTGAGCATTTTTTGAGTGCTATTAAGAATGCCCACAGAAAATGCAGGTCACATGGACTATTTAGATTACACTGGCTAGGCCATATTTTTGAAACCTCTCTTCGATTTTTTTTTTTTTTTTTTGCAAGCTAAAATTTTGCAGGTGGTTGAGCGGTAGATACGAACATCACAACGTGAATACGAGCCAATTAACCAGCAACCACATTTTATGAGGTTGCAGCCACCTAATTGTTTTGTGTCTGCAGCTAATTATTTCTGGGAGATATTTCTGCATATGGAAAAGGAGTCTGTTATTATAATTGAGTGTATACAAAACAGAAATTCTGCTGTAAGTACATCAAGGGCACAGATCACATCTTCTCTGTGTTTTATAAACTTCCATAAATCACTCTGGGCCCATGGATTCTAAATGAATATGAACCGCTAATGGTGATATGATTCTAAAGTTTGGGAAACAAGTCAAAAGGCTGGCTGTGGTGAATGATAAACATGATGCAAAAGAGCGACAAATTCTAGGTGTTGGTGTTCTTAACTCATTGATGACTTGGCTCATAGGTTTATTGTATTTCTGAGATAGAAATATGCACTCTAATAAGTATAGTAAAGTTTGAAATTGATGGCTTTAATAACTTGTGGGACCTACCCAAAGATTTGGGATGCTGCCAGGTTTAACCCCCAAGGCACACAATGTCTAAACCAATACCTCCCATGCTAGGCTCTGAACTTTCCCAATTTCTACATTAAGGTAGAAGAAATTTAGAGGCAGCATATGTCAAGAGAAAACTTCCCTATTATAATGACCTAGCCTGGGCCTAGGGGAGCTCTGACAAATTAATTTTATGGCAGAAGCTAAACTTGTTCTTATAAATTGCCCTGTCCAGACAAAGTAGTGGGCAAGTATGCAGTTTTATGCAGATAGATTTTATTTTTGTTATTATTGCAGCTGCTCATTGATATTTTAATGCAAGTTTTTATTGAGTTATGCCCCAAGGCTCTTTAAATTGAGGGTTCAATTATTTCTAAAATCTAATAATTAAGTAAATTAATGAGCCTAGTCAGAAATCTGGCAACCTGATTGCAAGGATTACACAAGAAATATTAAATGAGCTAATTTCTCCCATTTTTACTGGTAGACCTTTTAAAATATCCCAGACTGTGCTATGTGGATATGTAGAAGAAGTCCTGCACTGAGAGTCACAGTCAGTCCATGAATAAATGCCTGACACAGGGACAGTTTAAAGTCAAGAAGGACCAGGCAGCTCTTGTGATCCAACTTATCCCTATGCCTAAACAACTTTGTATTTCACAAAGTATAATCTATAAAACACAGATGAAAGTGATGTTCATGTCTTTTTACTTAACGCTAGTGAATGAATCATGATACAGCTTGAAGAATATGACTATCATAGTCCCTTGAGAAAACATACAATTAGGTCAAAGTTGAAGAAACTAGGAACGTTGACTTGGAGAATAATTAACTGAGTCTATGTTGTTTCTCAAAAATACACAAAAAGAGAAGTCCTGCTAGATTCTGACTTAACAATGGCATTTTTTTTATGGTTTCCCCTTCTTGTGAGGCAGTGAAATCAATATTCCCTTAATAAAAACCATACTTCAAAATTTAGAATTTGGTGTTTTCTTGGGCTAACACGAGGCTCTCTCAAGATACTGAGAGGCATCAGGGAGTGTCACAGGTCCCAATCAGTCACATGGTTCTAAGGGAAACCTATCAATACTCTAGTGCTGTGATGCTAAACTATGATGATTAACGTGTATAACTTACAATGTATTCACCTCCAAGGAGTTTATCAAGACAGAATGCCATTTTAAGTCGAGAGCGTGTATGTTCCACATCCTTTTTGTTGATTGGTGACTGTGGTAGTTTGAATAGGAATGGGCTCCATAGGTTCCTGTTTTTGAACTTGACCCAGAGGGAGTGGAACTATTAGGAGATGTGGCTTTTTGAGAGTATGTGTAGCCTTATTGAAGAAAGTGTGTCACTTTGAAGTTTCATATACTCAAGCTAAGGATGGTATGCCATTTACTTCTGTTACCTATGAATCAAGATGTAGAACTTGTCGGCTCTTTCTCTAGCACCATGTCTGCCTACATGCTGCCATGCTTTCTGCCATGACAATAATGGACTAAAGCTCTGAAAGTATAAGCAAACCACAATTATATGTTTTCCTTTATAAGAGTTGTTGTGGTCATAATGTCCCTTCACAGCAAGAACATCCTAACTAAGACATTGATTATAGCAGTACCTTAGTTCTGAGGGTTTGGTTTTCTAAGTCCAGTATAAAAAAGCAGGATATTTCTTCTTGTTTTGGATCCTGTAGCATTTATATTTAAATAGAAAGTGGTCTTCTAACTGAGGTGAAAATTGATGATTTTGGCTTTGATAACTTGTAGACCTGACTTTGGGTTTGACAGTCAACTATCTGATTTGGTAAGATTATTTGGGATATATTTTTTTTCCTCACAGATGTCTAATCTGTGATTCACTGATTTTGTTTGCTTTGGATATAGGGTAAGAAAGCCCATCCGGCGTAGTAGAATAAATCCAGCTGCCTTCAGGTCTGGATATGAGGGAAACCGAGGAGGAGACTGCAGTTCCACATTCTCCTTCAGGGGCCTGCTCTCATGGCCTAAAGCTGTGTATTTGGCCTAAAGTTTCCATCATCCCTCAATACTATAACCCTGTGAAAAACACCCTTATCAGTGGTCCTTTTACAAACATTTAAAATCCAGGTGTAGCCATGCCTTCACATTAGCCTAACTGCCTGATCGTTTAAAGATAGTTTACTTTGGATTCTCAAGATACTCTTGGCAATCTTCTATTTGGCTTTTTAGAATGCGTATCTTGACTGATCTATACCTGATGAAATGTGTAGATCCTGGGCAATACTTGAGGCTTTAGAATAGAACCTTGACATCATAGGTACCTATGACAACAAACTCTAGGTTTATGGGGTTATATCATATTTGTTTAGCTACATCACTCTGTAGAGATGGACATACAGATTCAAAATCCTGAAAGCATTAGTTTAAGTTACCCAGCATGTAAGCGAATCCTCGAGTAGAGCTGGTGACCCAATGGCAAAGCCCCTGCTGTTTTCACTCTGGGTCCCCTTTTCACTACTTCACACTCAAGATTATGACTAATTTTCATAAAGACATTAACAACATATAATAGGGCTTTTATAGAACATGGTCTGGTGAAGTCTACACACGTTCATTGTCCATATAAGACATAATATTAAAAGTGGAGTTCTAGGGTGCTGTAAGATTTCAAAGCATTTGTGTTTGTGTTATTTACCAGACAACAAAGAGTGCATTGTCCCGAAGATTCCTAGTGAATGCATCTACTGTAATGAAACATTTCATTAAAGGGAAATCAAACAATAAAGAAAATTTAAAAATCTACTACAAACACAAGAAACTGGGGACTAGAGTCTTGCTTAACACTTTTCTATATCGCACTCCAGTCCCAGCAATGTGCTTGTAAATTTCCTGTATCTTATTCTAGGATGCATAGACTGGTGTGGACACCCTGCTATGGAAGATTAAATATTAGGTAGCACTCCCACTTCGATAAATAATTCTATCTAGTAGAGGTCTAATGCCAACCAGAAGAGCAAGTGTAATGAAACTACAAGGGCATAACCCTTAATTCAGAAAAATCCCTACTATTTGTGTGATTTGGGCCTTATTGACTCTTTCATATTCTCTCTAAAAGTAGGGATGGGGAGGCTTCTCATTTAGTGTCAAATTAAACAAAACACAATTCAGTATATCCTTCATAAAAGAATGTTTAATGAATATTTTCTAGATTCTACATTGCCAAATGCCTTGCAATACGTCCTTTTAAAAGGAAGCTGCTTGGGAAAATAGCAAAACTATCATGGCAAGTTTTGTCTTATTTATATGGAACACTGTAGTGTGTTGCCTCTGCAGGCATTGTAGGAAAACTGATGCTCTTTTCTCTCGCCCAACTGGAGGACAGCTGTCCTAATGTATGATCTATCAAAAACATTCACTCTAACGGCCATTTTCACATTTGCCATACTGTGTTATATAGTAAAGATCTGGCAAAACATAGTTATTTGTAAAATTGAAGCAGGTTCACTCATTTACCCAGGCTATATAGATAAAATGTTTCAGTGGACCTTTAACAGCACTCGTCATGGGTTTTCCATCATAGCAGACACTGCTCAAAGCCATATTTAAAGTTTGTTAGTGGAGAGTAATTCCTTGTAAGAAATCTAGAAGTGTAATTTCTAGTAGTCATTGACCTAAGTTAGTTTCTCAGTGTGGAATACCAAGGTTGGGTGAGCCATTTATAGTATAAACATGGTAGAGTTTGCTTGTTTAGTAATTCAGACAGATTGATAATATTATTTGTGGACTTCATGAGTTTGGATACAATTTCCACTGTGAAAATAGAAATAGCTCATTATTTCAATAATTAGCATCCATTTAATCACATCCCAGCTTGACACAGCATATCGCTGGTTGGAGAAAAACACCCATAGGCTGCTTGTCTTCTACTTCAAAAATGAAAAATAAATTTGAGTTGCACTAGTAACTATTTTACAAACACAACACAAAATTATTAAAAACCTAAAGGAAAGAATTATGATGTAAGTTATTTTGAAATTAAAACCCTCTTCTTGTCAAGATTTTCCACCAAGTGGAAGAAGTTACCAGGAAAAAAAAAAGTGTAACATTGTACACAAAACAGACTTTATCTGAAAGTGTTGGACAGGGGACTTCTGCAATTGGCAAAAGGGCAAGTAGGCTGAACTCCTAATGTAGTAAGGACATTGATATTTAGAAACAAAGACCAGGGGAGCTGGGCGTGGTGGTGCACGCCTTTAATCCCAGCACTCGGGAGGCAGAGGCAGGCGGTTTTCTGAGTTCAAGACCAGCCTGGTCTACAAAGTGAGCTCCAGGACAGCCAGAGCTATACAGAGAAACCCTGTCTCGAAAAACAAAACAAAACAAAACAAAACAACAACAACAACAAAAAAAAAGACCAGGGGAGGGTTCAAGAGGTGGAAAATTACTGAATAGAACTGTTAAGAAGAGCATTCTGCTCATTTAACTAGATAGGGCTTTTGTTAATAAAATATTATTTGGATGTAGGAAGAAAGAAAGTCCATTAAATACCAATCAGAGATGTTGATGAAACAGGTTTCACAGGTTTGTTGATAAAATCAGACTAAGTAAATCTAAAAGACTCCATGGTCATGAGACTCATCAGAAAGATGTAGGTGCCTAGTTCAAATGAGGGCAAAGGGGAAGAATGTTATCATAACAGAAGACTCATTGTCAGGCTAGAGAAGTGATTTCTTAAAAAAAAAAAAAGATAGCTTTGTAGTTTTGTGGTAATCTAATTTGACAGTTGAGCTGCAGCACTTAACAATCATATCACAAAAGAAAATGGCCACATGGTTGATACATGCAAAAATTTTCTCATAAAGAATAGAGCTCAAAGCATTGACAGAGAAGTTAAAATGAAGTCGCAACATCAGATCATCACACAAATATGAGGTGACAAAATTCATCATCCTGCCAAATGCCAACAAACCTATGACAATGTCTACTGATAGTAAAGGCAATGGACAAGTTGAATTTGAATACTCGGGTAGGGAGAGTGGAAATTGGTACAACCAATTTGGATAATCCTTCAGTCTCTAGAATTAGATATGCATACATATTCATGACCGTGTACCTCTAGTCCTAAACTTTCTCTCAGCAGAAACCCATCAACATGTTTTCCGAAGTCCATGATCCTTCCAACACTGCTTGTGATAGCCCCTCTATGACACATCCAGATGACTGTCAGTGGTAGAATGGGAATAAGATGGTATGTATAGTCAGCATTTCGCAATAGGCAGAGAGCATCACTCCTATGTGCAAAAGCATGGAAAGCTGTTCAGACAAAATGTTGAAAGGAGAAGCACCAAGTCCAAAGTATATTCCACAAACCCATCCATAACATGGTAGAGTACAGTAGCATGCAGCACTGTGAAAAGAGTGGTTATATTTGAAGATTGAATGAGTAAGAAAAATGGCCAGGGAGAGTCCCAGAGTGCTTACCACATTCTGTATTTGCAACTGTCAAATTTTAGCATACACTGGATTTTGAAATCATGCTGAAAAGTACATTTTAATTCTCTAGATTTGATGGGATGTAAGATTCTGAATTTTTACCAGTCACACAGGCAATGCCTAGGTTGCCAATTTCAGCTATAATATCTTCTGAATGACTGTTGTAAAATTCCATCTATTGACTATGTGCCAGTTGCAGCTATTGCAACTATGCTATAAATCAATTAAAAATCTCCATAATTGAAGGGTAGGTCTTTGAGGAGTTGGATGGATGGGTAGGAGACAGTGAAAGGTGAATGTGATCAAAATATTTTGCATACATCCAGGAAGTTTTCAAAGATTACTTTTAAATGTCTATATAAGGCTACTGTTTCTCAGAATAGATATTTGGAAAGAAAATTGTAGCTATATTTATAAATATTATTTTCATAATTTTTAAATGCTGGGTAGGTGTATATATATATATATATATATATATATATATCAGTTTGTACATTTGAACATGTAAGTGCAGATGCCTGCAGAGACCAAATATCAAATACCCTGGAGCTAGAATTAATTGAAGTTGTGAGTTCCTCATGGGTGCTATGAACCAACCCCAGGTCCTCTGTGATTTAAGATTACTGTTCACTGCTGAATTGTCTCTCTAGCCTCAATAATATCTTAAAGGGAAAGTCTCACTTTGTAGCCCTGCCTAACTCAGAATTCACTATTAGACAGGCAGGCTTCCAACTCTCAGATAACTTCTTGCCTCTGTTTCCTTAAGGCATGTGCCACCACACCCATCGAAGATGTCTTTTTGCACAGTTCCTGATTCAAATTCCAAGGCAAATATATTCAATGACCAAGCTGAAGGAGAGCTTGATTAACATAATTCCATTAGCATCCATGTGAAATAGAGTTACTGTTTTCCAGACAGCAATTGATTCATTTCTAAGAGATGTTAGGATTGATGCAGAGTGCAGGTGTCAAGCAAATTCAGTCACCTGGCTTCTTCCTCTGCAACAGTCCTTGTAATCTCTGGACTGTAGAGGAGAACTCTGCTGTCTCACCAACTTTTACAAACTCGCTTCCCTTGCTGAGCTGAATTCCATGCCAAAGAGTCTGTGTTTGGTGGCAAGTTAGACATGACTCTGGGCCAGAATTTATGCATGGATTGGGATGTCCAGCCTGATTTACTCTGAGATGATGTAATACTTGCCAGAAGAATTCTGGGAAGAGTTTGGAAAGTACTCATAAACAAACATTCTCCTTACAAGAAGTGATGGAGGCTCTTACTATTTTTATTTGTCAGACAAGCATCCATCTGAAGTAAACATGGATTGCTAGTAGAATGTTTTGTTCCCACCGAATTTCTTTAGATGTGTGAGTAGGATGTATTGGGTGAGCGCGTGGTTCAGTTTCTTAAATCTCTTCAGGGGGGAGACAGAGGCTAGTTGCCGGCCTACATTCTTAGATTCTTAGATATTCCAGCAATTGTTAGCTAGTAATAATCATCAACTGCCCGTTTCCCACACCTAAGAAAATGAGGAGAGATCCATGGGATCCATCTGGGTAGAAAGCGCAGGCTAGGCATGAGATTATTATCACCAGTGACACATTGAGGCCACGTTGCTTCCACGTTTTCTAAGTTCCATTGAACCAGGGATTGCTAATGAAGGATTTCCATTGGACAATTTTGTTTTTTCTGTTTCAAGTTTCAAGATGCCTGTCTGGATTGTATTAGCTTTGCAAGAATTTACCCAAGAGGGTTTTGCTCCTTAACTTGATTGGAAAGGGGCGTGAGGAGAGTGGCTGTCTTTGTGGGAAACCAGATTTCTTTTAACTCCACTATTTTAAATGTGTGTGCAAGAAGTTTGAGAAATCTTTTTTTTTTTAAACGTGTAGCTGATTTTGTTTTATACTTTTCACATTGTGGTCTGCATACATTGCCAAAAACTTATTTGTTAGCCAGACACCAAATTCAGCATCCTTTAATTATTCAGAATTACTGTTAGAAAATCAAAAATAATAAGTGTCATATTGAAAACAATGAAAATTTTTGATGGGAGAGAGAAAACTTTAATTTTGAAATGTAGTTTTCTTTTTACCTTGATTATTTATCACCACCATCTCATTTAGTTCTTTAGAACTCTAACGTTATGTTTATTGTTACATTCTTCTTCTCTTTTCTTTGTGATAATGATTTCAATGCATGCCTATGTCAAAACGGCATGGAGTTGTTTCATCAAATTGACAGAAAAATAGCATTGATGAATTTAAAAAGCTCCTTATTTCCACTGGATTTGTGATATCCAGTGCTATCCTTCTACTTTGTATCTGGTGGCTGTGACTCTCCAAGTTCATTGGCACCTCTGTGTTCTGCATTTCATAGCAATGCACTCAGCATCCCAGAGTCCTCAGCCCCACCTAGCTGTTAGTAAGGTCATATGTTGATGACTACATCTAACTTTTCCTGGACCCCAGTGGTGGTACATGGCACAAGAAAGGCAGGTTTTGCCGGGCGGTGGTGGTGCACGCCTTTAATCCCAGCACTTGGAAGGCAGAGTCAGGCGGATTTCTGAGTTCGAGGATATCCAGGGCTACATAGTGAGTTCCGGGACAGCCAGGGCTACACAGAGAAACCCTGTCTTGAAACAAACAGACAAACAAACAAAAAACGAGAAAGACAGGTTTTTTGTTTTTTGTTTTTTGCATATCATCCAATAAGAGTATGTTAAACATAATGACTTTTCCAGCAGATGACAGTCTGTTACGTCAGCCTTCTTTGTGTCTTTCTCATGGACTCTATGAACATGCAGATGTTAAATAGTATGAGAACGTGCTTACTGTCTTCCTGGAGTAAGTGCAGAATGAGTCAAGTGGCATAGGAGAGTTGCATCAGTTTCTTTTCTCCTTGTTGTAAGGAAAAACTCTGGCAAAAACAACTTAAGGCTAAAGAGTTCTTCTCAGCCCTCAGTTATAGAGTACAGTCTACCACTGTGAGAGAGCCAAGGGACGTGATCTAGAAGAACCTGTTCTCTTCACACTCACAGTTAAGAACCAGATGCACTGTGGTGCTTAGCTTTGTCTGTCTACTTAGACCACCTAGGGATTCTAGCTAGGGAATGGTGCCACCCACAGCGGGCTGGCCTTCCCATCCTACTCAACACAATCAAGATAATCCACCACGGTTATACCCACCCAAGGGCCCATCTCCCAAGTATTTCGACATTATTTTAAGTTGACAACATTAATCATCAAGATTGGTTATATGAGAAATTAGCTATTGAACAACCTAAAGTGAGGGGGACTAGAAGGACTCATAGTTCTATGCACTTACCAAAGATTCTATGCACTTACCAGAGACTATAGTAGACCTCCTTTTTCAACAAATAAAAATCAGGGGGAAAAACGAAAATCATATTCATATATCATTAAATTCATATTTATACTCATTAAACTCATATTTATAATATCTATAAAATCAAACATATGCTGCATATAAAACTAAAGGAATAACACGACATAAATAAACATCTTTACTAAGTAGCATTTCTAACGTGTTTTTTGAAAAATTTAGTTAAAATCTATCACTTATTTCAGAATAGCTCATGCATCATAGACCCCCCCCAACTTCTTTAGTGTAGTATATGGGGAGCAGAAAGGCTGGGAAGCACTGGCTTTCAGAACTAAGCTTTCTCTCCACTGTATTCTTACAAGGTCTTAAAAGTCTAACTGCCCTGGATAATGGAAAATATCTGTATAGTCTGTCAATCAAAGTTCATAGAATTATGGATAACTTTCGCATAGGTTAAATAGAGTATAAACAGAGTAAACTTCTTTGGGGGAGTTATTGCTAGATTTATAGAAGTTTTAGATTTTCAAGTGAGGAGCAGAAAAAATTCAATGTCAGGAAAAAAAAAAAAACAACCCAAAAACCCTGTTGTTTATTATAGTCCACAGTGGGTAAAACATTTTTCCAGAGAGGGGACAAGTTTGGGGCTGGCAGTAGAGAAGATGGCTTCCAATGCAGACAAGCTTAGATAATAAGATTCCAATACTTGATTTTGTATAAAGCAGCCTTGGTCTATAAATGTGGGAAATATATACCTGATACCTGATTCCCCGGCTCTGTATTCTTCTGTAAGTATTCTTGGCTTCCCAGAATGTTGTTTGTAGCATTCATAGAGAGTCTGTCATATACACTTCACATGTCTTGACTAGAATAGTGGAGATCTGGGGCAGGAAATAAAAGAACATTTGAACTCTTCTAGAGTTCCTAAGTGTTTCAAATGCCAGGGAACACATCACCTTACTTGTTGCGGTAAATCTCCAACCCAAATATGCCCTGGTAAGGAAAACACAACAGAATTAATATGAATCCATGCTGTGTGACTATATTGGGCAGATCTACGGATACACTACTATATTTCCCATCTTATGCGACCCCTTGCAGTTTCTCCAGGCCTTGTGCTTCTGCTCCACTATTCTTTGTCTTCCTCCTTCTCTGCATCCTCTCCCTCTTCCATTCTCTCCTTCTTCTCTCCTCTTACCTTCCACTCCACCTTCCCTTTTATCTGCCCAATCATCAGCTCTCCTTTATTTTACAAATTAAGATGGGAAGCAGGTTTACAGGAAATCACCTGAGTGCTGACTCTTTCCTTGTTCACAACCACTCACAGGAGAAGAGAATTAACTTCAAATATAATTAAATCCAGGGCTATCCACAACACCTACTTTTTCCTATTTGGGTACCTAAAGAAAAGTATAAGGCTCTAGATTCAAAATTTTGGAAAATTTAGGAAGATTCCTAATTTAAAAAAATTTTCCAACATTGTTATTGTACTACTTTTGCTAATTATATAACTTAGAATGTGGCACCTGCCCTGAACCCTATTATATACCAGGGTCAACTAGATATAAATGCCATTTAAGTGTCACTGTACACAGTTCCACTTTTTTAAAGTGTCATATTTAGTTGATTATGCATAAAAGGATTTCTTATTGGAGCAGCCAAGCACATTACTTTTTCCAAACTATATTTTTATGGGATATGTAAACACTACTTCTATTTCCCATAAGCATGTAAGTCTTACATTGTTTCTACATTCTTCTAGTGAGTGTGTTTACATGGGTGTAACATACATGTAGCATAGGTACTGAAGCACAGAGGAAGGGTGAACTGACTCCCCTCCCACATTTCGTCCGTGCTTTAAGCTTCAAGACAAGTATCTCTTTGTTTTCAATCCTTGAATAGTGAATTCTAACCTCACTGTAAAAGATAAGGTAGGATGCCACAAACTTACAATGTCTTAATTAGAGCTACTACATCAAGAAGATATGCGACAGACTTTCCATGCTTGGCTCTCTTCATACTTCAGAAGACACTTGCCTGATGGAGTTTCTCAGCAAATGCACTGCAGGCAGCCGGTGTTATCCAGGAGTGTTCCAGTTTTAGGAGCCCACATCTGATATCCAGTGGAAGATATTGCAGGGCAGGAAAGTTCACCTTATTTTACTTAGCTTAATCTCCTCTTTCAGCACTTGAAAGTGTCTTTACCACCTCCATCATGCACCTTGTCTCCAAGACTCCTACGATTAAGAAAGACCTTGTAGAACCTGCCAGATGGTTTGGTAGGAAGGGGCCTGCTACAAGTTTAATGATCTGAGTTTGATCAGGGGAACTCACATGGTAAAAAGAAAGAGTTGACTCCTAAAGTTGTCATCGCTCTCTACTCATATGCACAGGGTAGCACATGTAAACACACACACACACATGCTAATAAATATAATTTTTAAAAATGACTCTTGTAGACTAGACAGTCTTGCACAGAGGTGTTTATAGCCAGCTCTCTTCCCTCTTACACCTTGTAAAGATGCTATAAAAAGAGCTTCTTTTTTCAGATTAAGGGAGAAAAATCATAAGGCCAGAACTAGCCTCTGTGGGCAGAACGCTGCCAAGCCACGTCTGGAAGTTGTTGCCAACTTGCATCTGAGAGTCAACAGAAGTGAAGAAGTTCATAGGCTGCAGCCACTCAAGGCTTACATTAAAAATTAAATGTCCACAATAGCAAGAGCAGACTTGGTAGAACTATATTTTTCATAGAAAAGTCCAAGATTCTCTTCCCAACTTGGACCATTTCATGCTTACCCTGGGCAAGTACTCTACTCTGAGCTATACTGTGATTTAGCCCTGCAGTCTTTCTCCTTATGCATAATGAAATTTTTACAGAGTCCTAAAGTGCTGCCCCTCTCCAATATTATTAAAATGATTTGTCCTTTTCAAGGCACATTAATGTGAATTTATTTTTCCTCCTTCCATGCTCACTTTCAAATAACACTGTGCTTGGAGAGGAGGCCTTCTTGCTACATCTACACCATCAGGGATCTCGTAGTTGTTCTCACTGACACTTCTGGCTAAGTCTCTGCTTCCTGAATAGCTATGGTCCTTCACAGAGCAGTTTTTCTTTGAATTTCAGAAAGTAGCACAGAATAGGAGTACTGCTCTGTTATAAAGAACATTGCAATCATGAAATTTATATGGAAACGATGGGGATTAGAATATAAAATATTAATCTGGGCCACACAGGTTCAGAAAGGAAAAGAAAATGCGTGTTCTCTCTCATATTCAGATCCTACCTATAACACATACGTATTCACATGTAAGCCTACGTGAGTGTGGGCAAACAAGGATGTTTAGAAAGGGATTAGAGAAGGAAGGATAATATTAAGTCTTGTGGAAAGATGGAATCCAGGTAAATGGCCATAAATGGCAGAAGATACAAACCTAATTGTCTTTCGAGGTTCAACTGTCATAATTCTTTTTCTTTTGTTATGAGCAGATGCAAAAAAAAAAAATCAACTGATAGTAACATATAAATCCCTAAGCAAAGCTCTGTGTCATTACAGAGGCCATTGTGACAGAACAGACATTTGCTGAGATGGGATGTTTCAGACTGGCTCCTGTTTGCTTGAGTTGTTCCCTTGAGCTAGGTTCATACTGTTTGTGTGAGTTCATTACAACAAAGTGTGGTTTGAAAATCAGCATCCAAATCCATGGGTTTTATGTTTGTTTCATCATTTCATTTTTTTAACAATGAAATCTAGAGCCTATCTTAGTAAAGCTGAAAGCTCAGAGTCAAAAGAAAAAGTTGGGGGAGGAGATGGAGAGTCAGGACTACATCAAAGATGAAGAGTCCCTTGAGACCTTGAGGTTCTTAATTTTAATAGAAAAAGATACAAGAACAGAGGAGTTGAGGACTTGGAAGTATTTTCATATAAGCTTAGAAGACTTTTAAATAAGTAGATTTGTGTGTTCCTCTAGCCCCAGATTGCTCCAGGAGAAGCTGGAAGAAGACAGCATTTCCCTAGCAAGCTTGATGCTTACTCAGGTGCAGAAATCTCTAGAATAAAGAACCAGCTGATAACTCACACTCACTCTTCCTTCCTTCCTTCCCTCCTTCCTTCCTTCCTTCCTTCCTTCCTTCCTACCTCTCTTTCTTTCTTTCTCTCTCTCTCTTTCTTTCTTTCTTCCTCTCTCTTTCTTTCTTTCTTTCTTCCTCTCTCTTTCTTTCTTTCTTTCTTCCTCTCTCTTTCTTTCTTTCTTCCTCTCTTTCTTTCTTTCTTTCTTCCTCTCTCTTTCTTTCTTTCTTTCTTTCTTTCTTTCTTTCTTTCTTTCTTTCTTTCTTTCTTTCTTCCTTCCTTCCTTCCTTCCTTCCTTCCTTTCTTCCTCCTTCCTTCCTTCCTTCCTTCATTCCTTCCTTCCTTTCTCTCTCTCTCTCTCTCTCTCTCTCTCTCTCTCTCTCTCTCTCTCTCTCTCTCTCTCTTTCTGTGAGACGGATGAAGCAGTTCCTCCAGAGGACTGAGATATTATCCCAGCCAGATGACTGTTATGTAGCCTCAAGTATCTCAGACTGTAGAGCCCAAAGTAAGATTTGCAGGCAAGATTAAATTCAGTACTCTATTCCATATAACTCGGTGGCTTAAAATTTGTTTTTAAATGCTTTGAATAGATATTGATGAGAAACAACTTTGCAATGGTTGACAGCAATGGATTCTAGAAAGGTCTTTGGCAATGGAAATTTTTCACCTAATGATTGTTTACATGATAGTCTAGGTATTAGTTATATTTCAAAGAATTGTTCCCATTTGTGCATATATGGTTTCTGGGAAAAAAATTCTGGAAGTCTGTAGACATTTCAGTTACCACAATTTTATACATAAAATATGAACATGATAAGAAAAACAACCAAGTGGATTGAAATGACTCACAGATTTCCAAAATAATTTCTCCTACTCAGAGTCCTCTGCCTAGGAAAACCATGCTGTCCCTTGTCTTGCATCTTTTTAATACTATAAGGACGGTCCATGAATCAATTCACTTACAAATCTTATATATTGATGACTAACCCTCACTAGGAAGAAATACCTAAAAATCGTATGTCCTTACTCAATGTAGTGTGTGTGTGTGTGTGTGTGTGTGTATACATATATATAACTATATTTCACATATAAAGGCAAGTCTACATCACTTGTCTTTCTCTAGTTTATTTAGTTCATATAATATCATGATTTTTGTTTTCTTGTGGCTGCATAAAATTCCATTGTCTACACATTTCACATGTTCTTTATTCATGTTCTCACTGTCTAGGCTCATGCCATTTCTAGGCTATTGGGTATAGTATATAATAAACATGAACGTGCAAATATTGGTGCTATGTATATTTGAAGTATTTTGGGTATAAACCCAACAATAGTATAACTAAGTCATAGTGTAGATTTGTTTTTATGTTTTATTTAATTTGTTTGGTTAGCTTTAGTGTTTGCTTGGTTTTTTTGTTTGTTTAATATTTCTTTATCTGAGGGGGAGGGTTTCGGGGACTTTTGGAGTAGCATTGGAAATGTAAATGAAGAAAATACCTAATTAAAAAAATATGAAAAAATGAAGAAAAAAAAAGGATTTCTTTATCTGTTTTCCATAATGGTTGCTCAAGGTTACACACTCATATGGTTTCATTCCAGGGTACAATGTTGGTTCAACATGCAAATCAATATATATGCATATATAAAATTGCACAAATTGACTTTAGGACAGAAATCACAGGACCATCTCATTAGATACAGAAAAATTCTGACAAAGATCAATGATCTTTCATGATAAAAAGTCTCAAAGAAACTAGGATTAAAAAACCTTCCTCAATATAGCAAAGTTTGTAAGTGACAAACTTAAAGTCATCAGTTGGAAAAAGGGTAAACTGAGAATATTTCTTTAATCAGAAACTAGACAAGGATTCTCACGCTCTCCACTCTCATTCAATATAATGCTTGAACTTATAGCTAGAGAAATTAAGCAAAAAGAAATATAAGGGATTTAAATAGGAAAAGAAAATCAAATTATTCCTGTTTACAGATAACATGATCTTACTGTCACAAGAAGCTAAAGACTTCACCAAATCCTCTTACACCTGAAAAATACTTCTAATAAAACAGGAAGCAAGCAAAGTCAGCATGCAAAAATCAGGAGCTTTTCTATACATTAACTACATAAAACTACCTTGCTGAGAGAGAAAACAGAGGGGTGAACCTCATTCACAAGAGCTTAATCAAACACACACAAACCACAGGAAAACTCTAGGAATAAAACTAACTAAAGAAGTGAAAGACTTATACACTAAAACATCAAAGAACTGAAAATAGAAATAGAAGACCATAGATACTTCAGTATGAATTTGGAGATTTTTTTTTCTAATTCTGGGCTGAATATCATTGGAATTTGATGACTAAAATGAAAGTCTATATTATTTTGGATAACATATCCATTTCCACAGTATTAATTGTGCCGAACCATGAGCATGAAAGGAGTGTATTATCTATCTATCTATCTATCTATCTATCTATCTATCTATCTATCTATCTTTTTGTTCACTTTATATCCCCGTTGCCCCCCATACCTCTTTGCACAGTCCTACCTAGGGTGAGGTGGTATTTGAGCGGGCTTCCCATTCTCTGTGAAAAAGGGGAGGAGGTAGTGTGTGGGGGGGAGATTTGTAAGGGTAGGACTGGGAAGAGAAGAGGTCCTCAAATTCATACTGAAGTATAAAAGTCCCTAGACAGCAAGGTAGGTGATGGATACATATCAGAAAGAATGGTGCTGAAGGTCTCACAATGTTTGAACTCAAATTATTACAGAGCCACAGTGACAGAAAAACCATGGTTCTGACACAAAATCAGATCTGCAAGCTAATGGAAAAGTACAGAGCATACAGAAATAAGGCCACACAGCTCTAGCTGCTTAATTAAACTTGTTTGAAGGGCTGTTTGTAAACATGCAATTTTGCTTCTTCATGATTTGCTTCTATGCTTTAATGCACTTTAATTTGGCTAAAGATGTTAAACATTATTTGCCTGTATCTTTCAGGCATTTATACATCTTTGTTTTAGAGCTATCTATTCAGTCCATGTGCCCATTTATTAGATTGCTGTATTAGTCATGGTTCTGGTGTGTGTGTGTGTGTGTGTGTGTGTGTGTGTGTGTGTAAGTTTACTTCAATAGAGTAAAAACAGCAGAATCACATCAGAGAGGCTAGGAGCACAGTTCTTGCTTGGCCGCTGAGGCTGGTGCCTCAGCAGTGGGATAGTCCCTCAGTGACTGGTTTCAGTAGAGAAGCTAAAATTCTGGTAGTAGCCCATCATGAGCATGAGTGCTCTAACAATCCCAATTTGGCACCAGCAACCTAGTTCTTGGAGAGCCATTGGTCCTCAGCCAATGACTGAAGCCTCAAATACTGCCTTTTAAATCAGTAAAGGAACTGTCTGGACAGCATCAGGCTCAATCATTCCACAGCAGGAGATAAGCCACACTCTTTTTTTCTGTCTGTCATATCCACCTACCCCCATTTTTTAATCTGTGTGCCTTCTAGAGGTGCTGCCTACATTTGAAATAGGACATCCTACACTAATTAATCCAATCAAGACAGTTTCCCAATTGATGCTCCTGACTCATGGTTCTGATTTGTGGCAAGCTGACCTTACAGCAAACCATCACCATTAGTTTCTCTTTTTTTAGTATTTAAAAATGTGAACTCTTTGTATGTTCTAGATATTGAACTTCTGTTGCGTAAATATGGCCTAATTGGATAAATTAGTGTGGGAAGTCTTATTTCAAATGTAGGCACGCCCACATTAATCTCTAGCAACGCCCAGATTAACTTCCTCACTCTGTTGACTGTTAGTTCTTTTCTATGTAGTAGCTGTGCATTTCTTGCAACTGAAGTTACTCACTCCTGCCATTGTTTTTCGGTTGTCTGTGATTCCTTTCAAACAGTTGTTGCCATTGCCTGTATCTTGACATGGTTTTCTTTTGTGTTCCTTCAGCAGTTACAAAGTTTCCAATATTACATTAAGGTTTTGGATCCATTTTAAATGAAATGCTTTCATTATAAGAGATAAAGATCTAGGTTCAGTCTTATATAGAGACATGACTAATTTTCCCGGTATCCTTTATTGAAGAGACTGTCTTTTCTCCAGTGTGTGTTTCTGACATGCTCTTCAAAACCTCAGAAGGCTATAGCTGCTCAGGTTTACTTCTGGGTCCACTATTTTATTCCATGGTATATTTGGTGTGTTTGTGTGCATTTGTGATGTTTTTGTTATGATAGCTCTCTAATATAGTTTAAAGTCAAGTATTTTGATACTCATAGTTGATCATTTGATTTAATATTTCTATTGTTTTGGCCACTCAGGGTCATTTTAATTTTATATAATTTTAAAGATATTTCTCTACTTCTGTGGGAGAATGATTTTGGAATTTAATAGTGACTGTATTTAAATTATAGATTGCTTTTAGTAATACAAGTAATATACTCATTTAACAATAATAATTCTGCTGGTTCATGAACATAGTAATCTTCTTATGTTCTAGTTTACAGTTACATTCTTCATTGTATAGGCTTTTAATATCTGTGGTTAAGTTTATGCTACATATGTGTCATATATTATGAATGGAATTGTTTTCAAAATTCCTTCTCAGTGAGTTTCTTATTGTTTTATGGGAAAAATGTACTTTTTAAAAATGTTTTTCATCTTGATATTTTGTTGAAAATGTATATAATATCTTAAATCTTTTGTTAAAATATTTAAAATATTTTAATTTTATATCATCTACAAACATGGATAATTTGACTTTTTCTTATTTGTGTTGATTTTATTTCCTTCTCTTGCCTTGATGTATTAAGATGCCCACACTATATTGAGTAAGATTAGTTTGAATAGATAGCTTTCTTTGTCAATATTCAGTATAATGTTAACTACCCAAGTGTTGTTTGTAGTCTTTACTGATAAATTACTATATTGTTGTATGTGGCCTTTACTGTGTTTATGAATAAATGTTGAATTATATCAAATGCTTTTTGTGTATCTATTGACATTTTCATGTGTTATTGATATGGAAATATTGGGGTGTCTTAGAATATTGAATCCTTTCTAGCGGAGCCCAGGGCCTGTGGCTTCTGATTGTTGCCTTTTGTATCTCAAAAATGAAATTCACAGTCCATAGAGGATGAATTTTAGAGAAGTTTACTATAGACTTAGAGATGGAAGCTTAAGGAGGGAGAGAGAAAGAAACAGAGGAGCAAAGGGAGACAGGCGGTATATATAGAGAAAAAATAGAGCATGTCTATATAGCAGGAAAGGTTCAAGAAACAGCATTCCATTGTCTCAGGCCTTTTAAAGGACTTAATACAGAAACTGGGATGAAGTCTGTGGATGCAGATGAGCCTGTCAGTTCAGCTAGCTCCTTTCTGATTTTCCATCTCACTGTCTCTGAGTTTCAGTCTCACTGTCTTCTATAGCCCTGTATAGTCTTATATAGGCAAAGGGACTCCTAGTGCATCACAAGCAGGAAGCAGAACTCTCTTCTGGCTAATCTGGCTCAGGAGAAGACATTCTCCAAACTGCTGTATGAGGGTCTCTGCCCTACATGTAACAGCGTATTGCTTTCTGATGTCTACTCATAAGAAGACGGGAATATTCCTGTATTCTGGTAAGAGTTTGGAAAGTAAGTCTTGCCTTTTTTTTTTTTTTTTTTTTTTTTTTTTTTTTTTTAGAAATAGTCAACTTGTTTAAATTCTTTTGCAACGAAAACAAAAGACCAGTTTCAGTAAGTCAAGCGTTTTTTTTTTTTTTCCATTTTTTATTAGGTATTTAGCTCATTTACATTTCCAATGCTATACCAAAAGTCCCCCATATCCACCCACCCCCACCCCCCTACCCACCCACTCCCCCTTTTTGGCCCTGGCGTTCCCCTGTTCTGGGGCATATAAAGTTTGCAAGTCCAATGGGCCTCTCTTTCCAGTGATGGCCGACTAGGCCATCTTTTGATATATATGCAGCTAGAGTCAAGAGCTCCGGGGTACTGGTTAGTTCATAATGTTGTTCCACCTATTGGGTTGCAGATCCCTTTAGCTCCTTGGCTACTTTCTCTAGCTCCTCCATTGGGAGCCCTATGATCCATCCATTAGCTGACTGTGAGCATCCACTTCTGTGTTTGCTAGGCCCCGGCATAGTCTCACAAGAGATAGCTACATCTGGGTCCTTTCAATAAAATCTTGCTAGTGTATGCAATGGTGTCAGCGTTTGGATGCTGATGATGGGGTGGATCCCTGGATATGGCAGTCTCTACATGGTCCATCCTTTCATCTCAGCTCCAAACTTTGTCTCTGTAACTCCTTCCATGGGTGTTTTGTTCCCAAATCTAAGGAGGGGCATAGTGTCCACACTTCAGTCTTCATTCTTCTTGAGTTTCATGTGTTTAGCAAATTATATCTTATATCTTGGGTATCCTAGGTTTGGGGCTAATATCCACTTATCAGTGAGTACATATTGTGTGAGTTTCTTTGTGAATGTGTTACCTCACTCAGGATGATGCCCTCCAGGTCCATCCATTTGGCTAGGAATTTCATAAATTCATTCTTTTTAATAGCTGAGTAGTACTCCATTGTGTAGATGTACCACATTTTCTGTATCCATTCCTCTGTTGAGGGGCATCTGGGTTCTTTCCAGCTTCTGGCTATTATAAATAAGGCTGCTATGAACATAGTGGAGCATGTGTCCTTCTTACCTGTTGGGGCATCTTCTGGATATATGCCCAGGAGAGGTATTGCTGGATCCTCCGGTAGTACTATGTCCAGTTTTCTGAGGAACCGCCAGACTGATTTCCAGAGTGGTTGTACAAGCCTGCACTCCCACCAACAATGGAGGAGTGTTCCTCTTTCTCCACATCCACGCCAGCATCTGCTGTCACCTGAATTTTTGATCTTAGCCATTCTGACTGGTGTGAGGTGGAATCTCAGGGTTGTTTTGATTTGCATTTCCCTGATGATTAAGGATGTTGAACATTTTTTCAGGTGCTTCTCTGCCATTCGGTATTCCTCAGGTGAGAATTCTTTGTTCAGTTCTGAGCCCCATTTTTTAATGGGGTTATTTGATTTTCTGAAGTCCACCTTCTTGAGTTCTTTATATATGTTGGATATTAGTCCCCTATCTGATTTAGGATAGGTAAAGATCCTTTCCCAATCTGTTGGTGGTCTTTTTGTCTTATTGACGGTGTCTTTTGCCTTGCAGAAACTTTGGAGTTTCATTAGGTCCCATTTGTCAATTCTCGATCTTACAGCACAAGCCATTGCTGTTCTGTTCAGGAATTTTTCCCCTGTGCCCATATCTTCAAGGCTTTTCCCCACTTTCTCCTCTATAAGTTTCAGTGTCTCTGGTTTTATGTGAAGTTCCTTGATCCACTTAGATTTGACCTTAGTACAAGGAGATAAGTATGGATCGATTCGCATTCTTCTACACGATAACAACCAGTTGTGCCAGCACCAATTGTTGAAAATGTTGTCTTTCTTCCACTGGATGGTTTTAGCTCCCTTGTCGAAGATCAAGTGACCATAGGTGTGTGGGTTCATTTCTGGGTCTTCAATTCTATTCCATTGGTCTACTTGTCTGTCTCTATACCAGTACCATGCAGTTTTTATCACAATTGCTCTGTAGTAAAGCTTTAGGTCTGGCATGGTGATTCCGCCAGAAGTTCTTTTATCCTTGAGAAGGTAAGTCAAGCGTTTAACAATGAACACCTGTTAATGAAAACCACCAATGTGCTTACTGTTAGAAATATGCTCAAGGTCGCAAAGAAAGAGACCACAGTCTCCAACGTTGGGAAGTGTGTCTGGACAGAGCAAAGTTTACGCTTGATCAGAGGGGACCTTTGGAAGATGGACTCCATCGAGCTATGAAGCACACGTTTATGTTCTCACTCAAGTGGGGACTGTGCTCTTTCCCCATTGGCTGGCATCCAACCTCACAGGGTTGTCCAATAGACTTGTCTGAGAACAATTGGTGCATAGGGACTGAAGGACAAAGGGGAAGGGGGTCACTGTTCCAAGGAGGAAAGGGTCATTGCTCTAGGCCATCAGAGTCCTAGAATAGACCTTTGTGTAAACAAAGGTTTTATTGAGTGGGAAGAATTAAAGCATTTGCATAAAAATTTTACAAGTTAAGGGAGATAAGATTTTTATCTTATCCCTTGCTCTGAAAGCCCCACAACGTGAGGACTCCCCCACGTTCTGACTCAGGAGAGGCGACACCCCAAAATCACCAACAAGAAACGGTCTTGCTGCAAATTGCAAGAGGATTTTTATTCAAGAGCGCTCTCGGGCCCATGGTCATACACCACGCAGGGGTAGAGGACTGTGGCGCCCCGAGTAGCTGAGTAAGGGGGTATTTAAAGGAAGGAACCACAACTCAAGGAGGTGGGAAGGGCGTTGTTGGAAAATACCAAAAATACCAGTTAAGAGTCACAAGGAAGTACAAAGTCACAAGTGTCAGGTTATCTCTCAAGACAGTTTCTAAGAGCCCCTAACAATCTAAGGGCCCCTAGCAATAGCATCTTTGCATAGTGGGTTCCAGTAGTGGTCAGGGTGGGTCAGGGTGACTTTCTTTGAATGAACACTCTTTGAACCCAGGAAGCGGGTGGGTGGAGGAAGGAATGTCGCTATCTGCTTTATGATTAGCATACCTTGGAGCATTGAGTTTATTACTCTTTCAGCTCTAAACACAAATGTTGTCATATCTGATAGAAAAGACTCATATTTGATATTTCTTTCATTACAAGGTGAAAATACAAAGGCCCCTGGGACGTTTCCCTCAATTGTATGTTGTTGACATAGCTGCCATGTTCTATCCTACCTTCAAGCTTCTTCTGACGATAAAGGAATAGACTCCTTGTGCACAATTTATTTAACAATAAATTAAACAAAATTCCCTTTCTCCTTTAGGAGCAAGAGGGAAACTTGGGCTTAGAGAAATTAAATGGAAGGGCAAGGTTTTCCTAGAAGATAGTTTGAGTTCTCTTAGTTTTGTAATCCAGGGTACAGTAAAGCCACTGTAGTTTTGGGTCTACTGGTCTTCTGGTCTACTGGTCTACTCCACTGGTAGAAAGAAAGGTTTATCGGGAATTAATCTGCCAAGGCCATGGGGGAGGGGTGGCAAGGACAGAAACAAAATAGCAGAAAGCAAGCAGATTTTCTATGACAGAAAACAGGGTGGGGTCTTTGAGCTCAAACAGGCTGTTTTGATGGACTGGCACCTAGACACCCTTGCTTGAGGTAATTGACCTTGGGTCAGGGGGAATTAAGAGAGGATCCTAGTACAGAAACTGGCCTTTAGGCTTCTGTTCAGCCAACAGCCATCCTGTTTATGCACCAAGCATTCTTCTGCTGAGGACATTGTTACCAGCAGGGCTGGGGGGTGGGGTGGGGTGGGGGTGGGGGCACGGGACTTTGGACCTAACAAGTGGGTTTTTTCCCCGTTGTCATTGCTCTATTTAGATCATCAGAAACAAAACCGAGTATATCCCCAGAATTTTGAATTCAGGTTTTGTTTTCTGCGTTTGTAAATGGTGGGGGAATGACAGGAAAAGCTGCTTACAGAATCGGTACTTCTGGAAGGATGAGTTAAGTGTGTGTCTGTACATGTGTTCCACGATTTTAGAAGAGCACTTAACCATAAAGGGCTTAGCTGTAAAGAACCAGGCGGGTGGAGCCAGAGGAGCGGCTGCAGGGAAAACGACCCGCGTGTGGTGCAGAGATCTCAGCTCCAGGATGGACACAGTTCTTCCGTACAGGGTGAAAGAGCACTGAAGAGCAAAGATTACTTCTGCACACAGCAGAGCCAAATATTTGTCTTTTGTTTCCCTTGTATAGGGAGGAAATGGAGAAAATGAAACAGTTACTTTCTAAGCATTGTGTCTCCGGAACTGGGCGTGAGGGCATGGGAGCGGTCGCAGTTTCCAGCTCTTTCCAGTCTCCAGCAGGTAGAGAGAGGCCAGTGTATGTGATTCTCATAACCTTGACCCTCATAGGGCTCTGCTGCTACACCGTCGCCTCTCTTCCCTATGCTTTCTCACCCCACTCCACATCTCCGGCTTTATTTTATTTTATTTTTTTATAGACTCTAAAAATGCATCAGAGAGGAAAAAAAAAATGTGGTTGGACCTGCCGCTAGCACCTATGCCCTCCAGCCGTAAGCTGACAAAAATGTCAAGAAACTGACAGTAAAATATGCGAAGGCGAAGCTCTTGTGAGCAGAGTGAACTCCAGTCTACTGGGTGTTTTCACGGCACCCTGTCACCGTCTTCAAACAGAAATTGCAGTTGGTGGCTTTATCATTTTTAACATCACTTGTTAAATGGTACAGTATGCAAGCGATAGAAAGACCAGTACAGGGGAAGCCCCTGAAGATGGAATGAGAGGAAGCAGATAAGGAAATAGAAGGAATTCCTCCCTCCACCCAGAGCTAATGAAGGGAGGCGGCATCCCTGCCACCTCTGGAGACAGAGGCATCTGCCAACCCCACTGCTAGCTACTCAACTCTCGGCTGAAAATCTAAACCATACATTTTATAATTTTATACTTTTTGGAGGGGGGGCAGCTTGGTATTTTAGACAACCCTAGACTTCCTTGGCTTCATCTAGTATCTACTGGCTAGGGTTCCAAATGATCCTGTTGAATAAAGTACCTCAGTCCTACAAAGGAAGTTTGCTTAATTTGTCCTCTTTTACAGAGATGAGAGAACCAGTAAGTTTGAGAAAATCCCTTTTCTCAAAACTCAGTTTTTAGTAGCAAAGCTGGCATTCGAATCTGCATTTCCTGGGTCCCAGGCAACACACTTCACGTGAAGTTCACCAAGGGGTGTGGCGGGAGGATGAATGGGGGTGGGAGGGCTCCCTACGCTTGAGTTCTTTAATAAACATATCTGCAGGCATCATTTTAAATGGTGAACACATCTTGGGGCACATTACAAATGAGGACTGCAGATATTTGGTATTTATGTGTTTGAAATTGCATCTCACTACTTTCCAATCTTTAAAAACTGAAGACACTCATAAACATGGTTTATTTCCTTACATTTTAGCATGGTGAGAAAATAAGGCATATAGGAATGAAATGTCCTGTTTGGTTAAACTAATAACCACAGTACTCTTGTAAAAACAGGAAACAGAATCCACATAAAACAGCCCCATCAAAGCAGTCTGCCTACTCCCTAAAGACATTAGATATCAAGGATATATTTATAATTGATGGTTTTGAAGTGTAGCTGAGGTTCCCCACTTAGGGCTTGGGATATGCATAACTCAATAGCACATAAAATTGACAACTTTTGGCCTTTAGAAAAAGAGAGAAAGGGAGGGAGGGAAGGAGGGAGAGAGAGAGAGAGAGAGAGAGAGAGAGAGAGAGAGAGAGAGAGAGAGAGAGAGAGAGAGAGAGAGAGAAGAGATGCCCATTTGGAAGCACACAGGACTCAATTGCCCTTGAAATTTGCACGCAACATTTGCCATAGGCAATTAATCTGTATGCAGAGAAAAGGGAGGTCCCTGGAATGTTATGTGACTTTCTCCATGCCTTCTAGCCTTGTGCCTTCCCCTAGCCGTTAGCAGGATAAAGATGTGTGGTTTCCTTGCCCCCTCTGCCTGAGAGACAAGTCCCCTTCTCTCGATGCCATGGGATAATCTACACATCTCGGCTCTGATCAAAGCTGTAAAGAGAGTCATAAAACTGCCATTGAAATCCAAATGTCATATCTGTGGAAAAGGGGAAAGTCCTTAAGGGCTCTTGTGATAACCTCTTAATGTTCAAGTAGATCCCTGAGGGAAGGGCAGGCACTCATTTCTCCTTCATGCTGTGGGCTTGGTGCACTGCCAGGAACTTCCAATGTCCACACAGAACTTACCTCTCTAGACAGTCCTTCATAAATGTCATCATTACTTTAAAAGCAGATTGGGGGGAAGAAAGAATAACAGCTTTGATACAATTAACATATGAATAGAAGGATGTGCACAGGTATAGCGGAGGGACTGCTAGCTGAAGTAGAAGCTGCAGAACAAAGGCGGACTGATTGGAGTCTGAAGTGAGGTGACTGCCCTCCTTTGCTTCAGCAATGGTTCACTGTGTTCTCAGGAGGCTGGGGCCACTTTTTTCAAATCTTTGCAAAACATTATTTTCCGTAGTTCTTTTCTTTCTGTCTTTTTCCCCCTCTTACTGATATCATCACATCTGGCAGTTTGCATTTCTTTTGAGTGAGACAGGTAACTTTTGAAGAAGTAATGTTTATTTTAGGGGTAAGCAAGCTCTTGGCTCTCCTGTGAGCCACTAACAGCAACATCTGTAATCAAATGTAATGGGTCAGCAAAGATGGCTCCTATCTGTCACAGCCTGTACTGGCTAGTTTTGTGTCAACTTGACACACCTGGAGTTATCACAGAGAAAGGAGCTTCAGTTGAGAAAATGCCTCCATGAGATCCAACTGTAAGGCATTTTCTCAATTAGTGATCAAGGGGGAAAGGCCCCTTGTGGGTGGAACCATCTCTGTGTTGGTAGTCTTGGGTTCTATAAGAGAGTAGGCTGAGCAAGCCAGGGGAAGCAAGCCAGTAAAGAACATCCCTCCATGGCCTCTGCATCAGCTCCTGCTTTCTGACCTGATTGAGTTCCAGTCCTGACTTCCTTGGTGATGAACAGCAGTATGGAAGTGTAAGCCAAATAAACCCTTCCCTCCCCAATTTGCTTCTTGGTCATGATGTTTGTGCAGGAATAGAAACCCTGACTAAGTAAGACACAGCCCACGGTATGGAACCATCTAACCTGGAAATAAATACACAAAGGAAAAGTAGAAATGCTTTCTATGAATTTGTCTCTTACAAGAAATCCACATATTTCTATTCTGCTTGCCAAGAAATTTGAACTTGTAGGGTTTTCTCTGTCTCTGACTCTGTCTGTATCTCTCTCTCTGTCTCTCTCTCTCTGTGTCTCTCTCTCTCTGTGTCTCTCTCTCTCTCCAATTAGGAAAATTAATTTATGTTGGGACACATTCAGTGTCTTCATGTTGCACCAGAAGGTGAACACAAACATTCAAGTGTTGATTTGAAGTTTGCACTGTGGGAGTGATGGCAAGTTATCAACTTCAACACTCATGGAAGGGATTTTGATCAGGAGAAATTAACTACAATTTTTGCCTCTCTCACTAGTTTTTTTTTTTTCTTTCTAGATAACATGTATTATCTGTCTCTCATTTCACACACTGTCTGCAGTTGATAAGGTCTGAGAAAGGAAGGTACCCTGCAGGAATCAATTGCTCTTAACACTGTACAGGCTTCATGTACTGAAGAAGCCTCAGTCTTCCTTCAGCACATAATCACCATGCTACACTCCTGAAATGAGTTTCACCAGTCCTTTAAAAGCATGACTTAGTCCTTTCTTCTTTTTGTTATAGTGGCTTTCTTTGTAGTGTTTGGCATGAGGCCACTGGAAACTGAATGCAGGACATGTTGGATTTTGGGTTATTGTCATGTTTTCCCTAGACCTACATAGGTCTTATGGTGTTTGAATTAAATTGTCCCCATAAACTTGTAGGGAGCATCACTAGGAGGAGGAGGAGGAGGAGGAGGAGGAGGAGGAGGAGGAGGAGGAGGAGGAGGAGGAGGAGGAAGAAGTGTGTAGGAGGAGGTTCCAGACCTAGGGCTATTGGCTCACTCTTCCTTCCTGCTGCTCAGGGATCTAGACAGAGAATGCTCCGCCCCTCTCCAGCACCATGTCTGCCTGGAGTCCTCCATGCTTCTTACCATGACCATAATGGACTGAAGCTCTGAACTATAAGACAGTCCCAAGTAAATGATTTCCTTTATAAGCCTTTCCATCCGGGTGTGGTGGTACACGCCTTTAATGTTAGCACTTGAGAGGCAGAGGCAGGTGAATCTCAGGTTGATTTGATCTACAAAGGGAGTTCCAGGAGCATTACCCAGAGTAACCCTGTCTCAAAAAAAAAAAATTAGAAAAATAAAAAGAAAAGTTTTCTTCTGTAGTCATAATATCTCTTCTCAGCAAGAGAAACCCTAAGTAGGACATGCCTTCTATCAACAGAGTTACATTTGCTGGGTAGGTATGTTCTGTCCTAACATGGCATCTGTACTCTACAAGCTTTAGTGGAATTACCACTAAAGCTGGATCACGGAATTTACTGAGTGTGGTGGTTTTAATAGGTATGGCCTTCCTAGACTCATGTATTTGAATGCTTGGCTCATAGGGAGAGGTACTATTAGAAGGTGTAGCCTTGTTGGAGGAGCATGTGACAGTGGGGTGGGCTTTGAGGTCTCCTATGCTCAAACCACAGTCAGTGTGGCACACATCTCCTTCTGCTACCTTTGGATCAAGACAGAACAATTAGGTCCTTTTCCATCACCCTGTATAGCTTTGCTCCACTGTGTTTCCCTGCCATGATGATAATGGACTAAACCTCTGGAACTGTAAGCCTGCCCTAATTAAATGTTTTCTTTTATAAGAGTTGCCTTGGTCATGGTATCTCTTCACAGCAATGGAAACCCTAAGACATCAAGGAAAAGGATATGTCTTGGATACAAACTCTAGTCCTGTAAACCAGAAAGCATTAGAGAGACTACAATAAAGCACTGACTAGCAATTATTTTTTTTTTCTGGTAAATTTGCATCTTTTCTTGTGAAGATTGCTTTTTAACTACCTTGTCTTCCCATTTCTGTTAGAATTCATTCCTGTTCTGTTCTTACTGTCCCATTCTCCCATCCTTCTCTATTTTTCTGACCTGAAGTTCCTGCATTTTGATTAAGCTAATATAAGCCACAAATTTCATAAATCTACAGTCTTACTTCAGCCTGTGAGCGTAGCTTTATTTTTCTCCGAGGAGAAATAAGAGCATCACCTTTCTTATAAAGAACAGCCACTTGTCCAGTGGCTTTAAATGCCTTCTTAACATCTTCAGTGGCTTTAGATGCCTTCTTAACATCTTCAGATGTCTTCTTGACATCTTAAATGCCACAACCACAAAACATAAAGGTAAACAAAGCCAAAATGCTCTCCTGCAACTCTCTTCATTTTCTCTAAATCCACAGCGACATCGTTATTCACCATTTTGACAATTCTTTCATCCCAGGTATTATTGATTCCTACTCTTTCTGTCTGAACTCCAAATCACATATTTGCCTAATTGTCTTTTTCTATGTTATGCTACTAAACCCAAGCCTCTGATTTCTTATCCATTAATTATCACCAACACCATATTAACCATGCTTCCTTCTCTGATATCCATCTGTTGTAACTGTCTTCTGGACTTTGCATGAAATTTGAACCATTGCCTATGGTTGTCTATGCAGCTTTGATTGACAGTCAGGATCTTAGTCTCTCACTGCATTTTGGGGTACCATTTTTCTTTGTTAGTCACACCCAGTCAGCATTGGCTGTTCATATTCTTCAGATACTAATGTCCTCCACTTCGGAATCTTTTATAAGCATCTCCTGTGCTTGGAGCATGTTTTCTTCAACTGCTGCCTGACTCAGTCCTTATTTCCGTTCTGTCCTAATAAACATATCTTCATCTTTCCCTCTTCACTATTGTTTCTTCATACCATGGCAGCCATACTTTACTCATAACACTTTCCTAGAGTCATATTTAGATATGCCTTTCCACATGCATAGTTGTCCATCTTCCCTAGTAAATTATGAGCAATAGAGCTCCCTGTGTCAAAATGGCCCTGGTTAACCTAAATGGTTTACCAAACAAAATCAGATTCCATGAACCTGGGAAAGGCACTGGTAAGGACTGGAATTTGTATAGGAATGTAAGGGAGAGGCTCAGAAGAGAGTAAACAGAATGCATTAATATATGTATTAAATTGACAAATAACAAAATTAATAAATAATCACACAAGGGCCTGAAGAGTCATTGCTATACTTAAAATCCAATATTTTGCTCCCAGCAACAGAAATGAAAAACAATTGTATTTTTCTTTCCAAATGCTTATGTCCTTTCCAGGGTGTTTCTCAATGTCTACCTTTAGCCTAACATATTTCTTGATGCTTAGCCAGTACTTAAGCATTATTTATTAGATGAATGTATGAGTTCTCTATACTGTTCTATTTCTAAGATGAACTCATTCTTCTTCATGATAGATATGTTTTAATCTATGTGTCCCTCTTTCAACCCCATTAGATACATACACTTAGGGTCTCTACTAAAAGATAGGATTATCCCATGATATTAAAAGTAGTAGTTAGTTTCTAGCATAGATTAACTAAAGTACACACAACCATCACATTATACCATCTGCAAACCCAGAGACTATGACAAAAGGTGTAAGTGAACTGTGGGGAAGAACCAAACATTCCGAACTGGTCAGATTCTAAGTCCAACCTGTGGACTGGGTCATTCCCGTCAACATTGGAAATGTGGTTCATCTCCTGAAGGTCCTTTATCTTTTGAGCCTGCTCCCTAATTTGTCATTTCTGGAATGGATGTTCTAACTCTGCCAATGAAGAGAACTTGCATAGATTGTAAACTCAATGAGCCATTAAATAGGTGACAATAATCTTGATAGAAGTTTGGAATATTTAATTAGCACAAAAAAAATACTCTTAGGCAGTGCGCTCAATTACTTCCATGAATACTCCCCAAAATACCAACCAACTGTTTTGCATGTCCATGAAATGATTTCAAAGACATTTAAGAGGGAAAAAGGAGATAATATTTCATCTTTTAATTGAGGACTTGACAGCTTTTGCATGTCCAGTAATAAAGTCTCAAAGTGAATTCAGTTTAGATCCTTGAGATATTTTTAAAGGTGACATTTCTATCCTCAAGGCCAAGATTATAGGAGAGCGAGGGAAAGGCTATGAAAACTACTGGACTAGAGAAAGGCAGTGCTATTGCTGAGTACACCCTATGTGCTCATTGGTTTTTGAACATTATCTGCATTGTGTAAAGATCACTCAGAGAAGTAGAAGAAAAGGAACTATCCAAATTGTGCAAACCATAACTGATGGAAAACATTCAGAGTTTGTCTTTCATCATAAGAACAGAAGCTTGGTGTAAGAACCCAATGGAAAATTCGTGAGCAAAAGAGGAAGAAAGGATAGATGGTTTAATAATAAGGTCATGAGGAAGTATGTGTAACCTGTTCTATATCTGTGTATGTGTGCAGCATGTATGTGTGTGTGTGTATGTGTGTGTGCTTATTTCTGGTGTGTGACTATGGGCATATGTATGCTACATCCTTTGCATAGAAATCAGAAGAAAAAGTGGCTGTCATTCATCAGCATTGTTTGAGACAGGGTCTCTTTTTCTTTTTTTCTTTTTGATTGTTTTTTTCTTCCAGACTGGGTTTCTCTGTGTAACTCTGACATCCCTGGCTATCCTGGAGTTCTCTCTGTAGACCAGGCTAGCCTTGAACTCAGAGATCTACCTACCTCTACCTCCTGAGTGCTGCAATTATACAGGGTCTTTTATTCACTGCTGTGTTCATCATTTTACCTGATCTAAATCATCTGAAGGATTGCCCTTTCTCCTTCTCTCTCCTATCTCACCAGAGGAATGCTAGGAATGTGTGTAAACACTTCTGGTTTTCACTTGGGTTCAGGAGCTCTGAATTCAAGCCCTTATGTTTGTGTGGCAAGCACTCTAACCCCTTAGCAATCTTGCCAGCCCTCTTTACCTAACATAAAATTTAATATCTCTGTCAATTCAATTGCAAACCTATTGTTACAAAATGGAGGAATGTTAGCATTTTGTCTAAGCTCTGCCCCATAGCTACCTGGCAACAGCCAGGTGTGTCTGATTCACTATAAAAGGGGCTACTTGCTCCCTCCTCTCTCTTGCTTTGCCTTCTTGTTCCCACTGTCCTTTCACCCCTTCCCCCCTCCCCATTCCCTTCCCCCTCTTTACATGTTCATGGCCACCCTTCTCTCTTCTCTCTTCTCTCTCTCTCTCTCTCTCTCTCTCTCTCTCTCTCTCTCTCTCTCTCTCTCTCTCTCTCTGACTCTACTACCCTCTTTGCTCCCCTCCCCATGCCCTGAATAAACTCTATACTATACCTTCATGTGGCAGGTCCCTCAGGGGGAAGGGACGCCTCGGAGGGCCCTGATTACACCTCCACCAAAACATATCCTCTCTCTGTTTGTCTTTTTATAAAGACAACATTCATGACATGATTTTTAAAGGGTCCATAACTCCTCCCATACTTTTATTTCCATGCTAAATGACCTCTCATGGTTGTTTTCCAACCACGAAGCATTTGACTTCACATGTATGTTCAACATTGAAACTTTGTCTCATGAAACTCCATCACCTATATTTTCCCATTCAGATGCTCACATTATAGTGACCAACAGAATAGAATGCTTATTTCTCTGTGCCATGCAGCAGAGACTCGGACCTCTGCATGCTTTCCTATCAGTGTCTCCCTTCTGTGATCATAGGCCCTGCAGAGGTCTGCTCTAGGACAGATGCTAATACAGAGTGTCATAGATTAACAGTCAAATCCCCTATTCTAAAAGGACAAGCATGCTGAGACTGAGATGAGCTTTCCCCAACTGTCCAGTACCTTGACATTCCTTCAGATAGTTCCATTACCTGTGAACAATGCAAAGTGTTGCATCAAGTAAGCCATGATCTCAGAATTAATTATGAATTTATACACTTATTCATTTATGGATTGATAGAATAATCATTAATGAAAACATGATAGAGGTTAGGACTTAGAGTGAACACACAGAAGATTCTAAACTTGGGAAAAGGCAAGGAAAAGCTTGCTTGAGTATTTTGGGGAGTAGAGTTGAGAAGGGATTAGGTAATGAAAAGTAAGGCTTGAACTGGTCTATTTCTTCATAGTCCAGAGATCTTATATTTTCAATAACTTTTTGGTTGATTTTTGGAATAACTAGTTGTCCTAAAAAGTATCTATATAACCAGCACTTCAGAATGTTTAATATATTTATTTAGTCTTCTTATACCAAATAATTAATATTTTTCACAGAATTGTTGAAAACAATAGTTATTTTGGTGTCCTATGTAAAACAAATTATAGGCATCTGGTCTGAAAACATCTATTACCTACACCTTTAGCAATCTGTAATAGATAAAACTGATCCATGCAGTGTGAATCCAACTTCACCCAAGTACTTAAGCTTTTGTCAGAGCCAGCTGAGGAATGGAAAGTATTTCTGGAATGTTTTGCTCTGTGACTTCAGAACTCAGGTAGACATAATTACATTAATTAAAACTGTTGAATCAACACGCATTTTAAATTTGCAGGTCAATGAATCGTTTCTCTTCATTTATTTTTAACAGTGCAGTCAGCATCAACAGATACACCCCTCCAACAAGAAAGTCATTTTGCAAGAGTGCCACTCTGATCCATCCTCTATCCTCTAGGTGAGTAAGTACACAGAGCCACAGTTGTCAGATCCTGGATATGAATGGCTGCATTTTCTCCCATTAAAGATTCCGACCTCCAATATTCTGTTAAGTAGAAGCAGCTGACACCCTTTTGTGTCTGCTCTTTCTGTCCTTATCTGTCATTAGTCTGTTCCAAGTTCTTTTTATGTGAAAGAAACTGATTGTTTTGCATCACTTCATGGTCCAAACACAAAGGTGTTTATTGGTATTCCAAGACAGGTCTAGGAGGAATTTGGGTTAAAGAAAGTAAAGGGGTATTCTAATCTTCTTTTCCATGGTGACCTGGAGAATCACAGTTCTCAGTATAAAAAAGGAAAAATGAGAGGTTAGATGATGGTGCTAACTTCCTGAACATGAGCGAAGACTATACGTGGTTTACAATGTCTTTAAAGGGTGAGGGAATAATGAAAATTACCACAAAATACAATTAATGTAAACACATCAAATATGTTTGAAATCTGTGCTCTTAATTATTGACAGAATGTCATCAGTCCAGAATTCTGGGGAAACAATTGGTTTTCCTGAAGTTTTCTGGTTAATACCTTATACTCTAAGTTGTTGCTCAAAAGAATGAAGATGAACTGTATGTATGGACCTTGAAAAATCCTCACTATATTCTGATAGAAAGTATAGTTCCCAAGGTATATACTAAAAAGAACAAAAACCAAAAACCAACCAACCAACCAAACAAACAAACCAAACACCCCAAACTTACAGTATTTTATCTTTATTTTATTGTTGTATATATGGTATTATAAATCTTCTTGCTTTGAAATATGGAAAATCTTATATATTCTATTTGTAAATTATTTTATTGTGTAAATTTCATATATTCTTTTAATTTTGATATGAAATGCTTTTCTCTGTATTCATTGCTTAGTGGAATTTTCAATTTTCTTCACAGAAAAACAAAATTGAAAAAAAAAAGAGAAAGATTATCTTTTGCTATTTTTCATTTGTTTTTGTAAATTCATTTTGAGTCCTCAGAGGGTAAGATTTATAAACATTTAATGCCCTAGTTGGCATCTTCTACTGGATTTATGATAATACATGTACAAATATTTCTGATGGATACCTTGGCAAAATTAGAGATACATGTCCTGGTAACAATCTTTTGTTTATTAAGGCAATTATTAAGAACATTTGATGTGTGTGAATCTTTTGTCACTTTTACCTAAGAAGCATGTTTCTTTTATCATCAAGATCCAAATAAACAAGAAATAGAAATGTAAAAACACAAGGGAAAACTTAAAAATATGCTGAGCATGTATCGCCATCTGGATCTAAAATCTCTCCAGCATGCCCATGCTCACTGAACCAGTGATTCTCTCTTGACCAAAATGTACGCAAAATGTGTGCCTTCCAATGAAGTTACTTGTGGCTCCCTGGCAGGAACAGCCTATTGCACAATGGAGTGCCGGCTCACTTCTCTCCCTAGTATTATTTACAGAAGGAGTACAAAGTATTTTGTTGTTGATTAGATAGGAAAAGGAAATTCCAGCCAACGGTTTCTCAGCATGACTTTTATTTTGATGGATATTTTTTAATGAACCTAATTTATGTGAAGGTTGTTCCGTTAAAAGAATAGTTCACAAAAATATCATGCATGGTTGATCTCAAGACTGTGTTGTGATCCAAAAACAACACACAACAGCAGTCAAATATACGTTTTATGGGCACTTGTCTGTTTTGCTATAACACCGGAAAACGTTCTTTAATTAAAGTTTAAAACCGTAACTGATTAATTTTCTAAACAAACAATCCCTGTAAACATGGGATGTCAGCATCTTAGGGCTGTGTGGGTAGAAATTTTCCTCTCCTTGCAAAGGCAACCAAGGAGGACTCTGGGTGAAGCAGCAAGTGACATTGTGCCCTGGAGGTGAAGCGTCAGGATTTCTAGCATATTCTATAATCTACCTCTCAACAGATCAGAAATTGGAAAGATGTTCCATGCTTGTGACAGTGCTGGCCTGGACCTGCTTGCTACCCTTGACACGTGTAGCTTTTTGACAACAACTCAGTGTGAAAAGGTTCAAAGGACCCTGTTTACTGGGTTACCCTGGTGCTGACGTGGCACAGCGTGGGAGATATTCTTGGGCTTTTGGCTACTGACAGGGATGCCCATCATTTAGAATGAACACCCTCATTTGTTTCCTACTATGAAACCTCAGCTCTGATTTTCACAGTAGTCAGTAAGCAGTCTTGATTCTCCTCAGCCACTCCGTGACCTTTATGTGTTCTTTCTCTTTAAAATTAGAGGGGAGAATTTCAAATGTTACTTAAAAACTCCAAATGGGTTTTCAAAAAAAAAAAAAAAAAAAAACCCAAACAAACATGAAGGTATAATGGCAGGAAAATGGACGAGTATGTCAAACTAAAACTAAAAATCTAACTCTTGAAGTAAGAATGCCCGCAATTGAGATATTTTTATTAGACATCCACAGTATTTCCAATAATAAGTTACAGTCTACATTGTTCCTCCAAAGTCTGGGAAAAGAAGTAAATTAAGGTTGTTTGGGTTTGTCTAGGTGACATTGGTACACTGAGTTTGTGTTTCCGACACATCTCACTCATTAGACTTACCTCAAAGTCCTGATTTACTCACTCAGAGCAATCTGGCATAACAGATCTCCACCTTGTCATATGGAATGGTGATATACATCGCCTCAAAATGCATGTTTCCACACACATAGATACTTCTAAATTCTCAGTGCCATTATCTCACTTGCCCATTATGCAGCAAAATCTTTTAAAGTAAATGTTTCCTTAAAATTGAATGGGTGGGTAGGGAAGTGGGGGGGGAGGGTATGGGGGACTTTTGGGATAGCATTGGAAATGTAATTGAGGAAAATATGTAATAAAAAATATTTAAAAAATTGATCATATCCTTATTTTATTTTATCTTAAGATAATATGTGTACATGTGTGACAGACAGTGTAAATATGAATGCACGTGTGTGTACATGTGCCTGCTGAAGCTAAAAGAGATCGTTGAGTCCTCTAGAGTTGGCGTTACAGGCAGTCATATGGTCCTCAATGTGGGCTAGAAAGCAAACTGGGGTCCTCTGGAAGAGCAGCAACTGCTCTTCACTATTGGGCCATCTCTCTAATTCCTAATCATATATTTTATTACTGTAGGAAGAAAAAGAACTGTGAATTAACACTTCCATACAGTAAGAGAGCAACTGATCTTTTATTTTTATCTCCCAGTGAAGTGGTAGATTAATTAGTACACCATTTAAACGCAAGCCTAAGGAAGCAAGATAATAAAATGAGTGTTGGGTTTGGAAATGAACACTGGGCTGAGATGGGACTTAGAAGAATCTTGTTCATTAGCTGTGTGCATGTTAAGTGCTTGATTTCTGGTGTAAGAAAATAAATATTTTGGATCTTCTTTGTGGCAGAAATGTAGAACATGATAGACAAGAAAAAGTAATCCTTCAGTATTGGCCCACAAAGGGTAAGGGCAGTGCCTTTAAATTGTACCTACTGCAAGCAAGATTATTCACATCATCTGGTAAGATAGCTGTAAGTTCAATGTCTCCATGCCCTGTGAGAAATGAGAGCATTGGGATTTATGAATGTAGAAATCCTGGCAAAGGACAAAAGGACAAACACCAATGCAAGGTCCTGTAGAGGCAGAACTGAAGTCGGCTTGGCTTTCAAGCAAGACACTTCCCTTTCCAGCTCATGTCTTCACAGCTGATGGAATTAGTCAGACAAGGTCTTGGAGGGGAGGGGGAGGGGGTGGGGGGGGTAGAGGAGAGTCAGACCTGAACTATCAGATAATAGAGTTAAAAAAAAAAAGGTTATCCCCATAAGGCTGGGCTGGGGTCACAGGAAGGCTCAGTATTCCCACTGGGTGCAGAGATCCCTGGCTATCCTGGAACATGTTTCCTTTCCTAAAGAGTCCTTAGGGTAGAGGTTTCTGTGCCTTTGTGGACAGCAGCTTAACTGAAGCATCTTTGCTGCTTTTAATCAGGCAGCACACACGCATCCGCAGCCTGTAACAGTGGGCCGACCTTGATGGTCTACCTTGACCCTTAGGAGAGGAGCCAGGAACATGAGATTAAATTCTCTGAAATCTCAGGCCTTCCCTTGATATAAAATAAAGCAAAGATACAAAAGCTTAAAAATACTCGCTAGGTCTTGATGATTAAACCAGCAATCAGGTTCCTGACACTGAAGTGTGCCCTACCCCACAAACCAGCATTTCTTGTTCATAGTAAACACCACAAAAACAATCATAAGCTCTGCCATTGCCTTGCTCCAGTCTGGAACTCTACCAGGAACTGCCTTGTTTTAAAACTCAATTTGTCCCCCTGGTTATACTGGAAATTCTCCCTTGACAAGGTGCCTAGAATTTAGCAGGAGGCATGATGAACACCTGTCTTCACAAAACATCTAAATCCAGGGAGACAGCTCAGCAGGAGAAAGTGATTGCTGAACAAGCACGGTCCCTGGAGGCCACGTAGAAAGCTGGAAGTGATGGTTTACATCTGTAATCCCAGCCCTGCTGCAGGGAGATGGGAGGATGGGAATGGGGAATAGACAGGAGCTACCCTGGGCTATGCACTGCAGCAGAAAGACCCTGCTTCAAAGTGATGGAAAACTAGAACCAAGTTGAAAAGCTGTTCTCTGACCTCTATGGGCATGCTGTTACATGCACATGCATTTAACACAGAGAAATGAACAAATAATTACATAGATAAATAGATAAAAACCATTACTTCCTGAATCTTGCTTTTTTTCTGATCATGTAAAAGCTACCACAAGAGAAAGATATTGGTTAACATTACTGCCATTTTCTCCCTTCAGAAGAGGACCTAGACTTCTTGGATACAATAAATAATCACAAATTCAGGCAGACCCGTTGTCTCCACAGTCATAAACAGAAAGTCAGGCTACGTGTGTGTGTGTGTGTGTGGGGGGGGGGGGGGTATTGAACAGGAGGCATGAGCATCATGTATTGGATTTACTCACTAAGAGCTTTCTCCAGGGATGTGCCACAATTTAAACAGATTGGGATTTTTATTCTGACATCACTATTTTCCAAAACCTTAGATAATTTACATAGCTTCTTTAAACCTCAGCTTCCTCATAGACAACATTAGGAAAAATTAGCAAGCTCTTCATGAACTTGTAAGGGGTAAATGAAATGATGCACAAAAACTAGACACTGTGATGAATATATCTGTGGCTTATTAAGTATTAACTGTTGGCTAGAATTTGTGTAAGGTGGAAATATTTCCCCCCCCAAATCCTGAAACCATTTAAAATTTTAAAGCGTCTTGGCCCCAGTGGTATATGCATATTGCCCTACAATAGCCAGTACCTGGGAAACAAACACTATTGAAATCAGTGTGTTCTCTATTAGAGTCCCACCCCAGTGGACCGGTGGAGAAATAACAGCTGGCATTTAGCTCTGTTGGGCCTGGTTTCAACAAATCTTCCCTTAGCCCCTGTCACCCCGAAGTCACAGGCAAACACACAGGGCATCATATTTCTTTATGTTGTGCTGGAAGGGGTGTTCATGTCGATAAGGAACCTTCCTCCCACCCCACTTTGTCTGCCCTGCACTTAGGAACCAAGGTTGAGTTCAAACAGAGGTCAGGGAGATAAAAGCCCGAGGCTTCGCCACCAATTCACTAGTGCGGTGCCTAAAACTTCCGTCATTTATTTATTGCCATTAAAAGGGAGAAGCTGGGGCCTGTGTCCTGACAGCTACAGACAGAAGCCCCGCTGTTTATTACATTTTCTTCAGCTGGGCAGCAGAACCGGCCAGGCCATTTCCCCTGACACCTTGCCAGCCCACGCGCTGCAGGCTCAGTGGAAACAGAAGTTTCCATACATCTTATGAGATTTCTTGGTATAGTCATTTTAGAAATAAAAAAAAAATGCCGAGAACAAAAATACATGCAGCACAGGCTGGAGTGGGGACCAGGCACGGGAGAAGCCAACAAGCGTTGGGAGGAAAAGCCAGACTCCTAAGAAGTCTTCCAGACCGAGGGAGATTTACTGCAGTTAGCACAGCCTTTTTGTGTCAGAGGAGAAGATAAACAAGAGGCTCCTTCAAAGCAAATAGTCACTTAGAAGATGCTACAAGCATTGCTGGACAAGAGCAAGGCACAGCCTCAGCGCCAGCTGGCGGTGATCGAGTTGGGTCCACTGAGGACAAACCTTTTATCCCTTCTTCGGTTCTTCTCACTGACCCTTTTTAAGTGTCGGTGTGGAGGAATCCCAGCCAGGCACACAGAAAGGACCAGGGCATAACAGATTTGAGCTAAACGGCAGCGTTGGTGGATCTAGAAACCTCAGAGAGCAGCAGCCGGGGAGCCTACATGCAAAGCCTTCCCAGTCCCTGCACTGGCTGCTGGGTCTGCATGTGTCTTGAGGGTTGTCATTTGCCTCCCTCCTCAGCTCCTCCAAGCTGTTTGTCCCCCCACCCCCTCTTTGGCAAAGCAAGCTTATCGCTGTTTTTGGTCTTTCAGCTTTGAGTATAAATGCCCAGGGAACAGATTTGTGAATCGAATCGCCGTTCTCTGTGGTCGGCCCACAGGGTCTAGGGCTTCTGTCTGTGTACTATGTAGATGGAATTGTGTGTAGTGTCTATTTAACTTCCGGATCTGCCTGTGAGTGAAGCCTTGGAGGCTAGCATGATATTTTCACTGCCTCTGATGACCCACTAAAATCAAGAACGTCTCATTTTTCTGCAGAGCATTGAATATACAACCAACATACATGTGGTTACTATTTGCAGAATTTGGCATTTTTTATGAATAGTATAAAACAGGCATCAGGTCGGCTGTCATGTTTTGACAGGGTTGTTCTTTTTATCCAGAATGCTTCTCGCTGCACCCTCCCCTCCTCCATCCCCCCTCCATATTTGAACAACATCCCTACCAGTTTTTGTTGTTGTTGTTCTTAAGTGGAATAAGGGGGTAGATGAGTAGAAGCAGTCAGCCTGCTATGGTCAAGAGTGTGGGGCCAGAAGAAGCAATCACCCGGCATTGTGTTCCCCTGAGGGGGTCCTGTTAAGACTGTTGGTCAGACTGTCTCCAGAGGAGGCCTCAACAGCATCAGACTCAAGAGCAAGGTCAGGGACCAGATTAGTGAGTGGTTGCCATGTGCAGTTTAAAACCGCTTTGCATGGAGCTGGTACCTCTCTTCAAATGGGGTTTTCCTAGTCTCTCCAATCTGTGTGTCTTTCCTGTATTCACAGTCCCAGGAAGGGAATTCAGAATGAGAAATAATGCCTCTTCAGAACAGTTCACAGCTGTCAGTTTCAGCTCAGGTATAAATCTGGGTATGAGTTTTAACTTCTCACTGTGAGATTTGCAGTGTCAAAAAAGCAAGTCTTTAACACACCCACACACACATGCACGTGCACACACACATATGTGCCACTAGGTTTGACTCTGATGAACATCTACTATTTTCCCTTCATTTATACAACATATTTCACTGTTGTTGTTGTTGCTGCTGTTGTTGTTGTTGTTGTTGTTAAGAGACCATAAGCCAACGATGGCCAAGGCTGAATACATCTCCTAGCCAGTCCTTTAGGTGCATATCAGGATGATTCCACTGAAGAGTCTCTGTCCTTTATTAGAAGAAACAAGTCATTTGGCACCAGGGACATTAGATAATGCAGATCTTTTCAAGCAACACTTGTTTTCCTTGTTAGCCAGTGTTATCTTGCATATTTAGAGGAGTGATATGATTTCAGTCACAATTGAAACCTTTTGTGCAGATGTCCATGCTTGCTTGTAGTGACAACAGTATAAATCCAGGCCGCTGCCATGTTATTGTCTCACCATTATTTATGTCTTCCTCAACTTGACTCAGGTCAAACTTCTGTCATTATATTGCTCAGCATAAGAGAGAACTCAATAGCTGAGTGCTCACCATTGAAACGTATTTTATATATATTTTAGTATATTATATGTAGTATATATATAGATATTAAATATCTATACATTACACATGTATGTAACAAATCTGTATCTGCATAATACACATATCTATGTATATACATAGATATGTATATATTGTTTATACATATAGAGCATTTTTATTTCAGGGAACTCTCTGTGGCACAGAGCAAAGTTATTTGTGTAATTGCAAGGAAGATGTCATGAGACTTTCATAGGCAATCCCTGCTTTAGTGCATTTTGAGTTGCTCTAGCAAAATTCTTGAAGCCTAGTAATTTAGACCAGAACGAGGTCTACTTAGTCCATGATCCTGGGAGCTTGACGATGTAAATGGGTTGGTGTCAGTGTGGTGATGCTTCTCAACATGCTAGGGAAATGGAAAAGGAACCAGCTTGGTAGAAAACAGGAATGGCAGCAGTTGGGAAGGGAGGGACCAGGGAAAGGTGAGGGTAGCTATCCTAACAAGAGTTTTGGCACTTGGGGTTGAGGTAAAGGAAACAACACTAGGCAAAAGTCTGCTAAGACTTGCTGCAAGGCCAACAACATACTCCAAAGAAAAGTATTAGGCAACTTAGAAGTTCTCTGCCATGCCCTATTCTTTAAAAAATAAAATTACAGTTGTGTGTGTGTGTGTGTGTGTGTGTGTGTGTACACCAGTGCTCCACAGCATGTTTGTGGAAGCCAGAGGACAATTCAAGGGATTCATTTGTCTCCTTCCACCCTGTAGGCCTAGGGAATGAACTCAGGTTGTAACACTTGGTGGCAGACACTTTATCTGCAGAGCTGTCTCAGGCTCTGAGCCCTGTTGCTTAAGTCTTACCACTTCAACACCACCATGCTGCTGAACAGTCATGTAACATTTGGACTTTTGGGCAAGTCCCTCAAACCATATCCAAAGTATGCCACAATCTAATTAGGCTACCCATTCTCATGAGAGACCTCACTTTGCACTTCACAAAAGAGTGTATGACAGAAGTTCCTCACCTTGAGATTTAACAAGTATAGGACTTGAAAATAAACAGTACAATCATCCAGAAAGCAAGCTTCATTGTTAACACAGATTAATAAATGTGTGTATTAAACCCTTGCCATTTAAATCATAATGAACAAACAGTTTGTTTTCCAAGCAAGACAGAACATTCAGGCCAGAGAAGAAGAGAAATACTGAGCAAACCAACATAATTAAGTATTGAACAAAATGTTATTAGGGGAAAGAATAGTGTTCTATGAAGGAGAAGATCAATGAAGGGACATGATTTAAAATGAAGAACAAGGGAGATCCTGCCAAAGAACTGGCATATGATCTGAGAACAAAATATTAAGTTAGCTAATGGGTACAAGGACGTGTGTTCCCCTAAGAGAAACAACATGTGCACATGTCCCAGAGTGGGAAAAGCCAACTGTATTTAAGAAAGGAAGGGATCCTGGGGTGCTGGGAATATAATAAAGATGGAGAGAATCATATACAGTAGCCTGGAGACACAAGCAAGAAGTGAGTCATGAAGGGCCTTGGGGGCCAAGTGTATTAGTCAGGGTTGTCCAGGCTATGTGGCAATAGTGAATACGCCTTCAAATCTCTGCAGCATAACAAAGTAAAAGCTTATGCTCACTCACTGATCTCCTAGGATGCCGTGACAGTGATGGTAGAAGAAAGCCCTATAAAATTAGGAGCAGCAAATAGTATCCCTATAAAGTTATAGCGGCTGGTGTAGGGAGAGATACACAGAGAAGTTGACCTTGCCTTTAACTACCTTGACCTAGGAGCAGCAATTATGGAGTCAACAGAGTTTGATTGACATGAACCGATTCACCTGGCCATATCAAGATGGAAAAAAGATTTGGAATCATAGTGTAGTTGTTTCCCCAGTAAAAATGAGTGGTTGATGAGACTCTTCCTGACCTCAGGAAAATGGGAGAAATGTTCTACTTTGTTCCAAAGGCTGCTTATCAGGTTGTAACACTGTGATGGTTCTAACCCTAGACATTCATAGATTGAGGTTCTAATCCGAAAATAATTTTATCAAATGGTCATGCCTTCAGGGATGTCGTGTGTTCTGAGAGTACAGCTCTTGCAGAAGGGACTTGTGACATTCTAGCAAAGTCCCAAGAGTCCTCTGTTTCCCTTTCTGTACTATGTGACACAAGAAATGTCCCTTATAAGCAAGAAAGTGGGTCATGACCTGCCATTGAATCTTGATCTAGATCTGTTATCAGGAAAAACAAAACAAACATTTTTTTGTTTATAAGCTCTCTAAGCTATGGTATTTTGTTATAGCTGCTGATGAGACTAAGACTGACATAAACCATTTAACCTTGTCTGTGGTTATTCTCTTGTGGAAACATGTATTTAGGAGCTTGGTAGGGCCCTTGTTTTCTCCACTTTCAGGAAAATAAGCTGTCCATGTGTTCCAGCCTCCTTTTCTAAAGGTTTAAAGCACAGAACTGACTTGCTTTACCGAAGAATCTCTCAATCAGAAAATTCATCCCTTTGGAGGGTGAGTCCTCAACAACAAAATAAAATGAAATCAAATATGTGAATGAAAAACCTCTAAGATGAAGAGATAGAAAACACAACAAGCTCCAGGAGGTAAAATCTAAGATGCTTAAGATATAAAGAAACTTAACTTGGTGGTGTGCATCTGTAATCCCAGTCCTTGGGTTAGGGATAGGTTGAGCGTTAGGAGGGCTGTAAGTTCAAGGCTAACCTGAGCTATATAGTGAGCTCCAGGCTAATTTATGCCACATATGGAAATCCTGAATCAATAAAATCAGAAAAGATAAAAACATAGAAGTGATGAAAATGTATGAACAAGTAATAAGACAGCATACTCTAGAAGTAACTCTAGTGTATATGATAGAAAAGAACCTAAAGCCTAAAATCATATTCAGGAAGCATCACCCTTAAAATGCATCACAATAGCACTATACTGGTTACTTCTCTTAATGATTTGACCAAGTACTTGACAAGAAGCAACTTGAGGAAGGAAGGACTTGATTTGCCTTTACAGAGATTGGTGATTATGCTAGGTGGCTTTGCCCTTTCATCTATTTTAAGTCAGTCAGTTCAGTATGCCAGTCAATGAGATGCTATCACCTACAGACAAGTCATGTCTTCCTTGCTCAGTTAACCATCACTGAAAAAAACACACCCAAAGGTGTATCTTGGTAACTGCCTAGGCGCTTCTTAAACTATGTTTAGAATTGCAAATGACCACCACAAGTATTCATTAAGTTAGACACACTACAAAAACACATTGGTGACTGTATTAGAAAATATGTGGCCAGAATCCAGCCTGATTTTTCGTCCTAGGGACAAAGAAGGGGAGCAATGGCAGGTAGAGAAGGGGTTACTATTTAGACAAGGGGATGGAGGGATATTTCTAAAAGGTCCTTTTGCAAAGCAGGTGCTGGTTACTGTTCGGTCACACAAAATTGAACAAAACTATAGGGTGGATGCAGTAAGTGTTCTTCTGCACACTTCCCATTTCTAAACCCAACCCTCTCATCTTCCTATCTTGTTTCCTCCTGGGTAGCATTATTTGTAAACTTTGTGCTTTTGAAAAGGTTTATCACACTGGCCTGGTGTTCCTCCAAGTCCACTGCTCATCAGTTTGCAGCCCTCCCTGCCTTCTTTCCTTCTGACCCCCAGTCTCATGATCTGCCGAACTCAAAGATTAGCTGTCCTCTGGCAATCTGAGATGATTTAGCCAGTTTGGTAGCTTGAAAGCCTTAGGTCAACACTCTTGTGATCATCTTCACTGGGGACCTAGATTTTGTTATGAAATTTCATAGTTAGAAGGGATTTAGTGGGCAGTGAGAGACAGATTATAAATATCATCTCCAAGGCTGAGTATGGGAGTTATGAGGCATGTAAAGTTCACTGCCTGTCTTGTGGTGGGCAGTCAGAATCAGCTATTGGGTGATCTTGAGAGAAAAAAAAACATCTATGGCGACAGTCAGCCTCCATCTTCTAGAACATTATCAGTTAACAGAAGTACTATAACTTTAAACAGTAATTCTATATAGTAATGAGCATTAAAACAATGGAATCTTAGGGTTAATCCTTTCAAGAGTATGATCTTTGTACAAACCTTGTTTATGTAGCTGGAAAAAGGCCAGCTACAATGAACCCAGGTCAGTCAGCATGAGTCCTTGTTTGAAACTGATAAACATAGATAGGAGTATGCTTTGGAAGAAAATTCCCCTATGAGGTTGTCTGCTTAGTTTTGCAATCAATCTTGGTTGCAGAGATGGTACTCACAGGAGAATATGCAAAAGCCATTCTCTCTCTCTTCCTCCCTGACAGAATCTCTACTTTGTTGGAGTTAGCAAATTCTAACACTTAGGTTAGATGCCTGGTGATGATTACATGCAACATGCTTCTGGTCAGTTCTGGGAACTCTTCTTTCCCAGTGTGCCATCTCTTTTCTATGCTGTGGATTATAGCTGTGATGGCAGGAACTTCAGCTGCCTTCCTGACACAGGACACCAGAAGGTAGTTTTCTTCCATTGTCTCCAAGCTGCTAGCTCCAAGCTACTGGTCATATATATAGGCAGAAAATCCCAATGGTATTGCTCCCATGGCTACTTAGATTCTTCTTTTGCATCAAGGGGCACATAAACCTTAACGTTTTTATTTTTATTTTTATTTTTATTTTTTAATTCAAAGGGCTATAGGAGTATAACAAAAGTCTAGGAACAAAATCTGCATTCTGGCTCAGTCCCTTGATTGTTTGCTACATGTAGCAAGTCTGGATTTGAGCTTCCATTCCCCAGCCTTTTGGTCTTTGCCTTGGGCTCAGATATGGAACTCAGAATGTAGTAGCACTGATCCCTTAGTGTTGTCTAGGGATGGATTCATTAGTAGACAGCTTCTTAGATGGAAGTTAAATTATGATTACAAAAAAAAAAATCTCCACAGAAGAAAGTTTGGAAGAACTCTCCCAAGTGCCATACATCTAGAAGAATCCATTTAAAGGGGGAGTCAGGCTGTTTCTGACCCAGCCATTTGTTTTATGCACTGCCAGCAATATCATCGTAGCGGAAAACATATTTTATAGTGTGCTGGGTGGCTGGAGCACCACTCGGGAAAAACATAGACTAATTCCAGGTCAGCAAGAAAGATCCAAAGCACCGAAACAAGACCTAAACTGACCCCTTTTAACTCAGGAGTGAAATGTTATTTAACTCACCCAAGAAAATAACAGAATATGAAACTAAATCTCCAAGAGGAATCAAAATGCCAGAGACCCAGTAACTCTCCTTGGGGCCTTGCTGTGAACTCAGTCTGTTCTTATTGTTGCTTTTTAAATAAGAATCCAGAGCACTGGCTGTGTTCTCTGCAAGCCCATTGCATGTTCAAATGGGCATTCTAGTTTTGTTCTTTCCTTCGCAGGGCTGTGAGAATATTCATGGGAACCTTTGAAGGTGTACCTGTGAATGTCAGGTAAACACTCCATTAACTGAACCATGCCCCCTGTCCTCACTACTATCATCATCTATCCCATGAGTTAAAGACCAACATTCTTCAATACACTTGCTCACTCTTCAGGGTTTTCTTGCTCTAAGATCTCGATTCATGTCTATTCTGACCCTAAATCAATGAGATGGAGATCTAAAAATCTTCATGGAACCAATTCTATTAAAATACAAGTGACAGCTCTTAGGCAAAAATATATATGTATGTTCTCCCAACTAAATCCAATGACAGATGTTGCCTGATTCTGCAATAAATGTTCATGGCCCTGGAGTGTTCTCATTCTCCATTATTATCACCACTAACTCCTCTAAATTTTGCTCAAGATGTGATCAAAATAGCTTACTACTTAAGACCTGGGAATGTTGTGACACAGATAACAGAAGGAGGCACACAGTTCCTTTTGATTCTATTGTCTTGTGTGCTTCCTATATGTATGGCTTCACCTTTTTTAGACTCATCCTTGTCCTACATTTCCTTTCCTGACTTGGGACTGAGACTTTCTCCAGTCCTTCTTAAGAAAGAGCTGCCTTTATCTTGTTAATATCTTGTTTGCTTATGAACCTTCCTTGGAGATGTTGTTAGGAGTCAGGAGCAAACAATGGTCCATAGTGCTCAATGGGCACTTTGCAGTGGAAGACATCCGGGAGGCTTCAAAGGATGCTCTCTGATCCTTACTGGTGACCAGCTTCTTTCTGGCTGCCAGTGAATGGACGTGTCAGGAACCATTTCATGTCTAGAAAACAACAAACCAACAAAGGCTCTAACACAGTCAATTAGAGAGCTATTAGGAAGCAAAGACTCTTTAATAGAGTGAGGATTCAGGGGGAAAAATCTGCCTTTGGGCAGCAGGCTGACATCAGTCTTTTTTCAAACAACCTAAATGCTCAAGACAGAAGACAATTGGAATTCTTATATTTGCAAGACTACAATAACAGGCATTAAACCTGACAAAGCAGTGAATTAAAAATCTATTTTTTTTTCAAAAAGGTGTGTTCTTTACTTTATCATCAATCTTTAAAAGTAATGTCAAATATTTGTAACAATCATGGTGAAATGACAGTCACTATGGAGTATAAAGGTTTACCACAGCCATTTCAGTTTTCTAAAGTCTTTAGGGATCCACAAAGAATGTTTCTCACTACACAGTATCCAGACAGATTGATGAGAAAAATGTCATTATGACCATCCTCCAGAATATATTATTTAATGTATGAAATTCTTTTCAAAGTAATTAAAGTTGTGTGATGCATCTACTACAGTAAACATAAAGAAGATTTTACTTCCTTGTTTCCAATACTGTATTCTACAGCCACAGCAATTCCTCCCATCTAACGGGCAGTCCATTTTAACTGCTCTGTTTTGGTGTCAAAGTTTTGTATTGTAGAACTCACAATTGAGGAAATTATTAGCTTATATATGTTAAAGGGGAAATAATAACAGTAGAAAATTAGCAAGGATATAAATGCTGATGTTAAGGAGAATCACTGTACTGGCATGTTGGTCCATGCTTGTAATCACAGCATATAGAAGGCAAAGACTGGATAACTGCCACATCTTCCAGGACAGCCAAGGCTAGACAGATTCTGTCTTAAAAAGCTAAAAAAGAAAACTCTCCGAGCCCAGTAACTCTGTATCTAAATTTTTCATCAAAGAAAATAATTCATAAGAAGGAAGTGAGTTTACACGTGTTTTCTTGTTTTGTTCTTTTCCACAGTAACAGGTAAAAACCACTGCCCGCAGAGGCTGTGGGTTAAGGGAGATGAGGCAACCTGGTAGATATGGCCTTATGACCATAAAAGCTAGATGTTCGAGAGTCCAAGCATAGTTAACTACCCACACTGAAACACAAGATCTCTCCCTGGAAATATTTAAAATGTGTATGTAATTTTTGCAAAAAAGACTAAAAAAAATGTTGAAAAATGTAAAAACACTAGAATTAGAGTAAAAAAATATAAATCGTTATGACCAGTATACATGTATGTAATAAATTTGTTAAGTGTTTTTTATCAAATATTAAACTATGTAATTTTGATATCTTTTTGTATTGCTGAGTGATGATTGGATTAAAGGAAAATGTAAATTTATAATTTTAACATGGCCTAAGATGAGGAAGAGTAAAATAACCAGAGTCAAGAGATGCAGGAGGCTAAACTTGGAAATCAAGAGACCAATTATACATTGAGGGTTCAAACTGGATGAGGAACCTTCCTTCTAGTGGACACTTGGTTAGAATCATTCGTTAATCTCTCTGCTCCATGAGACTCTCAAAACTGTAATCCAGCTTTGAGCTTCTTGGCTGTGCCAATGCATAGAAAACTAACAAAGAGTGTTAATCAGACTTATGAAAAGAGTCTTTGAGCTCAGTGTGATGGGGATGGTTCCCATTATCTTTTGTTCTTACTGAATGAAGACTTCAGAACCTTGGTAGAGGAACAATGAAGTGGATAGACATGTCTATTACAGATGCCCACCATCAACATCCAATGGGCCCAGCACTTTAGATGATCATCCCTGTTTATTCTCAATATCAATTTCCATTAGAACAGGTATAGCTGTTTTATTTGCTCAGCAAGAATTGCAATACAATATGCATTTAAGAGTGCACTGCAGAACACAGAATATTGTTCTACAGTCAGGAAGTTTTCAGGTGTATTCTTCACCCATTAATAGATTAGAATTAGGCTTCAACAAGGAGCTCACCTCTCAGGGTATCTGTGGATAAAATGGAGCAGTCACCCTCATTTGTAGTATTGTATTGAAACTTATTCACGATACAAGCACATAAAGAGCTTCACTAGATGGTGTTGCAACTCAAACTCTACCTATCAATGACAGATTACAATTGCATTAGGAAGAGAGAGGTTGATGGCTAGGAAGTAGTCCTTGATACTCAAGAATGGAATCAGTGTGTGGGCAGATGATCGGTGATGGGGAAGTAATACAAGTTTATCATGATTGAGAAGCTAAGTGAGGGATATTTTTACCACTTGAATATTAAAAACAGGCAAATTTGTGAAGGAACAGTGGTAGATTTTCTTTTACTTAGGCCTTCATTCCATGCTATGTGTGTATGACAAAGATTCTGTTGCTATAGAAAAAGCATCTGAGGCTAACAACCTCTGAGGACGAAAGGGTTTGTTTTGTTTTGTTTTGTTTTGTTTTCTCTTGTTTCAAAAGTCACAGACCACAGTTTGAGGGCTCCATTGTACCTCTTTTGCCTGTAATAGAGCAAGTTATCATGTTGGGAGTTTGCAGTGGAGAACGCTACTCACCTCATGATGGCCAAGTTTCCAGTGGTCTCTTCTAAGGCAGAGCTCCAAGGTCCTAACCAACTCTCTTTCAGGATGTCACAAGTTCTGAATGTGCCAGCACCTCAGAGCTGTGCCATGAACTGGCAGCCATGACTTCAAGGCTTGCTTATCCATCCCTTGTGCTTCCCTAGAGGAGTTAGGCCTTGACCTGAGCTGCTGATCTCAGGTCCTCCTTCAGTCCTCCTTTCTCTCTCCATTGTTTTGCCCACCCTCTTTCAGAAACCATGATGAGTGCTGCCAGAACTCATTCACGTGTTTGCTTCTTTCTCTGTACCTTCTAGGATGACTTTAAGAAAGTTGGTGACACTCTCTCTTTCCAGTTCCTTAAGTCCCACCCTGCACCTGCCCTTGTCCAGCATGACTAATACAAAAATGTACTTTCCCACTTTTTTCTGAAGTTTCCTTGTGGTTTGAGTCTTGCCTTCTCTGAATCTGGGTTCTCTTGGTGTGTTTCCCTAATGCAGACTGCGTTTAAGTATATCGGTTTTCTTAGGTAGTTTTCTTGGGACTCTACTTTTCAGTATTTTCTGCCTCATTTCCTTTTCTTTAGAAAACACTCTTCAAAAGTTATATTATAAATAATATTTCTATAGTTAAGAATACCTCCCTGTGAACTTTGGTTTCTACAAGCTTGATTTTTCCCATGGGATGGCATAAAAAGTCATGTATCTACTATGAGGATTAAACTAGACAGTCTTCACCATATGTCTTTACACAGAAAAATTATCTAAGCATATTGTCTTTCTGTTTTTCTTTTGCTTATGTCATATTACTAAGGAATCTCTAGTATTGGGGAAACTTGGCTCTCTTGGGTTACAGTTTCTAGCCTGTTTTCAGAAACAGGAAAAACCAATCAATGAACATTTTTCTTATGCAATATTGTATTATTGCCTGCAAATATGGCACCATGAACTAGGGGATACCTAAATGCATATGGCTTAGCGCCTTTGCTTAGAGATTCCAACCACTTACTCTCTTGGCGCCTACCTTCTTAGAAACATTAAAAATAAGAATATCCTTCTTTATGTCAAATTGAGCAAAATGATGCCTTCACTAATATTTTTCTTCATCTAGAAAGTCTCAAGTATCGCCCTGAAGAAACAACTTTTGAAAATTCCATAAACCTGATCCAGGTAAGATATCATACTTTTATTTCAGAGAAGGTTAATTATACATTGCTATCAGGATCTCAAATCCTGATTTCAAGATGAAAGTTTCTCAAATTTTTGTGGAATGGACAGGGGGTGGATAATATTCAAATGTTAGCCTGGAGTGGCATTTCATGAGGTTAATCCCAGCACTTGGGAGGCAGAGGCAATTGAATCTCTGAGTTCAAGGACAGCCTAGTCTACAAATTGAGTTCTAGAACAGTCAAGGCTCTTACAGAGACAAACTGTATCTTGAAAACAACCACCCACCCACACCCCTCAAACACAATATTTTTAAAAATATATTGCTTGTTGTTGATCTTATCAAAATGATTTACTGAATAATTTTATTCTTGATTCATAGTAATAGTGTATATAGGTGAATGGGGTATCTAATATTTTATCATGTGCATACAACATATGCTGATCAAAAATAGAGTGGTTAGTGGTTAGTGGCTAGTGGCTAGTGGCTAGTGGCTAGTGGCTAGTGGCTAGTGGTTAGTGGCTAGTGGTTTGTGATTAGTGGTTAGTGTTTCCATCCCATTATTTCTATTACTATAGTTTATTATGGGCTGTTGTCATGCTACTGTCATCGTTGCTTAGCCATGGGATGGGGAGCATGAGGGAATGGTGGAAACAAATGTAAGGAGCTTGACCACTTTGAGGCGCAGAGTTCACTGCAATGACTATATCCAAGTTCGACCTGGCCATCATAAACTGTATATTCCCAAGATGGAGACTTGATCACATTTCTTCCAATGCCTCCTTTACTTTCAAATGTCAAATACTATCTTATTAAAACAAATTCTCAGTTGGAAAAGTTCATTTAGACATGGGTTCTGTTCCGAAAAGATGACATCATAGGTTTTTCATCAATAGACAACACATTCTTCTGCTTTCTCTTGTCGTGGATGAACTAACTGTATGAGGAGTTTTAAGTCATTCAGTCTCCTACCCTTGATACTTGGTGTTCATCTTTACTTTTCCATCTCCTTCTGCTAAACCCCAAACCATATCACCTCCCATGACTTTGTGCACTTATCATTGAGACTCGGACTTCTCACTTCTGTTTCTTTGGCTCTGACTTACTTCAGATCCTTCCATAGTACTGTGCATGGTCTCCACACACATAGGCACAGGAAGAATTGAGGTTTGCTTTCTATTGCCTTTGTTCCAAAAAAAGAGTCTCTATCTCTCAGAGACCAAATTGCCATTATAATTTTCAACCAATTGCCACAAGACCATTTCCATAAACTCTCACCTCTTACTTCTTTACAGCATAATCTCCTTTTAGAAACTAGTATCTAAATCCACTTTCTATATTCAGATGCCTGGCCCTTTCTCCTCTATGTTATAATTAGTACCTCTTTTTCTGAACCAGATTCAAACTCTGCCCTAATCTCTTCTCGCCAGATATTCTTTATATCACAATTATGTCCTGACTCTCTATGCTATTGGTGCATTTTGAAGGATGTCAGTTTTATTTCTCCGCAGATTCTTTCACTTTATCTCATACCTTCAGGAATCCCTCTGAAGGCTGTCTCAAGGACTTGTGTATGATATTAGGGATGATAGCATTGTTAATTGGCTGCAGGGATGAAGATGTTTGAGTTCCATGATGAATGTGAATTGGAGGGTCGACTATATTACTCTTTAAATCAGAAAGACTTAAATCTTCCTTAACCTTATTGCATATGCCAGTATAGGTGATGAACAACCTACATCACTCTGCACAGAAGCAGAGTGGTACAGCTATTTAGCTGGGAGATCAGAATGGAAGACACTGATATGAACTTGTCACCATCTGTAAATCGAGTACATGGTGAGAAAAATCATTCTATAGAATCTATCTATATTAGCTGTAAATAGAGACGGTCCACAAATGTCAAAATACAGAACATTTTTAGTGAAATTTCAAGGAGCTGTTTCATGAATTAAAATCACACTTATTTTAAACATATTTTCCTTCGGTCTCGTGACAAACTGTCCAGCCATTATGCTAAAAATGGTCACTTTTTCAGAATGCTAAACATAGAAGTACCATATGAAACAGTAATTCCAGTCTTGGGGATACATCCAACAGAACTTATGCTATTTACTCAAATCTTGTACACATATGTTTGTGGAAGTACTATTAATGAGAGGCAAAAGGAGAAACAATCTTAAATGCCCATTAGCAGATATATGGAGAAGTCAACTGTGGTATATAAATAAAGAGGGTTCCTCTTTAACTATAAAAAGAAATGAAGTAGTGATACATACTGTGATCTGTCTGGATGTCTAAAACACTAAACTATGTGAAAGAAGCCAGACATACAAGGTCACACTCTGGAAGCTTCTGTCTTTATGAAATGTCTAGAATAGACATATTTGTACTGGAAGAGAGCAGATTGCTCATTTCCTGGGGCTAGAAAAGAAGATAACAAGGATTCACTTCTTAATTGACGGAGGGTGTCTTTGGGTTAATAAAAACATTTGGAGACTGAATAAGGCAAGGGCTAGAGAACGTTGTGAAATGTGCTGAATGCCACTGAATGGTAAACACTAAAAGGGCTACTTTACTTTATGTGAACTCTGCCTCCACATAAGAAACCCATTCTCCATCCTTATCGCTGAAAAGAGCGACTGTGTTTTCTTTGTTGCATCTGTTTGTAGCATCACATGGTAAGAGGGAAAGAAAGCCATATAAAATGGACCCAATCATCACAGGTTTTACAAATCATTTAGAAAGGAAATCATAACCAAAGCACTTGGATAATGTCACAAATCAGATCACAGTAGGATGGTGCTGTCATTGTCTGAGGAGAGACTGCATACATTGTTTCCTGTCCCAGTTTTGTAGATAGGTTTTGACCCTAGGCAAGTTGTTATGTGTCCTTAGTTACAGGAAGTGAAGATTCAATGTGACAGTCTCTAAAACTTCTCCCAGGCCAAAAAGGGTTGAGATATTTTAAGCACTTTTGAATGGTGGAGTTAAAACATGTCATTGGATGTAAATACCAAGAGAATATATGAGTGGCAAAGGTCTCGGGAAAATCCCTCGGAAGATGGCAGAAGGGTTGCAGGCCATTGCTCAACCTAGAAGGCTGGTCTGGAAGAGTGGCTATTGTCAAGAAGTCTGTTAGAGAGAACTTTGGCATATGAGATGACGCTGATAGAAGGGAGTCAAATTTCTGGGGCCAACACAGTTTTCTTAAGTTGTATTAGCAAAGTCATTTATAGACTATGTATTTTATGTAAAACATCCGAGGGCAGGAGCTTTATCATAACTGAGGCTACTCATGTAAAATTCTTTGCAACTCTAAAATCTCATCAGTAATCCAACCTTATGTACATGATTGTATAATTGTGACAAGTTTAATTTCATCATTCATAAATCTTTTGTTTATAGTTTGTATCCAGTTAAAAAACACTGGCAATTTTGAAGTAATGACAGAATGTTGGGATGAGAAAGTTTCAGGTATGAAAACAGAGAGGATTAATCTTTCATGCTTATTGTATAGTTCCAGGAGTCAAATCTATTGTTAAATCTCCACATGAATCACACAAAACAAAGTACCCTTAAATATTAATTACACTAATGCCCACAGAGAAGTGTTTTCAACATACTAGGATAGATGGAAACTAGATTTGGAAGGATGAAATATTATGAAATATTTCTCATGAAATATTACCCTTGTTGCCACAGTCTGACTCTCCTGGTAGCATGGAGTGCTTTCCTTCTCATCCCTTTACATCACAAACACTCCCTTTGAAAAGTGTTCTCCTCTGTGCCGTTCCATCTTGTGTGTTGATTACCACATTCAAAGTCATCACTCTGGGAAGCTTTCTGACCTTTCATGGCTTCAATTTAATATTGAGGATACCTTCTTTTGTTGTCTTATACAAAGAGAAAGGTTCCCACCTCCAATAAATGTCCTCTCTTTTCGCCATGTGTGGGTTGGGGCCGTAGATAGATGGGAGATGATGCATAGAACGAATTTTAAGGTGTGGAGACAAGAGATTCCACAATGGCACAGCTCAGGAGGCCTGGGCTCACCTGTGGCCATGTTCAAGGCATATCTCCCCTGCTTCTCTCTGAATAGCCCTACTCACAAACATATTTACATAGAGCACAAACAGGCATGCCTGATCCCCAAACCAACTGCCCCAGCCATTGCCTCTAGCTCCTCAGATGCTGCGGTGGCAGGCTACCTTCTAGGATGGCAGGCAAGGAACCACCCCCACCCCCTCTTTCACACCTTCCTCAGCAATTTTTTATGGCAGAAAATTTGGGAATGGAAAGAAGTACAGTTGCAAAAAGAAAAAAAAAACTGTTTATGAATAATGGAACACTTCAAATCCATCTGGTTCTGAGACTTTTTTTTTTAAGTTTCTCACTACAGCCAATTATATAGCATGCTTGAGTGAGATCTGGTTCTATCCCGAGGCTCATTCTGCTCTCAAATTTCTACATTGATAGTTGCTACCAACGTCGGAGGTTAGTAGCCATATGGTAGTCCAATATGGCACTTTATACTCTCCTTGTGATACTATGGGTAATATTGTGGCCAACATCAACCCACATTGTAGTAGGTGCTGAAAACGGAGGACTCAGACTAGGGAAAACGGAAGACCTTCCTAGATGCTGGCAACGTGGAGAAATTTCTCCTTTCAGTTAAGGATGCTGTGGGCTTATTCTATCAGTTTTTCTTAGAGAGCCTACATTTATCCAGTGTATCTCTGGAAAAAAAATGTCACTACCCCACAAGAAAAACAGTGTGATAGACATTTTAGTTTAGAGAAAGGGTATTCCTTTAAAACCAATCTCCAAATAACTATGCTCTTTCTTCTTTTTTCTTTTACTATTTAGTATCAATATATAAATTCAATTTATGAATACATATATTTTTAAATGTGCATATGTTCAACATATTCTATTTGTAACTTTCTGTGTACAAAATAAATAATTTTATATTGAGCATCTATTATGTGTGTCAGTGTGAATCTTCAAAAGAGAAGACCTTTCTAAAACAAAAAATTCATGTTTTAGGTCCTGTAATTTTATATCACTTACTCTTTATCAGCATTAAATATTTACTTTACAGAAGAATTAAAACCTTTATATTTACCTCTTAAGTACACCATTTCCTTTGCATGGTCAGGCTTCTCTGGAGGTTTCACTGGAAACCTCTGCCAACAAGCAGCCCAAGGTTGTTGAGCAGACAAAGACCAAAGTAGACTTGAGTTTCCAGTCTCTACTGCTCCGAGTCACATGCATCAAATGGTCCCCACGTTTGTGGCTTCTGAGCTCTCTGGATTCTACCTCTCCTGGAGAGGAAAGACCGGGACTGGCAGAGATGAAGTGGGCACAGACATTTAAACAAGCTTCCACTGATTCCACAACTTCAAACCTGGCTCCAAGGGATGGTTGTGGGTATGCTACATGCTTAGAACATGGCCGTGCTGTTGTTCTCTATGCTCTCTCAGAGGGAACTTTAGGTTTCAGCTCAAGACCTTGCATCATTTGCCCTAGTTATTACCACTAAGCTCTAATCTTGAAGGCAGAGACATAATTTAATATGACCATAACCCTCCCTAATATCCTACTAACTCAGTATGTTTTGGGCAGAGGGCCTAAATTAATTCCTGGAGATGAAGGAAGGGAAACAACACCACTTATAAATACTACAAACCAGTGCCTTTAAAACAAATTTGGCCAACATGTTTTGTAAAATTTTCTTCCAATTAGTCTAAAATAGATGACCTAATAACTGGGGTAGTTTCCCAAGCTAAAACAAACAGGATAATAGAAACATTGCAGGGGTTGAGGAAATGGCTCAGCAGTGAGGAGCACGGGATCCTCCTCTAGAGGACCCAGGTTCAAGCACCTGCATGGCAGGTTACAACTGTGTGGAACTCCAGTTCTGGGTGATCCATGGCACCTGCATTCATTCATGTGATGTGATGTGATGTGATGTGTGTGTGTGTGTGTGTGTATATATATATATATATATATATATATATATATATATATATATATATATATTTGCATGTGTGTAATTGGTATATATATGTGTGTATATGTATGCGTATGTGTGTGTATAATTGGTATATATGTGTGTGCGTGTGTGTGCACATGTGTATGTATGTGTATCTTATGTATACACAATACCAATTATTTTGAAATAAATGTTTAAAAAATTACAGATTATTCAATGCTCTATCTGAACTAACAGTGGGTTTTCTTAGAATCTGAAGAGTCTCTGCTGGAGTTAGCTACAATGTTTCCCATAATAGAATCAGTAGGACTTGTAGGGTCTTATGGGGCTTTAGGATTTAATTTCCTCATTGCTTTCTATATTTTAAGAAGCAGATTATCCACTCATACCTTTAGGTATCATCCAGCATTCTTTTTATGTAGCTGAACCAAAATACTGATGTTCACATGGACATTGGGTTCAAGTTTTTTTTGTTTAGGTTTTTTTGTTGTTGTTTTTTAATTTGTTTTTGTTGTTATTGTTGTTGCCGTTATTCAGTTTTGATTTCTTGTTTCATTAGAAAACAGTACACAGTTGTTTCTTATTTGGAAACTGAGCGACAAGATCTGTGAAGTGAACTGATTAAAGTGGCTTCCACTGTGAGTGATCAGCTGGCTCAAATACTGGTCCGTGTGTATCTTAATTCAACCTTTGTCCTCTTGTGAATATTTTCAGAGTTCTTCAATGGAATAGATTCCTCAGAGAGAGAATAAAGGATAGCTATTTTCTCTTAATTCTAGCAAATGATCTTATTTAATTAAGAATGATCTTATTGAACTGACTAAATACCTTCTCAACTCCACTGCTCCAGGTTGCACTCCTGGTACGGAGCCTGGCACAGGATAACTCTCAGTGATGATGGCAGGTAATCATAAAGCCAGGTGCATGCTTGTTCCCCATCTGTCCCGTCAGTAGGGTGGGCAATATGAACAATACTAGAAAGAGAGCCTCCTTATTCTGCTTTCTAGAATAAACAAGCCTGCGGGTCATATGCTTACAGGGCAATTTACTGCTCCTCTGTCGTTAAGATTTTTTTTTCCTTGATCAGACCGTGAGGTAGCCTTCCTACGTTTAATCCATTTAAAATGCACTCCAATAACGACAAAACTTGTTAAGATTTCCTTGCATGGTTTGTGCAGAAATCAGTAGAGGGGAAAAACTAAAGAACACAGCCTGGGGCTAAAGCAGGCATCTGAAAACAGATGGCTGGTGAGCTCCTGCCCGTGAACATGGCTGATAAACAGTAGGAGTGACCTGCTCAGATATATAAGCATGGAGTCTTCAGTGAGGGAGAACTGCCAGCTAAGCAGCTTCCTCGGTGACTTTGGCTTTCCTTTATGGCCAGTTGGGTCCACCTGAGGCACAGCCAGCAGAACCAAGCTATGTGAAGTCCTTGTACCCCCATCTTCTTGTCTAGGGAGCTTCCTGTACCCCCGGAGCCTTGTGGGGATGCCAGGAACATCCAGCTTAGACTCCTCCCCCATCAATCCCTGGCCAGTTGAGTCCACCTGGGGCACAGCCAGCACAGGTGTGTTCTGGGAAAAAAAAAAAAAGGATAGTGGATATGGATAGTGGATGACCTCCAAATGGTGGCATCGCTGAAAAGTCTCATTTTACGTGGAGAACAAACTTCCCTTAGCTGCATACATGGAGTCTCCATCATCCGTTAATCTTCTACACCTCTCACCTCCCAAGGCCATATGACCACTTGTAGCTGACAGATAGATATAGGAGCCCATGGCTAAGATCCCAGATGAGGGTATTCTAAAGTAGAATCCATACAGTATGTCACATTAGGACCAATATGATGCTGACAAATGGAGCAGGGAAAGCAGAAGGCGAGAGCGAGCCTGGGTGTGGACCACCTCTTCTTCCAGAGAGTGGGACTCAGTATTTAGAGATAAGAAAAGTTTCCACATTGGGACCATATGCATTGAATAAGAAATGGGGCACCATTTCAGATCACATATACATATAGGGAAAGAAAAGCCATTTCTCAAATATCATAGGATTTTCAAAAGAAAGAAAGCATTCAAAACAAAAAAAAATTATCTAGGGATGTAGTGGAGCTGGTAAAGTATTTGACTTAAAAGTATGGAAACATGAACAATCAAATCCTCCAGAACTCACATAAGAAGGCTAGGCATGGTGGCATGCACTTGTAATCCTCAGACTGGGGAAGTAGATGTAGGAAGATAGCCAGGGTTCTTTGGCTTGCCAGCCTAGCTGTCTCAGAAAACAAAGTGGATTGTGCCTGACAACTGATACTGAAGTTGACTTCTGGCCTCCATGTGAACATGACATTCCTGTGCTCCCACATATGTACCTGCACATAGAAAGGCACACACTGGTGTGTGCACATGTGTGTGTACACATATACATACACACAGAGAGATATACAGAGAGAGAGAGACAGAAACAGAGACACACAGAGAGATTTAGAAGTGGTCCAAATAACTAGAAATTCAAATTTTAGAAGTAAAAGCAGGAAGGATCTCTTTTCTAATCTTCTTAAACTAATATCCTTCCCTTGTTTGTTCTGCCAGCTCCATGGATGTCTAAGGAATCCATCATCCTGGGGTATGTATACAGGCACTAGGCTCAGAATCTTGTGAGCTGTCACTAGAAAGAGAAGGACCAATTTGTATAGTTTCATGATGTTTAGAGTTCACGCTTCTCATACAAGAATCCCCAAACTTTTCTCCTTTTGCTTTATGATAGCACTCACCATGGGAAAGGAAGGCCTCTGATTTCTAGTCTGGAGCAGCAGGTGCATTTCCTTCCTCAAATCATGTATGACTGGTTGCTAGATAATAAATCCTGGAAAATTTATGCAAATCTAAGTGTCCAGTTCATAATTTCATCTCCCGAGGAGGCTGGCCAGGCATTTTAGAATTGTAATGCATGCACAACTCAGACTCTAAATTGAAAACGAGCATGTTTTAAACAAGTCCAGTGGAAAAGGCTCAACATTAGGACTGAAAACACCATATGCTTCTAACAGGAAAAGTCGCTCAGAGCAGTATGCTGTAATGGTATAATTTAGTAAGGATCCAATTGCTTCAGGACCAGCTAGGGCAGTTAAGTTAGGCCTGATAACTTCCATTGGCTGCTTAAATTGACATATTAAAGCAAGGAGACTCTTACAGGTTTATTTTTTCTTTTTATTAGGTATGAACCGTATCACTGGTTTGCCTTCTGCTTTTTAGTAATGATGAGCTAGGCCATTTGGGCTGGTGAGGCTAAGCAGGGAAGCCAGACATACATCTTCTTTAAGGATCTACCACGGCTAACAGACTCTGAAAAAGAAGGAGGCTTAGGACACAAAAAAAGACAGAGGCTCAGGGAATTAGTCAGGGTGGAGCCACATTACCTCTGGTAGAAGATGTCATTGGGGGCAAGGTATTCAAGAGGTTGAGGGCTCATCAGTCTTTCTGACCACCCCAGGCAACTCTAGAATTGGAAGGTAGAGTCTGGAAGGTAGCAAGGGTTGGGGCCACATTTCAGCTGAACCAATGAGGAGTACCCAGCTTGTGAAAACAAGTGCTTGATAAATATCTATCGAGCAAATATTATCTAACAAGTAGATAGAATCTTCCAGGGACTCTCTGTCAGCTTCTATCCTTAAGCAGCAAGCTGAGAGAAGAGAGTTCCAGACTGCTAACATTGCCAGTGTCTGGCAGAAACAACTGCCCAAGAAGGAAGAAGCATACACTTAGGCCTCACATTATTTCCATAAACCACTTTAGTATGTAATATATAAAGCATTCTAAAAAATAAAAAATAGTAGAGATAAAACATAGACATAAAGAAAAAAGTAGAAATGTCAGGTATCACACATATCACTGAGGAGTTCGTTACTGAACCCACCAAACACAGAATTTTAAATGAGTGTGCATACTCTATTTTAGAAGATAGTAGAAAAACAAAGCTCTCAAGAGAAAAAATTCAAAATAGGAATAAATCCACATTGGAATCTGAGTGAGCATAGAAAATATGGTAACAAAAACTGGGCAGGCAACAGCTGGCCCTACAGGGTCACTTGCAGATTTATATCCACATGTGCATAAATAAGTCATGAACTAAAGTAAGAACAGAGAAATTTTCCTTTCAAAGGAAGAACAAAAATATAATTGAACAGAAAATAAATATACAGTAGAGAAAATGAACTGATAAACATCTTATTAGAAAAATTATGATAATATAGCCACTGTAATTATATGGGTGAATTTTACTAACAAATACATTAAGAGAAGGAAATATCTTGCAGTCATAGGTTATATCCTGTAAAAAACCCATTATTTAACAAAATGAATATAACAATAAATAAAAAAGTTGAGTGATATTACTTTTATATAAATTGAATCAATGATTTGAAATTCTTATCCCACTCAATCTTCAGGTCAGATAGTTTTGATAGAAATCCATATTGTATTAGGGGAAGTTTAAAAAAACAGTAAATATTTCAAAAAATGAGTAAGAAGAAGATACTCCATAGCCTACTTTATGAGGATGCTATAATGACAGTATCATTACACACAAAGGGAATGGAAGGGGGACCAGGAGGAGATAGAGGAGGATTTACATTAAAATTCCTAAAACTGAAACCCAATAGACAACAGTGGCCAGGACCAGTGTGGACCTGATTACACTGTTGCTAAGAGAGCTACTTTGTTACAACTTCTTGAATAACCATTCATAATTTTTCTCTATTTCAACATTGAAGATATTCCTTTTCTGTGATTTCTTAATTCTTTTCCTCCATACATGCCCAACACCACGTTTTCAAATATACATCGAGTGACTGAGACCGTAGAATGTGGAGTATTCCTTTGAAGAAACTTCAATCCAAATGACCATCAATAAGTACTTTATGATTACATCATGCTGGATGCACAAGGAGATAGGTAAACATCACCGTTCACAAGAACTTGATGAGACTTCCAAGGAAACTATGGATAAATAAGGCTGGGCACAAAAGATTACTAAGTTTATATGAATTTTATGAATTAGGCAAACATCAACTGACATGCTTAGACATGCTTCTAGAGATGCTCAATATATAATAAGTGAAGAAATCATTTCACCTCCAAGCTAAGAGGATCGTGATTTTTGAGGGAAGATTGAGAAGAGAATTTTCTAGAAATGAGGTTGGGGGGGCGTTATGGTAACAACATTGAGTTTACACATTTTTGTACTTGTTCTGAAAGCATTTGGAAGGTGTTTTACACCTACAACTGTTACAGCTTTGAAGTCAGGAGAAAGGGTTGACATGTCAGGGCACTGAGTGTTTCTATACTACACAGCAAGTTGCTTGAGGATCACAGAGCTGCATGGGAACCGCAGTCTGCCTACTCTGCTTTTCTTGGAAAGATCAGGATCTTCCTCTTTGATCTCTTGGAAACATGGTAACCTCACAGGTATCTCTCTGTCTCTGTCTCTGTCTCTGTCTCTGTCTGTCTGTCTGTCTATCTGTCTGTCTGTCTGTTTCTCCTTCCTGTTATCTAACTAATTTGAAGTTTGGGGCACTGTGCATTCCACCTTTTAAACTGCTTCTCCATTTACAATGCAGAGAGAAATTCCAGAAAGCAATCATCCAAGTAATGTTTGGTTACTTGTCACTTAGGTCCCATGTAAGAAATGCTCGAGGAGCCTAAGTTTCTGGTGCTGTTTACAACGGTGGCAGTGGCCCTATGTAATGATGGAACCAGTTTCGTAGGTCAGAGAGGACCTTATGCTTCAGGGAAAAATGTGTGAAATATGTTTGTAGCCAGTATATATTAAAGAGCTCTAATAATCATTACAGAAATATCCTATGATTCAGAAAATAAAGGACCAAAATTTTGGCCCTTCTCCCTGATGGGATGTAATCTAGAATGTTTTCTGCATGGATATTAAGGTCTCTTTCAGTCCCTATGAAAAAAAATGTGTGACATTATACATGAAAAAAATCTAAAAGTCTGCTTTGGCTCCTGTTTTCAATCCACAGTTGCTTGCCTCTCTTCTTTGGCTCTGTGGAGCTACAGTACATTATGATAGAAATGTGTGACAGAGGAGGCCATCCATCTCATGAATCCAGGAAGCAAAGACAGAAATAAGAAATAGCCACGCTTCCAACATCTATATTTAGGACACCCTTCCCCCAAAGACCTCATTTCCTAAAAGTATAACAACTTCCCAATAGTGTGCCAGGCTTGGGACCAGAATTTTTACATTAGGACTTGGGAGCATATTGCAGATCCAAAGTAGATCAGGTCTCAAAGGGTTTTGTCAACCTTGGTGGTAGGCATTTTATGGTATGGCAATAGTATCTGTACGTAGTTGGATTTTTTTTTCCAATATGGATTATTCTGTAATAGAAGCTTGCTTTTGAAGCATCATCTTGTATCCTTCCATCCTTCTTCTGGCCCTTCCTTCTACCCACACTCTTCCTACCTCTGAAATTTGTCTTTCACTCCCAAATTGCTTCTAGACACGCACCAAAAACTTACTTGGTTTTCAAATTTCAGTTCTTGATTTGTGCTCCATGTCCTTGGAACATGTTGCACTCTGCCGTTACTTTCCTCTAGAAATGCTGTTTCTCCTCAGTTTTCGTGACGACGAATTCCCTTTCACACAGCTCCTCTTTTCTCTTAGGCACACACTGTAGATGGGAATGGGAACCCTACTTGCTGTAACTCCCAGCTCTCTCCCCTTCTTTACAACCATAGATTTTTCTAAAGTAGTTCCTCCCTCTTTTTGATAGCTGCTCACTAAATGCCACCACCCAGCCTACGTGATTATTTTTAACTCTAGAACTTCCCACCACCCTCCATATCCCAGGTGTGTGTATCAGGAGCTGATGAAATGTGACACCCAAAAGACCAAAGTCGTTTCTCTGCTCAATTTGATGTTTCTACTGTGTTTCCTATTTCTACCAAAGTCATCGCTCTCTTCAGGGCTCCCAAGATAACAACCCAAGAAACCTCTGTATGTCTCCTCCCAAGGCATCAAAGATCTAATCAGTCAGTGTCTTGCTAGTTGACAATTCTCTCTACTTTCCCCATTCGCACATCCATTCACTGCACTTGATATACTCTATTGTCTTCCATCTGCCAACCATGAGCCCTTTACTTCTAGTGCTAAATATAAATTTATATCCTTTTCTTTCTGGTCACCATGCACCATTCTGCTCTTCTGAACTTTGGAGGATCAAGGTCTTAGGCCCACCAAGGGAAAAAAAATCCTTTTTCCATGTTCATATGATAGCCTCAGCATCATGTGACACAGGAATGGTCTATTGAAACTATTTTCTCATCCCTTGAAAATATAGAGTATGTATTGTCTTGTCTGCTAATGTTTTTCAAACTTTGACAGTTCCTACAACTTAAAAAGTTATATTTGTTATTGAATGAAACAATGATGTCCAAAGATCACTTGGGACCCCAGGTATAGAACAGTAACTTCAACTTTACAAAAACTAAAGGTTTCAAAAGCAAAATGAAGGAATGATCAGTCATCAAAGACCTCAGTTAGGCTTAAACCTGTAACATAATAAGACAAATGGAAGTTTATCCATAATATGACAAGTGGAAGTTTGTTCTTTATCGTGGCCACCCCATGAGTCACATGTTCCTCTATAATGGTGTGACATTCAACTTCAATGCTAATCAGGATTGTTCACAATGTCATGAAACTCTTCACTTATCTTGCTACATAATAGAGAGAGACAGAGCTAATGCTGAAGGCCATTTATTCTCCAGGACACACATAGTGAAATGAATACAGTTAGATAGAAATAATGAATTATATTAGTATTATTTCAGCCTAGACACCTCATCAGCAAAGGTCAGGGAACAAAGACAGTCTAGGGATACCGGAAGACTCTTGGCAGAGGATTATTGTACCAGTGATGTTCAATCACGTAGGCACTTTCTCCTTTTGTTTCTATTCTGTTAAGCTTGTGGGCCCGGGGCTGCCTCCGAGTTGCAGCCCCTTGACGTGATAAACATGTTATTTCCTTGAGATTTGCCTCAGGAGATAAACATTTGTGATTCTTTTTTTTTTTTTTTTTTTTCCTCTTGCAAAGACAAGAAAGCTAATAATTCCTATGTCAGGCAAAATAAAAAAGTGAAAACTGATTTTATGTGTGATCTCTTACAAAAGAGGGAAAAAGCAAGAGATGATTCACCGCTGGCTCTGAGAAGTGTCAGAACTCTCTGAGGAGCGTTTGAGAAAGAACCGTCCACCAGGCTATAAATAAGGGCAGCAGACAGTAATTTGCATGGATTTAGCTTGTTAGCATTCATCAATTTATGCATTTTAAAATACTCCCAAATTCTTGATCAGGAGCGTCTCTTTGTAGTGAAGGATTGATAGTGGGAGTTAAGGAATCTGACGAATTTAAAACTCAGATGAGAAAAAGCAAAGCCGACTGGATCTAAACCGAGATACCATTAGTAGTTCCCATAAATCAAATGATGTTTATAGTTAGGATACAGTTGAATTACCATCTGGACTTTTTAACCTCGACATTTATTTCCGAATCATCCCCTAATATTAGAAGTAAACTTAACCCTTCCTTTCATCTCAAGTTTGCTTGGGTGCCAGTCAGTTCCCTCCAAGAGAAATGATCTGATGGTCGACAGAAACAGATTGTCATGTGTGGCATGAGCTTGGCTGGAATGGTCAAACTCCTGTGTAATATTAAGCTGTAAAAGAAGGGATCATATTTAGCTCTAAAATCACTGGGGCTGTGAAGAATACAAAGTAAAGTGAGGATGAGGGGTGAAACAAGAAGACTGTATTTAAACTGCTTGAGTTTGGGGCACATAAGGGAGATTGGAGCTTATTAACCGTCAAATCACCTCCTGACCACTGCTTTCTGTAGCTATAAGCAATCTTGACTACGGAGAGAAATCCTACCTAGATTTTTACAGCAAACACAAAATCCAAAGTAATTAACTAAAGCCGTCTCACCCAGTCATTTATGTCTACAACCACGTTTGGCCTCAAGTTGCTTTATAGTTTTAAACAGACATTTTTAATTTTTTTATATGATAGGAATTAAAAAATTAAGAGAAAAACAAAAACCCAAAGTAAACAAACAAACAAAAAACCCCCAAAAAAACAAAACCCAAACAACTTCTAAATATAAGATCGTCTTTTTTTTCCAAGTCCAGAATTTCACAAACTTCAAAGCAGGATGGAGCAGTTGCTCGAGTACTCAGGAGAGTCAGACAGACCCAAATCAGGTAGGTTGACAGGGAGTACAAAGGTGGTTATGTACTGGGAAGCAATCGTGAGATGGTCTGGCTGAGCAGGAGTACATTTCTTTACTGGGATCTGCACAGACAGAATTTGTGTGGATCCACTTTGAAGCAAAATGATGATCAACATGTCTGACAAATAAGTCGGTCATGGTCGTCCTGCATAATGGTATTGCTCCTTCAATACAGGAACAGATGATCCTGATTTTAAGGAAGGTTGTGGTATGCAAGGCAGGCCAGTGTAAATCCAGGCTTTAGGGCGGCACACGGGCACATACACCAACACTAACCATCCATGTCACCGACTAGAGAGCAAAACTTGGACAAATTATGGCAATTTTTGTGGATAAATACTTTTCTCATTTATAAATTAATATAATTATAACTGTCTGGCGTTTTTACCATAAAACTTAAATGTAGAAAAATTCAGGCCCATACAAATAAAACATTTTTATGTACCATTTACCCAGACATGGTGATTAATATTTAGGCATTTGTTTATTTAGCCACTTATTTACCAAACTTTCAAATATAATTGAAAGAATATGTCTTGAATTTTTGTGGCATTGATATTGGCTTGTATGAAGTTTGCTTGCCTGCCCTTCCTTTCCTTACATTTCTTTTCTTTTGTGATAGGGTCTCCCTATAGTACAGGTTAGTGTCTACCAGCATCTTGAAGACTTCAAACACATGATCCTCTTGCCTCAGCCTCTTGATCACCGGGGTTGTGGCTTTGAAATTCACATTTGATGAATTTTCCTAGGTCACAGAAAACAAGAATTGGTGAACCTGACCACCTGTGGTTCCAGGTGTGGTTTCCACCTATAAGCCAGGATGCTTGAAGTCACCAGAAATGTCCCCTGCAACTTTCTAAAAGTAATGTCATGTGGCAGGTGTGTGAACAGTTGACAAGTGACCAGTGATTCTCCTTACTAACAGCAAGAGAGGATAGTTTATTGTTTACTATGACAAAGTACAAAATATTTACTTATTTACCATAATAAAAAAAGGAAATGACTGAAAGGACAGATCTTCCTTCCTCTAGCATATTATCCAAGAATGATTCATGCTGATTTATAGTATGTTTGGTACTTCTTGCCAAAAATAATTCATTATTAAGAAGCGGGCACTTCAGGTGCTAAAGTAGAAGTTAGGACATTGTCTAAACCAACGGTTCTCAACCTGTGGGTTGTGATTACGTTGAGTGTTGAATGACCCTTTCACAGGGGTTGTCTAAGGTCATCAGAAAAGAGATATTTACATTATGATTCATAACAGTAGCAAAGTTACAGTTATGACATAGCAACAACTGTTAGTGGACCTCAGCCCAGGCTGCAGAGGTATTCTCTTTTGTCTGAGGACTTCCTTTAGAAAGGCAAGTTGATTCCTTAACTGCTTTCAAAGGTTGCCATGATAAACTTCTTTGTGTCTGTGAAGCTTTCATTTTGAGTTGAAGGGTTTTTTTTTACCCTTATTATAAGTGACCTAGCATTTTGCTAGCGGGCTGTGGTCAGAAGTTTCTTCTTTTAGTCCCTGGCAAGCTGCCGTTTCCTCTCCCTCTCTTTCCTGAATTTACCTCAACCCAAGCTCTAGGCTTTTGTTGAAATACTTTTCTCCCTTCCGTTCTTGTGTGCCCCGGTGTCACATTATCTGCAAAAGGTTGTAACCAACTTCCCCTCACTGTGGACACAGGAAGGGGAAATGAAGAGGGGACAAGTAACTGAGCTGATTCTTGAGGTCAGGGGTGGGGGGTGGGCGGCCCATCTGTCTCAATGGCTGTCTCTGAAGTGTGTGCTTTTCCTTTGTTGATGGTCCGATGCTATTGTGCTGGGAAGCTTTTAATAGCAGTCCACAGAGTTGGCTAAATGGCAAGGCAAAGATGAAAAACACTTGGTAAGAGAATACCTGTGTCCATGTGTTTGGATGTGGCTCGCACTTGGCTCTTTCTGAAATAATGTTCCTGCAACTTTTCTCATCAGTCCCAGGCACCATCAATTCTTATGTTAAATCCTCCTGGTATCGCATTAAAATAAAAATTATTTCACTACTTTTTCAATAAGAAAACTGACTGTAGAGATTGGAAGAAAAGTGGCACACACCAGATTGACCATCCAAAATGTATGTCCTGTCATGTTCTTCCAACTTCCCTTGTTGCTCTTAATGTCTGAGCATGTGCCCCACCCCCTCCCGTACGGAATCAAATCTTTTACTCTAGGACAACTTTGCCCCATCAAAAGGGCAGCAAGATTATCTTTTACATTTAAATTATTCTCCTCTGGTATGGCAGGCTAATTAATGTGAGTGTGCTTCTGTTCTTCCAACCCACAGATACTTGCACGATGACTCTCAAGGTGCCTGCACATCGTTCTATTGCAACCCATGCCTCTTCCAGACCTTAATTTCCATAATTAGACTCCTCTGCTCCACCATCTCTGCAGGGCTGATGGTAGCCTTATGACTCTTTCTTCCGGTTTATGGTGATTACAAATGGGGCCTTAGAGTCATATAGCAGGTAGAAATAGCTCTAACAAGGCCTGCCGTTCTGGAGTGCCCTGCTTGACGTGGTATGGGGACAAGGCCTGTTAGACAGGGTCTTTAAACAGAGGGCCTTTGCTTCTCAAAATAATTGAGAGGATGCTTTGAAAGTGCAGGAGTAGATTAATGGGAGCACAAAAGCTTTTGATTTATTAGTACTTTGTACGTGTCAGAACTAATGGAATAACACATCAAAGGTAAAGTTTTTCCTTCAGAAAGGAGGGCTCTCTAAACATGAGCAGTACAGAGGCAGAAATTAGACTTTGTGAGATGTCATAACCATTGCTGGCTCCAGGTCAGAGGAGCAGTCCTTCCCTTGGAGCACTGCTAGTGGCCAACAGCTAGCAGAGAGGTTGGGTGGCAGGGGTTAGCAAGAACAATGGGAGAGAAAGCATAAAGTGGGGGAGAGATAGAGAAAAGGAGAGGGGAGGTAAATCAGAAAAAGGGAAAAGATACTGAAGGCTTAGTGACATTTGTGGTACTTTTTTTTTTTCCTGTAAATGTTGAAAGTTGTCCCTTGCTTGTGGCACGTGGTGGAAGCATTCATCCAGGATAATAATGAGGTGGTGTGAACTACATGGCACACTGGGGAGGGAAGGGGGAATATCTGGACTTCTGTCCAGTTCCGGTGGACCTTGCGACAGGCCTCAACTGAGATTACAAAGGGTGCCTTAGACATTTGAGTTTGTAAACCAAGTGAGAGGACCTTAAGAGTACAGAGGGAAACATTACATTGCATTACATTACTCTCCTTTCTGGGGTTCACCTTTAAATTTTTGTCTTCTTCCTAAAGTGAAATAAAACAAGGACACCAACAGAATCTGCAAAGATTTCTTTCTAATATCTTAAATAATTTATACTCATTAGAGAGAATTCAGAAAAGACATAAAAGTATAAAATAAAAGCCGCCCCGCTTCTGTATTGTTGTTGTTGTTGTTGTTGGTGGTGGTGGTGGTTTTTAGAGTCAGGGTAACTGCATGCCTGTGTGTTGCTGGCTGTCCTGGAATTCATTCTGTAGACCCGTCTCTGGCTTCCAACTGAGAGTTCTGCCTGCCTCTGCTTCCCAAGTGCTGTGATTACAGGCATGAGCCACCACAGTCCAGCACCACCACCACCCAGGACCCACCCTTCATTTTGACATGTTCAAACGTTGGAGTATTTGACTAATTTATTGGCTGATCCTAGTTCTGTCTCTTGCTATTAGGAGGTCTCAGGGCTGGTGTGGTGACTAGCCACTTGGGTAGCTGGAGAGGATGCTAAGTTTGAGGTATGACCTCACTTCAGAATTGTGTGTATGTGCCAGTGGGTTTCAAAGAAAACTCTCGAGGGCTTTTGACATTTGCGGTATAAGGCTCTCATGCTGGTAAAACGGGTCAGTCAAACAACCCTCTGTCAAATACACTCAGATGTTTTAGTTGAATATAAACTTTGTTGACTTCTAATTTCAGCCTTATTTATAGGCTATCTGATTATAAGTGGGGAGCTGAGGTTTGAAACCCCTATTAAGCATAAGAATAAAATAAATCTTTGTTGTAATTCTTGTCACATTTCCTCCTTGATACTTTTCAAAGTTAAATGACATATACAATTTTGTATACTTTATAAAGCACTGTAGCACAAATCCTCTGCAGACTGTGATCACAAAACTCTTTGAGATAGCTGTATAATACTCTACGCAAATCTGTATGGGACTTAATTATTGCACTTTTAAGACTTTTTTTCTTTGGGAGAAAATAGGATTATAAATGTAATGAAAGAGACTTTGGTTTCAGGGTTGCATGTGGGAGAAAACTCTGGCTTCTCAACCAGCTCTGAACACAAGGACTCGGTTGAGGAAAGAAAATCCAAACACAACAGCAGACTAAGCCACAGTCCTCCCAATGAAGATAAACACACATGTGTAATACATAGACACACAAAATAAGCACACGGACGTGAAAAACCACTAGCTTCTGTTTGTCCACACAGGTGTACAAGTTAACACTTTTATTGGAACATTTTCCTCATAAAGAAATTGAGCTTTCGTACATGTCAAATTTTGATTTAAACAAACAAAACCAACAAAAAAAACCAGATGCAGAGACTCACAGTCAAACATTAGGCAGAGAAAGTGGCCAAATTGGAGATCTCCATCAGGTTCCTCCCCTTGAGGCTTTGGGAACCCTGAGAAAGAAGGAGAGGATGAACTGTGGGAGCCAGAGAGTTTGAGGACAGTGAGAGTGCATGGGACACCAAATCAACTAAGGAGGACTCACATGGGTGTAGAGGGTTGACCTGGTGTGGCTATGTATGCAGATGACAAATACTTTATCCTAAGACCTGATGACCCCAAGACAAGTGAATTCACCTGTACGTTTGTTTAACTTTTGTTGCATAAACCTTGCCCTGCAAGTTATCCCTGATTGCTGAATAAAAAGGCTAGAATGCTTTTCACTGCGCAGAAGAGCTTTGGTTTCCAGCCTTGGGGGGGTCTCTGGTAGGGGAAAAGAGGAAGAAGGAAGGAAGTTGCCATGGGGTAGGTGCATCATGAAAGGCCACGAGGATAGTCTCATTGAGTAGAAGCAGCCTAGGTGGAACATGGCAAGTTCTAGGGGGTCACCACAGGGAAGGAGACAAAATAGCACAGAGGATTGGTCTCTGCCCAGCTCTAGTGTTTTAAAGCCTTATTTAAAAGGTTTTGTGTCCTTTACCAAGGAACAATGTGGTCTGGAGTGGGGTAGAAACCCCTAATAGGTATTTAAAGACAAGGGGATGTAGCAACCCCAGCACATTGGCTCACAGAGATTGAAGTGGAAATCATGGAGACTGCATGGCTCTGTACTAGGTCCTCTGCATATATATATGTTATGGTTGTTAGCTTGGTGTTTTTATGAGACTCCTGAGAGTTGGAGTTGGGGTATTGCTGACTCTTTTGACTGCTCATATAATCCTGCTCTTCCTACTGGGTTTCCTCACCCAGCCTCGATTTGAGGGTTTGTGCTTGGTCATATTGTATCATGTCATGTTTTATTCAGTTAATATCAGTGGGCAGCCTGATCTTTTCTGAAGGAAAATGGAGGATGACTGTACCAGAGGGGGAAGAAAGGTGGGAGAGGGGCAGTTACTGGTAAGACTGGAAGGAGGGGAAACTCGTTGGAATATATTGTATGAGAGAAGAATAAAAAAGAAAAAAAGAAAAAGTCTCAGTTATTGTAATAGTATATATCCTAACAAATATATTGCATTAACATATTTTTAGAAAGTTGTATTGCATATCCATGTTAAACTTAAAAACAGATTCGGACACATAGTTTACTCTTTTATAAATTGATAAAATAGCATACATTTATATCCTTACATTGAATTATCCTAATATTTATAGAATGGACTTTAACATGGAGTGTCACTTTCTGAGTAGTCTACTGATCTGGAATTCACTAATTATACAAAGTTGGTTTAATATTTATATTCATATGTGTATAATTTCCTAAGGAGCTTTCTTAGTTCCTTAAGCCATGGAAGGAGCAATGCAGGCATGTGATTTCTTTTTTCCATTTTGGAATGATAGTAGACAGCTATGCCATAGCAACCACAATTTATTCTTAGGTGTTTGGATAGCTATATATGTATGGTCATAAGAGTACATGTTTATAAGAAAGTTCAAAATTCACTTAATGAAATAATGAGTTCATTCCTCACTGGGAGCATGAACTCTCCAACCATGGGCTTTTATAGTGGTTTATAATACTAGCCATGGCCTTGGTCCTATAGACTGGGCCTTCAATCCAATCAGAAAATAGTTGGCTGCATCCATGACAATTGTGTCTCAGTTACACCAATGGTTCTATTTTCTTTGGCACATTTGTAGTATAAACTGTAACCAAGCAGCACTGTTTGGGACAGTTCTCCCATCATCCAGTTTGAAACTATCTGTATACTCAGTAGACTCCATTTATCAGGGAGACAGGCTACTCCATGCTATATAGAAAAAAATGGCCACCCTTAGTTTCTTTCCCACCACAATCAAGACGCTCCATTCCCTTCTTAGCCTTCATTGAATATCTTATCCTTTATCACAAAGAGAATATAACTACCACTTCAGCAAGAAAGTCAACAACCTCTTGGGGAAAGGTATCCATATCAGGATGGCCAACACACATTTCTCACTCTCAAAAGTTTAGGCTATAGCTACATGTATTATCACTTACCACAGAGACCATACATCCATTCTTCCACCACTCACCTTTCTTCTGCTAGTTTCTATTCATTGCCCATTGTGCTGTATAGCTTTTTCTTCCTGAGAAAAAAATCAGCAGACATATATTCATCCTATGTAGGGCAACAATGATTGGTCAAAGAAACAATTCCTTCTGCTCATATCTAACTTCCTAAAGCAGTTTACCATAGAGGAGCATGAATGAGAGAATGAATAACTCAGTGATAGCATCGTCTCTGGAAAGCTCATCTCAGAATGGATGGTAAGCCATGAAAGCTGTACTCTAGAGCGCACTGCCTGACTTGCATTCAGGATCTATCAGAAAGAGTCTTCAATAACTGTATAACAGTTTATACCCATGGTAAAGGGCTTTATGAACCTTGTAAGCTTCCTGAGCCTTGTAAAATTTATTTATGTCCTAGATTTCCTAAGTCTACCACCAGGAAAGAGTGATTCAGTTAAGAGGAAGTAGCAATATACTACTGATAAAGATGGCACTGAATCTGGATAGATTCAAATAATAGTGTAAACTGATCCTATAAAAATATGACCATGTCAATGTTTTCTAATTGATAGAGATGCCATGGTTTATCTTTTTTCTTAAAAGTGTTTCAACAGCTCAGTATCCTAGAAATCAATTTGGCCTTTCCTCCATTGGAGCTTGGGAATCAAACTCAGATTTTCAGACTTTGTTACAAGTGTCTGTGCTAATCAATCTCACTGGCCCTCCTGACCTTTCATAAGTTTCAGAGCAAAAGAAAAAGAACTGATAGGTGAGTTGCAGTGCGAGTAAATCTTTGGTGATCTCTCCGAAATGGCCTCCTGTGCTTTTCAACAGGTTATATTTCTGTAGTAGGGCCTATTGTTGCTATTGATAACAGCAATGAAATTACTGTACAACTGCAATGAACCTGCTCCCTTGTTCATATCTGCCAGTTTTGGTTGGTGCATGCCAATTCTTTTCAATGGTTATTTAGAAAATGTCTAATGATATAATATTTTTTAAAAGAAGATAAAAACAAAACTGTCCCCAACCTGTGACAAGCCACACAATCACTTCAGGCCTCACTCATGCTCAAGGTATGATCAACACTAAACTATACCTACAGCACTAGAATGGCAGATTTAAAACTATAGAAGGATGCCAGAGACTCAGTGTGGAACACTGTCATTTCCAACAGTCAAAGAGACTCAAGTCAGGTAACAATCATTCTCAGTTGTTCACCTGTTCAGCAACAAATCTGAGAGTATCCCAGCTTGGGGCTCTGTCTATTGTACCATTGAATTCCTCTACACACATCCCCAGCTTTCAGTCATGCAAAATGCCATAAGAATTGAGGAAAAGAAGCAGTCTCTGGTTTTAATAGGCACAAGCAAATTGCCATAATTTTGCCTCAATTCTCTGGATATGTGAGCAATAATCTATTTCTTGTTAACAATGTAGGTATTAGCCCTGGAGCTCTGTGTCCCTTAGTCTGTATAAAGAACTCTCACACTAGATCAGACCATGTGTTTCATTTGCATCGTGGTGTGCTAGTTCACATTTTCTCTGAGATCCTGCCTTCTGTTCTTGCCACATCCCTTTTGTGTGTGAAATCTCGGAGCCCACTGCAGTCTGCTGTTACACTGGCTAACAGAACAGAAATCAATCCCTGGGAGCAATAACGCCAACCCTGGGAACCTCCAGCATATCCTGGCAGTTGCTACCATGGCTTGTGTCTTACATGCCTTGCAGGGATTTCCCAGAGATGTGCTTCTCAAAAGAAACAGCTATAAAAACTACCCACTGTGCAAACCTCACACCAGCGAGTGGTTTCCCATATACCATGCAGAAGCTTTGCACAAATCTATAAAGCAAAAGCAATGACTAAACTTATAAGAAGAGACATGCTGAGGCATGCAAGGATGGAAATCCAAGCCTGCTGGAGACAGGAACATGGGGGTTCTGACTCTTCATTTCCCTCCTTTTTCCGCTAGTGAGAAATCACTCTCTATGGTAAGATCAGAAGTATCTGGGGAATCTGTTTCATCAGAGGTCTAAGAAACTAAAACATAGAAAAATATAGTTCTCTCATATAAAAAGAAGGAAAAAAAACAAAAAACCAAACCTTGGTGCAATTCAAAGAGGAGGAAGAATAGATAACAAAGAAATACACTAAAGCATTCTCAACTGGATGCAAAAGCCATTTTCCACAAGTTAAGTGGAAAGAAACATAAGAGAAGTTAACAGCTATTTCCATTCAAGAAAAAAAAAACTGCAGTGGATTTAGAAAAGCAGCCATTCATCAGTTGAATTTGGTGAGAAGTTACAGCAATCCATTAGAAAGAAGCCATCACTGCACAGTGAAAATCAGGAACTATACATACCATTTTCATCCAGAAACATCTTACAGGTAGAATAGCTTAAAGATTCCAGGATACAAAATGCTCCCAAAACCTCAAGCTTTTCCAACACTATTTTTTTTTATCAGTGGTAATTTCTCCATCTTTAATGAGTTGACATAGAATATAAAATGCTAAAATGTTGTATAAAATGACCTCAGGATATATGCATAAATTATATATGAAACAGAAATAGTTCATGTTTAAAATTGGGCTTTATGTACATAAGAGCTCATTGTGTGTATGCAAATACTTTAAAAATTAAAAAAACAGGTCTGGCCCCAAACACTGTTAAATAGGAAGCAATCAAGTAGAACGATCACTTGGTCTTTAAAAGAATATTTGAGGATGGGGGCCATTGGGGAGGTAGCAGAAATGCTTGCTGCTCTTCAAGATCTTGGAATTTGTTTGTAGCAGTCATGTCAGACAGTTCATAGATTCCTGTAACTCTCACTCCTTCAACTCCAGAGAAGATAGTTCCCTCTTCTGGCCTCTCAAAATACCCACACACATATGCACATAAATATACACACATATATAACAGTAAATCTATAATAATACTTTCCATTTGTATCAATCATATCCATATTACCCTACCTCATTCCTTCCCCATTAGTGACCCCATCCCTTTCTTTTTTTTCCCCCTGAATTTCTTTAAAGGTTTATTCAGCTCCTCCTTCAGGACCTAAAACTTTATCATGTAGTTAGTTTTGAGGTCTTTTTCTTATAGTTCAGCTGTGTTGGAATATCCAAGGCCTGTGTTGCAGTGTTCAAGGCTGTGGTGGAATTGCTAGGCTCTATTGGAGGTATCCTGTCTTGCCATGATATTGATTATAGGGTTGTTGTATGGTGTTTTATGTTAAGGTTTGTTTATTCTATCCCTAGTCTCTCTATAACTTTTATTCGGAAGGAATGTTGAGTTTTTCTTAAAAGCTTTTCTTAAATATATTAATATTTCTGAATCAATTTTTGTGATGGGTTTATTGACATATATATGTTGAAACTTCCCTGCATGTCTGTAATGAAACCAACTTAATCAGTACTAATAATCTCTTTCATGTGATCTTCAATTCAGTTTGGCAGAATTTTATTGAAAGTCTTTGAATCTTGTTCTTCATGGAACTCTGTCTGTAATTTTCTCTTCTCTTCTCTTCTCTTCTCTTCTCTTCTCTTCTCTTCTCTTCTCTTCTCTTCTCTTCTCTTCTCTTCTCTTCTCCCCTCCCCTCCCCTCCCCTCCCCTCCCCTCTTCTCCCCTCCTCTCCCCTCCTCTCCCCTCTTCTCCCCTCCCCTCCCCTCCCCTCCCCTTCTCTCTTCTCCTCTTCTCTCCTCTCCTCTTCTCTTCTTTTCTTTTTAAAAACCATGCCTTTACTTGGTTTTGGTAATAATATAATACTGCTTAACTTAAAGATTTTGAAGGCCTTCATTTCTTTTCTAACTCACAGAATAATTTGAGTAGCATTGGTGTTAATCCATCTTTGACAGTCTACTAAATTTTGGCAATAAATCCATCTAACCCTACACATTTAATAGTGTACACAATTTTTATTACTCCTACAATTTTGTCACTCCTCTAATATTTAAGTCCTTTTTCTTCATGTTTTAGTTTTGGAATGTTGTATGTATATATAAATTCAACCACTTCTTTGGGATTTTTCAGTTTAGTGCAATAAAAGTTTTAAAATTATGTTCTTATAATTCTTTGTATTGTTTTAATTTCATTGATTTCTGCCATGATTTTAACAAATTTTCTATGGACTGCTTTTGGATCTAGGTTGTGTATGTGCATCCCTATCATTAAATCACTAGTTTTCAGCATCTCAGAGTTTGTGATGGAGGCACTTAATGGAAACTTTCCTCTTAGGACTCTATGCATCATGTCTCAAAGATTTTGTTTTTGTTTTGTTTTGTTCCCATTTACATTCATTCTAGAAACATTTTTAATATCTTTGTTGTCTTGTTTGTTTGTTTTTAAATTTATATTTTCCTCAGTGACTCAGTTATCATTGTAACCTAATAGAATTAAGGAAGTTATTTCCATTTTTCTGAAGTTGTTAAGATTTATTTTTGTCTTAATATGTGGTCAGATTTGGAAAAAGTTCCACAGGCTGCTAAAAATATCACATATTTTTTATTGTTAAATTGCAATGTTCTATAGATGTCTTTTAGTTGTTTGTTTTACAAAGTCATAATTTTCTATATCATAATATTTATTATATGAAACTGAGTGTATGTATGATTATGTGTACATGTATAGAAATATAATATTCTCCTATTTTATTGTAGTAACCTTCTTTATCCTTTCTGACTGGTTTTGGTTTCAAGTCTATTTTGTCAGATATAAAAGAACCACACCTGCTTGTTTCCTAGTTCCATTCCTTAAACTTCTGTTTTGTATACTTTCACTCCATATTGTGTCTAAACTTGATGAGGAGATGTGTTTCTTAGAGGTAGAAGCAAGATAGACCTTGTTTTTAAATCCATTATTCTAGTCTATGTCTTTTTATTCAGAGTTATTACTTAAAGTTTTACCTTGATTCCTATCATTTGATTGATTTTGTAGTTTCCTCTTTTATATATTTGGAAGAACTGCTTTGGTATTGTTGATTTATCTCTAGTGGCCCCTTGAATGAATACACACACACACACACACACACACACAGACACACACAATCTTCTCTTTGATCTGAAGAATTTTTCATAATGCCTACTGTAGAACTAGATTGCTGGCTATAAATTCTTTAATACGCTTTAATCATAGAAAAGACTTTATTTCTCCTTCAATGTTAATTGATAGTTCTGCAGGATATAATAGTGGAGTTATTAACTGCATATACAACTTTTCAGGCAGTCTAGTCTTAGTGATTCTACTGAATAATCAGATTTTTTTTGCTAGACATACTTTGGTAAGGTAATTGACCTTTTCCTCTTACAGCTTTCACTACCCCTTTTTGTTGATTCTTTGTTTTGATGTTTTCTCTATGATGTCTGAGCAGTTTCCTTTTTGATCTAGTCGATTATATATTTGGAAAAACTCTTAAGTATGTATGCTGGAGCACACAGGGCACAGGAACAGTGGAGCAGCAGGACAGGAGGATCCTTTGGTTGCCATCTGCACCCAGAAGTTAAGGCTATTCCACAGCCCTCTGTATACAGGTCCTGACAGGAGAGAGCTGGTTTCTCAGGAGTGATCACATAGGCTTACAGGCCCACAGGAGGCACAAGCTCCAGCCAGAAACAGCAAGACCAACTAACACAAGAGATAACCAGATGGCAAAAGGCAAGCACAAGAATCTTACCAACAGAAACCAAGGCTACTTGGCATCATCAGAACCCAGTTCTCCCTCCACAGAAAGCCCTGGAGACCCCAACACACCAGAAAAGCAAGATTTGGATTTAAATTTACATCTCATGATGCTGATAGAGGAATTTAAGAAGGACATAAATAACTCCCTTAAAGAAATACAGGAGAACAAAGGTAAACATGTAGAAGCCCTTAAAGTGGAAACACAAAAGGCCCTTAAAGAATTACAGGAAAACACAACTAAACAGGAGAAGGAATTGAACAAAACCATCCAGGATCTAAAAATGGAAGTAGAAACAATAAAGAAATCACAAAGGGAGACCACTCTAGAGAGAGAAAACCTAGGAAAGATATTAGGAGTCATAGATGCAAACATCACCAACAGCATAACAGAAATAGAAGAGAGAATCTCAGGTGCAGAAGATACCATATAAAACACTTACACAACAGGAAAAGAAAATCCAAAATGCTAAAGGGTCCTAACCCAAAACATCCAGGAAATCCAGGATACAATGAGAAGAGCAAACCTAAGTATAATAGGTATAGAAGAGAGTGAAGATTCCCAACTTAAAGGGCCAGTAAATATCTTCAACAAAATTATGAAAGAAAACTTTTATAACCTAAAGAAAGAGATGGCCATTAACATACAAGAAGCCTACAGAACACCAAATAGAATGGTCAAGAAAAGAAATTCCTCCCATCACATAATAATCAAAACATCCAATGCACAAAACAAAGAAAGAATATTAAAAGCAGTAAGGGAAAATGGTCAAATAACATATAAAGGCAGACCTATCAGAATTACACCAGACTTCTCGCCAGACACTATAAAAGCCAAAAGATGCCATACAGATGCCCTAAGAGAACACAAATGAAAGCCCAGGCTCCTATACCTAACAAAACTATCAATTATCATGGATGGAGAAACCAAGATATTCTATGACAAAACTAAATTTATACAGTATCTTTCCATAAATCCTGCCCTTCAGGGGATAATAAATGGAAAACTCCAACACAAGGTGGGAAACTACACCCTAGAAAAGGCAAGAAAATATTCTTCTTTTAACAAACCAAAAAGAGTATAGCCAAATAAGCATAATTTCACCTCTTACAACAAAAATAAAAAGAAACAACAATCCCTTTTTCTTAATATCTCTTAATATCAATGGACTCAATTCCCCAATAAAAAGATATAGACTAACAGACTGGATACATAAACAGGACCCAACATTTTGCTGCATACAGGAAACCCACCTCAGTGACAAAGACAGACACTACCTCAGAGTCAAAGGCTGGAAAGCCATTCTCCAAGCATATTGTCCCAAGAAACTCCCTGGAACAGCCATTCTAATATCAAATAAAGTCTGTATGCTCATCACTTTCTTTGGGTTTGAGAAGTTTTCTTTTATGACTACGCTGAAAATATTCTGTATTCCTCTGAGGTACTCCTCTCTCTCTCTCTCTCTCTCTCTCTCTCTCTCTCTCTTTCTCTCTCTCTCTCTCCTCTCTCTCTCCTCGCTCATATTTCTAGAATTCAGTGATTAGGTCTTTGCATGTTGTCTCAAAACTCTCTTATATTCTATTTGCTTTTCTTTTTAAATAAGTCAGTGAAATTTCTTGAGTGAACCAATTCTATTATGTTGTCTTCTAACCCTGACACTGTTATTCACATGATATAATCTATTTTTGTGATGAATGAGTCCCTCTGAAGTTTTAACTTTTTATTCCCTGGATCATTATAATTTGAGTTGTTTCAGCAATTCTATCTCATTAGTAAGTTCTACTTCCATATCCTAGGTTGACTTTCTCATTACATTCGGCAATTTGCTTTTGTTATCTTGGATTATGTCCATATCTTCTTTGAGTTGTTTACACATAGTTGCGATCACTACTTTGAAATTTTGTCTGGAAGTTCTTCCAGGTCATTTTATTTGGAGACCACAATTATTAGTATAATTCTAGTATGTTTTACAGGTCTTAAGTCTTTGTTTTGTTTTGTTTTGTTTTGTTTTGTTTTTCCTTGCTGCTTTTGTTTCTGTTTTGAGACTTGCAAATCTGAACTACTTTGTTGAGGGGGACTTTATATTTACTTAAATCATTATTGTTTTAATTGAAGTCTGTATAGTAGTCAGGGAAAGACTATGCCTTATAGTGGGCAAGACATTGTTTCCTTCTATAAGACTGGTATTGAGGACTGCAGGTTCTATACCTTGTCTTGTTTACAGAGACTACTTCTTCTGTGCTAATGGACACTATCCATATCTGTTTCTCCTTTATGTGCTTTCAGGTATGCATGTCCGTATCTGAATGCCAGGCCTTGAGGGAACACTGGTCTGATCCTTGCTTCCTTTACCTCTCACACCTGTTTATAGACTCTGAAAGCCTGGACACTTTATACCTTACTGGGAAGGACTATAGAATGATTTTTCTTCCTGGAAAATTTGCGTAGTACTTTTTGATACTCTAAGAGATAGCCCCTCAGAGGGAAGGCTTCTAATACAAGAGTTCTAAAAGACATATTTATGGTTCTTACTTAGATGTGCAAACCTACAAACCCCAGAAGAGTTACTGGGATGAAAAGAAAATAAAATCCTCAGGAAAAGGGTCAGCTGATATTGGAAAAACTAGCCTAGAGACAGTCTAAAACCTACAGTCTCTATTAAAACTAGAGTTATAATGAAACTCTAGTTTCATTACATATTCTCTGAGTACATAATGAAATTGTATCTCCCAACCACTCTCTGAATTAGATTTGTTAGCAATCTACATTCTCAATGGAATGTAAGAACAAATGCTGTGTCTTATAGCATAGGTCTTGCCATTTAAGACATAACTTATACACTGATATCCAGAGAATATGGATATGAAAACATTAAGGGTTGTGACTTCAGAATGACAATGTAGAATAGATTGCTTGGCATCTAAAACTCTCCCCTTTATCACAAGCATAAGGAATACAACAGTTTCCTAAGATGCACATTTTTGTGAAACATGTTCTTTTGGTTCATACTCATGTAAGCAGGAGTGATCTACCATTAACATGATAAGCATCTACCTAATTATACTGTTTTATTTTATTTAATTATTATTGAATGTGTTAATTGTGTGTGTGTGTGTGTGTGTGTGTGTGCATGTGTGCGTGTGACAACACATCTGAATACTAGAGAATAATATTTAGGAATGGGTTCTTTCTATCTCCTATGGGTTCCAGAGATTCAACTCACGCTGTAAAGCTTTTTCCTGGTGAACCATATCACTTACCTTATATTCTTTATTAGTATCTGCTTGAATAACTTTTATTAAAACCACCTTGCATATGGAAAAACTGCCTGAGTAGATATTTGCTAAACACTTGAATAGATACTTGCCAAATACCTGAAGCCTTTCTAGGATACAAGAAAAACTGTAGTCTTAAGTGACAAAATATTGATTTTGCAGTTGCAAAACCTCCCTGTTACTTTTTTTCCTTTATAAACTTTACTATCTCAAGTCTTCATTTTCTTTTAAAAGTGAAGATGATAGTAAAACCTGTCTCCTGGAGTTCTTGCAAAGGCCAGGTGAGATAGCCCATGTTGAGCATGTAGTGTATAGTAATAGCTCCACAGTGCTGTCTTCATTATAGAGTTAGGAAACAGTAAAGAAAGAGTCACTCAGTACTCTAAAGCGACAAATCTCATCTTGTCAACTCAGCAAGGGAACAGCAATGGTCTCATCTACTTTTTCCAGTTCCTGTGGTTAGAATATGTTTGTCCCAGACTTCCACACCATGGATTCTTGCATCCTAGTGTACCACCTTGGAAGTCATGCACCTGATATTGCATCTGCTACAAACAGAGGTTATATAGAAAACACAGCTTCCTGCCATTAGAATGATTTCCCCAATATCCAGAGAAAGATGTTTCTTCCATGCAGTACACAACACAGTTATGTAAGCCCCACAGTCAAAATACTTACACTACAAAAACATAGTAAGGCATCAGATATTTTATTTCACTACAAGGCTTTAGACTTAAATGTGTCCCAGTTTTTTTTTTTTTAATTTCATTTTTGGTGTCCTGGGGTTATTTTTATCTCTCTCTCTATTCATTGTTGTTCTCGCTGTATTTAGTCTCTTTCCCAAAAACATACCAGGGTGGTCAGAAAGAACCACATGTGTGAAACAAGTGGCTTTCAAAACTGTAGATACATTTGTCTGATATCATTCCTTTCCTCCAGGTTTGAGTTTGATTTTCCTAATGGAAGTTTTTCTACACCACCAGTTAAAAAGTTTTAACAAATATCTCTTTTCCTCTATAGAAAGCCTGACTAATTCAGTTTTCCCACATGATATAAAATATTTGTTCATTTTATGATCTGGGTTGACCAACATGGTATCTGCCAGCCACATTGGGCTATTACAGGGCTAGAATAGTTACAGAAATATAAACCTATACTACAACAGATGTTGGTAGTAGAGTTTCCATTGGTGTGAAGAGATACCATGACCAAGGCAACTCTTATAAAGGACAACATTTAGTTGGGGCCGGCTTAAACTTTCAGAGGTTTAGTTTATTATCATCATGGCAAGAAACATGGCAGCATACAGCTAGTCTTGATCTGAATGTAACCAGGAAGAGACTGGGTCTCCTGCAGGGTGCCAGCAGGAGGGCCTCTTCCGTACTTGGCAAAGTTTCAAAGATGACCTCCCACAGTGATGCAATTCCTCCCACAAGGCCTCACCTACTCCAACAAAGCCATGCCTTCCTAATTGTGGTACTTCCAATGAGCCAACTATATTCAAAGCACCACTCAAGTTTTAGCTAATAAATGTTCATTTTATTTTTTTTTTTATTTTTAAACTAGCACATGTATTAACTGCCTGGTAGCCAAGAAAAAAATTATTCTGTGAAAATGTCCAAGAGGCATTTAAGTTGATCACAGAATTTAGAAGATAAAGGTGCAACTTGAAAAGCATGGGCTAAGTCAGTGTAAAGGAGTAGGAACAGAGAAAATCACAGTTCCATAATAACTTTCAGTCATGTGAATAGTATGCATACTTTAGATCAGTGAGCCTCAGTTGTTAGCATCTGAACTATCCCTGTAGCAATTGTGTACTCTAAAGCTGGTGACAAGGAGCCTTCTGCTGTTTCTAACCAACATTACAACTCAAATATTTTCAGGCAAAGTACACCAAAGGAACCATTCCAGTAAATGAGAACTCTCCATATACCTGAGCAGGGTGTTTCAGTGCATTCACATCATGACCATCAGGGATATTCAGAGGAATGCTCATCACCAGAGGCTTTCAAGGAGCTATAATGATTAAATGCCAGGCAATATCCTGACCAGGACCCTGGAACAGAAAAATCAGGTGCTTTCTTGGGATACTGAGGCAGAAGGAGCTTCAAATTCAAGGCCAGCTTTGACAACTTAATGACTTCTCAAATTATACCTTACAAATCTAAAGTAAAACAACAGCAAACAAACAAACTAGCTAGCTAAGGCCTGGGGCTAATAGGTTGGCTATCAAAACTTTGCCTAGCATTTCTAAGGTTCCAGTTTAAATCCAAAAAATTAAGAGGGAGGGTAGGGAGAGCATGTTTGAGAATAAAAGAGAGAAAGAGAGCAAAAACACCAGAGAGTCTGGAGAGATGGCTCAATAGTTAAAAGCACTGACTGCTCTTACAGAGGTCCTGAGTTCAATTCCCAGCAATCACATGGTGACTCACAACCATCTGTAATGGTGGAATCCAATTCTTTCTTCTGTTCTGCCTTGAAGACAGCTACAGTGTACTCATACACATAAAATAAAAACACTGGCAAAAAGAGAGAAAGAGAGAAGAAGGAAGAGAAAAAGGAGCAGGAACAAGTAGAAGAGGAGAATGAGTAGGAGAAAAAGGAAGAACAGAGGTCAAGAGTGTAACAGAGAGATAAAATAAGAACATAATATAGTGATACTATATTATAGTTCAGAAAATTTAAAAAAATGTAGACTGTAATAAGTTATGATGTACAAGCATTTGTTTAAAGCTCATAGTAACTAAATAATAATAATCATGAGGCTCACTAGGTATAGGGAGAAAGTGTTTAATTTAAATTGACTAATTTAAACTGTTTAATTTAAATTGATTAAATTAAACAGAGAATGCCAAATTTGAAACCAATGCCCACCAGGAAATCAGTAGGTCAGAGTCTGCCTCCAAGTGTGTGTCAGTGTAGAAAGGACAGAGAATAAGGAAAAATAAATATATCTCAAATAATAATGGAAGAAAATCTTTAGGAACTCATGAAAGTAGTGAGCAGAAACTGGATAAGCGCAGGGAGAGGAAAAAGGCACAGAAGAATGCAGAGAAGTTAGTCAAACAGCGCCCCAGGGACATCGTTCTCTGACAAGGGGATGGGCAATAGAAGCCATTTTCAAAAAGATAATCCAGCCTAAAGCTGGGCAGCCCCATCCTCTGGAGAATCTCAAAGCCCTCACAATCTTTAGGTCCACTTGTAGGTTTTGATGATAGTGATTTCTTTGGTGGATGGTGTCACCGTGAAGGGAAGTCACAATTTATCATACTGTATAGTTAGAAGGCACTGGCCAGATGCAATATGGACAGCTATTTTAATAATATTTATATAGAATTAGAAAGTTTAAAACATCTAAAATTTTATTGAAAACCGAAATTTCCCATGCATATCCTAATTTGAATACTAAGTATACCGAACAAAGAAATAGTACTGAAAACTGCAAAAGATCTAATGAAAGTCACTTGTAAAGAAAGTCCATCAGAATAATCACTGTTTTCTCAGTGGAAACTTTAAAAATCAAAAGAGCCTAGAATCATTTACATCAAGATCTACTGGACCATGGATAAAAACCAAGAGTAGTATACCCAGCAAAACTATCTACTATAGTTGAAGAAGAAAGAAAAACTTTTTTGTGCTACTAAGAGACAAAAGGAATTCATGTCCAGTAAATCAGCCTTACAGAGAATCCTGGAAAGAATTCTCAGGTAAGGTAAGAGAAACATGGTTCAATTACTGTTTGAAATCTAAAGTGTGGTTTCTAGGACAGAATCAAGGAAATTATTACAGCCAGTGAACTGGGCAGTGATGTTGTCCAGACATCACTAATTTTTAATTTGTAATTGATCTATTATTGCTATTGTTCATTATCTAAACATGTCTCTTGATTACATTGTTTTGTGAAAATTCTATAAACAAACATAATGAATTCCCATTACTTCACTCCACTTTCTTTTATGTCCCCTTTTAAACTATACATTCCCTCTCCTCTCTACAGGTCCTAATTTCACATTTATATCTTTTATTTTTGTTCTTAATAACTTAAAGTTATTTTGTAGGTTGAAAACCATGTACTGGCTGAGAGAGGCCCACATGAGTTCTAGATATGTTCAGTCAATCATCCTTTCCACTAGCAATGGACAGCCCATAGGATGATGGTCAGAAGGCTTAGAATGGAGCCTAGAAGTCTTGAACTCTTGTAGCTGTTGCAAGGCATAGCACCCGTGTGTGATAGTATTGGTTAAACAATCCTACTTGTGTTTAGTAAAAGTAGGATTAAGAAAGTGTGTCATGCAGTTATAAGCAGTAAGTACCCAATATTTGACAGTGTGAACAAATGACTAAGCTACAGGTCTAAGTATTTACTACCCTATTGCTTTTATCATTTTATAAAATATACTCATATTGTTCAGAGAACATGAGTATAGTTTTACATTTTCTTTCCACTTTGTGATATGATGTTATTGAGAGTCAAGGCTCTCAAGCTGAGGAAATCTCTACACAATTTAGAGAGTTAAGACTGACTACATTCTTCTTAACACTCCCATTGTTCAGATAGAAAAAGGCATGAGAGATTTAAATTTAGATGATCAAAAAATCCTTCAGTTAGAGTTTTCCATATAGTGCCACCTTAGTCACTATCATTTAAGGAGCACAAGGGCTTTCTTATTTGACATCCAGAACTCTGAACAGTAAATACTGAAACTTTCGGATGTGTGGAAGAGAAAAGACCCAAAAGAATACAGAACTGAGTGCCTAGCAGCTGAGGTGGACACTTGGCGATGATACCCATCCAGGTCTCCCAAACATACCCTGTTCATCTCAGTGCTGACGATGATACATATGGTAGAAAGAGCGCACACTGAAGATTCTGCTTATTGGGCACTTAACTATGTGCACAATTTCTACATGGCTCACCTAGTAATTACCTCAAATTGATGGCTGAAATAAATACTTGATTTCTCATGATTATAGTGGTCAGAAATCTGTAGTTGGATCTTAGCAAGGGCACCCCCCCCCTCAACCACAAACGCAAACAACAAAGTTCCTAAGGAGAGTTCCCTCAATTATTTTAGTTTCTGGGACATCATTAGTAACATGTAGGAGAAGAACAGGTTATTTTTGAGATTATGAGAATTGTGCATGTGTATTTCACCTGAAAGTGCCATTCCAGAATCTACCACGATTAGGCATGTATGCACACCACCTGCATCTTGCAATGTCAGTACTTTAATGTGCAAGATATATCCCTTCCTTACTCAAAATGCTGAGGGTCTCCTCAGCAAGGATGTTTTCAGCCAGCCCAACTTCCTATTATCTTGATAAAGATGCATTTACTTTATCTTGTAAGCTACTCAGAATAGAAGATTAATAGAAGAATCCTTTTTGAACATGAACAAGACCCACTTAGAGATAGGCATCCATGAATCTGTTTGTGTTAATGGTTCTGGTGACAGCAAGTCCAAGATCAAACACAGTGGACTGAGATGGTAATCAGACTGATGAGCGAGCGCGTGGTCTGTTGAATCAGCTTTCTGATGAGAAACAGCCCATGCAGCAGACCTCCTGGTGTGTGAGGAATGAGGCTTTGAGTCTCAGACTGTCTTCTCCTGGAAGCTTTTAATCACAGATCCAAGTTACCTAGAGTATCACACGTAGATTGTTCTCATCCCAAACTCACGGGCAAGATGCTTTCTTATCCTAAAATCATTATGCCTATGGAATTTTTCCATGAACTTTGGAGACTGTCTTTACCTCTGTTGTGGAACTTTCCTATATAAAAGAGATAACAAGAGCAAGACTTCTAATGTGTGCTTTCCATGTGTACATTTACAATCCTTTCAAATATGTGTGCGTCTGAGTAAGCACAATGTGTCTACCTGTAGCTATACATTTCAAACCTTAAGTTGTCAAGGGTTTTACTGACTTTGCTGTTAATTTGTCCAATAATAGAATAAATAATCATCGTAATCCAATGAGGGAGATGACTGCTTCTATTTTTTACACTAATGTGTTTATTCATATACGCCTCTACTAGTTTAATATATTCATGGATAATGTTCAGTTATTATATTCCTAGCACATCAATAGTTTGTTCCAGACTCAGCATCTGTAGTAATCAGATTTACATGTGCATGGCCACACCCAAATGTGAATTTTCCATTCTTCAACCTAACCTAATGTTTTCAAAGTTTATCTCATACTGTATCATGTATCATAACTCCATTCCTTTATGTGTTTGAATATTATTCCATTTATTCCATGTACAACACTTTGTTTACACGCTCATAAATGGATGGTGAATTGAGTGTTATCGTTTTGGGACACTAAACACTATTGCTATGCATGTTTATGGAAAATGATAATGTGTCCATGTGCAAATTCTTACACTCTTCCTCTGAACCTAATGAATTATGCGATTAACTTTAGGTTTAATATTTTTATAAACAAATAATTGATCCTCAGTATAAGTTTCCACCTGCAGTGAATATTATGTTCTACTTTTACTATAATCTTTTATGGCCAATAATTTGTTTCTTTTGTCTTGATATTATGAAACAATATTTTCTTATCCTTTTAAATTGTGTTTCTCTATCATAGCATACTGGTTAATATTTCAGGGGTGCATTACTCCCTTCATATATACTTCTGGAAAATGTCTGTTTAGATATTTTGTCACTTATACATTTGGATTAGATTGTGGTTGTGTGGTAAAGGACTGAAAATCTAAACATTCATCACTGGTCACACATATAATTTGTCAAATATTCTAATACACAGTAGACTGCCTTTTCCACATTCCAGTGTTGCGTTTTGAATTCTAAACATTTTCAATTTTGAGAAAGTTCCCCTGGATTTTGGTTTCTTTCTTTGTGTGTGTGTGTGTGTGTGTGTGTGTGTGTGTGTGTGTGTGAAGGCTTTTTGTCATTCTAAAACGGTAGAACTCAAGGTCATGAGGATTCATTCCTGCCTTCTTCTGAGGGCTCTAAAATAGAAGCATTTATATTGGCCTGCAATTCTTGCACATAGAACTTTTATATAGGGGGTATTGTGACTTTTCACCTTCCTTTTGTTTAAGGATAAGTTGTCCCATTTGATAAAAAGAATTTGATTTCTCCATTCACTGTATTTATAAATTTATTTCTGAAACTTTGATATGTAGAAAATAATTAAAAATCATATTTGGCTATGTACTTCCTATATTGACCTGTATATATTACTAGAATTATTTATTGGAATTCCTTTTTGTTGAAGTTTCTATATAAATATGATATAATCTACCAACATATAGTCCCACTTCATTTGTAGTCTGGATTCCTTTTTTGTTTTCTTGTCTAAGCACTTCGGTTAGAAACCAAGTGCAATGTTGCTTAGATCTTGATCTTTGGGAAAAGTATGTAGTCTTTTCCACTAGTATGATGTTAATTGTAAATTCTTTTCTTGAAATGCTCTTAGGCTGAAGAAGATAGAATCTGTGTCTATTATTTTTGGGTTCTATGTAGATATTGATCTGTGTTCCATAAATTTTTTTCCATTTTTTTCCAGCTGATTATAAAGATGCTCTCTAACTAAACTCTAACTAGGATACTAAGTAATATTTCAGATTAATAGGGTTTTTATAAATATCAGAAATTGTGGCTATTCTATCTTTTTAAACCTTTAATTTTCACAGAGAACTTGAGTTTGTATCAGGATAGGAAACCAAAGTCCCACATAATATGTCACTACACATTTAATCTGTCCTCATTAGCAACATCCCTAGCTAGCAAAATATTGTACTTAGAGAAACTGAGTAACCTACACTGAGAATTATGGGCAAGTTTTGTTTCCTTGTGTTCTTTTCAGACCATGTCCCTCTCCTCCAGAAGATCCCATAATGCCTATGTTCATAGGCGTCTTAGTTTATGACCAAGGGAACTTATACAATAAAATAAAGCATTTATTTGGGCTTATGGTTTCAGAGGGTTAGACTCTATGGTGGTTGAGCAAAGGTAAGGCATAGGTATTGCTGAGAGTTCACATCTTGATTTTCAAGCAGAAAGCAAAGAGAATACTGGCTATGGCAGAAGTCTTTAAAATCCCAGAGCCAGTCCCGTGGTAACACACCTCATTCAACAAGGTCACATCTCTTGATCCTTTCCAAATGCTGCCACAGACTGGGAAAAAAACTAAACATATGACCCTATGAGAATCATTCTTATTCTAACTGCTATGACAATCACAAATCTAGCCATGTGTGACAGCCTGTCTTCCTTCCTTCTTTCCTTTTTGTCCTTTGCTTCTTCCTGCTTGTTTTCCTATGCTCTTTTATGTACGGCTGCCTTTGATGCTTTGCATGAGCATAATAGGAAGAGTAGGAGTGATAGACTATTTGCCAAAGCATTGGAGGCATGTTCAATGAAGCCCTTCATCAAGCATCAGGATACTCACTGGTATGAGGAATTTAACAAATCACCCCCTTCCCGTCTGTCCCCTTTTCCCTTCCTCTTCTATCATTTTTCACCTTGTTTTCTAAGACTGAATTGCTTAATAAATCTAGAGCTTACTAGACCAGCTGCCTGTTATCCCCAGTGACCCACCTGTCTTTGCTCCAGTCTGTAGTTTTTAAAAGTGCAAGTGACCATACCTGGGTTTTATCCCAGTCCTGGGATCCAAACATAGATCTTCATTTTTCCACACCAAATACTTTACTCATTGAGCCTCCAAAGATAGAAGAATTGGGGGAAAATAATAAGCACTTGTCAAGAACCAGCTGCTATTTTAAACATTACTGAAGAGAGTGTAATGCATGGAAATTACTGGATATAATATATGCAATATCCAGTTCTTATTGATGACAGCAAGGTGTGTGTTCACCAGTACCCACATACATTCTAATCATAGGTGGAGATAATCAAGAACTACGCAGTCTGCAGAATGATATTTGCCACACATGTATTCAGAAAATATTAGAATCAATTTAATAAAATTACCTACAATCTATACATTGACAGGAAAAACCCCACAGAGTTCACCGAAAAAAAAAAAAAAAAAGAGTGTAGCCAATAAACTCAGTAAAACCACAGGCTAATTGCCTCTTAGGGATATTCTTAGAAATGGCCTTTTGATACTTGAATAGGGTTTCCCAAATCTCTGGTCAGCCTTTTTCCATTTCTCTCCTTTTATCCTCTGACTGACCATGATGCTACACCATCCTTTCTCAACGACATGCAATATCATTATCTTCCCCCTCTCTTCATATGTCCTGTGTTTAAGCAGAAACACTTTTGTTTTTCTGGGAAGTATTCCACTGAGCTGAAATTAGCTTGAGCAAGTTGTAACACATGGTGTCTTACTCACAGTGGGGTACATGTGTTTTTAAAAGTCTGTGTAGGTGTTTCTCCAAATGTATTACAGGTATCCAGACACAACTTGTGTTTTCAGAACTACAGCTGGTTAAATAGTTGATGTAAGCATTCTTTCAGAATAGCAACATGGCTAACATAGCCGTTCATTTCAGTTCACATTTGCTAAAATGGAATGGGGATTTGGCAACCAGATATGGAATAACAAGAGATGGGTATGCTTGTTGGCTTCTGAAAGTATTCGAGGCAAAAATATTTTCTCTATAATCTCTGACATTCTGTGTTCCAAAATATTCTCATTTTTACCACACTTAATTGCCCTTCAGTATCAAAATTAATTGTGTTCTCTGCTAAAAGGTCAGTGCAGCATAAGGTTACTCTAGGGTCCCAAGAGCCAATGCATCTTCTGTAAATGACTTGATTGCTGTCTACAGAGAGGATGGCTGGGAAAGTTGTGCTTGACCAGGGCTATATATTACAGTCCAATTAGTGTAAAGATCACTATGTGGGTCTTTAGCTTTCTCTAGCAACTGTTGAAATCTCTAATGGAGAGCACAGACAGAGTGGAAAGGAATGTGGAATCTACTGTCTCTGACAAGCAGAAGGGGAATGGCTTTGGCAGTGGACCAAGGGGCCACCAGGGTTGCTTCTTTCAGATTTCCTGTTCCCAAACCAATCTCTTTCAGTCATCATCTAAGCAAAGTAGAAATACAGTCTAGAGCCCTCCAGGTATATGTTATTGTCTTGTGTTCACCTATGGTTCCTGGCAAGGGATGTTGGTTGAATCAGAGATGATGGTTGAAATTTCAGGTTATTTGCCATTACTATTCAACACTCAATCCATAGGTTCATTAATGACAAGAGTGATAAACTGCATCCAAGTCACACTAATGTTATTATTTAATGTCTTCCTTCAGTAACTCTCAGACAAGTAATAGTGCATTTATATATTTGTTTTTATTATGTTATTATTGAATATTAAAGGAATGTAAATTCTAATCAGTTCTAAATCAAGACTTCCAAGTTAATGCATACCAAATGTTGATCATGTGGTCTGATAAACAGATGTCTGGTAGTACCCCTTCCTCTCTAGTTACTGAAGATTTTCAAGGTCACTTAGGTTCAGCTCCTTCTCTGTTTCATAATGGATGCACTGTGAGCAACATCCCAGAATGACTAGCTGATGTTCTGTCATTACTCCTTGTTAGCTCTGTATGTTCTCTAAGATTACTCTCCTCTTCTTTTTACCACTTGCCTTTACTACAGCAGAGATTGCTCTAATTTCTTCTGTAGTCATGTTCTTGGGTCATGGATCATTCTCAAGTATTTCTTCAACACCTATTGCATAAGACAGGTTGTACAAAAAAGGGGGGAGGAGGTCACACAATGTGTGTTGCCATCTAGCAATGTGATTGGTTGGCTTATAATCATTCACTGGATAATTTTCATGGATTGCTGTAAGATGTTGCATAGACATTCATGATTTTATAATTACTTGCTTTAACTGACATTAGAAAGACTAAACAGTAACTTTAGAATCAGGAAAGAGGCTCCTACTGTTGTAGATGTACAAGTATAAACTATTATCAGGACCTGTTAACTCTTACCTGTCTTCTTTGGTGAATCATGAAGTCATGGTCCCTGTGGACCCTCAGAAACATGAAACCAAATAAAATAGACAAAGAAGTGTCAGGGGTGGCCCATGTCCTTGTGTGTCTCAGGTCCCTGACCTACATGGATATGAATGAATAAAGAAAGGAATTACAGTAAAAATTGACAGATGCAGGCAAAATGAAAAAACAAAAAAGTTGAAAGAGGGGCATCAACCTCCATAGAACCTGGGACCTCAGATTGTTCATTATACATAGCAAATGGAGAAGGAATTGGATCAGCTTCCTAGAGGTCTCTGTAGGAGAGCAGTCTCAGAGTGTAATATTCACCATGGGAAGGAAGTTGCAATTGCTAGGTCTTAAATACTGTGGTCAATCATTTGTAAATTCTTGTGCTTAAACCAGGAGAAGGCTTTGGCATTCAGTGTTTGACTCATGCCAAGAAGCCTCTGCCAATCTTCATGGATCTGGAGTATTGATCCTTGACATGACTGTGCCTATGTCAACAGTACATATTCACTTAGGAATTCCTCGGCTCTGGACAGGGGAGACACATTGGGAGAGACAAGGAAAAGAAGAAAATCCGGGAAAGGAAAGAATTCAAGAAAACAACTGCAAATTCCAAATTTCTCTAGGTGGAGATGTGAAGGCATGAATTCATATATGTGTGCTCTAAGATACCGACAAACAATTATAAAGCTAAGTTAACTAAGCTTACTCATCTTCAATGGTAAGATGCCCTTGTGGTCTTTTTTTTTCAATTTTTATTAGATAGTATTTTTTCATTTACATTTCAAATGCTATCCCGAAAGTTCCCTATACCATCTCCCCTCCTTGCTCCCCTACCCACCCTCTCCCACTTCTTGGCCCTGGTATTCCCCTGTACTGGGGCATATAAAGTTTGCAAGACCAAGGGGCCTCTCTTGCCAATGATGGCTGACTAGGTCATCTTCTGCTACATATGCAGCTAGAGACACGAGCTCCAGGGTTACTGGTTAGTTCAGACAGTTTGCAAATTCATCTGGGATAACAAAAATCCTAGGATAGCAAAAACTATTCTCAGCAATAAAAGGGCCTCTGGTGGAATCACCTTATGGTCTTGATATTTGAGGATTTATCTTTCTAAGTCAAAAAGGGTGAGCCTTTAATTCATACGCCTCTGAAAGTCCACATCACAGAGGGAAGGGAATAAATAGACTTTATTAATTACTGTAATGAAGGCAAGGTATTTCATAAATGGGTAAAGAAAATTCTGCATAGTGAAGTATCAGGGTCACTGTTAGTCTTAGCTCCCAGTAATGTTCCAGAAACTGATTCTATGGCCATGTTGTGTCCTCAGAAAATTACCTTCTAAGCTGCAGGCACCAACTTTATAGCATATAAATTTATTTCCCATGTAACCTCATTGGTGTCTTTTCATATATATATATATATATATATATATGCATATATGCATATATATATATGTATATATATATATATGAAAAAAGGAAAAGGAGAATGACCATGTACGAACTTCAAAATTCTTTGAGGCTTAATTCTGGTATATGATAAAATTAGTAGAGTGTTTTCTTATCAAGTTAAGATGTTATACTCTTATAGCTGTTATACTATCATCAGTGAAGAATGAGTATATGTGTTGAATATATATATATATATATATATATATATGTGTGTGTGTGTGTGTGTGTGTGTGTGTGTGTACAACTTTAAGTCCTAGTGGTGTAGTGTGCTTGTTTGGTACCCAGAAGTGGCTCATTTATGATAAGCACCATTGTTGCAAGGCTAAGGTAAATAGAGGCAGATGTGCATTCATTTTCTAGATAAGAGTGTCCTGTTCATAAATGAGACTCTGAAGCAATAATTATGCAAAGATTTTAAAATCAAGCTGTTCTAGAATCTTCTCCATGTTCCCAAGGTAAGCCAAAGTTGAATGTTGATAAAATGTTGCCTAAATGTATTCTAAAAAAAAAAAAAAAAAAACAGGAAATTTTTTTTCCAATTCATTTTATTTAAAGGAAGCCTAGAGTTTATAGAGAAATCTAGAGGCATCAACAACAGGTAATAAAACAAATAAAAATCAAAATAATTTAATTTAAAGCTAGAAACAGAAAGTTTTAGGCCAAGGAGATAGTTGAGTGGGTCAAAGTTCTTGGGCATTCAAACCTGCGTTAAACCTGTAACTCACTGTAGGATGCGGAGAACTGACTTCTGAAAGGTGTCCTCTGAGCCCCATATTTGCAAATCTCTCTCTCTCTCTCTCTCTCTCTCTCTCTCTCACACACACACACACACACACACAGAGAGAGAGAGAGAAAAACATATCAATATTACTTTAAATATAAATAAAATATATAGAAATACTCAGACTAAACACAGTGTCCATTGTAATTGTTTAAAACAGTAATGCACATCTGGCCATCTTCTTTAGCCAGCTGGGAACTCCACTGATGGTGTATGTGCTATCATCTACTGCTGCTCTGTTTACTTGTAAATCAGGTTGATTAAAAGCTGAGCTTTGTTGTTTAATTGTGTGTAGACTTTTAGGTTAGACTCAAGATTTTCCCTGTGAAATATGGCAGATCTGATACAGGTTCCAGTTGATGATTAAAGTCAGGTTTTAAAGTCAATTCCTGCTTTGTGAGATTACAATTAATGCTTATAATATTGTTTTCACTGCTTGAGCTAGAAAAGCCCCCCCACAAAATACAAAGAGGCTTTCCTCCTAGACATTTTGATAATTAGAGAGGCTACAAACAGGTACTTTTTCCATTGCTTCTTGCTATGGTGAAGCCAGTTCTGACCATCCTGCTTCCAACATGGAATTCCTGCCTGTGTCTGTTTCTGATCCATGTCTTCTAAAAAAGTTCATGCTCATGTGTCATTCAGATCTCTTCACTATTTAAATTTTTTACAAAATGGCTATTGTCCTAAATATAGAAGTCATTTTCTTCCAGGGTTAAAAAGGTCACACAGAATTATCATTCCATCTGATAAGTATTATCTATTATTTGATTATTGTCTCCTTTTGATAGTGATTCTTCAAGAGGCAACATATCTGGCTTAAGCACCAGAAAGGTCTGGATACTACCATTCTTTCTTCTACTCTCTGGTTTTATGAATTCATATAACAATTTCATCTCTGTAAATGGAGTATATATATATATATATATATATATATATATATATATATATATATACATATGTGTGTGTGTGTATTTATTTATTTCCTGGATAATGACACCATTGTAATATCATTAGGACTAAATAGATAATTATGTTGACTCTGTTGACTTATAAATCCTGTTGATTAAAAGCTGAACTTTGTTGTTTAATTGTGTGTGGACCTTTAGGATAGACTCAAGATTTTCCATGTAAAATATGGCAGATATGGTATGGATTCCAGATCTGCCAGTAATTGCAATGTATCCCTCAATAAGTTACCTGAAACTTTATAATCTGTCATCTGTAGAATACAGATATTCAATCACATGTTACAAAGATATGTTATTGCCCAGTTAGGATGATATAACAAAATGCTGAAGACTGGGTGACTTATAAACAACACAAATTTATGACTTCCAGTCTTCATTGGAAAGTCTAAAATGAAGGAACTATTTGTCTTTGTATCTGATGTCTACTTCCTTGCTCATAGAAGACACCCTCTCCTTGTGTTCTCATGGGAAAGCATAGACAAGGACATTTTTTGGAATATCTTAGAAGACCACTAATGCCACTCATAAATCCCTAGGGCCCCACCCCCTTCTATCACATTGGCGACTGTGTGTTTGGAAAAGACTGAAGAATATGAATGAAAGTCGCAGGCACTCAGCTCATGGCAGGCTTTTGAAATATTTGATAAGCTGTGAAGCAGGCTTTTGGCAATATGTGTTGCTACATTTCATTACAGAAATAGTAAAAATTGTCTCTACTTTGAGCTAAGTTGCAAATTTTTCCCCCCTCTTGGAGCTCTCATCTTCTGTGAGTGATTTTTCACACTGTGGCTCAGAAATGTATGAGGCCCTTATGCCATCCAAGGATGTGTGAGGTCAGCAATGTTTGCACACCACAACTAAAGGATTGTTTGCCTTAGCTCACAACTCTACAGTAGAGTTTTGTAGACGCTACATCATAGATGGGAATTCTGTGACTCTGATGCTAGTATGTGATAAGTGTATAATTGTCATTTTATAGCAAGTTTCAAATCAAAATCAGTATGTCAAAGAGGTACACTTAATTCCACATCGATGGTAGGACAACCACTATCTAGAAGATGTGAAATTGACCGGAGTTTTTACCAGCATGCTTTGAAGGCATAACCGAATGTCCTGAGACTTAGTACTTCAGGGATAGATTGGAGGACATTCTGCCAAGTGAAAGAAGCCAGGCACAGACAGATAAAGAAAAAACAAATATTCCCATTTTACCCATCCATGAGTTCTGCCTTGCTCATCTTCAGTAGCACTGTACACCATTGTAGTTTTCCAACTACGCTTGGGAAGATTCATGGCTCAGTGACTCCCTCTTTCCTGAGCCTTATTCCTGTTACCCTATCCCCTTATAACCTGCTGCCCTTAGCTACAAATTCTGTGACCCATCTATATTTTCTCCTATTCTAGTTTTTTTTTCCTTACCCCAAATTCTCTGTCCTTAGTCTCCACCTCTCAAAACCCACCTTCTACATATTTCCAAGAAACCTAGAAAAATGAATCGCTCTTCCCCTGACTTAGGATAATCTCTGATCAAAATCTACATGTGAGCTTTTCTACTTTGTCCAGCATCCTGTAGGCAAGAGAATGGTTATTACTTACTACTACTGAACACATTCAAGAGAAGTTTGTTAACAGGGAAGGATTCTCCACTTCTTTGTGAAGCTCAACTCCACTCCACACACATTTCCACATTGTTCTGATCATTTACTTTGAAAGTCAAAGGAATGAACATCCATCTTACTACACATAGCCTCCATGAAAGTGAATCAGGCACTATGTGACATTTTCAAAGGAAGTATAGAAAGGAGACCCTTTAACCCCCAAGCACTGGATAGGTATTTGACAAGCAATTGTTTGCTTTTGTGGGCCCGAGTGGAGATGTAAAATCTTTGCTCAGTGAAAGAGTTACAGAGATTTGTATCATCTGAGCATCTCAGAGCAGCGTTTAGTAATAGCACACCACACGGCCACCATCACCACTACTGTTGCCACACCACCAGCCCCAAGTTAGAATGGTTGCTTCATGAGACAGGCTTGGGGAAAGCATAGCAAGTGATTGTAGCAATAGCCAGATGATGGAAAATCCCATATACCACAAACATGAGTTTGTCGTTATTTTTTCTTTGTGGAACTCTATAAAATAATACAACAGAAAGTTCTGGAAACTTTACAACTCACAAGGGAATGAACTACAAGCTCATAAACCGAGTGCTGTCAATGTTTTGCCAAAGCTACCAGGCTGGTCTGGAGACACTTGCCCTGAGGACCGCGGCTTCATTTTAAAGATGTTGTAGTGCGCATGTGAGTCTCCTTCAACAACCTTCATTTGTGAGTGCCAACCCCACCTCAAAACTCAGAAAGAAGTCCTGCCAATGCATGGTGCAATTTAATAGTCATGCTTTTGGGGGCCATTGCCCAGCAGGACTGCAAAAATTAGGCAGGAAATACCCCCTAGGCAGGCTTGTCTGACATGCATTCCAAGCTGTGCAAGAGAATCCTAAACACTTTCGTTTCTCAGGGACTTGGAGTCTTTCTCCCTCAGTCCAACGTTTCTTCTTTATCTTCAAGTAACCATAAACAAACACAGTTTTGGCAATTGCCCCTGGGAAAGATAATGCTGATGTGGTTATCAGAAATTCCATTTTAACTTGGCCTCTCTTTTCCCAGGACTTTACAGCTGTTTCCCGTTGCCTCGCATTCCGCCCTTGTGCTGCCTTTAGCTCAGCTTTAAATGGGCAAAGCAGGGCCTCGGCTTTCTTTGGAACATGACTTTCTGCCTCTGCCTCCAACTTCTGCTTTCAACATAAAGACTCTTGCTTCCCAATTTACCATTCTCTCTTCATGTGAAGCAGTAACTGTATCCCCAGGGCAATTGAGCAAATGAGGTTACAGCCCCTGCAATTAATGAAACACATTAATATCGCCATACTTTTCTTCACTTCTTTTCCTAAAGTTTTAAATAAGGTTTCCAGGCATATCTGCTTTATAATGCAAACACAGAAGAAATGATATTGAATAAGCAGGGATATAAATGAATGTTCTTTACTAAGGAGAACAAAGCATTTTATAGCAGTTTTAGTCCAGGATGCCTCTTCTTGATAAATTATGTTGACCCAAGACTAAATTGGTTTAGTGGACTTTTCTTAAAGATACAACGTGCTAATTAGCTTTTATATTAAACATTTAATTTAATTTAATGTATGTACTGGATTTGTTCTGGAAAATATTTCCCTTATTCCTCAGGAAAAAAGAGACTCCAATTTTGGTAGCACCAGGAAGCAAAAGCACAGAGTAATAAAAGGCAACATTGTATTATTACTGCAAACACATGTGTGATTTACATTACACACACTGCACACACAGTAAACTAAATTGTTTAATATAAAAGTAAATGAACTTGTAGTCGTGCACATAAAGGACAAGGGAATGTATCAAAATCCTAGCTCTATAATGTTGTTCATGGACAATTACTGATAGTTATCAGCGCACTTAAGTATGAATTTTTCTAATGTTTTACTTTTCTTCAAAGACTTACATAACTAATAAGGTCATGAAAAGTAATATAAATGTAAATATATATGTGTATATTTGTAAGTATATCTGTTTGAAAATTATGCCTTAGTTTAATCTAGAACAAGTTTGGGGTGTCTATAAACACATTGGATAGACTATAAGTATATTTCTAATCTCGTGGATATAGGATAGACTCCTGAGTTTTTCATTGTAATACTACTGGGTGCTTATCATTGTCTTAAACAAACGCACATAATGGGAAGTGTAAGGTTAGAACTGACACACACAGAGACCCACATGTGGAAGATATGACTCGATTACCTCCTCAGCAGATTTACCTTTCTAATTATGCTCTTCTTAAGCCAATATTAAACTTAGTAAGCACTCCCTAAGCACAAATTTACTGATAGCGTGGAAATGGCTTTGGCATAAAACTAAGTTGGGGGCATTAGCAGATCAAGGTCTTTGTTCTTCCACACCAGAAGTATCACAGCCACCCTTGCAAAGAGCTCACAGCACTGCAGTGATTTACCACACTGCAAATTCCTCATGTGCTGGGCTAGAAGCTGCAGACCCTCAGCTGTCAGAGATGACGTCTTTCAGATGGGAAGTCAGGATGATCGTTAAGGCACCCACGGCTTGTTCCACCACTGCAGGATGGTCATTAACACTAATGATTCTGGCGGGGTTCCAAGCTAGGAAGCCATGTGCTACTTCCCTTGAACATTCACTTGAAATTTCAGCTGAAGAAGTTGCTTTTCTAGTAGGGGGCCCCATCTATTTGTAGTGCCTCAGACAGCTGCAAGACAGATGCCATGTCACACTCCAGACACGCCTGATTTCAATAGTGGGCACAACTATGCCACCGGAACCATTATTTTGACTCAAACAGGCCACTTTCAGTGGAAATAGTGACTGTAAAGTGATTAATATTGCTGAGCGTAATGGCTGCACTATGATGAAAGTTCAACTATTTTGGAAATAGTTGTAGCAGTCATTGAGTTTGATTTAACTTGGCGTGAGTAAAGGTAACCCCTCGTGGGTTTCTTTTCATCCAGCACTTGAAAGCCCTAAGCCACTCTAGCATCAGATGGTGAATGTAGGTAGTGTTCTCATCTTAGAGTTCAGCAAGCTGAGGCCCAGAGAACTTAAGGAATAGCTTATCCAAGGGCACAGTTAGTGGCACAGTGAAATTTCTTTCCCCATTATGCTGCTGTCTACACTCATTGCATTCTGAGTTAAGGCAGACTGGGAGTCGGACTCTTCTATTCATATTACACCAAGCTGCCTCTTAGCATATTAGAGACAGTGAAGACAAAATTTGATTTGATGGTTAAAAATGAAGAACTGCATTTCAAATTCATACTGCTCATGAAAGTAGGATGTTTCAACGTGAGATCGCACAGTGCAATCTTCAACAATTAATTTTTTCAAGTTTTTTAAAATTGTTTTATGAACAAAGTAACAAAGCATATTTTGGAAATTAAGTTCCAGAGCCCAGCCTCAGTTCTGGAATTTACACCTTTTGATGCACTATAATGATGTACCTGAGTTCATTATATAGGCAAGAGTGCATTGAACAGTTGGTCACCTTGGAGACAGATATCCCAAGCACTACGTTTCTATGTGCACTAATCTTTGCTGTATTGTCAGTAGTATGTACCATGCTGAAAAGACAATGCAGCATCAGTCTTCTTAGAGTCTTATAAGTCATTGAATTAGATGCACATCTAACACATTTGTCAATAGTACAGTAACAACATTGCATTCAAGTGAACAAGGAAGCCTTTCAGATGCATCAAGTGGCCCATTACAACTGAGCTTTGGAGACTGATTCACCGCAGAGTCAGGGTTATCTATGAGGCTGAGGATTCCAAGCAGCGATGGGAGTCAGAACAGTTGGCTCGTGTAGCGCAGGCATTCTTATGCCACATTCAGAATCTGTACAAATGATACTGATACTGAATTTAAGGACAAGTTGTTCTTAGAATTCCTTAGCTCAGTATTCTGCTGTTATAAGGGACATCCCAGTATGGGCTTCATATGTAGAATAAAAACTGACTTGGATTTATGGTGATAGAGGCTATGAAGAGTATGGTACAGGCGTCTGAGGAGATTTGCCTTCCCTCATAGTATGGTCAAAGTAAGCATTCAAGACACAAAGAGACGAGCAGGACAAACTTAGCCTTTTAATCAGGAATCCCGTTCCACGAAAACAGTCTTAAGCTGTTTATTGAGATGGCACTTCTATTGCTGCCTGTGTCTGGTTCTCCCTTGTGGTAGTGAGGCCTGTTGAGCACCAAGCTGGGCTAGAGAGAGTGAAGCTTAACAGAGTGCGGGTAGCTGCAGTGCGGGATCGGGTCGGAGATGAGTTTGTGAGCTAAAAAACACACCAGGGAACAGCTTCAGAGAACTGGTTTGGTTTATTGCAGGGTTGGGGGAAGAGGGAGCTATTTATGCCCCTGGGGAGGGGGCCAGGGTGGGTGGGTGGGGGCGGAGCGGGATGGATTTGCGTTTCTACGTACCATTGGCCAGGGCAGGGGTGTTGAAAGACACTTCATTTGCATACTCAAGGGCTATAGGGTGTGGAGGAGACCTTTAATGTCAAACCAAGGAGTGGAGCCTTATAATTGTCAGGGTAATAAATTCTTACTAGGGTTGATGGTGTGAGAGCTGGCTTTATGGCACCAGGTTCCAGGGAGGGAGGTATCCAACGCTTTCTGTCCTCATTTGATGTATCTGGGGTTGAAACTCCCCCTCCCGTTCCTTAACCCTGGGCCATTATGGTCCCACAGTCTGTCACAGAGTAACTTGGTAAGAGTTTCAGTTCTCAGGATTTTAAAACTGAATAAAAGCTTGGTGTGAACTTTGAAGCAGAAGCTTAGTCCATGATAGACAATTGTATCCTAGGATCTGGGGGGAGCTTCACTGTACTTTAGTAAAACAGAATCATCTATCATCTTAAACATCTTACTGGACTGCACTGGCTTTACGATTCTGTATGCATTTCATTTATGAATCTGCTTAAAATTCTAGTTAAAAAGATTTGTAAGTATGAATATTTTATACCTAATTTTATAACCATATGTATTTAAGTAGCATGAGTAACTTAAGTCAATGTCACGTCCTTTGAAAGTTCATTTTATTAATATACTCTTGTATATGAGTGTTATCACTTGCTTATTGAACGGTTATTCCTGGACAAATGTAAAATTTCCTGAAGGAATCATGTCTATCATTATTTTTGTTGTTGTTGTTTTAACATACTAGAGTAAGCATAAAATAAAGTAATACCAGTGCAGGAAAATAATAAATTTACAGAAGACTGAAGAATGAAACAGGATGCTAAAGTGTTGGAGAATAGCAACATTCGCTTTTTCAGTGCTAACATACAAAAAATGTTTTGATTAAGTGTAATTCATAAATTGAAGCATGAGAAGGAAATACGGTGAGGTTATGATACGGAATGTTTTCAAATACCCAGTACTGTATTTCATTCCCAAATGGTTATTTGGAGATATTGTGAATATATTAAAATGTTTATAGCATGTTGTGGTACTAGTATACATTAAAAGTGCCTTGCTAATTTTTTTGAAAAAGACGAGAACATTTTAAAACTTATGGTGAGAATAACAGAATTCAATGAATCAGATAGCAAAATACAAGTGAATAAGATTTAACATGTTCTTGAGTTCTCACATTCAAATCTGCACATAGCCCTTCACAGAACTTTCTTTCAGATATCTCTGACATACACTCACATAAATTTGTAATATGTGTGTGGTTTTCCATTTTTCAAAATTGAGTTCTGTTTTGAAACACAGTCTTACTATGTAGTTTGGGCTGGCCTTGAACTTGTGACCCTCTGATTCTATCCCAGAGGTGCTGTGGTTATCCATAGGTATCATCTTGCCCAGCCACAAACATTTATTTGAAGCCATTATTTTAAAGCTAGGAACCACATATGTTTAGAGTGATTCCAAAGACATATCCATTCTCAAAAAGCTCTTCACATCAATCTTAGATGGAGGGAACCTGAAAGAACCCATAAGCTTTGCAATTGATTTGTATAATTAAATTTAACAGTGAATAAACAGCTATAAAGGAACTAGGAATCCATTTGAATGAAGGAACCCAAGTATGCATTTCTCCCTTCTGAATTTACCTTAGTTTGAACAATCTCACATTCAACTTCAAGAACACTTGAGGTTATAATGAAGTTAGAAGGGTAAAGGTGTGTTTATCACAGCATTCTAAAGTGAACCACAGGACTTGATAGTATCTCAAATTAATTAAGAAGTGTGCAAGGGGTATTCTTAATAAACCTGGCCAACTGTTAAATCAGGTTGACACCTCTGAAGATGGAAGCTGAATTTCGATTGGTTCAGAATCTTAAGGTTATCTGATCTTGGTTCTCACCATGTGCCAAGTGTTCTAAAACCTCATTAATTTAGACTTCTTCATTTGAATCTCATGACAATTTGAGCAAGGTGCACCATTCTTCATTACCTAGAAAGAAACATTCCCAACAGGAAAGAAATAATCTCATTAAGACCTCATGGTACCATGTAAAGTATTAAATGCACAAACAGTTTGCAGACACTTAGCATGATGCATGTATACATGCCCTGACTACAGAATGAGAACTTACACTAGGATTTTAAAGTATATTCATTATAATTTCCAATTGAAATCTTCTTATTTATAATTCTACTGGTCCATTATTCATGTTAATAATATTTAATTTATCAAGAGACACATACATTTTGGATTTGTTAGAACAAATTCTAATCATATGAGCCATATCTCATGTTATAAAAGTGTAGATGGTCATTGCAATATTTTCAGATCATGATTTTAAAGTAATTACCTTAAAATGTTTAAGTAAAACATGACTCCATATTAATGGTTTACAACAAAGACTTTTGTTCTTCACTTAGATTATCTTCATTAGAGATGCAGATGCAAGTATGGCTTGAGTTATGCTGTCAAACACCCTACAAATTGCATAAGATATTCTTCCACAACAAATAATTACTCATCACCCTAAGACATAGAAGTTTCCAAGACTGTGTTTGCTTTAAATGACTTAATCAGTTATCAGCATAATAAAATAGTTGAGAGAATAAATTAACAACCCAAGAAATTAACCAAAAATTATCATGTGGTAAGGAACACAGGAAATCACTTCCAATATTAAAATGGTTTGGTAACCTTCCAACTTGAACCAAAAGTTCTTAGGTGGGTTAGACCCTCATATTGATACTGTATAGGATCAGGACCTAAGCAAATTTGTTGAGTGGAAGCTGATGAGAAGACAGAGGTAGAAGGAAAATTTCTATACTCTGTCTGGAAGGTTCAGGGCCAGGTCATCAACACCAGAAGAAACAAACATGAGCAGACATGGAGCATGGTATTGTTACATTAGAGTCAGCCACGGACGGACTGACAAAGCACCACAGTGAAGAGGGAGGAGTCATCTGCCTATTCAATAAGTTTGTCTACTCAAAACTCAAAGCCTGATCTTGGAAAGCCACAAAGAATACACACACACACACACACACACACACACACACACACAGATATGTATCTCCTATCTCTGCCATTCATCAAAGCCTGAACCTAAGGAAAACACTAGAACATTTTGTCTGGCTGTGGTACTTAGATCAAGGAAGAAATGGCATAACCTTCTTAGAACAGGTAGGTTCTTCATCATCCTTGCTGGGGGTGGGAAGATAACTTTGCCAGACAAGTCGATAAAGGATCCCTTCCAATCAAAATTAACTGGACATGTACTTATGGATTTAATCACAATGGTCACATTATAAAGTAATGTGACCATACTAAGAACCGTCACTCCATGATCCTTTCAAGACATACCCTAAACCTTTCCGAACTACAACAGTAAAAACTTAACCACTTAAGGTAGTGGCCACTTTAGTGGCTTGTGTCCCACTGTGAAAAAAGAATCCTATTACCCATAAGCATGGCTTGGCATGAACAAGCATCACATGAAAGAAAAAAAATTCTCATTGTTTTTAAAAAACATTTTTTACTATGTGTATGAGTGTCTTTCTGTTTGCATATATTCTGTCTCTATGTGTTTGTGATGCCTACAGAGTCAGAAAAGGGCAACAGATTCCTTAGATGGTAGGGATTTCTCATGTCAGTGCTTGGAACAAAATACAGATTTTCTGCAAAAGCAGTGTTGGCTATTTACCCCTAATCCACCTCTCCAGCCACACACACACACACACACACACACACACACACACACACACACACTTAACATATATTAAAATGATAGGTATTTATATAGAATAATGCTGTTAGCCCAGCAAACATCAGACAGATTGTTCTGAACAATGGTATTTTATGTATAAGTTGTAGGTAGAGAAAAACAGTTAAATTATGCTACAGGTCAAGCATCTGAGAACAATAAATAAGGAATTAGAGCATATGATTACACATGCCTTCACCATTCCTTAAGCAGGTCCGCTTGCCTGTTGCCTAATAAAATGCAACATATAAAACTAGGAATAATATCGGTTATTTCAAACACTAAACACCTGTACAACACATTTTAGAAAGGATGTTTCAACACAGAGTTTACTTTAGCATGATACTTAAGATGATTTGAGGGCCTAATTTGCATACAAATATGCCTGTATGAAGAAGGAAGAATATTATCCAACAGTGATAGTTCACATAGGCAGTGATCTTATTACATATACTTGGTAAGGAAGATGGTAATATTTGGGAATATTGATTGCAAGTCTGTTCTCTTGGAAGAATTAATTTTAACACTTATTTTTATTATTTTTAATTGTGTATACTTGTATATGTCTATTAGTAGGTAAAGGAGGGTCATTGCCCATAGAGGCCAGAAGAATCCCATCACTTTGAAGGTGGTGTTACAGGCTTCCTGACATGGGTGCTAAAACTGAACTTGGGTCTTTTGCAAGAGAGTACGAGCTCTGAAGCACTCAGCCTTCTCTCCAGCCCATGTGTGCTCTTGACATGAAAGGCCCTTGATTTGTTATGTTGGTAATTCAGAACATGAACACATGAATTCATTCTACAAATGAAAACATCTGACCTTAGAGAGGTTACCAGGGTGTTCTCCTGTCAGATTTATAACTTCCTCAAAGAAGCAAGAGAGCTTCATTTTTAACCTTCCAGAGGAGAGAATCCCGAAGGCCTGCTCTGAGCCCTGATTTGGAGGATTAGGGTTGCCTTTTGATGTCGCAGCTGAGAAAAGTGGGATCCTGTGAAGCATTGAATTGATCACAAAGCCCAATTTCTGATATTACACAACCAGAAGTGAAGCATGGCTCTCTGTCTCTAAAGTTTGGAGCTATCTATGATATCCTTGCTATTTTGATGTGTTCTTTAGACTATAAGCATCACATTGAAAAGCATTTCTTAGAGTTACAGAAGCAGAAGTCCACCCTTATACCTGCAGAATCAGGATCCAGGAAGTCTACTGTAACAAAGAGAACTGAGTTTGGGTCCCAGCTGGGGTGTGCTGAATCTGATGTGAGCACGTCATTGAAGATCTGGTTCACCTCCAACACATATCTGGAGCATTGTGAACGAATAAGAGTGTTTGTTTGTTTTTATAAAGCCCCCTTTCTAACCTTTTCCCCCTAGTTTATTCTTATTATTTGCATTTTTAGTAACTCATCAGTTAGTAACACATTTTGAAAGTTAGATCTTGTGGCTTTAAAGAGTCATTTTCAGTTACCATAATTATAGGAAACATCCCCTGTGAGTAGACTCTGTTCCAAAGCAGGAAAGACAATACAGATACAAAGCTGGTCAAGACCCAGACTCTGGTCTCAAGAACTTCACATTTTAATTTTGGGATCTTGCTGGGTATAAACAGTTTAAGTGGGCTCATATGTGCCTTTAACTCACACACACACACACAAAAGGACAACAAACAATGATGTATATTGATAATAAGGTCATGCTCAGTGGGAATGTTAACACTAATTATCATTTAATAAGCATCATATCCAGATGAATTGCATCTACATGTGGCCCCAATCAACAAACATCAGCTTCTCTAGAGTCCCTTTCTCTGGGAGCAAAGTTAATTGTTGACTGTGATCTTGCCTGCACTCAGCACATTTTTTTTTGGCTTTGTGGTGACTTCCACAGAAAACCCCATGTCAGAAACACAGAGGTGTCTACCCTCTGTTAGATTGACTAGAGAGATTCATTTGATGAGCATGCCCCATTGAAGCACAAGTAAGCTAATTAAAAAATTGTGCAGAATTCTGGGCAAGTTGAAAAAGGCTACAATTGGTAAAGCAGCTGATGGACTTTTGTAGTCTGGGCAAAGCACGGACATATCTGAACACCTCCCGGGTTATTTGTAACAATGAAAACTTAAAAATTGGTATCTTGAAAAGCTAGAAAAGGAACAAAGAGGAAGGAACCTTGCAGCCATTCCACAAGGGGTAATGAATGTGTTTTCAATGTATGTACTAAAGGTGTCTTTGAATACAGTTTCTGGAAAGTTCTTGGCTGTTAAAGTATGGCAAGACATGAAAAAATTCTTACTTGAGGGATAAACAATTCCCAAAAACACTTTTCCTATAAAGCCAAATAGATTTAAGGCTTTGAAAATAGCCCTTTAGTCTCTTTTGACTTGCAATGATGGCTTGGGGGATAGAAAAGAAGAGGTTATTTGGTAGCAATCCAAAGGTTGATATATTTTCAGTTGACTCCATTTTTATTTTTTATTTCTGTTCACTTTGAACATGTTTTCTTTAAAAAAAAAAACTGTGCTGACCTCTTTGAGAGGGGCCAAGAGTTGGAAACTTTTAAAAATAGAAATAAAGGCTAATAATTCTAAAATTATGTTTGCAACATATGGTATAATGTCTTAAATAGCATGTATAAACAAAATATTTTAATGGTGTTTTTATGAATATGCAAACAGAGAGATGACACAACATAAATGCATAAAGGATGAGAGGGGTGATCTAGGGTGAGAAGAAAATACATTTGCAGCCGCAGAAAGCACCCAGTACAACACATACAAAACAAAGAACACAATCACCATGGAAACAGACCTCTGGGCATGTCTGTGAGGGATTTTCTAATTGGGAGAATTAAGGTAGAAGGGCTTACTCTAAACGTGGCTAGCCTCATCCAATAGACCCAGGTCCTAAACTAAAGAAAAAAGAAAATGGAGCAGAGCACCCTCTGCCTCCTGACTTTGGATACAGTATGACCATCTTCCTCATGCTCCTACCACCATGCCTTGTTGTGATAGTCTCCACTGTCAACTCTGTGAGATTACCAGGAAGATGGCTCTCCAGTGAGAATTGTCCTTATTAGGTTGATTGAAATGAAAGGATCTGCTCACTGAATGTGGCCTCATTCCCTGAGCTGATATCCTGGCTAGTACTTTTTAAAAATGAAACTAATAGGAGGGTTGCATCATCACCCGGTGCTACATGGTATTGGATAAAGTAGGCTTCTGTTGCCATGACAACTCCACCATGATGGACTGTATCCTAGAACTGAGGGTCAAAAATAAAGCCTTCACTTGCTCGTTACTTTTGTCAGTTTTTATGTCATACATAGCAGTGAGAAAAACAGCTAATGTAATCGCTCTGAGATTGTCACCTACTCTCCTAGTACTTTGAAATAGCTAGGTCCGATAAATCACCAGAGGCCAAATGTCCTTATCTGTTCACAACATTAACAGCCCCAGTACATGAGGATGTCACATGAGGATTCACTAATGAGAGTTTGCAAAGCAAACTGTTGCAACACTCCAGCTCGAGCCTCCATAATGGCCATTTCAACGTGTCTAATAGGGCTTTCAGTGGTTTCTGAAAGGAGAGAAATGGTAGAAATAAGCTTACGTGTCACATTGCCAGCTTGTTGGAAGGTTAGTTTTGCTAGAGTGGATTCTACAGAATGCAAGTTTAGGAACTGGGAGAGAAACGAGTTCCCAGACCTACTCATGGTTTCTACCGGCATGTTAAAGATTGATAAATGTCCCCAAATCAGGAAAGGCTGTTTGGTCAAATGATTTGAAAAACCAGGCTTGAGTATATTTGACACTAAAGGAGCTGAATAATAACTTTCGGTTTTGCTACGATCACATTTCTAAATATGTCCATAGAGCAAGAGTTAATACCATCTAGTTGTTAGACCATATTTTTCTTTTGCATAACAACTAGTATTGGCTTTATTTTGTTTGATGAATGCACACTGCACCCAATAGCAACAACTTACAGACCCTAGATTTTATTTTTCCCATTTAAATCCCTTTGTAATGTATAAAATATCATTCTTGCTTCTTAAGGCAATAGGTACAAACTTGCTTGATATTATCCATGCATTCCCCCGTTATTATTTTTTTCTTCAGTATAAAACCATCCACACTATTTGATAAAAATTCAAAGAAAGGCATTCTACATGCAAATTTGGGGTATAGACATTCTCTTAGCTTTACTTAATTTATCTTAATTTTAATTTTATATGCATACATATGTATCTATGTGAGTATGTATCTTATGTGTGATGGGGTCACAGAACCTAGAGGAGGGTATCAGGTGCCCCTGAAGCTGGAAAGCATTTAATTACGAGCTACTTGGCATGACGCTGGGAACGGGCTTGGGTGGTCTGCAAGAGCAGCCATCTCTCCTAGCTATTGAGTCATTTCAACAGTGCTTCCCACTCCAGGTTGATGATTTTAACTGAGAGAGGTTTTTCTTTTTTTCTTTCAACCACACAAATATGTCCTTTAGTATAATAGATTTAAGAAAAGAAGACATTTCTTACTTCTGTGGAACGTTGGTTGTTCTTTAAATTGTGAACTTAAAATTCTGTTCTATTTTACCGTGAATATGGATATATTATTTACATTTTGAATGGGCCAGATCTCATAAGAAACCCTGACATGTTTCCATGAGCATTCCTCACCCTGAGTACAAACCTTTCTAGGATACCAGGAGAAACTGATTGGAACAATGATGTTTCAGGAGCCAGAGTAATAATTACTTGGTGTTTGTTTCACCAAGAAAACTAGGAAAGGCTGACCCTTGCTTTAAAACCTGTTGTGGAGTAGTAAAGGACCCTGCTCCCAAAGACATGTAAATCTGGAGGCCAACAGGCTCGGTTTGTTTGTTTGTTTGTTTGTTTGTTTTTTCACCTTGGAGATTTATACATCAGATCACTATTTGCTTTGATAGATGTTTAAAAGAAATAAGTTACTCTGCTCATTCCAAGAAGTTTATGGACTTGTGTGGTACAGAAAGTTACTCATGCTGGAGATACACGTCCTACACATCCTAGTCTACAACATAGAAAAGAATAAAGCACAGTCTCTCTCTCTCTCTCTCTCTCTCTCTCTCTATATATATATATATATATATATATATATATATATATATATATGGCTACATTGTGTGACAAAATGGTAGCTGTCATAATGTGCCAGTTAACATGTCCAGTGCGAGCTGATCGTTGAGTGTCCCCTGGGAAAAGAAGACAGAAACATGACAAAGAACAAAGACCGTGGATCGATAATGCTTGGGGAAATAAGACAGGGAAGGTTATTTACTCACATTGATCTGTGGCTGCCGTGCCGTAAACTCAGCCTGTTTTTCTTTTGTTAACCTTTAAGCCTGAGTATACTCGAGGCAACCAGGGAGCCAACTAACAGGTGTAGATTAAGGATCGAAGGAGGTCACCGTACCTCTGTCACCACCAGGCACCCATGTAACAACATCCCTGAAGAAATTTAAACATCGATAGCCATAATAAGGGCAAATTTATCAAGCCCAGCCAGCTTGAGCTGGGAGCCCGCCTGCGTTCAGTCCATTTGCCCTTGCGAAAGCTCAATTGATTTGGACATTCTTTTACTAGAGTTGATTATCAATTGTGACATAGCAAATTTGTTACCTTCCAAGTGCTGAGCATATCCTGGCCATTGGAGCATCTGAAGTGAAAACACCTGGCCTTCAGTTACCCCCTCACCAGTGAAAGGATGAGGCAGCGTCCAGCTTTCCAGAGCACCAGAGAAGTCTGTCCTCAGGACAGAATGGGATTCTTCTGAAGAGGAAAAATCTGGGGGGTGGAGGAGAAGGTGATGTTTTCCTGCGACCCGAGAAGACACATTGATAAGAAATACACGTCTGATTGGAATCCCCACTTGTAAGTTACATCATATAATGTTCATACATGCTGCTCTCTTTACCAGGGACCAACAGTATCATTCCATCCCCATTGACCAGAGCCAGACCCAAAGATTTAAACACAGTGAGGAAATTCCATACAGTACCATGTATGGTTATTTCTTCTCCCTTGATGCTGTATAAAACTCCCCATTTCCTAATTTCTTTGTTATTCTCTATTGGATAACACACTATTTCCTCTTTGTGTTTTTTGAGGTTGGGTCTTGTATAGGTTAGGCTGGTCTTCAACTCACTATGCAACTGAAGAGAATCTTGAACATCTATTTCTCAAGCACTGGGTTTATAGGCATGCATCATCCTGCTAGGCTGACATAGCTTACTCTTTGCAGAAGAGTTGGTTTGCACATTGGGGTGTTCACTGAATTAACTACCACAATATTGACTGAACAAAAGTAGCTGGTATATGAATGCATAAGTATATGAAACATCACAAGAATCTAGAGATAGGTAATAATTCTAAACTGAGGGATTAATAAGGAGTGTCAGTTTCAGTCAGAGCCTGCACATTGCTGGTCCTTATTCTGTAAATAGATTATATTGGGGGTGTATTCCAATTCTGCTCTCTCTCTCCCCACCTTTCCATCTCCTCCTCTTTCCCTCTCCTCTTTCCTCCTCCCAGTTTAACTATGTCCCTATTTCCCTCTTCTCTTCATCATGCAGAGAACCCACCAATCCGTCACTGATGGTTCCAACAAGCTACAGACACTTACACTCTAGTCTGCCCCACGAGGGTTGTCTACCAGACAACATTCTGTTAAGAATTTTAGCATCTGTATTCTTGAGGGATAGTAATCTATTTTCTTTTGTACTTTGTGTATCAGAACACCACTTAGTTATTTTTATTTTATGTATGAGTATCTGCATGTACACCTGCATGCCAGAAGTGGGCCCAATATTTCACTATAGATGGTTGTGAGCCACCATGTGGTTGCTGGTAATTGAACTCAGGACCTCTGGGAGGGCAGCCAGTGCTCTTACCCACTGAGCCATCTCTCCAGCCCCAGTATTTTTATAAAAGACAGACTTCAGCAGCACACTAGCTGACTGTCCTTTCACTGAGCCTTCTCTCTGTAGTGCTATTGGAGGACTCGGAGTTTCTCATGCAGAACAAATACCCTTTTGGAAGCTGGAAGCTGGACATGGTGGTGGACACTTGTAATCACAGTAATTGTTACCCAGGGGATCATGGAGCTTGAGAACAGCTTGGGTACATAGTACAGTCTTATGTCCAAAAAGTATATCTCACTGGCTATGCACAATTAATATAAACAAGGCAGTTATTACTGCCTTGCTGAACTGAGTCTGGAGACCAATGCTGGTCACCCAGCTCAGAACTGGATAGCTCAGACAGAAATTACGTCTTCTCGATGCAAAGCTTGTATTCTTTGGACATTGTTTCTCTGTTTCTATCTCTGTCTTTGTCTATTTCTCTCTCTGTCTGTCTGTCTGCCTTTCTCTCTCTCTTAAACCCATAGTCAAATAGTACTAAATAAAAATAAAGAATATGAAATTATATGAGGAAAATCATGGCTTATTTTGTCAGAGACTGGAACTGAGGAAGCAGAGAACACGCATCCAAAACATGACCCCCCACCCCCACCACTGCACACCTTTTTCCAGAGCAGCGACTCACATTTACACTCCCAGAAGACTCATAATACAGAAGGGAGACCATGCTTAGGAAACTACTCAGACCTTATCCTCCAGTGGCCCCCAAAGAATAAATGCTTTAGCAAGCTGCATCCACGCCAGCTTTACAACCATCAGCAAGTGCTTCTTACCTTGGATAAGGTAGGGCCTGGAGTCGCTATGAAGTGACAGTGATCTGTGGCAGATGCTCTGGAGTACACAGAGGCTTCATGTTACTGAGGCCATTGCAGCCCCGTCTGCTCGCCTAAACCCCACCTCTGCCTCTGTAGCCAGCTCTGTGTGCTGTATGCCTCATTAAGGCCTACAGTAGCCTCACTGTGGTGTCTGCAAAACAGCTGTCTCCCAAGCAATGAATCCTGTCCTAAAACACATTATTTCCCCAGCCCACTCTTTCCAGGCCTGTTATCCACATCAGAAAACCAGGGTAAATTAACAACTCCAAACACCTTCATAATGACCACTAATTGGTGTCTGGGCTGATGAGGGCTTAAGGAACTGGAATGGGGCCTTCAGAACAGATCCCATTCTCCTGCCAACTGAGGTCCCCCCGGGCAACAGGGTGTGTGGGTTCCTGGAAAGGAGGGGCTCTGGACATTCCAGTGCTGCATGATCTGCCTCCTGCATACATTAGCCACGGGATTGTCAGACATGAACCCATCACCAACAGATGACAAAGTAGCTCTTGATCTCTTCAGCTCCATCCCCGTGCTTCTTTATTTTCCTCTTTTGCATCGTCCCTCCTTCCCTCCTGGGGACAGAAACCATAGCCTTTCACATGATAGTCAAGAATGTTTCCACCAAGCTAAATCCTCTACCCCAAGCATAAATTGTCTCTACACAATCTAACATGCCAAGATGGAGAAACAGGGAGACAAGTAAGAGTATTTCTAGACAGTCTCCGGGCAGAACATACAATCTAAGAATTTCTTTACATGCGTATCCATGACAGACTTCCTCTTAGGATTTAAGGGCCTAATCTAGTCACCATGAAGCTCCTCTCATTGCCATATTCTCCTTCCTTGGTAGAGGAGGCATGGGAGAAAACATGGATATTGGCTATTATCATATCACCAAATACAGATGATTTTGTTTGACTTTATAAAAAAATCCTCAACAGAAGAAGTAGAGAATGCGAATATTATGATAAAAGTTGATAATTAAAGGTGAATAGTAGATTAGGGAGATGGCACAAGATGTACAGTGTTCATTATACAAGTGTGAGGACCTGAGGTCAAATGCCCAGATCATACATAAAAATCATACACACACAGACATTGTACCCATATACAACACACACACACACACACACACACACACACACACTCTTGTGTGCACACACGCACAAAACTTTCTTTATAAAGTAAAGAGAGGGAAGTATCCTCACAAGAAATGCTGTTTAAATCACACACATAAAAAGCAAATAAGAAGTAGGCCAGGTGAGAAAAGAGAGGAAGAGAAAAAAAAATCCCAGAGATGCAAAAAGGAGCGTTCTGCATTGGAGAATCTGAACAAAATGTTATAATGGTTGAGACTGTAGAGTCTTTACACCCTCATGAGATGTGCGTCTCTCTGGCCATGGTAGGGTATTATCCCTTGAGCCATAAGAACTGAGGGCATATTGAAGTTGTTTGATGATATAATACAATTATTTGTGAAGAGGACTTTATGCTTCTATTTGGAAGCCGGAACTTGGTAATAAAGAAGCTAAGAGGATAGAATAGGAAATAGGAGAATAACCACTAATAGATAATGAAGCTAGCAATGCAGAGGCTATACAGTCCACACATGCTGTGTGGATGCATACTAAAGAATAGTACTTTTACAGAGATAGGAGACAAAGATAAGTGATTAAAGTTATATGCATAGGTTTATGAATTTACCTGGATATAGTTAACAATCTTTAAAACAAAAAGGTATGATAGTCACAATAAGGAATTAAAAGCTAATACACAGTAAATCAGAAGACAGGATTAACAAGATTAATATATCAGATACGTCAAAAACAAAATGGACTCTTCCAGAATGCAAATAAAAGGGTCTGAGAAAAGTACTAAGCACAAGAAGTGGCCTCAGGAAATGCTGATGATGGTCTTCTATGTTAGTCAGCTTACTATCACTCTAATGTAATGCCAGAGGGAATCAACAAATAAATTTATCACACTTTTAGAGTTTTCTTACAGCCCAGGATAGACAGAGTCCTGTGAGTATGAAGCTCATAGGCAGGTAGCACACAGTGGTAGGCACAGGTGACAGGAAAAAGCTGCTGTCCTAGTGCCCAGTGAGAGAATAAGGAGGAGGCTGGATGAAGTCTATGCTCCAAGTCATAGGAAACCACCCAATGGCTAAAGACCCACCACTAAGCCACACGTCCTAAAGCTTCCCCTACTTTCTTATTATTTGCCTAATGACTATAAAACAACTCCAAACCTCAAACTACTTCTCAGTGGGCATCAAGACACAGAATTCCCTCCACTGCAAGTATTTGTGGTGTCTATGCAGTTTTCAAATTGTGATGTGATACACACAGAGGCTTTCCCAGTAGCAAGGAAGTGCCTTCCTCACAGTTTAGCATCACCTACCACATAGGTTTAGTGTAACAAGCTCACCCTTTGTAACTTAAGTGATTTGCATCGTGGGAAAGTGATGCATGAGAAATGGAAAATGAAGCCTGTCTCCAGTAGGAATTTTCACAACCTTGTCCAGGAAACCTATCTGTTAGCCTTGCTTGGAGGACTCTATCCTAACACCACACAGTTGAAGCATGTAGCACCCTGTGATTCAAACCTTTGAGTGACACCCAGCTTTGGTCAGCCAAGATTGCCCTGATTTGCAAGACCCTGATTTGTATGACACCCAGTGGTGTGGCAGAGGTTTCAGGGTTATAAAGTACATGCGCACACAGCAGCTCAGGTTAATTTGTAACTTTCTACTTCCAGTCTCAACTTCACTCCGTGGCATAGTATGAATTCCATTCAGAAAAGTGGTAGACCCAAAGACTTACCCTAACCGTCAAGGACCCCTGTTCCCAATGGAGAGAGCCCCACACCCATCACTTGTTAATACAGGAAGCACTATAATCATTGTTCATCTTCCTGCTCGTTTCCAGCATACTCTGTCAACTTCTCTTTTGTGCTACAAGGAGTCTCATTCACTTCCTGCCCATCCAGTCTTTCTATTCCTCCTGCTACCCTGTTGACTGATTCTTCAACCAGGAGGGGCAGGATTCAAGCTTGAACAGTCAGTTCTCACCTGTAAGACTGAGTTATAAAGTTCACTGGGCCAATGTCTTTCAGCACAGTTGATATCTGAGACCAGAGAATTGTTCTAAGAGTCCCTTCTGTGCACAGTAATAGATTTCTGTGTTATCTCTCTCTCCCTATTAGATCCCAATAGCCACCCTCTCACTCTGCAGATAATGTCAAACGTCTCCGGGGTAAGGATGGATATCTTGTACCTGGTGAGCAACACTGAGCTGGGAAATCGCCAGGAACTCAGAGCAAACAGTAATCTTAGGTGGGATATCACACCATTCATATTAATATCTGTGCACTCTGACTTACGCCCCAGCACTGTTGCAGATGAGTGAATTCATGGTATTAAATCCAAACAAGACATGCCATGCATGAAAACCTATCACTGGCTGTTACTGTCATTTTGAAAAGAAAGAAAGAAGTTCTTTTCCAGGTATTCTCTGTTTTACTTTGATGCCATTTGAAGAGTAGCTCTCTGCTGACGTAAAAGAGGAGGGAAAGGGGAGCAGGGAATATGAAGATGGAGATGAGGGGTGGGGGTGGGGGACAAGCCACCAGGAAGGAAGGGCTGTTGGCTTTAGGGAGTGCACATGCTGACTGGTTGCCCATTTTGAAGTGAGTGAGTTTCTTATCACCTAAAACCTTCAGCAGAGACCTCCTCCGCCAGTTCCTCATCATGGCCCTAGCAATATCCCCCACTGGGTTTGTCACCTCCGCCTCAGGATGCACTTCTATACATGGACTATGAAAAGTACCAGCTCTGTTTTTTCTCAAAACACAAAACAACTTAGGAGTGGTCAGGTCATTGTATAATAGAAATGTTATATATTCAATGTCCTTAAGTGTTGGGAGCCGCGCCCACATTCGCCGTTACAAGATGGCGCTGACAGCTGTGTTCTAAGTGGTAAACAAATAATCTGCGCATGTGCCGAGGGTGGTTCTCCACTCCATGTGCTCTGCCTTCCCCGTGACGTCAACTCGGCCGATGGGCTGCAGCCAATCAGGGAGTGACACGTCCTAGGCGAAGGATAATTCTCCTTAATAGGGACGGGGTTTCGTTTTCTCGCTCTCTTGCTTCTTACACTCTTGCTCCTGAAGATGTAAGCAATAAAGTTTTGCCGCAGAAGATTCTGGTTTGCTGTGTTCTTCCTGGCCGGGCGTGAGAACGCGTTAATAACAATTGGTGCCGAATTCCGGGACGAGAAAAAACTCGGGACGAGAGTTTACCATCACCGGCACAAGGAAGATCCCTCATTCTAGAACCAGAACTGCGGGTCGCGGTAATAAAGGTTCCCGTAAAGCAGACTGTTAAGAAGGATTCAACTGCATGAATTCAGAACTTTTCAGCTGGGGAACGAGAGTACCAGTGAGTATAGCTTTACGAGGTAAGCCTGGCCTTGAACTTTCTAAGGAAATTCAAGACAGTCTATCAGAAGTAAAGTGGAAAATAGCTTTATAAGGTATGTTTGGCCTTGAACTTTCTCTAGTGTTAGAAGCCCTTTTGTTCCTTTTCACATGTTATCAAGTGGTTAAGGCAGGGCGGATTCTAGATGAAATTCAGGACAATCTATCAGAAGTAAAGCGGGGAGAGAGAGTAGGAGCAAAGAGAAAATATGGTACACAAAATAAGTATACAGGCCTTTCCAAGGGTCTTGAACCCGAGGAAAAGTTTAGGTCAGGTAAGAATACCTGGGGAGAGATTAGAAGGAAGGAAAAGAAAAAAGAAAAGAAAAAAGATCAATTAGAGAAGCCAGTTCTTAATAGTTCTGAATCAGATGAAAAGGCTATTAGGGCCTGGAAGGCGCTCTCCCGAGCAGGTGAAGCCACTGGACAATAATGACAGAGGCAGGCTCTTGCAGCCTACAAGGTCTTATTGTCTACCCTGGAGTTGTAGATCAAGATTATAAAGGGGAACTTCAGGTTCTCTGTTCTTGTCCTCAAGTTGTCTTTTCTATATCACAAAGGGACAGAATAGCTCAACTAATAATTTTGCCAAGCCTACATGGCTGTTTTTTCTTCCTCTGATATTCCTAGAGCTGCCAGAGGGATTGGTTCTACTAGAAATGATTCTGATTACTTAATAATGCCTTTAGATTGTTGTCAAATTTTATCTACTCACGTAGGGGTAAACCCTCGTGGCGTCAGGCCATTACAGGTCTGACAAATGGATGTCACGCATATTTCCTCCTTTGAGAGAAATCAATATTTATATGTTTAGATAAGAAGAGATCACCTCCATACCTTAAATGATTTTCAAAAGCTGTTGAGAAACAGTAAGAAACCCACTTAAAAATGGGATTGTGGTATATACTGATGGATCAAAAACTGGCATAGGTGCCTATGTGGCTAATGGTAAAGTGGTATCCAAACAGTATAATGAAATTTCACCTCAAGTGGTAGAATGTTTAGTGGTTTTAGAAGTTTTAAAAACCTTTTTAGAACCCCTTAATATTGTGTCAGATTCCTGTTATGTGGTTAATGCAGTAAATCTTTTAGAAGTGGCTGGAGTGATTAAGCCTTCCAGTAGAGTTGCCAATATTTTTCAGCAGATACAATTAGTTTTGTTATCTAGAAGATCTCCTGTTTATATTACTCATGTTAGAGCCCATTCAGGCCTACCTGGCCCCATGGCTCTGGGAAATGATTTGGCAGATAAGGCCACTAAAGTGGTGGCTGCTGCCCTATCATCCCCGGTAGAGGCTGCAAGAAATTTTCATAACAATTTTCATGTGACGGCTGAAACATTACGCAGTCGTTTCTCCTTGACAAGAAAAGAAGCCCGTGACATTGTTACTCAATGTCAAAGCTGCTGTGAGTTCTTGCCAGTTCCTCATGTGGGAATTAACCCACGCGGTATTCGACCTCTACAGGTCTGGCAAATGGATGTTACACATGTTTCTTCCTTTGGAAAACTTCAATATCTCCATGTGTCCATTGACATATGTTCTGGCATCATGTTTGCTTCTCCGTTAACCGGAGAAAAAGCCTCACATGTGATTCAACATTGTCTTGAGGCATGGAGTGCTTGGGGGAAACCCAGACTCCTTAAGACTGATAATGGACCAGCTTATACGTCTCAAAAATTCCAGCAGTTCTGCCGTCAGATGGATGTTACCCACCTGACTGGACTTCCATACAACCCTCAAGGACAGGGTATTGTTGAGCGTGCGCATCGCACCCTCAAAGCCTATCTTATAAAGCAAAAGAGGGGAATTGAAGAGATTTTACCCCGAGCACCAAGAGTGTCTGTGTCTTTGGCACTCTTTACACTCAATTTTTTAAATATTGATGCTCATGGCCATACTGCGGCTGAACGTCATTGTTCAGAGCCAGATAGGCCCAATGAGATGGTTAAATGGAAAAATGTCCTTGATAATAAATGGTATGGCCCGGATCCTATTTTGATAAGATCCAGGGGAGCTATCTGTGTTTTCCCACAGAATGAAGACAACCCATTTTGGATACCAGAAAGACTCACCCGAAAAATCCAGACTGACCAAGGGAATACTGATGTCCCTCGTCTTGGTGATGTCCAGGGCGTCAATAATAAAAAGAGAGCAGCGTTGGGGGATAATGTCGACATTTCCACTCCCAATGACGGTGATGTATAATGCTCAAGTATTCTCCTGCTTTTTTACCACTAACTGGGAACTGGGTTTGGCCTTAATTCAGACAGCCTTGGCTCTGTCTGGACAGGTCCAGACGACTGACACCATTAACACTTTGTCAGCCTCAGTGACTACAGTCATAGATAAACAGGCCTCAGCTAATGTCAAGATACAGAGAGGTCTCATGCTGGTTAATCAACTCATAGATCTTGTCCAGATACAACTAGATGTATTATGACAAATAACTCAGCTGGGATGTGAACAAAAGTTTCCGGGATTGTGTGTTATTTCCATTCAGTATGTTAAATTTACTAGGGCAGCTAATTTGTCAAAAAGTCTTTTTCAGTATATGTTACAGAATTGGACGGCTGAATTTGAACAGATCCTTCGGGAATTGAGACTTCAGGTCAACTCCACGCGCTTGGACCTGTCCCTGACCAAAGGATTACCCAATTAGATCTCCTCAGCATTTTCCTTCTTTAAAAAATGGGTGGGATTAATATTATTTGGAGATACACTTTGCTGTGGATTAGTGTTGCTTCTTTGGTTGGTCTGTAAGCTTAAGGCCTAAACTAGGAGAGACAAGGTGGTTATTGCCCAGGCGCTTGCAGGACTAGAACATGGAGCTTCCCCTGATATATCTATGCTTAGGCAATAGGTCGCTGGCCACTCAGCTCTTATATCCCATGAGGCTAGTCTCATTGCACGGGATAGAGTGAGTGTGCTTCAGCAGCCCGAGAGAGTTGCACGGCTAAGCACTGCAGTAGAAAGGCTCTGCGGCATATATGAGCCTATTCTAGGGAGACATGTCATCTTTCAAGAAGGTTGAGTGTCCAAGTGTCCTTCTCTCCAGGCAAAACGACACGGGAGCAGGTCAGGGTTGCTCTGGGTAAAAGCCTGTGAGCCTAAGAGCTAATCCTGTACATGGCTCCTTTACCTACACACTGGGGATTTGACCTCTATCTCCACTCTCATTAATATGGGTGGCCTATTTGCTCTTATTAAAAGGAAAGGGGGAGATGTTGGGAGCCGCGCCCACATTCGCCGTTACAAGATGGCGCTGACAGCTGTGTTCTAAGTGGTAAACAAATAATCTGCGCATGTGCCGAGGGTGGTTCTCCACTCCATGTGCTCTGCCTTCCCCGTGACGTCAACTCGGCCGATGGGCTGCAGCCAATCAGGGAGTGACACGTCCTAGGCGAAGGATAATTCTCCTTAATAGGGACGGGGTTTCGTTTTCTCGCTCTCTTGCTTCTTACACTCTTGCTCCTGAAGATGTAAGCAATAAAGTTTTGCCGCAGAAGATTCTGGTTTGCTGTGTTCTTCCTGGCCGGGCGTGAGAACGCGTTAATAACACTTAAGAGTATAAAAATTTATAAATTATTCATTGGGGCAGTCTCATGATATGAATCACAGAGATCATTTTCACTGTCGACTCATTGACGCTCCTAACTAACTTGTGACAAATTTTCTAAAGTACCAAAAGATGTAACCAGGAAGGTAGTTATGGATTTAGGAAATTGAGGGTAAGATGTCATCCATGGACAGTGGCTTAAGAGAATATTTGTGTATGTGTTTTAAAAATAAAACTGTTATTTTATAGTATTTTATCCATTATCATTTTATTATTCATATATTATTACATGGATAATACTATTTATTAAAATTGCAAATTATAGGCAAGCCCAAATCATATAATCTCCTTCATAGAGTTCTGTCAGATTATTCTTCAAATATCACTTAACCATATTTTCTTGGTGTTGGTATTTGAATATCTCTTATTTTTGTTTTTTGGTAGCTCATGAAGCATCTGAGGCTTCTATACTAGCTACATGCATATTAGACAAAACTGCAGAGTGGTTTCCAGGGAATCAAAACAGACAGATGACTGACATTGGCTGTCAGCACTCAAGGTAGAATGCTTTTGCAAACTGGGTTGCAAGCGCATTGACCGTGAGAGCCCTCCTCTTTGAGAAAGCTGCATCTATTTCCTACATGACAGGACAGACTCTTGGGGTTATAGCCTAGAAGCTGGAGCCCATGCTCTCAGCAGGCCTATTTAAACAGCCAAATTACCTTTCTCCAACTCTCCCAGAAATTCCCACAGCTGCTTTAGCAAAACACTAGTAATAGTCCCCTCAGCAGTCAGAGGCGACCCTCTCTGGATGGGCATCTGCTCAGAATGTGGTCTCTGGTTAGGTGTGAACAGGTCAGCCTCACCCAGGGGCCTGGGACATCCTGACCTGCTCACTAGTTTTGGCCAGTGGGCTACTTGGCAGTTCTCCCAGTCTTCACAGCTCTTCAAACACGACATCTATCATAGCTTCAGTCAGAAAGATGGCATTTACCTGATGGGTGGGCAAGCGTCTTCTCTTACCATATGTTGGGGATTGTCAGGGACTGTTCATGCCAAGAATGGCTACTTTTAGTGCCAGGAAATAGGCCTTTCCCAAAGCCTGCCAAAAAAAAAATTAAAAAAAAAGCCACACAAATAAAATTTTCAAAGGAACCAATTTTCACATCAAATTTTGTGTTGAGGAGTTGTGTAACAAGCTATGCAGAGCAGGGAATTATGGGCACTTTCCTGGCATCTGCACACTGAAATGCAGAAAAGAAAGGTGGTTCTCATCTGTCAAATCAAGGAGGAAAGAAAAAAACCAAAAAACAAAACCAAAGCAACTCCTGACCTGTGTGAATGTGAGGTTCAGACTTTCTTCCAGGAGGACACTAAGTAGGCAGCCCACCTATCTAGGGTGACTCAGTGAATACTGAAATACCCACCAGGGATGATGCTGGGCTTCTCATCATAAGGACCACTGTCTGGGGTGGTAGCTTCATTAGATGAAAGTAGTGTTGAGTCTTTATCTATATTCTCAGAGGACAGAATGATGTCAAACCATGTATCCAATCTTACTTGCGAAGGTTAGCTGATTTGACATAGCAGTGGACTAAGAACTAATAAAATCACACCGATTATAAAATACCTAGGACATTGGATGTCACTTGGAAAAATGACTTTCTGCTCCTGAGGGGAGAATTCTGAGCAATTGGGGGGTGGGGGGGGGGTAGGTAAAGGACTTAAGCCTGGGAATCAAAGGAACTCCATTGGTAGAGGGACTTGGGAGTGACGACAAGAAAGTACCACATTAAACAGAAAGGTTCAGAGAGTAAAGGGGATGCCTGGGAGGGCAGGAGAGACTGCTCAGAAGTGAAGCCAAGAGGCCCTGCCAATGCTCTCCAGCAAGTGCTCTTGGCTTCTGTAGGGCTGTAGCTCCCCTGTCACTCAGAACAGCCTTGTCCCCATCTGCTGATCTGCAGCAGCCTGAGGCATCTCTTGGCCTCATTGCTACCTGGCCAGGCTCACTCTCGCCAACTTTCACAGGAATGAGCACAGGAAAGGGCAGTGCGTGCCTTCGAATCCATAACTAGCGTGCTCTCAGAACCAGTGTTGAATCTTTGGGTTCTGCCTTTAGTTTTTCAGCCATCATCACAAGAAGGCCCCCAAAGAACATTTTCTATTTCAAAACCTCAACATTTTTTAGTTTTAACCTCATTTTTTAAAAATTACTTTTTTAAAACCATAACATTTTTACTGATTATGTGGGGGGAGCCTCATATCATGTACCCCAAACACAGTCACTTTTCTCATTCCTTCCACCTTGTAACCCACTAAAAATGAAAGACAAAAGAAGAATAAGAATAAAGAAAAAAGCCGGGCATGGTGGCACATGCCTTTAATCCAGCACTTGGGAGGCAGAGGCAGGCAAATTTCTGAGTTTGAGGCCAGCCTGGTCTACAGAGTGAGTTCCAGGACAGCCAGGGCTACACAGAGAAACCCTGTCTCAATAAAGAAAGAAAGAAAGAAAGAAAGAAAGAAAGAAAGAAAGAAAGAAAGAAAGAAAGAAAGAAAGAAAGAAAATAAAGAAAAATATCTAAGTCCAATTTGTGTCATCTATGTAGTCACTGGAACATGGTCTTGGTGGCCTGACCCTTCAATAAAATGGAGTCCCTCTCCTCCCACACCCTTGCCAGAAGCCATCAGTTTTGGAAAGCTACATTTCAGCACCTCTGTCACATTTTTTAAGAGTTCTCTTTGGTAGCTTGCTGACTAGGTTGTTACTTATTTGGTGGTGGGGGTGTGGTGGTTGGATTGGGGGGTACAGGTTGGCACAGAAGTCTTCTATATCCTTCCTTCTCAACTGTGTGTCTGCAATCAACGATATCAGAGCAAAAGCAGCCTCCATGCCTCCTTGCTCCTCACAGTCCCTGGGAGCACAGATCAGGACCAAGGGCCTCCATACAGTTTCTGTCAACCACATAGGTGCAGTAGGACTATAGGTCCCAGAACCCAGACAAGGCCCTCATGGACATCAAAAGGGCCTCAGGTGGTAGTGTGAGCCACTCACATTAATATCTCACCACTTCTACCTCCTGTTCCTCACAGCAGCACAGCCCACAGACATCAACACGGCTTCAGATAGCAGTAGGTAACATAGGCCATGAACATCAACACAGACCCTGGCTTCAGCAGGACCACAGATCCAGGCATGGCCGTTGGTGGCAGCACAGATCAAGACAACACCATAGCCTCAGTCCAGGACACTCATATCACCATGACCCCAGGCGCTAACATGGTCCACCGACATCATCGTCAGTTTAGACCTTATGGCAGACTATTGACATCCTTGTGTGACAGTAAGAGATATTTAAACAGTGTTTAATGATGAAGAAAGCAGAAAGAATTAAAATACATGGATTACAATTTTTGTTTGAAAATGAGTAAAGAAGATAAGGCCAAATGAGATGTCTCGGTGACTAAGGATGTTTGCAGGGCGGCCTAAGGACCTATGTGCAGGAAGGAGAGAACCCACTCCCGTAAAGTGTCATCTGACCGCCACAGGTGTGCTATTTCATGCATGCACCCCAACATACACACACATCAGTGGCAACCCCAAATCTATGCGGTGGCAATATATTCAAGACTGTTTAAAGTCTAATCAAAATATAATCATATTTTTCTTCCTGTGAAAATGGTCAAAGATTCAAACATCCAGCTTCTCTGTATCAGCTACTTGATAAGGAAGCCAGTTGTCTCTAACACTGTCCGTCCTCATGCTAGCTGTTTGGGTTTCTTGATGGACCATTCGGCAGTGTTGTCTGATTTAATCTATATTCCTTTGTGCATAATTTGTTCTGGATTGATCAATCCCATTGGCACAGATTAACATACTAAACAAAAAAAAATGTTGGCATTTGTTGCAGAAGGCACCGAGCAAGAAATGTGGAAAGCAGTATCAGTGGTCTATCAATGAAGAAGTGTTAGTAAGTTACAATGCGGTATAATATAACCACCACCAGCCATTAAAACAAGAGGAGTTGCAAGTGGCATTTGTTTTTGTTATCATTCTTATCTTTAAGCATTGCAAGTTTATGTGTGTTTACAAGATGTGGTGTGTGTGTGTGTATGTGTGTGTGTGTGTGTGTGTGTGTGTGTAAAGTGTATAAATCATAATAACCTGTGCATGCCTCCACAGAAGAGACAGAACAATATATGCATATGTGTCCTAGTATAGGCCCATAGACAATAGGGGCATTATTGTCTCTAACGTGCAGTGAGTAAGTTAGTCAACAGCTCTCACAGAGAAAAAAAATAGAACAAACAAAAACGACTATTCCAAATAACAGTCTGTTTGTCTGTCTTTTATTCATACCTTCCACAAACTTGGCCAGGTTAACAATCAAGTTATGCTGGGTATAACACTATGAAGCTGGCAAAATAGACTTTACACGTATCTGAATTGGTTATTTTGATATACAATATTCGAGTTGTTGATGTCCTTGGTCAATAGTTTAGGTAACAAAATGAGATTTTATTTAATAGAAATGGCTAATGTGACTGAATTCTGAAATTTGAATATTAAATGATACTGTGGTTTGCATGTATTTGTCGGAAACACAATCTTGTGTTGATAATTCCAAGTCTAATGAGAAGTAATAAGTTAATTAATTAATGCTGACATCTTAGGAATGGGTGATTTCACAATGGGAAGATGGTTAGGGAGGTGATTCATTAGAAAAGCAGGTCCAGGGTCATCTCAATGCCTTCTCTAGGCAGAAAGCTCTAATGACAAGAAATGTCCGTTCTTCCACATAATTTTTCCCTTTGGCTTCTCCTCCTCCCTAGCCCCACTGAACATGCCCATTCTCTATATCCCATGTATTTTCATGCATCCATCTCCAACTGCTCTCTGACTTGTAAACAGGACAGTTCTCTCCTCGACTGCAGGAAATTTATCTGTTGGTAAAATGAGGTCGTTTTCAGGGTCCTTAGGTTTTTACATGCAATCTAACCCCATACCCCTTCTCTGCTTTGCTTGCCTAACTTCCTAGAAACTTCGGCCCAATTTTGCTGCTCTTGGCAGTTTTCAGGTGTGGATCTGCGTAGGCTATTTATGAGATGCCAAGGGTTGTCAAATTGAGAACATGTGTTTTTTTATCCTGCAGCCCCTCTTTGACAGCGCAACTACTCTGACGATCATCAGATCCATTTGCCGATAGTTAACATTTCTCTCCCTCTCTTTTTGTTCACTATAGGTTTCAAGGGAGGTGGATTTTAATATTCCTTTATTCTGAAACTAACAAAAAATATCCTCGTAATGTTTAAAGAGAGGGAAGGCAAGCTTCAGTTTTCACTGAGAAGAGTGTTCATTTCATTGCTTAAACACTTCAAAATTACATTCCTGCCAAAGAAATTCGTTTTTTTTTTTAATCTGTAAAAATAACAGGGCATATCTTAAGAGCATCCTAACCACTGAGCAAAGCTAATAAGGATGTGGTCATGGTCGTTCTGAAGTTGTCAATAGAGGCTCTGCTGGAGTCTCTAATAGTACTACGGGCCAATTCAGGATTCTGCCATCCCACAAAGTGTTAATATTTTCCTAACTAAAGCATTTATTAAACAAGCTAGTATTTTGGGTGACTACTCAGAGGCATCAAGACAGATTAAAAGAGAGGACATCTGTCATTCATGCTGTCTTGGATGTTCTGTGTCTAGCCCCTGCTACTTATTTTGCCTGGCTGTCAAGTAACTGCCCATTTATTCTGATCCTTATGTCTCTGGCCCTTCCGGGTTTTTGTTGTTGTTATTTTTTTTTAATCTCCACAGTCATTCTTTCCTATTCATCTGCCAGGATAGGAGCCAAGCCTTTCTCAAGTCTTGGAAAATAATGAAAATGTTACCAGAAATTGGGAAATCTTACCAGACTAGCCACGTGTTGCTAGAGTAGGGGTATTCTCTTGGGGTTCTTGGTTTCATTAATAAAATAACTTAGGAACAGACTCAACAGGAGCTGAGGACTATTTTATTAGAGTTTAAAAGAAAACCCCCCAGGCAGGCAAGCTGTAAATCTCAGCAGCTGCCTTGAGGTGGAAGGTGGAGAAGAGAAAGCACAAAAGCCATGTTATTTGAGTTAAGCAGACATGAAGGTCAGCCACTTGGCAGGAAGGGGGGTCTTTAAAAGAGTGGAGCCCAAAGTGTTAGGAAAAGCATGCTTTCAAAAGAGGAAGAGGAAATAAGAAAAGGCAAGTACATTATTCTTCCTAACTCATTAACATGGTTTAAGGTAGATTTGCCTTCTTGAGTGGTGGTCCCTTAGTCTGACGATTGACCTGCCCAACCAGACCGTGAGCCTATCTACTCAGGCCAGAGATTCCAGCCCCTTCCCGAATTGGTGTTATTGCTATGGAAGCATAAATGTGGAATCATTCAGAAGACTCATGCTTGCGTGCTAGGGCCCCAGGTACCCTCAAGGTCCATACTTGTAGGTAGCTGGCATCCTCTCTCTCCTGCTCACAGAGCCTGTCTCCCTTCCCTCTTATTTGGTGAGTTCAGGCTTCTGCTCTTGTCTGTCATCATCTCAGCAGCTTGTGACTCTGATGCCATAAGTCCTGTCTAGTGAGTTGTGAATAGATATATTGGTTTGAGGAAATGAGTACCAATGTCCCGGGATAGCCAAGCGATAGACTGCGACTCAGTTCTATCGAAAGTAGTGGACACCCAAAAAGCTCCCCCCCACACACCCTCCCATCCCCCCGTTTTATAAGCGTAAGGAGCAAATCCTATAGACATGTCTCATAACCCAGGCACAGGAAATGCGTGCAAGAAGTCTCTTTTCTCTTTCCAGGTAAGGATGTCTCCTCTATCACCTTCACTTTCTAAGTGCCAGGGAAGTAAGTCCTTGAGGGCTTGGGCTCTGGCTCGCTCTGTCTCAGTGGGAAGGAGAATGGACCTCTGCACCTGCGGTGTGTCAGCCCTACTGATCAGTCCTAGGTTGGGCAGCCCATCCTCGGTGCCTCGGGCCCTCTTGCTTCAGAAACTGAGCATGCCGTGTGATGCTCTAAGCACACTGCAACCAGCAGCACATAAACCCAAGTGCATTTCATCATGGAGAAAGACAAAATATGGCAGTAGGAGTTTGTAAAGCAAAACCAGAAAGCACTCTTCCGAGTACCATTCTCTGTCTCTAAGCTCCCAGGCCTTCAGTCTCCCCTCATGGTTGCCCCTCTCCTCCTCTCTTTTACATAAACACCTAGAACCATGTTTAGAACCATGATTAGAACAAGATAGTATTCCTTCTGGTTCATTAAATGTAAGTAGATGGCATGACAACCAGGAGAGAAAGAGACAAGGATGAAAAAACATAATGACATACTTTGTATTTTGGGACATATATATGCTACATGTCTTAATTTTTAAATAAAGCTAATTACATCTTTAGAATAATAATGAAGAAGACGATGATGGTTATTATTATTATCAATTATGTGTTGCACATGTGCATGCCACTCATGTGCCACAGTGTGAGTATGGAGGTCAAAAAGCAATTTGCAAGAGTGAGTTGTCTCTTTCTCTCATATGAGTCCATGGGATCAAACTCAGGTCATGAGTACATCTCTCTGTTGGGCCATCTTGCCCATCAAAATATTTTAGCTTCAAATATACTTCATTAACTTTTAAAGATGATCTTCCAGAGGTTATTAGGAAGTTTATGTAAAAGGGAAATCAGAGGGGCAGAGGGGCAGAAGAACTCTGCTGTTAGGGTACATAGTTCTTTTGCAGAGGGCCAGGGGTAAGTTTTCAGTACCTGCCTGTAACTCGTGCTCAAGGGGTTCAGGACCTTATTAATGGGTTCCCTGAACACTGAAGACATCTATCTACTCACCCATCCATGCATCCATCCATCCACTCCTATGCACAATTAAAAATGAAAAAAAAATCTTAGAAAAAAAAAAGACAGAGGCATGGATACAGAAAATGTGGTATATCTACACAATGGAGTACTACACAGCTATTAAAAACAATGAATTCATGAAATTCTTAGGCAAATAGAATGATCTGGAGGATATCATTTTGAGTGAGGTAATCCAATCACAAAAGAACACACAGGATATGCACTCACTGATAAGTGGATATTAGCCCAGAAGCTTGGAATACCCAAGATACAATTCACAAACCACATGAAACTCAAAAAGAAGGAAGACCAAAGTGTGGATACTTGGATCCTTCTTAGAAGGGGGAAAAATACCCATGGAAGTAGTTACAAAGGGTGGATCAGAGACTGAAGGAATGACCAACCAGAGACTGCCCCACCTGGGAATCCATCCCATATACAATCACCAAACCCAGACACTATCGTGGATTCCAACAAGTGCTTGCTGACAGGAGCCTGATATAGCTGTCTCCTGAGAGGCTCTACCAGTGCCTGACAAATACAGAAGTAGATGCTCACAGCTATCCATTGGACTGAGCACAGAGTCCCCGATGAAGAAGCTATAGAAAGGACCCAAGGAGCTGAAGGGGTTTGTAGCCCCCCATAGGAGGAATAACAATATGAACTAACCAATACCTCCAGAGCTCCCAGGGACTAAACCACTAGCCAAAGTATACACATGGTGGGACTCATGGCTCCAGCTGCACATATAGCAGAGGATGGCCTAGTCAGTCATCAATGGGAGGAGAGGCCCTTGGTCCTGTGAAGGCTCTATGCCCCAGTATAGGGGAATGTCAGGGCCAGGAAGCTGGAGTGGGTGGGTTGGTGAGCAGGGGGAGCAGGGAGGAATTAGGGGGTAGAGGGATTTTTGGAGGGGAAACCATGAAAGGGGATAACATTTGAAATGTAAATAAAGAAAAGATCTAAAGAACCAAACCAAACCAAACCAAACCAAACCAACCAACCAACCAACCAACCAACAAACAAACACAACAAAGAACAAGATAGCCAGGACCTTCTTTGTATCTACAGCGAGCCTCTAGAAAGCTGGAACAAGTGGGTATAGGGGACTTTTGGGATAGCATTTGAAATGTAAATGAAGAAAAAAAATCTAAGAAGAAAAAAAGAAAATAAAAAGAAAGCTGGTACATACAGAATGTGCCAGTGTTCAATTCCAGTGTGTGAAATGAACGTGCCATTTGCCCAGGACCTGTACCATTTTTCCATATGCTTTAAGCTGTCTCTATTCTGCTTAATATTCTTTCATAAATTATCATGACACCACGTGGTATGGAGAATAAGAAAAGAAAAGGAAAGTCTATATATTCAGAGCAGAGACAGTGTTCTCAAGTGCTTTCTTGACTGAGTGCTTGAATCTTCAGCTACAAAAGTCAGATGACTCCTGATGGAGCGACTTGTTTATCCAGGGCAGTGAAAAGGATGATGGCCAGAACTAAGATCCCAGGGAATGCAGCAGGGAGCTTGGTTACTGTTCAGTAAGGTGGGGATGCTATCTAGATAGTGGCTACTTGATTTTATGCCTTTTGTTTGCCAAACTATATGAGGAATGCCTAGTTAACCATAACAAAATGTCACTTCTAGTCCTTAGCCCTCCACTGCCCTATGTACTATGTGTTTCGTGAACTTTTGCTCACTTTGAACGATTTAACGTAACAGGTCAACTATATACAATAAAATAATATATGTAAAAACTGAGAAAGAGAAAAATATAATCTCCCCATTTACTCTAATATTCACGAATGAGAATCGAGTCTCATTTTGTCCAGAGTGAAATGCATGCCATGGTAATTTACATAGTTCTCACTGTTGGAATGAAAGAGAAAGCATTCCAGGACACTCAAGGAAACAAAGATTTTTTTTTTCTGGCAAAATATTCTCAAAGAAATTTCTCACTTCAAGCCTGCTATAAATAAAGAAGGGCTTTTCCCCCCCCCCTCTACACTACAAATCATCCCATCATAAAATCTGGGCTTTTAATTATACCTTCAGTGGAGGAAGGGACAACTAAGAATTATGAACTTCAGTACAAAGCTTTTTAAAAAAATTATTAAATAATGATAATTGTTAGTAACAGAAGTTATTACTCAATCAAGTATGTTTGGACTCTACACAGAAAACTAAGGTAGTAGAATTAGAGATATCTGAAATATAATGCTGGTATCACACAGTGTCTAGTTCCATAGGTTGCACAAAGATGGTGGTCAGTAGGTAAGCCAACCGAGTCTAGCTGGATGGAAGGAGAAATAGCCTAAGATATTCTACTTGTAGACTGCTCATGGTAGACACAAAAAATGGAAAGAATCCTAGGAGAAAGTGGTTGGAAGAGCTACAAGATTGCGTGTCTAGGAATGACTATGATAGGAACATTTTCTTCCTTGTCAATCCCCAGAAACAATCCATAGCGTAACTCTCTACTGTTTAACGTCATCCTCAGAGAATTTCCCCTGAAGCCACCTGGACATAGAACTGGGAGCAGCTTCTTTTGTTTTTGTTTTTGTCCTTCCCTTTTGATCTAGAGGGGGTTTTGTTGTTGTTTTAAATTTTGTTTTCTATTTCTTTAGTGTATGGGTGGCACTCACTTCCTGGTGCCCTTGTGGAAGCCAGAGGACAGCTTGCTGCTTGGCTCATCAGGCCCATTGGCAGGTGCCCTGACCCACCAAGCCACAGTGCTGGCCCATTTCTTTTATTTTTTCATTTCAGTATGCAACAGGGCTAATCCTAGTTGCATTCACCTTTGGAGGAGATTCTTATTTTCCTGAAATGTTAAGGTGAGGCAGACGCTTATCACTGTTGCTTTCATTTTCCTCCCGTGTTTATTATCTCTTCCTTCTTCTTCAAGTCACACTATTGTTCTGGATGCATTGAACTAGGAGGTTGTCTACTTTGTAAATTTTTCTACAGCAGGGAATTCAGATTCATCAATTAACTCTAATGAGTGTCTATATCTTCCCTGTACCTCTGACTTCAACTTTAGTGTTTCCATATTTTTGTATTTCTCTGTTTATTGTATTTAGAATAAATAATTAAGTTGGAAGTTTCCCCTATTAATTTTTAATAATGAATAAGTCTAGTATCTAGAAATTTTCTTCTGATCATTGATTGAAATGCACATCATAATTCTGATAAGTAATATCTTTTTATTTTTAAATCTGCAGTGGTTTTAGACACACATTTTTCAGCTTATATTTTTCTCTTCTGTTAAGAACTGTAAAATAACAACATCCCCAAGCCAAAAATTCCTTGTAAAAATATGAAACTGGAAAGATAAGAATACAAGTCTCTAATTTTTTTAGGTCAAAATATCAGTTATATTAGCAAAAGTAACAGCTGTGCATCTTCTCTCATCTAAAGCAACACCATGTGATAAAATAATATCATAATCAAAAATTCAATGAGAAAGTGAAGAACAAGAACAAGAACAAGAATTCATTTGCATTAGGTAATCCAGATATACATAGAGCCTTTTTTGATGACTTCCATAGTTTTTGCTTTTTCTTCATATTTTTGGGATTTCTTCTTGACTTAAAATTTGAAGCATTAATTCAGTTCCATAGAATTGCTTTTCTTCAAGATTACTATGAAATTAATATTATTTCTGGTTTCTCTTCTAGTTTTAATGGTTTTTTTCCCTCTGATCTTTTCATTTCTGTTCTCTTGGTTATTTTTCTGGCTGGCTTTCTTTAATTATTCTGTGACTTGAATCCTTTTCCATGGATGGAGCAGCACAAAGATGCCATAAAAACAGTGCAGAAGGCAAAACCTGATGTCTGACGTTATCTGTCCTCTGCTCTCCACACACTCACTACAGCATGTGTGTGCATACACTCACATACAGGAACCAGCAAGAACACACAGTCCACACATGTTCACACAGACTCTAAACAAGTTGTGGCCTTTTCTACTTTATAAATTAAGAAAATTAAAATCCTTCTCACTTATCTAAATGCAGCCCCTTGTTTTGTTTTGTTTTTGTTGTTTTTTTTTTGTTTGTTTGTTTTTAAATATAGTTGCCCAACATGAGCCATTTGGAATCAGTTCAGTTATTACTTACCCCTTCATCTTAGCGTTCCTCTGGATTTCTGCACACAGAAACTCATATCCTAAGTGACGTTGAATACATCCCTCTCCTGGGCAGACAGATATTTGTTACACACTTCAAGCATGCCCATAATCGATGTTCAGATAATTATATGGAGGCTCTGTGAACAAAATGATTCTGATTTTTGCTTAGTAGGCTGCGTCTGCAGATCAACCTGTTATAGAAACCTGATTGGTTAGAGGATCGATGTTCAAAATTCTTACATGTCTTACATAGAGACCGGGAAGGACCACTTCCTTAAAAACAACTGCTAGCTAAGAAATCAAGGTGATAGATTTGAATCAGCTTATTTTAGCTACTTTGCTTTCCCCTATAGAACCAAATGCCAGATTAAAATGGAATAGGACAAAACCATAGTTGGGTGGTCTTTCTTGCCTTTCCATTTTCACCTGTGATATCAAGTCCTTCCAAATCATTGGAGACACTTTACAGCTCTCTGAGTATATGTGTCAGAGTAAAGCTTACTTGGTTCAGGGTCCCATATCACACACATATTGCCCAAATATTATGCAATGGAAGGGCTCCCTGTGTCACTTCATTTAAAAATAATCAGAAGTCCCATATCACACACATGAACTAGATTTCCATATGTGTTAGTGTGTGTTAATAAGTATATGTGTGTGTGCACGCATGTGTGCTTGTGGGTGTGTTTTGTGTGTGTGTGTGTGTGTGTGTGTGTGTGTGTGTGTGTGTGTGTGTGCCTCCACAGCCTGCATTTAGAATCTCCTCCCTCAGGCTAGGCAAAGAGCTGTAAGTAGCACTGTTTTTCCTATCAGCCCCAGAGAGTACAGAGGCAGCCCTGTGTGTTATTAATGGATAAAATCTGAACAGCAGAGAACCCCAAGGTGAACCCTATGCATTTAAAACATTTCATCAGACAGCTAAGTATTTTCCCTCTCTGAGCTATGGCTATCTCTCTAGCCACGACTCAATACACTCTGATAGAACAGAGCAGCAGCTAGACTCGCTAATGTGCAAATTGATACTGTGAGCTCTCTACCAAAATATAAACAGCCTGGCCTTTCTTAAGTGTCAATATCACAGGCTGGGTTGGTGTGAGAAGGAGCTGTGGATTAACCTTGGAATTATCTGCCAAGGGAAGGAACTATGAAGTCTTCCCCTAATCAGCTCACTGTCTGCACTTGTTTCTAGGGTGTTGGGATGCTCTACTGGCTCCCAGCAGCTGGAATCTAGACATTAATCCATGGTTTATGGCGTCATGTTTTTATGAGGTCAAGGAAGAAGTGGATGGTTTAAAAGTCAGGGATAGGCTAAACATAATTAGCATTTATTTGTGGTTCCTTCAGCATTTTGCTGCTGAAGTGATCTGAGATATGCAATGTTTAATTTTCATTTCATTCACTTTGTTTCATTCACGACTACATCCCAGTTGCTATGTTTCCTCTCTTGGATCTAAGGACTGTCTTCTAATAGTCCTTTAACTTTGGAGCTTAATACTAGGTAAAATCTGATTTTTGTTTCTTTCCAAAGTAGAAACAAGAAGGGGGTTCCTCATCTTTTTTTCTAATGTTTTGTTGATTTTATTGTTTGTAAATTTCACATCATGTACCCCAATGCATACATCTCAGTCATCTCCCTGTCCCTTTGTATCTGCCCTCCACCCTTTCAATCTTCCACCCAAAAGAAACTAAAAACTAAACACAGAACAAAATAATCACATCTCATCAGAGAAGCATCATGTGTCACAGTGCATCATACAGCGTACCCCTTTGTCCACACATGTTTCCTTGCAAATGCTCACTCCAATTGGATCATTGGTCTAATTTGAGATCTCTGGCTTCTGCTATACTATAAATACTAGATTCTCACTGGATCTCCTCGGCTATCCTGTTGTTGCCCTGTGTTGTGGTGATCCTGCTACTTTGGACCTGCAAGACCAGCCCCTTTAGGCATCCCAGCAGTTCATAGATGAGGCAGACAGGGTGAGCCCACTCAAAGCTCTTCCTGGGTGGTAGCTAAATTGTTCAGCCTGCTAGCTCTCATGCACACTTATCACCAAGGTGAGCTATTCAGCACTGCCACAGCTAGCTCACCCAATGTCACAGCTAGGGATGGGCAGGGCCAGCTCTCCTGCTCTCCGACCTACAGACCTGGCTCACTTGTCCCTGCCTCCAACAGGGCCAGCTCTACTGTGCTACCCAGGTTTGGTACAGAGCCTGCTCTCCAGAGTGCTGAAGCAAGTGAAGGACAGGGCCAGCTATGCACAGCCATTGACCATCAACATGTTCCCAGGCTGCAGCTCAGAGCAGGGACATTCTCATGGCCTTTAGTGGTAATTAATATGAGCCCTGGACATTGATACAGACCCCTCCTACTGCATGACCACATATTCAGACATGGCCCTCAATGGTAGCATGGGCTGGGACTTCACCATGGCCTCAGGTGACACAGCAGGCTATTCACATCAGGATATTCCTTTTCACCCTCACGTCTCTAGTCTTGCCTCTCTTTATAGGGACCAAACTACCTGTTCTCTCTTCTATCTCTATCATATGGCTCCTGCTAAGAGTGAGCTATGCAGTGGGTGGGCCTCTGGGTGTCTTCTGCACTCATCTTCAGTATAAAGAACAAAGGTTTATAGAGTGAGAAGAAAGTTCTTCTGGGCACATCTTAGCCACTTTTAGACCTGGAGAAAAGGAAGAAAGTTGACTTCATTTAGAGAATAATAAAGATTGGAGCTCCTTCCACTATGGCCTGAGCATGACCAGTGCGTTATGATAGAGATCACCATGTTGCCTGGCAATAATGTCTAGGCAGATCCTAGACAGGACTTGAGTCTCTCTCATATTATGGGAAGACATAGGGACAGCAATTCAACAGAGCAGAGCATGAATCAAAAAGGCACAAGGGAAGCCGGGCTTGGTGGCACACTCCTTTAATCCTAGCACTCAGGAGGCAGAGGCAGGCAGATTTCTGATTTCGAGGCAAGAATGGTCTACAAAGTGAGTTCCAGGACAGCCAGGACTATACACAGAAACCCTGTCTCGAAAAACCAAAAAAAAAAAAAAAAAAAAAAAAAAAAAAAAAAGACAGCACAAGGGACACTCACGCTGTCAATCCCAATGATCACAGATCATTCTTTCAACTGTGTGCACTGTATTTCCTATTGACATTGATAATGCTATAGGTGTCTGTTATGTGTATTCAGAAAACATCGCCAGCATTTCCAATGATAATGCTCCTATATTGACTGTTCACCTGAATCCAAACTGCTGAACATTATGACCTTTAGTACAGGTGGTTACAAATATATTATACTCTCTAATGTGATTCTCCATGAGAGCTCAGACACTAGAAACTGGCCTCACTTCAGGGTCTTTTTCCTTTTGTTTTCTACTGTGTCTATATGAGTCTGTTTTGTCAGTGAGTAAAATTATCTGGTTTGGAGGAAAGAATGCATCAAAAACCATGGCAGAAATATTGTTTTAGAGTCTTGGAGGAAGGAAAAACAACAACAGAAACCTCACTAGACAGTATAAGTCCTGAACTTCCCACAGTTCCAGTCCTATTTATCATGGCTAATAGACCTCTTCAATGATCTGATAGGTGTTGGTGGGTCCACATACCACACACAGGCACATGACAATCCCATATGTGTCCTAAGGAAGATATATAATTAAAGAAACTGGCTACCCTTAGAGCTCCATTGTTTGCAAAGCAGCTTCCTAAGATGGCATTTACATTAAGCTCTTCCTAATCCGGTACAAAGAGCATGTAGCACTTGGATACACAGTTTCATTTCTGAGTGAAAGAAGAATGTCTTAGCAGCAGTGCAGTTGGCTCTACAGTGGGAGCAGGGGCTATCTCTGACTATGTTGTCTGCCTTTGGATTCCTGTTGCCTTACTGGGTTGCCTTGTTTAGCTTCAGTGGAAGAGGATGCACCTAGTCTTGCTGCAGCTTAATATGCTAGGGCTGGTTGATGTCCATAGGAGGCCTGCATTTTTCTGGAGAGAAGGGGAGATGGGGTGGATAGGGGAGGAGATAGAGGAGGACTGGAAGAAAAAAAGGGAAAAGCTGCACTTGGGATGTAAAGTGAACAAATCAATTAGTAAAAAGGGGGGACACTTTTGGGGGGGGGCTATGAGACAAGGTTTCTCTGTGTAGCCCTGGCTGTTCTGGAACTCACTCTGTAGACCAGGCTGGCCTCCAACTCAGAAATCCACCTGCCTCTGCCTCCCGAGTGCTAGGATTAAAGGCGTGCGCCACCACGCCTGGATGGGGGGGGGGCACTTTTTAAAAGTAATATTTTAACAAGCATTTTAAAAGTATATATATTGCTGGTGGGATTGCAAGCTGGCACAACCACTCTGGAAATCAGTCTGGTGGTTCCTCAGAAAATTGGACATAGTACTACCTGAGGGCCCAGCTATACCACTCCTGGGCATATACCCAGAAGATGTTCCTTAAGGACACATGCTCCACGATGTTCATAGCAGCCTTATTTATAATAGCCAGAAGCTGGAGAGAATCCAGATGTCCCTCAACAGAGGAATGGATACAGAAAATGTGGTACATCTACACAATGAAGTACTACTCAGCTATTAAAAACAGTGACTTAATGGAATTCTTAGACAAATGGATGGAACTAGAAAATATCATCCTGAGTAAGGTTACCCAGTCATAAAAAAAACACACATGATATGCACTCATTGATAAGTGGATATTAGCCCAGAAGCTCAGAATACCTAAGACACAATTCATAAACCATATAAAACTCAAGAAGAGGAAGACCAAAGTGTGGATACTTCGGTCCTTCTTAGAAGGGGGAACAACCCCCCCTCAAAACCCCAAAACAACAATAACAAACAAACAAACAAACAAAACAAAACAAAAACAAAAACAAAAAAGAAGGGGGAGCAAAATACCCATGGAAGGAATTACAGAGAAAAATTGTGGAGTAGAGACTGAAGGAATGACCAACCAGAGACTGCTCCACCTGGGAATCCATCCCATATACAGTCACCAAACCCAGACACTATTGTGGATGCCAACAAGTGCTTGCTGACAGAAACCTGATATAGCTGTCTCCTGAGAGGCTCTACCAGTGCCTGCCAAATACATTGGTGGATGCTTCTAGCCAACCATCAGACTGAGCACAAGGCCCCTAATGGAGGAGCTAAAGAAAGGACCCATGGAGCTGAAGGGGTTTGCAGCTTCATAGGAGGAACAAGAATATGAACTAACCAGTACCCCCAGAGCTCCCAGGGACTAAACCACCAACCAAAGAAAACGCATGGTGGGACTCATAGCTCCAGCTGCATATGTAGCAGAGGATGGCCTTATCAGTCATCAATGGGAGGTGGTCTTGTGAAGGCTCTATGCCCCAGTGTAGGGGAATGCCAGGACCAGGAAGCTGGAGTGGGTGGGTAGGTGGGTAAGCGGGGGTGGGGGGAGGATACAGGGGGTTTTCCAAGGGGAACAAGAAAAGAGGAGAACATTTGAAATATATATACATATACATACATATACATATACATATACATATACATATACATATACATATACATATACATATACATATACATATACATATACATATACATATACATACACACACACACACACACACACACACACACACACACACACACATATATATATATATATATATATATATATATATATATATATATATATATAAAACACACTTTCAGAGATCATTTCTATAGCTCATTCATCTAAATATATATTGGTGAATATTTTAGCAATAATAAAAATCTGTTTCTCGTATGACAGGGAAGAAAATGTGTACAAATGCCCACTGGTTCTGTTCTGGGTAATGAGATAGTGGAGGTCTTAAAAGGTCAAAGTGTATTGCTACCCCAGTCTCAAGAACACAACTCTTTCATGCCCCAATCATATGGCACTTTATAAAACACTAAATCTCTTGGAATTCATGTACCTGAAGGTTAGGAGATCCCCTTGCGGGGAAGGAAGATGACCTCACAGGAATATTGGGATATAGATTAAAGCTAGTTTTGCCTTAGACCTTGGACCCCTTTGGTATAGATGTAGAAACCTGGGAGTCTCATAAGTGTTGCTTTCTACCCCTGGCTCAAGTGATTCTAAATTGTGTGTAGTTGGCATCTCCCAAGCTTGGTTCTTCCTCACGGCCTGAATCTGGGGTTGCCTCATCGCCTACAAGTGAAGATGCTAACTGAAGCAGCCTCTCTCACCCCTAGAGGGAGGCCCCAACACAGGGTGATGAACTTTAATAACGAACTGGTGTTGGTTCTATGTGTGATGGCCTGTTGTCAAGAAATATATTCCTCTATCAGCTCCCTGTTGCTGGGACAGCTAGCCTGGCAGGAATATTGAGATAAAGGCTAAAGCTGGCCATGTCTCAGACCTTGGCTGCACTGGTTGGGAATGAGGCTTTTAGAATGAGTGAGTGGGTTTCTTAGGACAGACTCCCTTTGGTGTCTGACTTACTGGGCTCTTATAGATGGCAGAGGTAATGGATGCCTTTGGAAGAAATGGATCACAACTGTGCTCTAGACTGACTGGAAAGCAGTGGATGTGAGCCCACTTGTTAGTGGATCAAGAAGCCAAAGGTGTGATACTGTATGGTTTTTGGTTCCAAACTGGCTTCCAAGTAGTGTCTGCTTTCTGCCACTTGAGGTTTGCTCCTTCAAACTGTCCTACTGCCTCAGCTTGCAGCCAGAGAGAGTAGTGTGTGCTTCCTGACTCCCTTGGGAAAAAAAAAACAACTCTTATCTCAAAAAATATTTACATTATGGTTCATAATAACAGCAAAATTACAGCTTTGAAGTAGCTACAAACATAATTTTATGGTTTGGGGTCATCACAACCTTGAAAGTTTGCAGCATTAGGAAGGTTGAGAGCCACTGTGCTAGAGCAATGCAGCATTGAAGATCACGGATTGCTGCCACTGTAACCTGTGCTGGTCCTTTGTCTATTGCATTAGCCTATCTTTTGATTAGGTAGCCCTGCCTGTGTACAGCTAAAGTAACTATTACTAGAAGAGGCTATTTTTCAATCTAGTTTTTATTTCACACACATCTCATAGCTCAACCTTGATCTCTTCTCTTACTGTCTTCATCTGTCTATTTTGACTTGTCTTAATGACTTCCAATTTCCCTGTCATTCCCTTGGATGTTATTCTGTAGATGTTTACTCTGTGTTTACTAAAGGGATCACATATAACATTTTGAAGTTATAAAAAAAAGTCTATGGTAAGCTATTAACCACTTCAATGAAACTGTAAATAAAACTGCTGTTTCCTAGCTTCACCCCATCATCCCTCCTGGAGACTACTGTGGCACAAGGTATATCTCTCTGTCAGGAATTCATCACCATAGTTATAGTCACTTAATGTATTTTGTCTTCTTCATCTTCATAATGAATAAAAAGCTGAACTACGAACCAAAATTATAATAGTGTATTTTTTTGTTTCTTGATATATCCATGTTTATTGGAAAACTTTGTGTTTATGTCACTTCAATTGTTGTCTAGAATATTTATAATATGAAGCATTTCTTATAAAGTAGTGGTGAAGGGTCCCTTCAACTTTAGCCTATAAATAGGGTATGTTTCATCCTCCTTTATAGAAAACTATAAAATTCTTGATTGACAGTTGTCTGAGTGCCATCACTTTACATATAACATCTCAGTTCCTGGTCTAAAAGGTTTCTATCAAGAAGCATATTGACAAATTTATTGAACATCTTTATATGTGACATAATTGTGTTCTCCAACATCTTTGAAAACCTTTGGCATTTTCATTGTACTCTACCTCACGAAGACCTTTGGATTTGCATTATGTGGACTACTGATGTCTTCCAACAATTTTTTTCCTCTTGATAAAACAGTGAATCCCTTGGGCTCAGCTCCTCTTTCTCCATCCTGTGTTCTCTCTTCCTCTATCCAATGGACCCAATAACTTCAAGTAAATGTTAATCTTTAATGGTGCTAATACTTTCTTCCATGTGGTTGAGTCTACTGTTCAACATCTCCAGTGATTTTTTTTCCATTCGCCCACAGTATTTTCTAGCTTTTCTCTTAGTCATTCTGCCTCAAATGGCATCTTCATTATTTGTGTGTTATCCCCAAGTTTAATTTCATTCTTCGTATTTTTCTTTTGTTCTTTAAACCTACTTAAGGCATTTGTCTTAAAGATTTTGTCTAGTGTGACTGGAGATTGTATTTCTATGTGGACAATTTCTGGGGATTCATTTTTATTCCTTTGAACAGAGCATGTTTTCTTATTTCTTTGTGCCTTTTCTTGAAAATTGACCATTAAAAAATACTGTCACCTTTCTCACTCTTTAGAGACTGGCTTTGTGGGAAGGGAGATCTTTGGAGATCTTACTGTACTCTTGGACACTTTCTGGGTATGTGTTTACCCTGGGCCTGTGTGTGAGCTTCCAACCCCTACCCCCTGCTACTTCTCTAATATCAATGACTGCTTGTGTGTGACCTGACTTATTTTTCATAGCAGTTCTTCTACTTATTTGTAGGTCCTTAGTTGTTTCCCTTCTCTGGATTTACTTTCAGACTCAAGGAGTCTGACGTTGACCCCACTGTATGTTTAGTTAGGGTTACTACTGTGGTGATGGAACACCATAATAAAAAAACAACTTGTAGAGAAGAGGATTTATTTAGCTTATGCTTCCCCATCATAGTTCATCATTGAAGGAGGTCAGGACAGAAAATCAAGCAGGTCAGGAACCTGGAGGCAAGAGTTGATGCAGGGGCCAAGGAGGAGTGCTGCTTACTGACTTGCTCCTCATACCTTGCATAACTTGTTTTCTTATATAACCCAGCATCACCAGCCAGGGAAAGTGACCAGCCATTATGAGCTGAGTTTTCCTTCATTAATCACTAATTAAGAAAATGCTTTATAGGCTTACTTACAGCCCAATCATGAGGAGGTATTTTTCTCACTCAAGGCTTCATTCCCTGATGACTCTTGCTTGTGTCAAGATGACATAAATTTAGCCAGTAGACTGTAATTTCACATACCTGGCTTGTCCTCACAGCATTGGCCAACCTAAAATAGAAGGCATTTAATCAGTCTGTAGACAGGCCATTACATTGATAATTTGGTTCATTATGTTCAGTCTGGCTTATGGAAGGTAACTGTAGTAGAAGTTCATTTTTTTTTCCCCAAATACTATCCTCCATCCCTAAAGAGAGAATAAAGGGAGATCAAACACAACTCCACGAAACTTCCATCTTTTCTTTTATTATTATTTATATTGGTTATTTTATTTACTTTTCAAATGTTATCCCCCTCCCCAGTTTCCCCTCCACAAACCCCCTATTCCATTCCCCCTCCCCCTGCTTCTATGAGGGTGCTCCCCACCCAAACACCCACCACATTCAGACACTTTTGCTGACGCCAAGAAGTGCTTGCTGACAGGAGCCTGATATAGCTGTCTCCTGAGAGGCTCTGCCAGAGCCTGACCAGTACAGATGCAGATGCCCACAGCCAACCATTGGACCAAGCACGAGGACCCAAATGGAGGAGTTAGGGGAACGACTGAAAGAGCTGAAGGGGTTTGCAACCCCAAAGGAAAAACAACAATATCAGCCAATCAGACCCTGCAGAGCTCCCAAGGACTAAACCACCAATCAAAGAATACACATGGAGGGACCCCATGGCTCCAGCTACATATGTAGCAGAGGATTGCCTTATCTGGCATCAGTGGGAGGAGAGGCCCTTGGTCCTGTGATGGCTTGACACCCCAGGGTTGGGGGAATCTAGGTCCGTGAGGCAGGAGTGTGTGGGTAGGTGGGGATTTTCTTCACGGTTTGTTTATTTGTTACTGTAGCTCTTTAATGATTTCCAGAGCCTCCATAAAGTTAAATTTAGTTTCTAGTTGATTATTTCTCATTTCTTTGTGAGAACAAGAGCCTACTGTTTCTACCTCTTTTATTTTGCTGACATCAGCTCTATGAATTTCACAACCATGGAGATCTGTGTAATCACTATGACGACAGGGGCCGAAAACAATCAACATCACACTAATGCAACGAACCTCCAAACTTCTCCCAGTCATAGTCACCTCTCTCTCAATACAGGGATTAACCACAGACAAAATCGTATCATACAACTATCCAGACTTATGACCTTAAAATGATCCCGGGTGTCATTGTAAATCAGTATACATGCACATTCCAAGTTTTAATAAAAAGTGTAGTTTCCTACAGTTATTTGTTGATTTGTGTGGTTTCTTATGTGTATTTCACATATTTATATACAGGTGTACATGTGTATGTGTAGAGGGCAGACATAGATGTTTGGAGACTTCCCATACTCCTCTCTGTCTTATTTTTTGAGACAAAGTCTCTAAACTTAGATCATTTTTGAAGACTTATTTTTAATATTTATTTCATATTGTAGTGTGTGTGTGAGTGAGTATGTGTGTGTGAGTGAGTGAGTGTGTGAGTGAGTGTGTGTGTGTGTGTGTGTGTGTGTGTGTATGTGTGTGTGTATGTGTCTGTCTGTCTGTCTGTGTGTCTGTGTGTGTAGGTGTCAGAAGAGGTTGCCAGATCCTCTGGAATTGGAGTTAGCAGGCAGGCATGAGGCACATGATAGAGGTGCTGAGATGACCTTGGGTCCTAAGGTAGAGAGCAGCAAACACTCTTCGATACCTCAGCCATCTCTCCAGCTCCTATGTATATATTTTTAAACACCTGTGTGATATACCTTTATGCTCCTCCATAGTTACTTGGGGCTTGTCTCCTTGAACTCCTTGACAAGCTCCTAAGCCAGAGACAGTCACATCCTAGACAACGCTGCTCAGCTCCACTGTACTTTTCATTTGCTTCCATTGAATACGCCTGGCACTCTTTCCTCTGTTTTTATTTTCCCAAGGATTGCCATCTTGAGATCTCTGCCCATTTCTATGAGATGTTTGTAAAATATCCTTGTACATTAATGAAATTGGTCTTCCATCTGTCATAATATATTTCAGGCAGCTATTTGTGTTTTTACTCTTTTTGTGATATTTTGCCATCAGAAATTTCTAAATTTTAAGTGCTTATGTTATTTATAATTCTTTTCTCTTCAACGGGCCATGTATAAATATACTGATGTTTTAGATTATTATAAAACCAAATAATATTTTCTTTATTGTCTGATTTCAGTTTTGAACCTTCCATTAATTTCTTTAGTGGCAAGAGAGGGAGGTACAGCTATAGTATGAGCTTTTCCCCAAATGGGAGGGAGTTGCTGTAATGCATTCTGAAAAGAAATACATTTATCTCCTACTCGTATGAGATGCCAGCTTTATGAACTTCTAAGTTTCCATATATATATATATATATATATATATATATATATCTTCATTTTTGACTTTTTGTTCCACGCTTTTGATCTGTTAGCCTCATTGCCAAGGTGCTTCAGTTCTTGTACCTGCATAAAATGTTTCATGTTATGCTGTTTGGTCACACTCCATTATATTCTCTTAGAAACATCTCTTCCTTCTCAAATGTAATTCTATAAATGATATAAAAACAGAGAGAAAGTGTAAGGAAGAAGTCAAGAATAACAACATAAGATCAGAAATGTAGCGTAATTTAAACAAAGCTTTATACCTCTTTGAAGGGCTATGGAACAATCATTCCTCACACTGCCAACTTGAACAGACTGAGAATTACTTAGAAGACACATTTTAAAAATATGTCTGTGAGAGCTTTTCTAGAGGGATTTAACTAAAAGGGAAGACCCACCTGAACACAGGCAGCATCAGTGGGAGGAGTGGACCCATAGTAGATTAGAAATGAAAAAAAGGGGTGTGGGCACAAACACCTCTATCTCTGCTTCTGGACTGTGGGTGCAGTGTGACAGGCTGCCCCAAGTACCCACCCCAGTTCCTGTCCCAACATGTTGAACTATGAGCCTCAAGCTGTGAGCCTCATTCTTTTTTCTTTAAGTTGCTTTTATCAAGTAATTTGTCATTGAATGAGAAAAGCAGCTGATGTATATTGCAAGGGAAGCACTGAGTAGCTGAGGAGTCTCAACATGTGTTTGACAAAAAGACTACATTGTTAATTTAAAATGGCCCAACCATCACTAAATAGTTGCAATTGAGTTCCAATCAGAATGCCAACAGGAAAGATCTGCTTAACTGAATTTTGTTAAATTTGTATCTTAAAAATATATGTATTTAACCAATTCTGTTTACAACATAAATGGACAAAGCTTTCTACTTAAGGTACAAATTAATTTTTTTAGGAAAAATTCCATTAGGCTATTTTAAAAAGTAACTGTGTAGAATGATGTGCATCGGTGTATAGTTATATGCACATGTGGGTTCAGGTACCTGAAACATCTGACCTTTCTGGAGCTTGAGTTATAGGCAGTTTTGAGCCACCTGTGGGTGAGAGGAACTCAGGCTTTCAGAGAGTGTAACATGAACTTTTAATGGCTGAGCCATCTCTTGAGCTAGAGTTATTTTTATCTTATTAATTTTTTTTGAGTTTAGAGCATGATGTTTCCCTATGGCAAACTTCACATTCAAGTTATTAAACTTTGCTTACATTTTTTTGAGCTGTGTGGGAAGACTGGAGTTGTGTGTTTCTCATCCACAGGAGCCCCTTTTGGTACTGACTTGGGTAAATGTGTATTTTATGCTGACTAACTGCAAAGATAACACCATCCTATCCTCACTCACAGTATCTGTGTATTTTTCCCAACTTAGATCTGTAGGACAACCTCATTTTTCTTTTAATTAAGATGCTACTTATGACAGTGCCATAGAGGACAATCCTTCATATGGAAAATAGACGCATGTATAAGGCAAGAGTTTAGCTTTGACTCCAACCTGCATTGTCATATGATGGGGCTTAAGTTACACTTAGGTGTGTCTGAAAAAATTCTCTTTTCTTTCTCTCTTGTTTCCTCTCATTTCTACTCCTTCAGTTGGTGTTTTCCGTGTTTCTCTTTATCAGAAAAAAAAAGGTGTGGCTATAGTTGAAGGCTTGTCTTTAATTAGGAATGAATTTACTGAGTAAAGAGACTAAAGGGTCCATAGGGCAGTTTAAGCTATATCACCGAATGATTTGACTCTCCAGACGCTGTGTCATGTGATGTCTGCAGACAGCAGGATTCTTCGGAATTCAGGGCCCGCAGGTCAGAAGCCCAGTGTTCCATTCATTTCCTAGGGTTGGGCTGCTTGTTCAGAACTCAGAATCCGTTATCCACATGTGTCGCAGATGCGGCAATACAAATATATGTTCAGAGACCTTACCTGGAAAATTCATCCTTCACCATCCACAACCTGATAAAAGGCCTGGGAAGCAAAGCTCAGGGCACTGAGGTTGCAGAAGCTGCACAGCACAGGAACAGTTATTTAAAGTGAAGCAAGTAGGGAGAATTGTAGTTAGAATTCAACTGTGCTAGAGACTTACGTACATTTTTTTTCTATAAAGACTGTTATATGTTATAATGAGGCACAATTGGGTATAATTGCAGGGGTGTCCCATGTGGGGAATCATGCCATAGCACAAGACCAGTATAAAGATTTATTTTGGGGAAGAGAAAAGGGTGGAGGCAGAGAGAGGGTGAGGAAGACAGGAAGACAAGAAGAAAGACAGGAAGAGAGGAAGAGATGAGCCAGGAACATGTAGGGAGAGAGACAGAGACAGAGACAGAGAGACAGACAGAGAGAGAGAGAGAGAGAGAGAGAGAGAGAGAGAGAGAGAGAGAGAGAGGTCTTCTTATATGCCTGGCTCAATGCTAGCAAGCAGCAGTGCAAGCTCTTGCAAGGTAACTATTGGGCAGAGCCTAGTGAATTGTCTGTAAGTGAAAACAGTCTATAAATTATTAAAGCTGTACATTTATGTATACATCTTTCTATTGCTGCTTCAAAAGTTGCTAGGGCTCCATTTGTCTCAGCCCCTCCCTTACTTTCTACACTCTCTATCTCTCTGCCTTCTCCCTTTAGCACATACATACACCCCTACAAAGTTAATTATTATTTTTTACTAAAGTTCCTTTTAATTCCCAATGTGTAAGCTTTTATCTATTGTCATAATCAAAGAAAAAAAATTCTTATAACTGTTATAATTATTTAGTCATCACTTCTTCTTAGTTGGAAAGATCTGGTCAAAGTTGATCCTGATTTAGAGAGTCATCAATTTCCTCCTAAATATCAAGGGTTTTCAAAATATAATTATTTCAGCAAGCATTTAATAGATGCACCGCCATGAGCCAACAAAGACTATCACCAGAGATGAGAACGGGTTGAGGAAGGTTGAATGGTGGGCATGCCTCTGTCAAGAACTGGCTTGTCACCTCTAAGACCCATGTCAACTTTGGAGGGGTATATAAGTTCAATTAAATAGGTTATAAAAATTGATTCTAAGCTCAGTGTTTGAAAATAAAATTTCAAAATAAAGTCTAAAAAATGGAATAAGTACATTTGTCTACATTAAAACTTTGATCTTCTGTCCTTCCAAGCCAAAGATTTTAGATGTCTGTCTACATTTTCAAATTAAAATGTGGCATGACATATGACCAAAATCAAAGCAAGGAACAGAAATAAAAGCAGAACTATCTTTTAAAGTCAGGATCTATTCCCTATGGGTATTTTTTATTCTTGGTGTGAGCATGATTTTAACATTAAAAAACAGCTCCATCACTCTCTTTTTAATCTTGTGCTATATTCCCCTTCTCAAATTCAATGTTTGGCAAGAGCAGAGCACAAAATAAGTAAATGTGGTGGAGGGGAGAAAGAAAGACAGACAGACAGATAGAAATAAAAGAAGGGAAAGAAAGAAAAAAAGAAAAAAGAAAGAGAGAGAGAAAGAAAGATGCTGTTTCTCAATGTCCAATGTCTACTGTTGCTGTAAAATAATTATAAGAAGATTTTGTTTTCACTGCAGGATTATGGTGGTAGTGTGCTTATGCCATTTTCTGAAGGACTCAGATAAAATGGGGACATTCATTATTTAAGTGGACATACACACACCTTCTCCAGGAACTAACTGACACATCATCTGATAATCAAAGTTCTCTCTTGTTTTCAAATATGTGGATTCTCTCAAGTGCAAAGTTTTATTTCTGAGTACTTCCTAATTTGATCCAGGGGAAACTATTAGTCATGCTAAAGCAACTCCCATTGGATCTTCGGCTGCATTACACTAAATTCCAGATAATTCTTTAAATAGGCACACTGCTGGCCTCTCTTGCTCCCAAGGAGCTATTTTTAACATCATGTGACTTTGCTGCCCTCCTGTGGCTGCTCCTTAGGGTTCCCCGACCTTGCTTTAGGTCTGTGGGTTCCAGTGACCCTTTCCATAGGCCATCCACACTCCAGTACTGACTATTCCTTGCCATTCATGCACCATTTACCTTCATGTGCCGGCAACAGGTGGATGGAGTGAACAAATATTCTACTAAAACATTTTAAGCATCCTTCTTCAAGTTGGTTCAGTGACACAGGAAGAACCATACCAATTTCCTAATTCAGGTAAATATATTCCCATTGGCTTTCCCATTTCTTTGATTGTTAGAGGGAGCATCTTCTGCTGTTCTCCTACATAGCTTTTTGAATCAGGCAATCTCTACAATTACCTTCTCATCTGAGCCACTGAACATCAAAATAGCCATAGGCAACATTTAACTGAATCAATATAGATGTGTGTTCTAATAAAGTTTTCTCAAACTATAAAATCGTGGGCTACTGTGGATGCTACTTTACCCCTATAGACCATGCGTTATCGCTTCTTGATCCCTAGTTATTTCCCATTATATTAAATGTTAAAAGAATTTTTCTTGATAAGTTAATTGATAATACATTAATGAATTAATGAAGCCCATTTAAAATCAAATACATTATTTTTGAAACTTCCCTTCTATGATTGAATTTGTAGAAATTCTGGCATGTTCTAGTTCAATCTTTTACGTTGTGTTCTCTACATTGGCATATGGAATCTCTGGGTGATTTTTTTCAATTATCAAGCAAGTAATCCATTACAACCCATCTTCACCCATCAGTTTGCAAGGACTCCCTTCTTCCCATTGTAGCATGGCTACTCCTCTTCAGGAATACAGTGTCTATTATTCTTTCTTCAATCGTTGCCAAACTGACACAGCTGTGAGCATCTTTGACCTGCCACTCTCTTTCCTAATTATCTCTAACCTGTCATAAGTTTGGCTTCTTAGAGACATTTCCTTAATATCAGTCTCTTCAAGTGTATTTTTCTGTGCTTGTTTATGTATCCTCACCATTGGGTAAATAATTTCTCAACTGAACTTCCTCTCATGTTGAACTGACATTTTCTTGTACTCAGTCTAGTGGCTTCTTGATAATAAAGTCTGTGCTTCTTATCTCCCATAGCTAGCCTCACCTGACCTCCCCATGCCCAGCTTCTCCGGGTTCCAATTTGACCATGTAATTTTTATGAAAGCCTTTCTTCATAGGGCTGTAAAAGACAGTCTTCCTTCCTCAGATAATTACCCCGGTGTCTATCCTTTCCTTAATCTACCCATACTTCCCTTAGTCATGTTTATCCAACTATAGACTCAGTCGCCAGACAATGGCTCAACCCCAAACACCATTATTATTGTATTCTGTGTCCTCCTGGACCAGTGCCCACTCCATTCTATATTCATCCTTTCATATTCTAGGTTTCTCTCGTTAAACTCTAACTCCCTAAGCAAAGGAATGCCTTAGTCTTCTTCATGTTTCTAGTACCACATATTTGACTTTGAAGGCTATGAGTAAAGATTGAATTAAAACCTGGACAAAAAAGTGAATAAACATAATAATGAATTTACTCATTGATGAGCAAAATATTCTGTGCTCCTCTTAATGTTGGCCTTGGCATAAGAAAACAGTTTCCCAAAAGAACATTCTGTCCTTCAAACTCTACTGAGTGTATTTGTACTGAACTACTTTCTAAACCTCCTCTGTGTTAAAACAAAACAAAATGACCAGTCCTATTGGATGCTTTGAACTTCAATTAAATAGCAGCTTCCTCTACTGGTGGCAGTCTAAGTTTGAACCACGTAATCAACTACAATGGCTCATCTCTGCATCTAGTTGGCAAGAACTCAAGTAGAGTGATAGAGATCAGGCTGCCTGATGGCTATAACAGGGCCAAAGCAGAGGTCAGGGCTGGGTCTCTGGCTACACTAACAAACCATTCCCATCCCCACCCAAGGACAAATGCAGCTGGGATTTTATAGCCCAGAAGCTTATGCAGTTCCTCCTTCCAACAAGTCTTTAAAAATGCTGATCTGGAAGGCTGAAGCAACCCACTTGAGACTCATTCTCAGTATGGCAGAAGTTCTGAACCCCAGACTGCAAAAACTCAGGAAGCAGCTGGGTTCCTAATTAAAACAAATCGTTAATAGATTTAGCAGTCCAAATTTATGCTTTTCAATTAAAAATACTATTACAGTTGGTATATCTGTGTAAGAGAGAATGTGTTTGGGTGTGTGCATGAATGCCCTATGTGTGTGTGTGTGTGTGTGTGTGTGTGTGTGTGTGTGTGTGTGTGTGTATGTGTGTGTGTGTTATAGTCAGAAGAAAGCAACCCTATACTGTGAGACAGGGGTACTCCAGAGTTTGAGACTGTTACAGTGACTAGGTCAAAGCCAAGATGCCTAGGTTAATTGAATCAATTCATCATAGTTTTGGTAGCTTCCTTGATTCTCCTTACACATTTCAAAAGCAGCTATGTCTGAGGGAGAAAAAAAAAAAAAGAAATTTCCCATCATAATTCTCTAAAGGAGACTTTTAGTGCTCCATTGAAATGTTAGATACCTTTTGAGAGTGTGTTGTTTTTCAGCTTAAGGGAAGAAGGTGCTTTGAAGTGTTTGGTTTTTCCTTTAGTCCATCCAGAAAATCAGTAGGAAACTCAGCTTAGTGCTCGCTTATATGTGCATATAAACAGGATGCCCTGTCTCTGGGTGAACAAGCCAACTTTTATCAATGAGATGGGCATTCTTACCTTGACCACAGGTTATCAGAAAATGGAGGAAGCCATAATTTATGGTGTCCATAAACAGAGCAATTCACTCCCCACTCCCTGGAGGAGGGGGTTCATCTGTCTTCATTTGATCTGTCACTGCTCTTCCTTGGTTACATAGCTTACAAGGCACAGGGTGCTCGGACCGGAGATAAAGTCTCAGAGCTCAGCTGGTGGCATAACTGCGTTTCAGTCTAGATGTGGGTCCATCTTCAACTCAAGGTGCCCTTAGTTATATTTGCATCGTTACAATCTATTCGTGTTAAGTGGATGCATGTGATCTTAGGCAAGGAAATGATTAGAACTTCATCATTTTGTCTATAGTGTTGGAAAAACAGCCCTGAATCAGGCAGAGGGAGTTTTCTTTCTTTCCCTGTCTGGATAATTGCTTCTCATTCTGAAATGCAAAATTTTAAAAAGTTTAAAGAAGCAAACAGCCAGATCAGGCCAAACTTAGCTACTGCAGAGACCTGTGGCCCAGGCATTTGGACACAGTTCATTCCATAGTGGTATGAAGGTTCCAATTCCAGTGTTGTTGTCACTTCCTCAGCTGTTTCTGGACACAGGCTTGGGATTTCATAGATGAGGACCAGCCAGTGTGACTCGCAAGACAAGGACTACTTATGGTAAGGCAAGGGAACACTGAAAGAAGATAAATGGTTCAATAAAAGCTATCCATAATCCTGAAGAGATAGTTTTTAAAAGAAGAAGAAAATGATCACATCTTGGTTCTGGAGATGGTCTTGACACTCAGCTACATCAACTGGTTCGTTTCTAGATGAAGGATTCTGGCCAACCATAAGTTGACATATGTTTATGACCTTTGGAGATGATTCTGGCTGGAAACCCAGTTGACCTCTGTGGCTTTCCCAGATGAAACAGTGAACTGTATTTCCTCCATTAGAAAACAGCAGCAGAGAGATAGTGCACAGGACACCAAAGCCAACTGAAAGTTGAGTCCTGTGCACGGAAGGCATGCTTCAAGGTTCTTTCATACGCCATAGCCTACCCATTCCTAAAATAAGTTCTGCATATACACCAACTCCCATTTACATTTACCCAGCCAGGGAAGACATTAAGGTAGCTGCCCCTACATCAAGAGCCCTATCTGGGACTTTCTTTGGCCACTTCTATACTCACTCTCCTTGTGTTCTCAGGATCTCCTTAATTTTAACTCTTATATTTATGATGTATGTTGGGTTTGCTCATTTTTATTAAAAAAGAATGATACTAAGACACCTTTCTTAGGTTAGAATTAAGACCTTTGGGCTCCTTGCCTTGAATTCGTTATGGAGCTATAAGAAATTATGAACTTCAGCCATGAAATGCCTGGAGCCAGCTTTTTCAAGTCACAGTCAAAGAATGGCCTCAGTGGGTATTTACTGTGCACTGTGTGTTGAGGTTCCATCTGACCCATCTTTCTGAGGGCTGAGAAAGTGTCCTTCAAGGTGGGCAGAGATATGGTGCTCTACTTTCTGCTATCATACGAATTTGGAGGAAGTGTGTTAGATAGAGATGACTACTACAACGCATTATATGTTTGCCTATGACTCTATTAAAACCTGGAAGGTGATGTGCCAATGATCTTTAGAGCTTGATATAGGTTGACATATTAGGTCACTTATGGAAGATTTCTGTCATTCCACACGCTACAAAACTTCCTTGAACAGCCGGTGAACAGTAAGATGAAGAAACAATAAAAGATGATGTCTTCCTTGCACAGTGTACTGAATGGATTAGAGATAGTGAATATGCCGTGCCCCGATGTTTCCCAGTGTGCACGCTCAACATGCAGGGTCATTCAGCATTATTCATAGTTCCAATCATGGTAGAACAGCCATGGAGCAGCAGCAACTACTTACCTTTCTCAACATGAGCTATATCCAACTCTTTATATCATGGGCTTATTGCTTAAGATAAACAATTCAACTCTCCTATGAAGTATTGGTGTAAAGAGGGCCACTCACTACCCAGAGCAGTGTAGGGGACACATTAGGACAGCTTATATACTTGGGAGAACTGTTGGAGTATGGGATAAAAAAAAAAATGAGTGACCAATTCCACCGGGCTTGCCTTAGTCATTTGAACAGCTCTTTTAGACTCAGAGAAAACCACCTGCAGCTGGGCTCTCATGCTGACTGTAGGGTCATGTGACTCTGGCACATAACTTTTCCTGAGCTCCCTATATCTCACTTCCTGTAAGTGCCTGTCCCTCATGCTTACTTTCAAGGACTTGGCCAATCTCCTTTTGTAAATAGAACAATGCTTTATATTTCGCTATTACTCTGGAGCGACTATATCAATAATGCAGGAAACGCATCTGTCCAGCACAATGAGATTATTTTTCTGATTTTGTTTGACAGTTATGGTAATAGTTTGGCAAACAATCTACTCCACCATCAATGGCCGCAGATTACAGCTGTTTTTTAAAAATCCCAGTGGCTCCTGGAAACTTGCAAGATTGATTGCACACAGAAGGAGGGATAGAAAGACATGCCATGTACCTTTAGGAAAGAAAGATTCTTAACTCTTTCTGTACAGAAAAGCCCCAGGGAATATTAGAGAAAGGACACTGGGTGATCTGTGGGACCATTTTAATAGGACAAAGTGAGAAACAGCAACACAGAGGTACCATTAGGGTAGTCATTGCCAGGTGTGGCAGAGGGCAGAGGAGCCTGAAATATTTAAGAGACACCTGAGGAGTTGTTGTATTTGCTTACAGGGGAGAAAACGGAAAGATATATTATTCTCTGTTGCATTTCAGGGCTGTTGTGTGGCAGCACTGGCTGGTCAGAGTAACACTGAACCAAACTGGAGACTTTCAGAACTTGCTGTATTAAACGAGCAGATGCGTGATGCACGCCATGTTTGTTTTTCAGAGATGGCAAAGAGGAGTTCATTTATGTTTTTCTTTTTTACACCAGAACTTCTGAAGTCTTAGCAAAGAGCACTTCTACTGAAATCTGCACCAGTTCTGAAATGGGCTTGATTTCAGCACACGTTTTTAGCCCTTGGGATTTCTTCTTTCCTTCTGTTTCCTATGAAGCAGAATGCTGACCTTCCTACCGTTCTGTGACCCTGGCCTTTGGCCAGCCATTGTTTTTCAGGAAACAGGAGACAGAATGGTGGCTGTTCAAGTCTCCCAAGGTGCAAGATTTCCTCCCCTCTAAGTTGCAAGGTGAAGCCACTTGGAAGAGCAGTTGTAGTGGGTGGGGGCAACCCGACTGCACGGGCGCCTCATGTTCAGGTGAGTTCATTTTTCTTGTGAACTCTTCACCTAGGCCCCAATTAGTATCCTATTAACCTCCTTAAATATGGAATTGCTAAGATCTTTGAATACTCCAAAATGGACTATTAGCCAGCCCATTTCCTGGCTCTGTCAGATGAAAATGCCAAAGTAGGTCATACAACAGAATTACCGTGATTAATTTCAGCTCTCTTACATGGGCCATGATGTCATTCAAGTTAACCGGGGGGATTCATACTCAATGCATCGTTTGAATGACTGATGGAATGTGAGTTTTCTAAAACGCCTTTCCAACTCTTAAGTTCCTGAAGATTTTCCTTTTTTAACATCACAAACATTTCAAACATGCTAAATTGATCAATTAGACAAATGGTGACTTACCTCCACTATAATTTGTAATGTGTGTGTTCTCTAAGGTCTAATGTGCGTGAAAGAGGTTTATTTTCCAAGTAACTACGATGGTAGATCAGGAGTTGTCAGCCTTATGAGCCATTCTTACTGGTAGTTGTGAGCTGGCTTTTAAATATGCCATGAAGACGCCACTTCTCCAGAGCCTACTCAGCATGGCATTGGCAATTATAAATGGCTTTGCTGAGGCTAAAATGCCCCAGCAAACGTCCCATTCTTTATCATATATTCCTTAAGGACCACCTTTAAAGAGTACTTAAGAGAAGCATTCTGTGTTTTCCCATCTCATATATCGAGGCAATCTCTTTACAATAGGCAGACTTAATTTGTTTTCCTGTGTGCAGCAGCTTTAGAGACTTATTAGCCATTTCAAATATTACACCACAATATGTCAAACAAATCTAAATTGTATCATCACACGTAAACCTATTTAGGTGCGTTCATTTTTTTTTTCTTCTTAAAATGAATCCTACAGCTAGTGTTAAAGACCATTTGTCTCCTATTATCTGCTCTTATATAGAAACTGTGAGCTCTCTGGATGCTGCAGTGATAGTACACAGTCAGGGTTGTGTCATCCTAACATTTGCAAAGAGCTGGTCATGCTCTGTTCTTGTATGATATGAACTGCCTCAATGAGTATTTGCTGTACCTAAAGTGAAGTAACACTTGGTGTAGAGGGTGGAGAAAATGGCTCCACAGAGAGGATGCATACATGCAAGATAAGGATGTAATTCAGACCCCTACTACCCAAATAAAATGCTAGTTGTAACTCCAGCACTCTGAGATAGAGATCAGATCCTCAGAGAAAGTTGGCTATCTAGACTTCCCTATATCACTGAGCTCCTGGCTCAAATGAGAGACCCTGCAAGAATGAATAAGGTAGAGGAAAAAACAAAAAAAACAAGGAAGGCCCAAGGAGTCAACCTTACCTGCACACACACACCTGCAAGCAGGATGTGTATGTACAATCACACCACACACAAAAAGAAAAGACGCTCTTGATTTTCTTACTTTCATTGTTTTGACTATGAAGCTGTTAAGTCATATCAGGTATTGATTGGGTATATATCTCAGTGGGAAGGCACTTATTTAGCATCTCCAAACTGGAGTTTGCTGCCTAGCACCACCCACACATAGAAACACACCCATACACAAACTTGAGTGCACATGCATGTGCGCACATGCAGGCACAGCTTGAGCCATATTATATTTTTATAATCAGAGTATCTTGCTGTAGTAACTGACCCTGTACATTGATTTTTTGGCAGTCTTACAGAGAAATATTTGAAAGCTTATCAAAAATCTCTTAAGTTCCAAAACTTTCATTTGTGGCATCAAGATTTCTTGAATATCTACTTAATTTAGCATAGGTAGTCAGCATGGTTAAGCTAAAGGACAATTGTAGAGACCCAAGCTATCTTCCTTTCTTCCCTTTGGATAAGTCCACTGTTCTCAAAAAAAAAAAAAAAAATACAAAATCCAATGGTGGCTTGTGACCTTTTGAAGCTATATCAATAAATAACAAGCTTACCACGCCAAAGGCTGAACACTACACACAAACTCTTATACCAATGAACCAGATATCCTGTCCATAAAGACAAGGCAGCGTCAGGGCCATACTCCCTGACTTCAATTTCTCTCTGTAACCCAAAAGCTTTTCAGGATCTGAATGTCCAGGTCACTGGAGAAAATATCTTCTAACATTGGAATATCCCACCAAGGTTCCAGGCATTGTTTGCCTTGATTAGCAAATTAGGCTAAAATCTAAGAGAACATTTCACATCAGGAAATCAATATGAGTCAAGGACGACGATTAGGAAAATACCATATTCCTAGTCGGCATTGACACTTTACACCACAGAAGAGTTTCCATAGGCTCCCTTGACTCATCTGTATATGTTTGCACACATAGATAAAAGCAATGGCTTCCTCTAGTCATCCATTTCCCATGTGGTATGACTTGGGTAGCGTTTGAAAAAAAAAAGTGCATGAATTTGTATTCAGAGATTTAGGGACTTTCTGTCCACTCATTTTTAAATATAATGATCATTTATGATCATTGCACGTGTTAGCTTTAAATAAATTTCAAAGGAAATGACACTAAAAACTCATCCCTGAGTTTGACTAGTCACTTTCCAAATAATCATGGTATGGGGACTTCTCTTATTCAGCCCAAGTCCGTAGAGAAAATTTCCTCTTACATCCAGCACACAGACTATAACTCTCCTTCTCAGGAGCTCTGGGTGAGTTACAGCATGGCTTCTTCCCATGTTGATCTCTGAATTTGTGAGCAAACCCTGTGTTTCAGTTACTTTTTCATTGCTATGATAAAACGCTGTGTGCAAGGCAACTTATGGGGGAAAGTTCTTATTTTGTCTCAGAGTTCCCAACATAATGGTGAGTAATATGGCTGAAAAGAGCAGGCTTTGTGGCAGTAATGAAAATCTGAGACAGAGAGGATGAACTGGAAATAGGTGGATCTAAAACTCCCAAGCCCCCATTGACATACGTGCTTCCCTAAGGCCACACCTCCTAAGCCTCCCAAAATATTGCCACCAACTGGATATGAGGTGCTTAAATGCCAGAGCACAGGGAAGACCTTTCTTATTTAAACCACTATAGCCTATTTCACTAGTCTGTACACTAGATGCACAGATTGTGGGGTCACTGTGAGCAATATAACATAACTTTTTGTGAGCAAAAATCTTTGAGTTTTCCCCCCATTTCTCAATTGCATTTTCATGATATTTCTTTAAGCAGTTTCATGTGCTTCTATTTCTTTAAAACCTTTCTCTTTTTGTTTTCTCTTACCATTAACGGAGATGGAATCCAGGTCTCATGTATGTCAGGCAAGCACTTTATCTCAACCCTATGCTACATTAACATACATGTACCATGATTTCTTTAAACATCTTTTTTTGATGGATACAAATCTCCATTCTTTTCACTCTTCCATCTACTAAGATTAAGTTACTATCTCCTATCTCTGTTCAGATGTCTAGAATCTATGTAGTCTTTTCCATAGAGAAGTTTCCCACAGTGCTCCCTCTTAACTTCCAAATTAGCTCCTTTCACTTCTGCAATGTGTCATTTGTCTGGAGTGTCTCAGTGTCAGAATCAGAACCTTGTAACATTGAACGTGTTGTGCTGGATAAGTGCCATCCGAATATCTAACTTTCCTGGGAAAAGGAGAGTGTATTTGTGTAATAGATGCAGTAGACTCATTTACAGCTATTCCAAAGAAAGAAGATGTGGCTCGGTCTTTATAGGATAAAATTGTATAGACTGATATTCAAATTACACCAATCTGTATCACATGCTAACACAGTGGCTCCCTTACATGCCTCAACCTAATTACATAAAGTTCAGTACTTTTGTAATTACATAGAACCCCTTGTAGCCTATGACTTAAAATCCTTTGACTCTACAAATGTTTTAAAAGATGCCTCTTCCAGGAATTAATTTATTGTCTGTCAAATGCTGCTTAAGGTTGATAGAAGACAGTGCAGAGGAAGTTGTCTTTAATAAGTGCACAAGTCAGAGACACTGACATTGCAAATTTTGCCCTTTTTCTGTGGCTGTTAAACATCAACACAGCTAGTATACATAGCCCCTTCCCATCTCCCTCTATGCTGACCAAGATAAAAGAAGATAAGAATAGAGTCTAACATGTTCACTTTTCTTTGGACCTAGTTCAAGTCAACCTCTGCTTTTTATTTAGTCTTTCATGAGATCATTTTCAGGGTTGCATAGTCATGATTAAAAACTTCTTACTTGGTCCTCCATCACTTTTCACTTCTCAGAACCATGCACCTACAATGCTCATCTACTCTGTTGCCCTGCCTCTACTTCTTCATCTTCTTCACTCATTACTCACCTCTGGGATCTGCAACATCCGGACCTAGGCACCTAGCCCATGCTTTTCAGAATCCCACAGGACTCATGAGAGTAGAGCAATTTTCTGCTTCTTCCTCTACCAGGATGTTGGTCTTTCAGAAGTCCACTTCAGCATGACATCATGACAGAAAACTTTGCCCAATTTCTCCCCTTGCCTTGGGGCATTACACCACTCTTTCCTCCCCAAGCTATGCTCTGAACAGTATGTGATGAGTACTAGACCAGCAGTGGGTTGTTTTGTTGTTGTTGTTGTTGTTTTTTTTTTTTTTAACATTTGCTCATATTTCCTCTGTACTACTCAATGAACTGAAGGTTAGAATCCAGGACATGTCTGATCTGGTACAACTATTGCTACAGGAAAGATGAGACAAGAATGGTTGCTGAAGAAAGCATTTCTAAAGGAAACAAGATCCTAGGTTCCATGTTGATCATGCCAGAGATTGGCTGTTCTGAAAGTCTGTATCCACTAGTGCACTCCTTGGGCACATTCTTGTGCCTAATCTAGCTTTAATTTATGCCTTCAGTGAATATGCCAATTAATAAAAAAAAACAAAAAACAAAACAAAACAAAAAAAACCATCTGGGCCTGATGAGAGATTGTATGTTATAAGGGTTTTTGTTTGTTTGTTTGTTGTTGTTGTTGTTGTTGTTTTGTTCTGTTTTTTTACTCATTTTCCTCACTAACATTATTTGGATGCATCCCACCTCTGTTTGTTTCTTTCTTACTTCTGGCCTTTGCTTTGCAAAGCGTCAGAGCTCACACCGTGTAGGTGAGGGCTGCCTCACCTTACTATAACGACATTAAGGGAGATGAATTTTCCAAAATGAGGCTGGCCAGTGAACTGTGATGCTGGAGTAACCCCATTACTTTCAGAGGCTTTGAGTCTGTTATAATCACTCAACTGTAGCAAGGCTGTGCTTTAGAGGGAAAAAACTGGGGAAATGGAGGGGCACTGGTAGAAACTTTGGTTGCAGAACAAAAATTCCCAGTCCTTAAGACTGTATTTCAGTAGAGAAAAAGCCTTTGGGGATCTCATTAAGGTGATGTGACAATTCCTAAATGTTTTGTAAAACGGGTCAAAGAAGTTGACACTACTTATGTCCAGTTGCATCCTGCCTAGAAGGCTAAAATAAGCAAACTTCTGTTTCTAGACAAAGAAATTCCTCAGTTTGGATCATTTCTATATTTACTCTGAAGTGGTGGTCTTTAGGCTTTGGAGAGTTAGGATATGTGGGGGAGACAGAGAAGAGAAAAATAAGCAACTGGGGGAAGATTTACACACTGAAAGAACTTTCAGAAGAGAAGAAGAGAGGCGAGTCCACATGTCACTCAAGTGCATGTAACTATATTTGTTCTACATAGAAAGTTTACTGAGGATATAGCCTAGTGGATGTAGGAAGTAACCCATTATTTGTTTGTAATGGTTTTCATTCCATTCACTGTGGTAGTGTTTATTGAAGCTGTGGGTATGCAGTTTCTCGGAAAGGATCAAAACTATATGCCACTGTTTGGATTCCTTCTACCCTGTTTTGTGGAAATAATGCCCAATCCCATTGAATGTTGGTAGCTATTAAATGAGCTCTGAAGAGTTACTAACATGAGATATTGATGAACTAAAATTAGCATGCTAAGGGAGTTTGCTTCAGTGCTTCCTCCAGTATGGTGCCAGGACGTCTGGCTGCTACAAAAGCCTTAGCAATGCCATGAAGCTCCTACCATTTAGGTAGACAAGCAGATGGTTGGAATTCCCACAGTTTCCAGGAAGCAGGCTTTGTTATCGGGGCCTCATTAGTGTCAGATTGAGTCGTCCTTGGCTTTTAATTGCTGCTAAGTCAGTATAAATATTTTACTCTTGTTGACTGTTCAGTTCTTGGGAAACGGCTTTGCTTGGCCATTTTGATTGTTATGACTTGGAGTGCCATTTGCTTATGGGTTAGCACCCTATAACTGGCTTGATAATGCAGATACATACACATGGGATGACTATGTAGGCCTGAGCTACCATTGAGACTCATCAGTGTCACACAGTTTCTAAACACTTTATCTGGTCTATTTAATTGTCAGCACAATAAGCTCTAGAAAGCTCCATTCCTATTTTTAGAATCCTTCCAATCATTTAGATAATTTGAAAATATCCCACTACTTGTCAATCTTTCTTATTTTAAAATTTATTTTAAAACTATCATGTTTTTTAAGGTAACATGAAATTTTATTAAATACATATGCACTATTTACTAAAGTTAAACAATTACAAATATTTTCCCACAATTTTCTCTTTGCTTTTTTGTTTACATTACGTTTCAAAGAGAATACCAATAAATCATTCAGTACTAAAATGTTCATTTTCTAAAAATGAGAGGCTATTCTATATAATTTTAAACAACATCTAATTAGGAACCATTTTTGCATGTGTAAATTTCTATCCTATATATATATATATATATATATATATATATGTATATATATGTATATATATATATATAGAGAGAGAGAGAGAGAGAGGGAGGGAGAGATTGTCTTAGGGATTTCATTGCTCTGAAGAGACACCATGACCAAGGCAAGTCTTACAAATGACATTTAATTGGGCCTGGCTTACAGGTTCTGAGGTCCAGTCCATTATTATCATGGAAGGTCCAGGTAGGCATGGCACTGGAGGAGTTGAGAGTTCCACATCTTGTTCTGAATGCAAACAGGAGAAGACTGTTGCTTCCAGGCATCTAGGAGGAAGATCTCAAAGCCCATTTGCCCAGCAACAGACTTCCTTCAACAATGCCACCACACCTATTCCAACAAGACCACACCTCTTAATAGTGCCACTATTCAAGCATATTCAAACCATCACAGAGATACATAAGTATCTATGGTCTTATGTAGAGAGATATATAGTATATCTATTTTTAATATTTTAAAGTTCACAAATCATATTTGAAGATTTATATCCTACCCTATTTCAAAAAAGAAAAGAAAAAGACAGACAGACAGAAAGAAAGAAAGAAAACTTATCCTAGGCCTGTTAATTACATGTCGATATTTTCCAGTTATACTTTTAAGTTAACTTTTCTTATCTTATGCAATTCATACAAAGTATACATTCATTTCTTACAAGGGCCACCCATAATTAGTTGGTACATCCTGTAGCATCATGCCAGGAGCAATATAGTATCAATCTCTCTTTTATTTGTTAGGGGTTTAATTTGTTAACTTTGGAAATGTGTTCACTACTGAATCCACTTTTTTAATAGCCCATTTTTTCTTATAATTGTTATCAGTATACCATTGCGGACACTCAGTGGTAGGTTGTCTTCATTCCCTCTCCATTGTTGACTTTTGAGATAGATACAGATCCACAGATTTTCAAGTGATAGATTTAATTTCCCTCTGCTGCTGTAACAGATTGCCATGCACACCAGCCCTATTAAATAATAAGAACCACTGGTTTAGAGTTCCCTAAACTCAATGGCCAACACTAATCTCACAGCGTAAGTTTCATGGTGTAGGACGAAGGGCATTCTATTCTGGAGGTCTCAGGAAGAATACTTGCCCTTCTCAGCCTCATGTTTAATGTCAAGCATTCACCATCTCTTAGTGAAATGAGAAACGAGGTATCCCCCCAGGAAGACTCTCCTCCATGCCTGCATTCAGATGCAGCAGTGGTGATTGGTGAGACTCAGGTGCTCCTACTTAACCTGTACCTTCACTGTTTATAGTAAAGGTGATATATTGTTTTGCATACTTTATTTTTGCTTTTTAACTTTCCCAGATAAAACTTAACCCCCCCCCCCAAATTCCTGTGTATTCTCTGTTTATGCTAAGACACGGAAAGTGGAAATCATGGTAGGCAGCATAGTTCTGAAGCATTTGTAGATGAGGAAAACGGGCAAATAGAAGATGTGGGCACTGATAGCAGTCAACTTTTCCCATTCTTAGGTCATCAGTAAATATCTGACAATTGCACACTGAGCACAGTCATAGGCATTTGTGAGGTTTTGGAGACTTAACAATCCCATCTCCAAACTAGTATTAGTCCAAGGTTAAGGTTTCAGAAGCATGGAGTGTACTGCAGAGACTAACAGAGTACACTTCTTCACCTCTGTAGAATGTATATATGATGTATGTGGGTTTTCAGTTGATCTCCATTCTCTGTAACCAATAGAGAGCTTCCAGCCAGGCAACAGTATCCCAAGAGCACAGTATTGGGAATGCAGTAACAATAAGGGGTCAGCTGACATCATGCTGAACTCCTCAGAATGGTACCAAGAAGTTAGTGAAGAGGTAGGATAACAACAACATTTCAACCTCCTTACCAATCGTGGCAATCTAAGTTAAAATGATCCTAGAACTGGCAAGATAGTTCATAATGTAAGAGCATTTATGAAGTCTATCTATTTGAGTTCAGTTTTTGGGACCTACGTGGTGGAAGGAGAGTATCGGACTTCTTTAAGTTATCCTTTGACCTCTACGAATACATCATAACACATATTGCACCCACAGCCATGTGTGTGCTTACATATATGCACAAAACACACACATACACATGCACGCACAGAGAAATGTGGATTGTCTTTAAAACTTCAGTCATAATGGCTATCATAAAGGAAACAAATAAGAGCAGATACTGGAGAGGATGTAGGTGGAAGGGGACCCTTATCCAATGCCAGCAGCAATGACAATAGAACTGCAGTGTGAACAGGCGTAGCTGCAATCCTAGATATGAGCCAGAAGGGATCTAGTCCAACAGTCCACAGAGACTCTTACACATCCAGGATTATGGTAGCTCTATTTATAATAATTTCCTTCTAGAACCCACCTTGTTGCTCATCAATCAATAAATGAATCAAAGAAAAGTGGTACGTAGACCCACTACTTTTTCCTTCAGATATACAGAAGAATAAAATTCCATCTTTTTCTGGAAAATGGGTACATCTTGATCATCACGTAAAGTGAAACAAGCCAGTCCTTTTTTTGTTTTTTAATCACATTTTCCCTCATTCACGGTTCACACACTTTCTTTCTTCTTTCCACTTGTGTATGCTTTATTGATGTGTACATGTTGAAATGTATGCACATGTATATAGGTGTACATGCATGTGTGGAGGGCAGAGGTGAATGTTCATGTCTTTCCATTTCACACTCCACTGTATTTTATGAGACAGGATTCTCACTGAACTTGAAGCTCAGCAGTTCAGCAGGATTAGCTGGCCAGTGGGCTCTAGGGATCCTTCTGTCTCCACCTTCCCAACACTAGGACTGCAGGCCAGTACAGCCAGGCTTGGCTTTTTCCATGGGAGCTTGAGATCCTCACACTTGCATGTAGCCAGCACTTCACCTACTGATCCATCTCCCTAGGCTCATGGACCTTAGTTTTGTTGCTGTTGTTGTTTGTTTGTTTGTTTGTTTGTTTGTTTTAATAGACCCACTAACATCACACAGAGAAAAAAAAATGTATATAAGAGACAGGAAAGTGCTAGTGACACCAGAGTAAAGGAGAGCCCAGCATGGAATCAGGAGAAATGAGAAGGTACAAGTAGTTTGTAGAAAGCACATGATTAATCAAAAGCCATCATCTTTATGAAACCCAGCATTCCAAAAAAAAGTAATATACACCAGTAATTTCATATTTTAAAGTTATCAGCTGGTATAAGATTCCATTTAACTTACACCTTTTGGAAGTCAAACATACCAGCCTAGGCATCACTGTGAGGTGAAGCCTTGTACTTTGTTACTCTACTGAACCAGCAGGAGGTTTTAGAAGGTTAGCATGGCTTCCTGTGCTGGGGCTGCTTGGGTACCAGTAGATACTAGTCTACTTGTGATTTTTTTCCCCCTTTAATCTATGTTTTCTCCTTTCACTCAGATTTTCATCAAACATAAATATAATAGAGCAATCAGGTTCAAAGTGGTGGCTCTTTGGACGTACTGTGTATTTAGATTCTCAGTCATGTATGTTGATACATTTTCCCCCCACAAGTTTAAAGTAATAAGACAAAGTTCTGGGAGTTAGGATCAGTTTCCTGGTACTGCAGTCAAAGCTGTTCTGATGGGAACTGAGTTTGTTCGCAGCCTCTGATTTATTTTCCTCCACTTTGGGCTCACTTGATGACTTTTACCAACCAAGGTGTGCCCCTACTGCTGTTGCATCAGAGGTTGTCTTTGGCTTCGTGTCATGGGTGCTGTTAGCTATCAGAGGATGACCATCAGGAGGCCTGGGAACCAAGCCTGAGAGTTTATGGAGTGATTGTCTGAGGAAGTGGAGCCAAGAAGAGCTGATGAGATTAGCCTTGATTAACAGCTTTTGTTTCTTAATCAGTTTCTTTATAACATATAAAATGAAAATTTGGCACGTCATGCTGTGCTTGAGAAACTCCACAAGTCTAACCTCTAAAGAAGCCAGAATCAAAACAGAGCTGAGTCTCATGGGCAATCATTGAACATAAATCTCAATCAACTACTTCACAAGGGCACGCTAGTCCCAACAGGTTAAGTAAGCACTCCAGTGTGTGAAGTTACCATAAATAAACGCTTGGAATTTATTTATTTGTTATCTACCTATCTATCTATCTATCTATCTATCTATCTATCTATCTATCTATCTATCTATCTATCTATCTATCTAATTTTGCCTGTACAAGTGTTTTATCTGAACGTATAGCTATATACTAAGTGTATTCTCATGAAGATCAGGACAGTTGTATTTCTCCAGTTTTATTTCTGTCAATTAAACTACTCTGTGGGTGCATGAACTGAAGGCAGGTTATGTTCTCTGCAAGACTAGGAAGTGTTCTAACCACCGGACTAGCTCTGCAGCTTGCAGTTTGGAGTTGAGAAAGAGCCAGAGAGATGTGAAGGTAAAACCCTCATCTCTAAAACGTTCTTTGGTTCTTAGAGCTCCGAAGAAAAATTTGGAAAGTTTTTATAGGGGTGTGTATGTGTGTGTGTGTGTGTGTGTGTGTGTGTGTGTGTGTGTGTGTGTGTGTGCATGGACACATGTGTATGTGCGCTTGTATATGGAAAAATTCGGAAAGTTTTTATAGGGGTGTGTGTGTGTGTGTGTGTGTGTGTGTGTGTGCATGGACACATGTGTATGTGCGCTTGTGTATGTGTGTGTGCACACATGAGTGCAAATATGAGTGTGTGTATGAAACTGATGTGTTTGTATGTTGTAGGATGCATGACATGTAGGGTTCTATCATAGGACAAATATCAGGTAGAAGTCCTCATTTTTCCAAGTTATTTGAGACAGTCTCTTCATTGTCCTATAACCAGGCTTCCTGGTCCATGAGATTCTGGAAGTCTCCTGTCTCTGTCTCCCATCTCCAATCAGGAACACACTGGGATTGCAGATGCTTGACAAACTTTTACATGGGTTTACAGAATCAGTAATCAGGTCATCAAATTGTGTGGCCAATGTCTTTACCCACTGAGGTATCTCCCCAGCCTGTTTAAACTGAATTTCTTGCCTTGATCCATTGAGATGCCAATTTAAAATATTAGTGACAATGTAGTTTACTTTCCTGACTAAAATGCCAATGTGCTCCTTTGATGCACATTTCTTTGCTCTCGTCCCATATATGTGCAAACATGTGCATTCATGTTGTACCAGATATGCACACAAAGTGTAGTAAGAGAAACCTAATTGTCATTTAGGAAAATCCTAGTCTCCTGTGTTTTCAGTTGTCCCTTTTGTGTTTAGCAAATGTTTCGATAACTCTGCCTTATGTCAGCTGCTGCCTTGAGTGCTTCATAAAGTGATCTCAACTCTTCATATGTATTAGATGCTATTTTATTCCCACCTTAGACATGGTGACACTGATGTCAGAGAGGTCATGAACCCTGCCTAAGGTCACAGGGTTTGCCATCATTTTCAACATGTGGATGTCTAAATTTGCCTCAGTGGAAAAGCCAACTCTTCTTTACTTCATTGTGTCTGTGGAGTTATTTTTTGTGTCTACTTTCTCCATTCAGTGCTCCTGTCATGCTTGCTCGTCCTGCTAGGAAGTACTTTTAAATAGCTTACTTTTTATTCCTCATTGTTGATATTCCCGTACATTTTGAGATTTTCTAATAAGTGGGCAAATGTACATACAAGACAGAGGAAGCATGGTGTCAGAACATCGGAGAGAACCTTGTTGTGGTAGAAAGAGAAGAGAAAGACAGAGGAGTTGTGGTAGCTGATTATCTCAGGAAATAGTAAGTGTGTCCCAGCCCTGCTCTCTCTGACTTTTAAATTTAACAGAATCCCTAGGTACAAGAAACACACTGGCTTTCAATTCTAGAGACCCCCACTTTCTATCTTCAAGGTTACTGAACTATGATTACTGCTCAACTCTGCATACAAATATATACACTGGATTTCTCTCTCTCTCTCTCTCTCTCTCTCTCTCTCTCTCTCTCTCTCTCCACACACCCCTCCCCCCCCCCCACACAAATGCAACTCAAAGTTCACAGGACAAAGTAACAATGATGCGTGGGAGCACTGACCACACTTGCAGATAGCCAAGTATCTCCCTGATGTCCACTCAGCTTTGCTCTACAGAGAACACCCTCTTCAATTCCTATCACAGTTGTGTATCAAACATTGTGACTGCATTTGACAAGTAGGATATCAAAGAGCCAAATGCCATCCCCACATCTCACAGGGAATGTTGGGGCTACATTCAGTTCTCCTGGATTCTAATATGCTATCTCAGGGTTTGGGTTTAATTCAGAGTAAGTGTCAGCACTTTATCTGAGGAATTCACCTTAAGAATGACTGTGTGAGCATTTCTTTGCACTGTTGGCTGCCATCCCATCCTTACCCTCCTCTTTGCAAATGATCACATGCCCAATTTCAGGAATCCAGGGAAAAAAGACGTCATGTTCAAAGGTGCCTCCATTTATGCCTGATATTTTGAGAGGACTCACCTCATACCATTCAGGACCCATGTTTGAAAGTCTAAAGAGTAACACTGCCTTATTAGAATCAGGCAGTGTAAAGCCTTTCCTCTCTGAAAGATTGGAGTGCCATGTGATGTGCCTAAGTCACCAATAGGATGCAAGAAAAGAAGCTGGTCAGGGTTATCAAATAGCCCCCAGAAGGTAATTTGAGCCTCTTGGTGATCAATCTGTTTTCTTGTTGCTTTGCCAGGGGATGGTTTGTAAGTCTCCAAAAGTATTGGAAAAAGTCAGAAAAAGCTCAAACCTCCCTCTCCAGGCTTTGACCAGCCTCTACTAATTTTGTTACTTTGTGGCTCTGGCCCTGGCTTATGTGCACCTGTGTGGGGTTCATCACTTTGGGTGGAACAAGTGAAGTTGGGAAAATGTAGCAAGTTGCACAGAGATGGGGAAGTCTCCGAAGAATGGACTGTAGAACTCCCAGAGAGAGATCATAAAATAAAATCAAAAATAAAATCCTTCTGCTTTACTCTCTCCGTTCTGACTGGAATGAGCAGCAGGAGACAAAACAGAGCAGGATCCACTGTGCTTGTCAGGACTTAGTGCCAACTGGAATGAAAGGAACTCAGATATGCTGCAATTTGCAGTGCCACCCACATCAGTAGCATGGCCCCATCTTGAGTCTTACCTGACATCGATTGCTGTTATCACATTCAAATTAGCTATTATGCTCTATACATATTTTTACTTTCTTGTTCAAGGCTTAACACCATGATGACAGAGAATTTCATAAGCAAATGGAGATATATTATTTATGTTTGCAGGGGCGTCATTGCAGTGGAAGTGCTTCAGGGATGCTGTGTACTCAGAAACCCTTCTGGGGGAAACCTAAACAGATTGACTGTAGCCAATCCACTGAATCTACAGCTTCAGCATTTTACCTGGTGATCCATTTTAATATCCAGAAGCCAATAGTTACGCAGGCAAACACTATGGAAACTCCTCTATAAGAAGCTTCAATTGCTGGCACAGGGAGGGCTTGGATGTAACTCAATTGGGAGAGTGCTTATTGGTTATTGCTTGAAGGTTTGACTTTACACCTTGTCCTACATCAATCAGGTATGGTGATAGGCATCCACCCACAATCCCAGAACATGAGCTGTAGAGACAAGAGGGCGAGGAGTTCTTGGTCATTCTAGGCTAACTTTTGAGTTTGAGGACAGCCTGGGATACGTAAGACTCTGTTTCTAGAAAAGAAAGAAAGAAAGAAAAAACCCAATTATATCATTAGGTCAAATTATATATGGAGGAAATAACAACTTGCAAATCTCAGATATAACACTACACATTGATTTGGCAGTGAGATGCCAGAATTTGCAATTTGGACAGCCAATAACACCCAATTAAAACCAATAACAGGCATCAGCAACTTTCATCTGCATGGTGATTAAGAAGCTGTGTATACTGCCAGCACTCGCTTCCTTTACTGCAAAATGGCAGCAGTGATTAATTACCAAAAGTGATGTCAACTCTAGGTATATTGGTGGGATGAGTTCTACATCTTGAAAATAGTGGCCATAAATTCACAGGTCATTTCCAAATAATGAAGTGGATTTCTGGCTCTCTTGGCTATCTACCCCTACCATCTGCATAGCCACAGCCAAGTGCTGGAAATGCTGGCCTCTTAATTTGTTATTTCCCACCATGCTACAAAGGTTGCTGTCAATTTTGGGAATTAATTAAAAACAGAAGAATGCTTGCAAGCTCTGGCAGAACAAAAGAAAGCCAACCATGGTTTTCCTTATGAAGGTAAGACAGATAAGCATGGGAAGAATGTGGGGAGACGCGGGTCAGCATTAGTTTGCAAGGATGTTGAACAGTGTCATGCAGTGTAAAGTGAAAGGTATGAGCGCATGTAAAACTTGCAGACCCAGAAATCTCTGGTCTAGATGAGGAGGACACTCTTTAATTACGCCTGGCTTCTTATGCTTTGGAATGGAGCCTAATTTTTCCTTACTTATTTATTTATTTTCTAAGTCACCCAAAAGGCTCTGTCACCAGAGTCACAGTCTTCAGGAAACAGCACTAATACTCCTCTTCCTGATGGCATGACAGCTAGCCTTGAGCTTCTGCTGAGACTTGTCGGGGACTTCCAGAGGAGTGGCTTGGAAAAGGTCCATATCTCTATCATTCCTGCTGACTCAGGCTTTGGGCAAATGCCAAAAAGCATGGAGGCCACACACATTCCCAAAGGGCTTGTCTGAGGACAAAGAAGCTGACACCAAGGTTCACAACAAGGAACTGAACGGCAGTCCTTCCTCCTAACACAGCACCTAAATGAAACTAATTTCTACTGGGGACCAATTCCTAAGAATATCTGGAATCACTCAAAACTACACACACACATTGTTCCTATTCTTCATCAGAGAACTTGGAAGCCCTGCACCTTGATAGCAAATCTTTCCACTAGGATTATGCCAACTTCAACTCTAATTTCGTCAGTAAACAAGTTTGTCTGTCCTGGGAAAATTCCATTAATCATTCATGTTCTGAGAAGAATGATACACAAAGGAGCCATCAGCATGAGGCAGCCACTTTCCATTTGTTTCATAATTAAGAACTCCAGGCCATCAAATGATGCCGAGATGCAAATTCGTTCCCCAGGTTGGAGCTACTGGAACAAGCTGGGAAGGATTTGGTTGCACTTAAGCTCCCAATGTCAATGAGCTGATGAATCTCTCTCATTCTTGGTAGATGAACAGCAATCATATTGCTTTAGGCTGGAATGATACCCTTCGAGTAAGCTGAATGCTTCCTCCAAGACAATGCCAATTCTGTAGTGCTTTTGAGTTTTAAAATTGTTCTGAATATATATATATATATTGGTGATCCAAATACATTGAGGTACTTTTCTTTTAAATAAAACTGATGTTCTTTTTTAAAACTTGATCTCTTGGAGCCTGGGCTAGCTCCAGACTTCCTGAGTAATGGAGGGTGCCCTTGAACTCTTAATTCCACCGCTCTATCTTCCTAGTGCTAAAATAACAGATGTGTAGTAATTCAGATGGTTTTGTGGGGCTAGGGATGACATTTCAGCAAGAAGGGCTACCTTCTTGCTGGACAAGCACTCTATCAATGCAGCCACAACCCTGGTCCCTGACACAAATTTTATATCATACAATTGCTATGAATGCTATGAATCGTATTTCACTAGGTGCCTATCAATGACACAGAAAATTTCAGTAATGAGAATTCTATGCAAAGACTTTTATATATATGTGTGTGTACACACACACACACACACACACACACACACACACACACATATATGAGCTATACGTTGTGTGGATAGATTGAAATTCTAAAGGGTAATTTGATACTTACAACTTACTAGATTTCAGCAACAGAATCAAGATAGGCTGTGAAAATAACCTTCTGATCAACCAGAGATAGCCACTAGTTCCCTCCTGGATTCCTGTTCCATTGTAAAAGTTTAAAAATAAGGTTGTACATAAAATATCTAAAAACGTTCACATAGCCTGGGTCTGGCATGTGTTTCCTCTTGTATCTTTCTAGCCTCAGAATGTCCAAATGGAGTGACATTGTTTTACAAGAAGCCACCAGAAGAGAAAGCAACCAGGAACAACTCACACATCTCCAGTACACAAGGATCGTACCTAGCGAGCCTTTCTGACCCCACTCTGAGCTTGTTGCTCTTGATTGCAAAGGTTCTTACTTAGCTGAGCAAAGACCCATGGTAGCAGAATCTGGAGAATTTTTGCAAGTGCTTGCCAACTTCGCCCTCTGTAGAATTGATTTCAAGTAGGCCTTTGGGCCACTCAGTAAGGAAAACGCCCACCCTAAATTACAAGTTTTGGTGGAGATTTGATAGGAAGCATTACTTGATATAAAAATTGTGAACATAAGAGAACATTCTACTGTGCTAAATTGCTATTTATTTTTCATAATTATGTAGCGGTGTGCCTTGCATCTAATGTTCTTCTTTAGATAATGTTATCAGCACTTTGCAAACTTTATGGACTTAGATAATAAGAAAACATCCTAAAAGAATCATGTTAGATACCACTTTTTCCCCTTAGTGGCCTCCCCTGCAGTTAAAGATATTTTTGATATGTGATAGTTATCAATTATGCCCCAAACTAATTTAATACAAATGTATCAAGAGACCATAATATTACCTGATGATCTCCTCTGCTTTTTACATTTGAAGTATTTATGTAATTGTACAGTACCCTATTACACAGTTTAAAGAGTTTAAAAGCATTTTTCTGTTTTCATAAATATACAGAATACATTGACTATACATGTTTAAATTTCCATTCAGCCTTTAGAGATTGAAAAAAAAAAGGTCACATCAATAACAAATTGTTGCATTGGTACGTCTCCAATACCACATTTGTGATTTCTGTTTTGAACAAATTAAGCAGTTCTGAAATGTTTTCACTCCAGGGCCAGCCTTCCTGTACTCAATTCACACAAGTTGATGATTTGTGTAGGTTTCTTTTGGAAGTTGTATGCGATGGTTGGGAACGGTAACTCCGTTAATTAATTCACCAGGAGCACAGTCGCTCCTTGACTTCCTATGTCGCTTGTGAGCAGATAAGTCTCCAGATGCGAACACAGCCTTGCCTATGGATGCCCAGCTTCATTACTTTACTACCACGAGCACAGATATTTTATTTTTATTCCATTTTAACATCTTGAACTGTGGCTAAAAATATGTCAGATTTTCACATTTCAAGCTTAGATTAGAACTTCTCATCATTCCAACTTTTTCTTCTCATCCTAGCGCACATGCACAAAAACTTGAGAGAGAACTCTGGAGACTAATTTCTACATTCTTTCAAGCAGGTCATTCCTGACCTATCTTCCTTCTGTGCTCAACCTAGAAACTATGGATCACATTTCTGTGCTCCAATTTTTCTGGTTTGGACTTGTGAAGGTCTTATGCATGCTGTTACTATGAAGTCATGTTCATCAACTCTGCTGTATGTGGAAGATGCTATTTCCTTAGAGTTATCCATCACCTCTGGCTGTTACAATCTTTCTGACACTTCTCTATAGATCCCTGAGCCTTAAGGTAAGAAATTTGATGATGCCATCATATTTACGTCTGAGTGTTCCAGATTCTCTTGCTCGCTATACATTGTCCAACTGTGGGTCTCTGTGTTAATGCTTACCTATTGCAAGAAGTTTACTGGATGAGGACTAGATGAATCACTAACTTATAGGCATAGTAATATGTTATTAGGCATCATTTTATGGCTATGTGGCTTTATCAGAATAATGTTAGGTTTTGTTTCCTGGGCCCATAAAATACCTAGTTTCAAGTTCCTGGATGCTTTAGTAGTGTCAGGAATGGGTTTGATTTTACAGAGTAGATCTTAAATCTAATTAAACATTGTTGTTTACCCCCATAACATATGTGCCACCATTGAGCAAACATTTATTGCATGCAGGTTGCTGTTGTAGAGCTCAAGGTTTGTAGCTGGGTAATATCAACAATTATGTTTTGCTTTCAGTAGTGTGCTATGCAGTGTACTCCAACTCACAGCAATCTTCATGTTGTAGACTGCCAGTGGCTGAGATCATACTGTGCATCATCATAACATCTGGCTCAACATCTCCATCTCATTACCTGAACAACTGTATGCACACACTACCTATGACGCCAGTTTTTCAAAAGACGTAAGTGAGATAAAATGTACCAGTTCTCTGTGGCAGGAGGGACTGAATCTTCCTGCCTCTGGTAAACTCGACACTTTCATGTTGCATGGCAGGACAGAAGGAAGAGGGAATGGGATGGTGCTGGTGATGTGCCAGGAGCTCTTGTAATCTAATGGGCAACTGACAGTGAGGACCATAAACTTAAGACAGCTATATAAAATCAATTGTATGATAATCTACATACTAAATGCAATGTCATGTGTAGGACTTTTCTTGGATGTAAAGGCATGACTTACAACTGCGGAATATTTTCATTTATTCAATGTAGCTGGCTCCATTCTCATCTCCTCGGCTCAGTGCTTTGTTCTTCTATCTTATTCTTTCTACAAAATTAAAAGATAACTTGTCATATCTATGGACTCTCAGAATGACAGTAGCCTTCACCCATATCTGTCAGCTCCAGAGACTCTAATTTCTTACATACACTAAATCAGAAGGACATTCCTTATGGAAGACTTCAGCACATGATGTTCAAATCTGAAAAGGAGGGGTTGTGCTAGGCCTCTCCCTCTCTTCCTTCCTCTCCCTCTGTCTCTCCCTTTCCCTTCCTCTCTCTCTTTCTCTCTCTCTCTCTGTCTCTCTGTCTCTGCCTGCATGTATGTGTGAGTGTGTGTGCACACATATGTGCAAATTAATTTGGAGGCTAGAGATCAATATTGAGTGTTTTCCTCTATTCTTTTTGCTACACTAATTAGACTAGGATGACTGGCAAGCCTCAAGGGTCCCTCTTTCTCTGCCTCTCTGATGCTGGGATTACACTCTCATACTGATAGGCCTGCCTTTTTTACATTTGTTCAGGGAATCTGAAATCAGAATCCCATGCTTGGTGGGCAAACACTTGATCAACTGAGTCATCCTTCAGCCTTTCTGTTGAACTTTTAATCTTCTCTTGGCTGCACTTACCTTTGGAAAAAATTTCTTTTTGTGAGGTGCAAAATGTAACACTATTCTCTTCTACTGACCCAACTAACACATCATTGGTACTTTTGTTTTAAAGTGAACCATGTCAAGTTCTCTTATGTGACTCTGATTCATAGTTTTCAAATTAATAATCATATTTGTATTTTATAATAAAGTTTATACTATTCAAAATAATAAAAAAACATCATTTGAATATACAAATTTTAAAAATCACAAGTCTTTCTTCATTTTATAAATGTCATGAAAGTAGTTTTTATGATTTCTCAGTTAATATTACTAGTGGAAAACATTTCATGTATGTGCATGGATTATTTATATACATGAAAAGGTAGTTAATGACTCCATTAAAATATTCTTTTGTCAGAATGGTGAAGAGAATAGCCTCAGAATTATTGTTTCCTGTCTCACCCATATACTTGTGCATTCTAGAGTGTTTTTCTTATTATGTGAATGCTATATTTTATAAATATAACACATTATCTCTATCCATTTATCAGTTATCATCATATATTTAAGTTGTTCCCCTTTGGCCATCGTGAACATGGCAGTAACAGCAGTGAACATGCATGAGTCAACATCTCTATATGAAGATGAACAGTCCTGTGGGAATCTATGTTCAGGAGTGGTATAGCTGACTCAAGGTGGCTTTTTGATGATTGCCTTGGAAACCACAAGGTGGTAGAGATGCCAAATCCATAGTATCCTGCCATGGAAAGATGCTAACAGGTAGTGGAACTAGCCCCAAAGAAAGATGTGTATTATGGTCAAGAAAACTGAAATGAGCAACCCAGACACATAAAGACAATAATATATTTTATCTTAATTCTGAATGTTATCACTGTGTGTGTTCTATTTCTTTATTTTTTTCAAACCAAATTCTTTTATTGGATATTTTCTTTATATAGATTTCTAATGCTATTCCAAAAGTCCCCTATACCCTCCCCCACCCTGCTCCCCTACCCACCCACTCCTGCTTCTTGGCCCTGGCATTCCCCTGTACTGGGGCATATAAAGTTTGCAATACCAAGGGGCCTCTCTTCCCAGTGATGGCCGACTAGGCCATCTTCTGCTACATATGCAGCTAGAGATATGAGCTCTGGGGGTACTGGTTAGTTCATATTGTTGTTCCACCTATAGGGTTGCAGACCCCTTCAGATCCTTGGGTGCTTTCTCTAGCTTCTCCATTGGGGGCTCTGTGTTCCATCTTATAGATGACTGTGAGCATCCACTTCTGTATTTGCCAGGCACTGGCATAGTGTGTTCTATTTCTAATACGTAAAGATGTCATGAATTTAGTAATATCCAGTGGTATAAAGAATTAGAAGAAAATAGCAAAATACAAAAGGTTAAATTGAGGTGGTGTAAGAGAGGGCAAGGATGAGATATGGAGGTGTATAGCTAATATTAAATATCTTTTGAGAAAGTCAAATAGAAACCCAGGACCACAGAAGCTTCTTAGATACACACACACACACACACACACACACACACACACACACACATATATACATATATATAAAGACTTAGTAGAGTTACTGTGCAGAGTGAAAGGAACAATACCCCAAGTAAAACAATTTATGCTGGCAAATAAAAACCACAGAACCAGGAATGGTGTCTAAGTTTGACTTTTATCCTTATAAAGAGACAGCATAACCGCTGCCACTCATATAAAGAAAAATATCTAATTGGAGCTAGCTTATAGTTTCAGTGGTTTAGTCCATTATCATCATGGGGAAAACCATGCATAAGGGCAGATGCAGTGCTGGAGAAAGAGCTGAGAGTTCACATCCATGAATCTGTGGGATGAGGGGCTTTCCTAGTCAAACCACCACATTCTACTTGCTGGCCCTCACATGCTTGTAGCCATAACATAATGCAGACACACGTTCAGTGCAACTTCAAAAGTCCCCAATGTGTATCACAGACTCAATCTTATTTAAAAGTCCAAAGTTCAAAGTCTGTTCTGAGATTCAATCAATCTCTTGACTGTAATCCCCCATAATTCAAATTTAAAAAAAAAAAACCAAAATCACAAACTTTCAGCATATCCTGGCACAGGATATGCATTACCATCCCAAACTGGAGGAAAGGGAGCACAATGAGGAAAGATAGCACTAAAGCAAGACTGAAAACCAGCTGAGCAAACTCTAGATTCTGCATCTCCACGTCTAAGGTCAAAGCACTTTTCAGATCTCCAACTCCTTTCAGCTTTGATGACTGCAATATACTTTTCCCTATTGGGCTGGTTTCATACCCTAATAGCAGCGTATCTCATAGCTCTGGCATCTCTAATCCTTCACAGATTAATTTAATGGCTTTGTTAGGTCTCCATGCAGGGATGACACCTCTGACATATGTCTGTTATCAGCAGCTTTCCTTAGATAAGGAGATTCCATAACCCATTTCTTCTATCCTAGACTCTAAAGCCAGAACCATGGTGGCCAAAGCTGCCAAGTTCTGTAGCTTGCTGGGGCTGGAACACAGCCTCCTTATTCAGTTACATCTTCAACAGCTTTCTGTTTTCCATTGTTTCCTTTATTGCCTAAGCTTGGCTATCCTGGAACTTACTCTGTAGATTAGGCTGGCCATGAACCCCCGAGATCCTTCAGCCTCTGCCTCTGGAGTGAAGATTAAGGGCATACACCACCAGACCAAACTCTGAGCTTTTCTTTAATCACTTTTCACTAATTGGATGTTTATTTGGGTGGAGTCTAGCTCCAGGGTCACAACTCCCTTTATTCTATGTAATATTTTAATCTGTTTATCTCCTTGAAGAAAAGACTCAGCTCCATTCCACTTCTTGGTGCCCCTTTTCTTCTTTAACCATATATTTTGTATTTTTTCCTTGCTCAGTTTGCTCCTTATAATCAAATGCTCCTCATATGAGTGAATAGTAGTAACCACTCAACAGAGTCTATACTAGGCTGTTTTGAGATTTCTTTTCCCAATGCAATTAATCCAAAACTCTTCAAAGTAAAATCAGGCAGACTTTTGGGACAAGGGTAAAAAGCAGACACATTCTTTGCCCAAATATTACAGGAATAGTTTCTATTTCACATACTAAAATTCTTATCCTCTGCAACCTGTTGAGCCGTGCCCCCACTTTTCAAATGACTTTCAACAGTAACGTCATCCATGTTTCTACTAGAATAGCCCATTAAGCCCTGCTGAAAGCATTCCACTGCTTCCCTAGATCAAATCCCCTAAGTGACATTCCTCCCAACAAAAGCATAGTCAGGCTTGTCACACAATATTCTACTCCTTGTCCCAACTTATGTCTTAATTTGGGTTTTATTACTATGAAGAGATACCATGACCACAGCAACTCTTATAAAGGAAGATATTTAACTGGGTTGTCTTATAGTTTCAAATGTTTAGTCCATTATCATTATGGCTGGAAGCATGGAAGTGTTCAGGCAGACATGGTGCTGGGGGAGCTGAGAATTCCACATCTGGATCTGCAGACAACAGAAGGAAACTGTAACACACTGGCCATACATGGGCTTATAAGGCTTCAGAGACCACCTCCACAATGACACACTTCCTCCAACAAGGCCACACCTACCTCATCAAAGCCACACCTCCTAACATTGCCACTCCCTATGGCCAATTATTCAAACACATGAATCTGTGGGAGATATTCCTATTCAAACCAGCATAAATGAGTTACCTCTTTTTGAGTTGTTGGTTATGGGGTCGCATAGTCATTCAAGCTTTAAAGGCTACTGACAATACACTAGACTGTCCTCCAGAACTGAATAACAAGATCTTATTCCTGAAGATACCATATATTTTAGTCACAGGACATGAAGATATCCATCTGGTACTGTCTTGGAGGTTTCATTTTTACTAGCTAGTTTTGAAAACATTTTTCAAAGTTCGAAGTTTTGTGGGAAGTGGTAGTAACAAGGAGAGGGGTGTTATAGGAGCAGTAGGGATGGGGTTTTGAAAATTCATTATATAAAATTTACAAATAATTAATAAAAATTATTGCTTATAAAAGATAGATTCACTTCAAAATCCCCAATAGAAAACCTGCACAGGGTCTTTCATGGTGAATCTCCACTGAAGGAAATTACCCCTCATCTTTTTCCACAATCCTCTTTACCTCACAGAAGCATCTCCACTGTCCAGTAGGGGCAGAGCCTGTGGCTGTCTCTTCTGATCCAATGTGACTTTTCTAATCTTACTTCACCTCTTGCTAAATGATCAATAGCTAATTAAAGTTGTGCATCTCCGGGAGTTCAGGTTTCCTGTGATCATCGCTTTGCCAGGCACGTCCCTTTCATGTACGGTATGTAAGGGGCACTCAGACAGGCTTACTTATAGCTCAGTTTGTGCTGAGTCTCCTGCTTCCCAGTAGCAACACCCACCAAGCCCAAATTCTGAGACAGAAAGAATTGCAAACAATGTGTATAAAGCCTGATTTAAAACCTGCTACCTTCCTGCTCCTGATCAAACATTAACACTGTCATTTTTAAAAGTTTGTGAGTTTGGAGTGGGACACAACAGTTTATCTATATAAGTGGACAGAATAAAAATTAAGTGGAAAATATAAAACTAAAGCATGTATTCACTGGTTAAAGAGGGAAGAAGAAAGTGTCTGTTTGGGAGACTGTTACCCTTACATTCAGAAAGAGAAAGAGTGAGTGAGCTTTTCATTCCTGTCATGGATGGAGCCATGTGTAGACAAAGGACCTTCCTAGAGCGAAGTTAACTTTTCCCAGATGAATTGTCTGCAGGGAATATTGACCCAATATTAAATAAAGCAAAGTAGCTTGTGAATAGTTAAGTGACTACCTGGGTGGAAATATATCAATCTCTGCTGTGAGACCACCCAAGCCGTGTAATGGAAGGGAGACGATGCTCACACACAGTGGCTAAACAGCCACATTGATTCCTGAAGAAGTCGTACTTAAATCTCAAAGATTAGAGGAGGGTGGTTTTTTTTTGTTGTTTTTTTGGTTTATTTTTTCCACATCTGAAAGCCACAAGGTGTCAAACTAGCTCTTAAGGAGATCAGAGACAGCAGACACCACTTAGTGGGTCTGTGGGGCAAAATGAAGAACATTCTCATCAGCTTTACATGCGGTCAGTGTGGCCACAGGGGCTCTTATGACACAGGACTTAGATTTCTACGTCAGAAATAGTGCCACCCCCAAACACATCAATGATATTATTTGATATTGGGATTCTGTCAATTAGTGGTTATTAAGGTTAGGCTTGTCAGCTTGACAGAATTGAAAATCCATCATGGGATAGATTGAACCTGGGAACTCTGGGCCAGGAGAAGTTTATTTTGTCAGGGTCTTGTATCTTAGCATGAAGAAAAGAAAGCAAGACCATTGTGTTGTGTTTTGCTCTGAGGATATCTTTTTACACTTGATTAATTTTTCAAATGTCTGCACAACAGGTAACTACTTAAGATGAAGGTTGTTCAAGACCTACACCTTGTCAGTAATTCCAGTGTGTTCTATAAGTTTATTGCAGATCGTTGTTCTGAGTTAATTTGGAAGAAACAAAGCTACAACTACATGAACTTTTTATAAGGGTAAGGTTTTAAAGAAGAGTGGTGTTAGGACCCCTGAACATAGTGGAGACAGTAGAGGCTGTTTTGTGCAATGAAATAAGTCTCCAGATAGTCACTGACAAAGGCCTAATTACACCTTTTTTTTTCCTTGGCCATCAGATCAAATTCCCTTACCACAGCACTTACAGATAAATGAACTGTGTTCCCACTAGGTACCTGGGCACTGTCCATTAACAAGAATTTTCTAAGTCATGATGGTTCACTGCCCTTTATATCTCAATAACTAACCTATTAGCTTTATTGGTAAGGTGAAAATGTTGTCTACATAATATGGTAAATGAATGAAAAATAATGAATATAAACCAACAAATAAAAAACCTGAATTGGTCAAAAATCTGAGTTTCTAGTTTGCTGAGGTGCCTTTGCTAAATGTCATCTTATTAATCCAGCCTCCTTAGATTTCTAACATCATTATTACAATGGTAATTATTAATAAGCCAAAGTCATTTCCGTAACAATTAAGTTTGTTTTTAAAATGTGTGATTATCCATTCATTTATTTATAAACACTATAGTTCTGGGATCAGTCACTTGCCTTTGAACATTCTAGGTCTATTCTAGGTATATTTCAGTGTCTCCCCTCTGACACTGAAATATACCTCAATAGCATATTGAAATTTAAAGCATATTGGAACAAAATAACTATTATTTCCAACTTTTTTTTTTTTTTGCAACTTTAGCCCATCCTCCAACCTTCCCTAAGACAGAATCATCAGTCCCAAGCAGCTTCTTGCTGATTGGCTTCCCTGAAACAGGTACTGGCGTAGGTGCTTGAGAAAGAGTAACGAAGAGGACAGTCATGGGGTCTCCTCATCAAGTGTATACCCCACTAGTGGAGTCAGGAAAAGAAACAAGTGATCAAGATAGAGTAAGGGAAACTTGGTCTAATGGAGAAGTGGCTTGCACATGTGCAACCTTAGCCTTTGGAGATTTAAGTAGGGATTATCACTTAAAGGAGGGGAGGGAAGGGGAGAGAAAAGAAGAAGAGAGGAGAGGAAGGGACTGGAGGGGAGGTTAAGGGAGGAGAGGAGAAGAGGAGAGAGGAGGGGAGAGGGAGAGGGAGAGGGAGAGGGAGAGGGAGAGGGAGAGGGAGAGGGAGAGGGAGAGGGAGAGGGAGAGGGAGAGAGAGGGAGAGGGGAGGGGAGGGAAGGGGAGAGGAAAAAGGCTCTGCCAGACCCCATTGGGAATTCATTGCTGTGAGAAGGCTGAGTGCTGGTCTGTGTGGGTTGAGGAATTCCTAAAGATGGAGATGGGCTCTCTGAACCACACCATAGTCTTTCTGTAAGGAATTCTTGAGGAGGAAATAATAGAAACATTAAAACTCAATCTTACAATTTTCTCTGATTCAGGTATAACTTTCCATAGAGATGCCAATTGGTTTGCAAAGGTTGTACAGTCCCTCAGTTACGTACCTCTGGCTCTAACTTTGAGAGATAACCTGCCATGTCAGCTGCCATTCATGTTTGTACTGAGTAAACTGAAGTGCAACCTTTGTGCCCTTTGGTGGATAGTATGTGTGAGCCATTGGGTTGTTCTTACACTTGAGGGGTTTAGCCAACATCACTATACTCATTGTGGAGGACAAATACAAAGGCACATGACCCGTGGGTAAAAAGTGAAACTATCACAATGGAAACAAAACTAGTGCTCTTATGTTATATTTTATTTTAATTTGAAAAAATTCATAAACAAATATGCAGCTTAAAGAAGAGTAATAATCTCTTTTACTTGTTACACAGTTTTCAGGCATAATATATTACATAAATAAAGTACAAAAACAAAGAAGGGGCTGATAATCTCAAAATATAAAATATTTTCATCAATGAAAAGCCTCTAATGATATCTTTTTGTAGACATGCCTAGTTGTCTACTGTTCATTCCTTTCTTACGCGCAACTAATCTGTATCAACTTTCCAGAAAGAATTGTATAGAAATGGAGTCATATGCTCTGTAGTCTATTTTAGTTGTGACAATTCCCTTCAGATTCAAGCATTAGTTTCTACCTTGTTCATTGTGCAATAATATTCTATCCCATGGATGGATGTACCACAATTAGTTTGGCCACTCACGCTTTAAAGAACAATTTGGGTTGCTTCTGGTTTTCGTCTACTAAAAGAAAACTGTTATAAGTATATGTATATAGTTTCTCTCTCTCTCTCTCTCTCTCTCTCTCTCTCTCTCTCTCTCTCTCTGTGTGTGTGTGTGTGTGTGTGTGTGTGTGTGTGTGTGTGTGTAAACATGGTCTTTCTTCCTACTTTTGGTACACGTGTTGAAGAATGTTGGATTGTAGGTTGACAACATATTTAGCTTTCACATAAACTGCCAATCTGCTTTCCAAAGTGGCTTTACTGTCTTATATTCACACCATCAGTGTTTGGATGATAGAGTTTCTTCCCGCTGTTGTTGCCAGTGTTTTCTGTGATGTATACATGCATACATATGTACATATGAAATTTAGTCATTCTGTTATATGTGTAGCAAAAATCTTGTAACTATGGTCTGCATTTCTCTGAAGGCTGATTTTAAATTCTTTTCTGTGTGTTTATATGTCATCAGTACTAGGTAAAATATCATTTCTCATTTTGGGATTCCCCTGATATTTCCTAAGCTCTTTAGCATTATTAGCTACTGTTTAGATTTAGGTCAATGTAGAATCTAGTTGTCAGTTGTTTTTCAGTTTGTGAACATTTTCTCCCAGTTTTATTCTTGTTTTTTCACCATTTTAAAAGTATATTATAAAATGTTAACTAACTCTATTATTTTTTTAAAATCCCCCAAATCATACATTCAAATTAATCAGACCCCCAAACATGCACTTCATTTCTATTTTTATGTGTATCAGTGTGAGTGTTTTCCACATGGATTCAGCCAGAAGGTTTCAGAGCTCCTGGATCCCGCGACTTGAAATTGCACATAGTTGTGAGCTTCCTGACTTGGGAGCAGAACTCAGATCCTTTGGAAAACCAGCAAGCGCTCTCAATTGCTAAGACATCTCTCTGCCTGGCCTTCCCATATCCCCACCTCGTTTCCCATCTTAATATCATATTTCAAAATTTTAATATCAGGGACATCAAGTTGATCAATGTTTTCCTTTGATGAGAGCACAGAAGACTGATTGGCTCAGGGAAGTCACTTAATTTCTATCTCATTATTCCCGAGATTTTAGATACCAAACTACTTTAATAATACATAGGGAAGAAAGAAATGAAAGCTGGAGAAGATGAAAACTGTAATTCCTAAATTCAAAAACTATTTTAAAATGGTTAAAAAATGATTTTAGGTCTGAAAAATGGATTTGACAAGATAGGGTACACATAGTGACAAAGTCACCAGAGAGAGCAAACCTGGAACCGTGTTTTGTTTTGTTTTGTTTTTCAAAAAATAAATGGAAAGAGAAATTGAAAGTATTCAGGATAAAATATAAATATACTGAACTACAGGCAAAGAAAATGAAACATATACACAACAGATGTTGTTTAATATTTACTGCTTAAGTAATCAGTACAACAGGACAATTACAAGCTGATAAATTAAGTAACAAATTCCTGGAATACAAGAGGAATGTTTGAAGTTATGTAAAATAACAACATGTCATAGAAGTAAATACCAGGAGAAATATTAGAAAAATTTATAATTTTTAATAAATAGATATACTTTAATTATTATAAAATAAATATAAGTACTTACATATAAATCAATTACAACAAATAAAATATACTTATTTTGTAAATAAATATCAGGCATCTTGATTAAGTTAAAAAAGTCATTTATATGAGAAATACAATTGCATTATTATTTTTGTCTAAGCCAATGCTTATAATAGAAAATAAAATGGAATAACATATTTTTAAAATACAAAGGAAGGTAGATGAATTGATGCTGTTTTGTCCAGAAAAAAAAAAGTGAGCTTTGATATAAAAGGGGTGTGGACAAACTTTTATCATGAAAGATACTAGATATCACCATTCCCATCCATTACCAGAAAATGAACTCCACCTGAAGTATTTATGTAGACTCTGATGCAGGTCTAATAGAAAGAATGGCTTTGATTCAAACCAATTATTTCATAACTGCCTGAACACGAATGTAAAATCAGACAGTGTTTTATGCCATGGCTGTTCTGAGAACAGCATCAATGTGGGAAAAAATATGTAAAGAATGATGTGTGTCCATGTGGGGACATATGCATCCTGGTAAATTTAGTGTTCTTGTTCTGAGAGAACTGTTTGTACAATATAGGATAAAGCCAGAGAGTTGGTATGAGATATCCCAATTCCAGCATGGTGTGTCCCCTTGACATCCAGACTTCTTGGTGTTGAAGGAAGACAACCAAGCTGTAATTGAGAATAGGTTAAAGGAAGGGGTAAGCATGCATGCCCATAATTCCAGGACTTTGGAGGCTGAGGCAGGAAGATCACAATTTTGAGACTTGGCAGCTTCAGTTATGTACATGAAAAGAAAGGAAAATAGGAGAAGGTAAATGGAAAAAGGGAAAGCCTGGCAGTATTGAATACTGCTTGACATTATCCATAAGAACTAAGGAGACACTTTATTTAAAGTTAGCCCCACACCCGCACCACCCTCACCCACCCAGCTGGCCTACTTCTTCCAATTGATAAGAGTTGACCATCCTTGACTGGGTATGGTACATCTATCTCCATTATGTTTTTCTGCTTAGCTTCCTAAGTCAAATTATCACAAACTGGGGATTTAAAAATTGAAATGTATTCTATCACAGTTCTTTGAACCAGAAGAGATGGAATAAAGTGCTAGGAGGATTGGTTTCTGGGGAGGGCCTCTTCCTGCTTGCTAACAGCCACCATTCACACTCTACCTTCACAAGGTCTTCCACCCCAAAAGGTGATCCCTCCCTCATGTCTGATCCTTTTATGTTAAGGACACTCAACCTATTGAGTTTACTATATGGTGTCAGGGACCCTACCCTTAAGACCTTATTGGAATGTAGCTGCTTTTCAGGCAGCCTGCTCATTAATAGTGTCACACTGAGACTAAAGCGTTCATTATGGATATTGTGTGGACACTGTTCAGTGTATACCACTCACTGAGAAAAGAGTTGGTTGAATCCAGATTTGGAGTGAGAATTACAAAATGTATAAGACATGAAAATTCTGCAATACCAATTAGCCAAGAAACTGTGACTGATTGTTAAATACCACTAACATATGAAAAGTATGATTAAATGTTAACAAACTCCAACTACTAACTGTAAAATATTGAGCTACTGACACTTAATGGCTCCTGGTAGAGTGAGTGTTTTCCCTGTGTTCCTTAAAGGTAGGGCCCTTGGTGGGTCAACTACGCTTCAGTGTATTGCCACATACCCATGAGCATCACTACATCACAAACTGAACTCAGTGGGATATAGATGACTGTATGAAGTTGGGAAAGCATGGGAAGACAGTAGGTGGGCCCAGGAGGAGTTAAGAGAGGGATTGGAGGCTGACTATCATCAACATACATCATATTCATGTATTAAATATTCCAAAATTAATAGGAGTTTATAAATTTTCAAAAGGCGTTTGAATGAAGGTACTCTGCATGGGTAAACAATGCTACTTCTAGAAGACATGGATTATTAAATGAAAATTGCAGAGTCAAGCATGGGATACCTCCCTATGAGTTATCAGTCAGGGAGAAACTAGAGGTCTACGAAACAAGACACGCTGTTTCTAGGTTGGCGTTCCATCAGAACTGGTAGATAAGGTTCTATTGCCAAAAGCACCACATGCTTTGGATGCAGGGGATAAAGAAATCAAGCTGGAACTGAGATGACTCTCCCCACTGGCCAAATTTTGTAGTTCTAGAAGGTGCTCTGAAGGTTGCTGCGGAAGAAGAGACATCAGTGGTCTTACCAAGCATTTGTCCTACATGCTGCACTTCCAATTTTCAAAGAAAGATCTACCCATGCTTATGAAATAGCATATTACTGTTATTCAGTAGCCAACCACTTTCTGATTGCATTGAGGCCAACTCCACATTTCAAAATCCAGGTCGGTCAAAGCCCACAGCTGGGAAGGCCACAGACCCTGAGCAAAAGTATTCTTATTTCGTTAAATAGTCATGCTGTCAAACTCCTGTCTAAATACTTGTTTGTAACGGTAGACCTGGGCTACTCTCATCTTGACCAGAGAAGATTCTTTTGTTGTAGTGTGTCATGGTTAATGTAGAGATTCCTAACTCATCAAATGGATACAAGTAAGTGATTATGAATGTTCAGTCCTAAAGGGGACAGACTACCTCCCTCCTCTGCCCCCCCTCCCAGCAAGGGTCTAGTGCACTTTATGGAAGGAAGTATATAAATGCTCTAAGTGTCAAAGGATGAGGAGGGTTGCTGGGAAATTCAGAAAGTGACATGGGTATATTGCACTTAGGAACATCCAGCACCCATGGTCACCTGCATAAGATCAAGCCAGTCAAAATTACAACACAGATAGGCAGGTGCTCATTAAATCCCACCCCTAGTTGAGGACCTACTTTTAATGTCAACTGGTGAAGAGATTGTGGCCACTCTTACATAGTCCGTGCCCCTTAAAGCACTCATGAGAATCCTGCAAAAGGCTGGATCTTAAGTGGGACCAAGGGAGACTTTGTCTCCATCACCGTGCCACTGGCAACTGAGCTACATCCATGCTTTCTGGTGCCTAAGACTGAACAGGTGGCAATGACAGTAAGGGCATAATGTGATCCTGTGTTTTCCAACCAAAGAGATGCTGTAGCCTACTAGACCTTGAACATGTTTATCCCAACCTTTCCTCAGTTATACTCAGGGCTTTTTAGTGCTCTTGTTTACTGTATGGACTAACTTACCTTCAATGGGGTGGGGGATCCCTTATTAGTTAAGCATGTAAATAGGTATTTATTAGCTGGTGGGTAAATTCTCCACTTCCCTCACTCCTATAGCTCTTAGCCATCTAAACATAACCTGGTTCTGGAGAGATGGCTCAGCGGTTAAGACTACTGACTGCTCTTACAGAGGGCCCAGGTTCAATTCCCAGCAATCACATGGTTTTATAAACATAACCTGAAAATTTATTATAAGGCTTTACAAAAAAATTCCTGCTTTCAAAAATACTAATGCTGAAGAACTTCTGGGATAATCATGTAATAAACTATGTAGACTTTCCAGAAGAAAAAAAGTATGTGTGGTTTCACCCATAATTAAATGCTTCAAGTTATGGTTTCTGTTAGTAAGAGAGCTGAATTGTGTGTGTTTCAAATGGCTTCATTTCAGAAGCACAGAGCTCAAGGTCAAGGGAGCCATTTGCTCCAGTTTAACAGGGGTGAGTGTCATGAGGAACTGATCTGACATATTTAAATAAAACATTCTAATAGCATGTTCTAGCCTTGGAGGCCTCAGGCAGCATACGTATTTGTTAGACACTGGGGCTTAATTACTCTCATAAATGAATTATACCACTTTCAATTTAAAACCATAAGTGTTACAGTTGAACTGGGGTCAAATTAAACTTTCTGTCAATTACGCAGATTACTTAAGCAATTATGTAAATTGTTAATAAATTCTTAAGTGATGTGGAATTTTTCTTGAGAAAAAATATCTGTTTTAAGCCAATAAGGTCTAACACTTAGAGAGCATGGGAAGTCTGGGAAAGGAGGACAGTCCTTAATATCTGTCTCAGGAAGCCTCTGGGGGCTATGTGCTGTGAGAGTTAAACCTGGGAGTAGCATGTTTTCTTCTGGACTTCCTGGTATTTTGTTATGAAGACATGCACTCCATTTGTTAGTGTGCATAACAATGAAGGGGGTGAGGATTAAACACCAATCATTTAATCAGTGTGATCATTTACAAGTCTTTACCCACCAGCATCCAAACTTCCTTTTCAGTCTCTTTTAGAACATCGTTCTCACTGTTTGCCTGCCCTTTGATGCTCCAACATAGGAAAATGACAATCAAGCAAGATCAGGGATTGAAGCCATGCCTGGCCCTTTCTCCGATACTGTACTCACTGCTGCTCTCATAAGCCAGATCCTGTCTACTTCTGTCAGTTTTAACAGCCTGGTTTGCAATGTATTATCTTACAAGGCTTCCTTTAGTCAAACTCTCTTCTTCAGACCAAAAAAAAAAAAAAAAAAAAAAAAAGGAAGCGTCAACAAGAAAGATTAAATCTATAGTTATAAAAGTCAACTCTCTTGCATGGTTTTCACTTTCCAGGTTATAAAAGGAAATAACCCACGTTCACAAGATGGTATATCAGCAGAAACCTCTGGTGAGCATGCATTCACTCTAATCTTTTAAATGCTCAAAACACAAACATTTGCCTATTACCTGTATTTTCAAGGTGTTTTTGGTTTTTTTTTTTAAGGTAGTATTTAAACATCCATTTTTGAATAATGAGGCCCTCTTTTTAGCATAAGGATGTCTGCTCATGATGCCAAAGGAAAACAGCAGAAGACTTCGGAGAGGACTAGAGTTTATACTTCATGGGAAGCGGGACCAGCAGCCAGTGAATGAGGTCTCTGGACTTGTAGAGTCTGCTATGATGTCATGGCGCTTTGGTCCACGGAAATAACAGCAGTCATGGCTGCTCTCCATGGTGGCTTTGATTTTTTTCCCTGTCTTTCTAGGCAATTATATCATATATCTGGGCATCTTCGTGATGAAAAAGGGCATATCATCATGGGAGATTTCTAGGGGTAGAAACTCACATCTCTTCCTCTCTCTTCAGAGTTAGCTATGAACCTAGTAATAGTCACTCTAATTGGGGTAATAAGACTATGACCTTTCATGTAATTATTTTTTCCCTTTCAAAGTGTTGATGGAAGAGGTTTACAAGTCTCAGAATAGAAATGCCAAAAGAATCTTGAGTTTGGAAGGGGCCGTTCCACACACATGCAATCAATCATGACGGAGAATGTTTGAATCCAACCAAGGCATTTCTGAAGCTCACCTGTGACTAATTGAAGCCCTAATAAAGGTAAAACCCCTGACCTTGGTCCTCTGGGTCTCCTACCTTATGTAAATGAAGATTTAAACATGAGTTATGAAATGTACAACATATTAAAAAGGGAAGCACCTGGTGTGGTGGAATCTGCATATTGATGAGACGAATGTGAGAATTCAATGAATGTTAAATTATCGGTCTGCCGAGGGCTGCCTTTGTGAGAATCTGCATGTCCCTATCTGTAAACTCCAGGGTATTCAGGAGAAAGCACAGGGGCAGGTGTAGTCAGGAAACCTTCCTTTTCTTTTCTATCTTAAAAAAAAATTCTTTGTGATACAGAGGAAAGACTTTATAAAATATTAGATGAAAAGATGGCTTTCATATAGTGCTTGCTTTGTGGTGACTCCCTTCCTGGCTTTCTGCATACTTAAAAGTCCCCACCTTGAGCAGGTTGCTTGCTTTTAAAAAGACATTGCACCCTTCGCAGTTCCAACCCAGAGCTACCAGCCCTGCATTTTGAAATGTCTTATTGTCGTCCCCATAAGCATTTCTGTGACGGCAAGCAAAGTCAGACAAAGCCCCCCCTCCCAGATTTTTTTTTTCTAATCCATCCAACAACAATGCATGGTGAGCACCTTCTCTGGCCCTGGTTTCAGGGCTACATATGACTGTAGACAGAAAGCTATTTCAAGCATTGAAAACAGCCTTATTACCCTGCCATTTTTGCGCTGCTTTTTTTTTTTTCCTCCCTTCCCCGTGACATTAGAGAGTCCGAAGTGACATACATTTTTTATAGCTTCATAAAGTCGTCTCCTGACCGGGTCACCCTTCTCATAACTAGGGAGCAGAACGCTTGAAAAAACCCATTCATCACCGTGAAAGCAGCCCCTGTCTGCGGGTTCCAATATGCACAGCCCGGCGAGAGGCAGCTCAGCGCAAATGCTAACTTACTCCTTTGCTAATGCCAAGTGACCCATTCGTGTCCGTCAGCACCATGAGGGGGACACAGAGGGCATGGTGGCTGTCCATATCTGCAGACACCCCTCTCCAGATAGCCCTGCATCAAACCTCCCTGCTAAATGTACTGAACACACTCAAAAATTAGTTTTATATTTATACCAATTAAATATTCAATTAAACAAAGATAAAATTATGGAGGGAAATTTGTTCTTGCCTAATGGACTATAGCCCATTTATTACTTTTTCTTCAGATACACCATTAGAGTTCTAGTAAAAAGTGCTGAAATTGTTAGCCATAGCTTTATTTTTTTAAAAATTCCCCTACATGCTTTGTTTAGACATCTAGTGTTAGAGTGACCCATCACCACATGACAGGTGGATCAAAGAAGGGAGGAAATGGCAGAGACAAGGGGAAAATGGTTCCCTTTATATTTCTTTTGATAGGCAGAAAGCCCATCCACCGAAACAGAAATCTGTTCAAGGGAATCATTTTTGAATTTTATGGTGTGAGTCAGAAATGTACAAGATTTAAGGATTGGAAAGCTCTGTGCTTGCAAGGGATTTTAGCTGTTATAATCCATGTCTTCTAATAGGTACAACAAGCCTGCAGGTCAAAAGAGTTAGGACAATGGCCAGCCCACCCCACAAGATAAAGTAGCTCTTCTCTCAAGCCTCTGGTCTCAGATGGTCCCACTGCAAGTCTAAAGCCTACTGGTCTCAGAAACATAGATTCAATAGCCCTCTACCAAGAAGCTGTTCTCAAAATACTATATAAAATTTGAATTAATATGAAATAAAGACAAATTACCGATTATTACATGGTCCAGGAATATGTTTGTTTTAGCTGTTATTTCTCTCATGAAACTACATAGGTTTTGTGTGTGTGTGTGTGTGTGTGTGTGTATGTGTGTATGTGTGTATGTGTGTGTGTGTATTCATAGTTTCTTCTATATTGTTGTAAAGAGACACCATGACCAAGGCACTCTATCTGAAAAAGTATGCATTGCAGCTCACAGTTTCAGAGAGTTAGAGAGTCCCTGATCACTATGTTTGGGCACATGATTGCATATAGGGGGGCATGGTCTTAGAGCTATAGCTAAAAGATTATATTTGATTCAAAAGCATAAGACAGAGCAAGAAAAAGCTAGCTGGAAATGGATTAGGCTTTTTATATCTCAAAGCCCACTCTTGTGACACACCTCCTCTGATAAGACCATACCTACAAATTCTTCCCAAAGGATTCCATCAACTTTGGACCAAGCATTCCAATATATGCACTTATGGGGCTCACCACACACAGAGATATTGTAGTAGGTCGTAACAAATACAACAGTATTTAGAACAGGGGAAAACATGATTTGTATATAGCATGTGTGTATGTGTGTGTGTGTGTGTGTGTGTGTGTACGAGTGCAGGTGCATATGTAATTTGGTGAACAGTTCATAAGTAACAATATAATTCAGAGGTCAAAATAAAATGATTTCTATAAAGTGAGATGCTGTGTATTAAGCACAATCAACATCCTTTCTGAGGATATTCTCACCTTTATCTTTGGCAGTTATATCCTAACACTAGATTGAAAGTTAAGACTCAAAACTGTTCCTAAACACCTTAAGTAGTGCATGTTATCTATAGGAGTTGAATGTCTTCATGGCTCTGCCACTTATGTTACTACTGATGCTCAGTCAGTATCATTGCAAACAGGATGCTTTCTCTTCTCTGCTTACTTACTTACTGTGCCTGACTGGCATCATTTTGTCTTTGAGAACTCAGTCCACTCAAATACCACAACAGTGTTATGACTAGTGGAGGAAAATTGAAGTTTAATACATATCTTCCCAGTGGTTTACTCTCGACAGGAGATACAAAGCTTTTGGGAACTTTCCTAAGTTACTTTTGTAAATTCTTTCTACTAAAATGCAAAATACAGTTCAACAACTTAGGAAAACAACTATGGAACCTGAGAAGGACTCATCTTATTCAGATGGCTGCTGACAGCATTCAGATATGCCTGTTGTTTCAAAATCAGCTGATGGGTTGATAATGGCAGACATCTCATTTGTTCTTAAGAACCAATTATAAATTCAGGTGTAAAATAAAATAATCCAATTAATAAAGATCACACCTGCAAGCAGTCCCGGAGCCTTCAACTATAAATATTCAAGAGAGTCTCCCAGGCCCTGCTCCATCTTTCCACTTTGCCCCAGAGATGATTGTCTATTTTATGGTTTGTATATCTTGAAAATCCTAGTCCACCAATCAAGTTACTTGTTGGCTTTTAACATATTTAACTATTTTAATTTATGTTCAAGGAAGTCTATTCCAATTTACAAATTATACTGAGAAAAATGAATGTTGTATCCTCAGAGAAATAGCTAATATTTTGTTTTATTCATATGTTCTTCAATACACTAAGGTGCAGATGAGGGAACCTCCGATAATACAGTATTTTCATTCATAATATTCTTTCAAATTCCAGAAATGGGAGAGTTCAGTCCACGAATAACCAGGTAAGCAACAACAGCAATAAGAACACTAAAAAACAAAACAAAACAAAGTCCCTGAACTCAAAAGAGCGAATGCAACCAAGGGGATGAACATGCTTTGGGCAATGCTGTTGGTATTCATTAGAACTCAGTGTCTGTCACATTGTAGTGAAGCACACAAGTTATAGATCACCACCTTATACATAATTAAGCGACAGAATTTGTATGACATGAAAGCATAGTATTTTATGACAGGAAATGAGCATACTAGGTAACATTAGTATTTTTTTTTCTGTATTGCCACCTTAACAAATAAATATTTAGTTTTGTCGATTATTCTGTAATAATTACATTAATAAAGTTGTGTTACACATGCGTGCAATGTATATTAGGGCCTAAAATTAATGTTCTCTGCCTAATCCTATCCCAAACATAATCTGTGATTATGTTTAATTTCTCAAAAATTCCCCTGCAGTCGTTGAGCCAGATGGTCCGTGCAGCTTTCCTCCCTTTGTCTGACTCCTGATCATTCAGCTATGTCAATTACAAAATGCACTGTACTTCCAGATGTTTGAGGAGGACTAATTTACATGGGGACTTTTCACTGGTAAATTGCCAGCTCTGGTTGGTCCCTAAATTGGATAACTGGATTTCACAGGATCTAGGATCTGGTTCTCTCTCTTGTTGATTTGACAGATGGCCCTTCAGGCCGCATGGAACTGAAAGACACAGAAAACACTTTTGTGACATTCTGGGAAACTTAAGGAATCCTAGGAAAGTTAGACAACTCCAACCAGTGGAAGTAATCAGAGTCCAGTGACCTTAAACCTATAGATAGTAATAGTAAGGACTGGATAGATGGCTCTGTGATTAAGAACACATAGTGTCCCAGAAGTTTTGTTCCTAATACCCATGCCAAGTGGCACATAACAATTTGTAAACTTAGTTTCAAGGGATCCAATGCTCTTTTCTAGTTTCTTCTGACACAGCACTCAAATGTACAAACTCTCCCTCACATATCCATAATTACATAATTAAAAAATAAAAATAAAATCCTTAAGTAATAATATTGATTTAAGTGATAGTTTCAAATTAGAAGAAAATTCCTAGACAAATTCAAATAACTCACTATTCCAAAATGTGAGTCTATTGGCATGTGAATATTTCAGATAAATTTTAAAAACAGTTTGACTTTCTGAACAAGATGAGATTTCGAGAAGACCTTGGAGGTAAGCCTATTTCTAAAACAACAGCAGCAACAACAACAACAAAAAAAAAAAAATCTAAGTCTTTATTAAATCTATTTCCTTGAGGTAATTCTCCCTGAAGCCAGTGATTTATTTGAATTCATCCTTAGTACTCTTGATCCATTTCTCATTCCATAAAATAAAACGACAGAAACCACAACCATCAAAGAAGCTTCCTGGTCCTGTCTACTGTGTCTGTATTACCTTAATGAAATAAAAGGATACCGAAGTTAGAGAAGTTCTCAATATGTATTGATACTCTGATACCTTTATTTAACCTAGGAAAACTAAGACTTATGCAACTGTATGCTAGATAATGCCTCCCATGTCATACATCTCAACCTCAACTCAAGGTTCTAGTATCCCTCTCCTTCTTCCCAATATTTCCTCCCACCTGAAGAGAAGCCAGAATTCTGAATCATCCTTTTGATATGACACGCCTTCCGCCCACTACTGAATGTAAAGGGTTATTCTTAGCTGATGGCATTCTCCAGGGAGGTTCTGAAGACTTTTGCAATCCATGTCCAGCTGGAGGAGTCAGTTAATGAGGCAATGTCCTTGGGGTGTCTCTCTCTGTCTCTCTGTCTGTCTCTGTCTCTCTGTCTGTCTGTCTCTGTCTCTGTCTGTTTCTCTCTCTCTCTCTCTCTCTGGCTTTTCTTCCACAGTGACATCGACAGCCAAATGAACATAGATTAATCCCTCTGAAGCATTAAGCTAAAATAATTGCTTCTTCCCTTGAGTTGCTTGCTCAGGCATATTATTTACTACAGAGGTAAATCTGACACAATTTCCATTTCCCCTTCCTCATACCCGTCTTAATTACTAAATCAAGAGAAATTCAACTCCTACAAGTGAACATGTTCTCTCTTCTGCTTCCTTTCCAATTGTTCTGTCATGAACTATACCCTCAATACATCTCACTTGTCTGAGCACGATACTGAACTTCTGTTCAAGCCATGCATTTTAATGGTTTATCTAATCATTTGTCCATCAGAGAGACTGGCAAAGACTGTCTTTATATCACACAGTGGGTAGGTTCTTACAGTTCCAAATATCCAGTAAAAGCTAAATGTCTAATATGTACTTGGCTCTCATCAAATATTTTTCCCAGCTGCCAAATAATTAAGCATAGCACTGGCCAGTCTATAGACACATCATCCTTACTCAGTCAGTGTTAAGTTATGCATTTCCCCATCATAGGAGCCTTAATATTTTAACTAGGTAAAAATATTGTAAATGTTCCTGTTGCCCAAATCCATTTTTTGATAATAACTTTACTATAGAAGAGTGCGGGCAAAACAGTCTAAAATTATCAAAAGAGATGAATTTGAGCAAGTGAATCATAAAGGAATGCTCAAAACTTCTGTTTATAAATATACTAATTGAATTATCAGTTAATCGGTGTGTATAAAATGAAAATATTACACTGCATCTTATAAGCCTGTCTATGTGACAGTTCAAAAGCAATTAATTAAAAACAGAGGTGAATCTAAATTGGAAAGCCAAGGAGCCCCTTACATCTTCTGCACACTTAGAAACTCCTGCAGAACTACAGAGAATGTTCAAGTGCAGACGGGATGCTTGAGTTACCAGTTCTCTTAAGGTTCTACCCCAGCAATGTCAAATCAACCTACTTTAAAGAGGGTGCTGGAAGAAAACATACACCTTCTTGATTAGACAAAATCTTGTAGTACCATATGAAATGCTTCTCTTTTGTTGACAAAGTTACTACACATACTCATCAGAGAACCAAATTCACCTCAGCATTATTTATTTACATAAAGTTTTGGTGTTATTATTGTTTGTTTCTTACACTCACTGAACTGTGGTTGAGTTTCAATAGGCTGCTGGATAAGAAGATCCTCAAATAAAGCTATCACAAACAACTAAAGCAACAGATGGGCAAATAGTGACTCAAAGGTACAAGAAGCATAAAAATGAGACAGCATGACATTTCCTAAAACATCATAATACTTGGTGTTGCCTATTTTTATATTATTATTTTGTTTGACAATAACTGTAGTCACATTGGAAGAACCAATGTTGAGAAAATGTCTCTATTAAAGTAGTCTGTGGGCAAGCTTGTGGTACATTTTCTTGATAGATGACTGATGGAAGTGGGCCTAGCAAACCATTGGTTGTATTATCCCTGGGCTATTGATCCCAGATAATAAAAGAATGCAAGCTGATCAAACCACAGGAACCAGGACAGTAGGCAGTGTTCCCTCCATAGCTTCTACTATGGTTTCTGTCTTTGGGATTCTGTCTTGAATTTTTACTCAGATTTCCCTCAGTGAAGGAGTATAGCCTGAGAGCTATAAGATGAAACAAACCGTTTCTTCTCCAACTTGCTTTTGGTCAGAGTTTTATCCCAACAAGTAAAATTGTACCTAAGATATATCTCAACTATCAACCTGAAAGGCATAGAGATAATTACAGTCAGATAAAGATTCATAATGCTTTCTAGTAATCATGCTCACTTGCCTAAGACACAAACAAGCAAATGAATTCAATTCAGATACTATGTTGGAAAATCAACAACCTAGGGGAAAAACACAGACAATAATAGATGAGAAACTCTTCAATGTTGATGAAGAATAAATAATATCGAAGAAAAACTCAGCAATAAAAGAGAGTTTTTAAAAATACCAGAAATTAAAATTATCACTAAATCAAATAAAACCATAGTAGGAATTATCACCAACCTATTTGACCAACCAGAAGAAAGAACATCATGAAAAAAGGAGAAAGTTAGTGAAATGCTACATTCAAACATGAAAAAAAAATAAAGTATGAATGTAGAACCCAACACCAGTGGTATATCAGAAGAGAAAAAAAAAATCTAAGATTCCGGAAGATAGAGACTGGAACATAAAAGGTATATATGACATATTCAATGAAATTATATAAGAAATACTCTCAAACGCAGAGAAAGAAATAGAAATCCAAGCACAACATTTAGAACCCTAAAAACAAAACAAAACAAAGAGGAATTTATAGTGTAGATGTCAAGAATATAAAGCAAAAAAAAAATCTCATTAATTGAGACTGCTATATAAAAGGAGCTATTATTCAAAGTTGTTAGAGAAATAAACACGTCATCATATGCAGAAACAATGGTAGACTATGGCCACTAAGCCAGAATTCTAGAAGATCCTAAAGGAATGCAGTACACAGAGAATGAAGAAAAGCAACCTTGGTCCTAAGAGAATATGCAAAAAGTACACTCCATGAGAGAAAGTGCTCATGTCCAGCACAGCAAACTAGCAAACAACTTTTCCTAAATAGAAAGAATAAAGAACAATCACCTATACAATCAATAAAATTATTATAGAAATTACTACACATCCCTCAATAATAATCTTAAATATAGATAGCCTCAATTCACCAGTAAGGAGACAGAGACTGGTGGACTAGATTGACTACTCCTCTACCAAAACACACCTCACTGTCAAAGACACCAAGAGAATAAGATCAAAGGATGGAAAACGATTAAATGAACAGACATTGAAATAAGCTGCTGCAGCTCCTCTGCCATCTAATAAACCTAATTTCAAATTAAAATTAGTACACAATTATAGTTAATGTATTTACATATTCATAAAGGGAATGATTCATGAAGTTATAATAAGTATAAATATGTGCATGCACACCTTGCACTGAGGTTTCCAATTTCATAGAACCAACACTAAAAGGTGTACAAGTTCTGATCATTCCTGACATGAAAAATAATGTGTCATTTCAGTGACACACTCTCATCTTTAAATATGTTATCCAGTCTAAAGATCAACAAAGAAACTTCATATTTAAACTACATTATAGGTCAAATGTATGCAATAAATATGTATAGAACATTCCACCTAATAGACACCTAATAGTTCATCTGATCATGGAGCTTGTTCTAAAATAGATCATATTCAAGGGAAATGCAAAAGAATTGAAACACTCTCTTATATCCAATTGTGTCATAACACAGAAGCACTGAAAACCAATAGCAAGAAAATGAAAGAAGATAGAAATACTCTAAAACTGAACAATACTCTTGAATGACAGGTGACTCATTGAAACAATATGGTGAAAATTTATTAATTCCTAAAAGCAGATTAAAAAGCCAGTGCCACTTTCTAAGAAGATTTGAAATACAACAAAAGCAGTTCTGAAATGATAAAACAAAACAGAACAAAATGCCAAAATGCAAATAAAAAACAAAATCCCAAATATATACTTCAAGGACTTGAATAGAGAAGAAAAATCCACACTCAACATTAAGATATGGCAACTTTTCAAAACACTAGAACAGAAATTCAGGAAATAAAAATAATTTTAAAAAATGCACAAAATCAGCCAAAAAAAAAAAAAAAAAAGCCTGTGCAGTCAAATTGCTGTTCCCAGAAGACACAGCTTATTAAACAAAAATCTCTGCCAAGGTGGAATATTTCCCCATGAGTTACTGGTCCTGGAGACACCCAAGTCATCAGAAACTCCACAGGCTATTGGCATTGCTCTTAGTTGTGCACTGTATTTGGAGGGCAGTAAGAAGCTACTGTAGAGGACATCTATTTCAGTTGGTGACCAAAGAGAAATGCCATGACTGACCAAGAAAGCCATTGTCTATTGGCTTGTTTGAATAGTGCTATAAGGTACCATATAGGACAGGGAGGAGGAAAGTCATCAATGATGTGAACCCATCAAGTGGTGAACCCAGAACACGGCAACACTGAACTGCCAAGAAAGGTGTGACCAATGATGAAATAATGCCATCGATGTCACAGGGTGACAAGGTTATTGCTTTCTGATTGCATTGGAGGCTCCCTCCATGGAGTGAATTCACACCAGTTTGAAACATTCATACCTCATTAAACATGGTTGAAATGCCATGACTGCTGAGGACCTAGAGCCTAATGCTGTTGTTTTTCTAAACATATGTGTCAGGATGCAACCGATATTTGCATGTTCATTATTATATCTGTAGATTAATACCTCTTTCAATTCTGGCCAGGAAGCTTCAGAGACATTTAACAGGACAAAGTGCTGAGAAAACCTGACTATTGAGTGCTGCTCATCATTAACTGAGTGATCCGTGTACATCTCTCCTTAGTAAACATCAGGGAAGGAAAGATAGAAAGAATTTAATAGCTATGCAATGTGAAAGAATATTGAGAAAGTCCGTCTTCTAGCCATAACACACATCTTGAACTCATAAAGGCAATGTATGAGATCAAGCCACGAAATCTCACCAGTATTCTAGCAGGCAGCGATGATTGGAAACAGTGTGAAAAAGAA